>NC_142250.1:21969291-23169291 GCF_052056855.1 Sturnus vulgaris | reverse complement strand
ACACAGAATCCAAAAGTTCCGTGACTGCTGATATCAATGTTCATGACTAAGGAGCCTTCCTCAGAGAAGTGCTATGCCTGGGGCAAACGAGGGCGTCGTTTATGCTACACGACATATAATATATGTATATTGCATTGCAACATTTTGCCTCATTCCCTTTACCTTCCTACCACACACTCACTATCACTTATCCACCTACCAGGCATCCCCAGGACTGCAAAATGCCCTAAATCCCACCCAGCCCACTGCCTGTACAGATCATACCTTCTCTTTGCTTTTGATGCAAGGCATCTCTTTTGTCAGCACCATGGTGGCAAGCAGCTACAGCAGGATAGGCTCAGGTCCAAGACATGCTTCTGCAAGTAAAGGAGCAAAAGACACACCTCACACACTGGCACTGCTACAGCATTTCTCTCGCTCCAGGATGCTATCTGCAGAACAAAGCTGGTTGGCTTGATCTGCAAGCTAGGAATTTTGGTTACTGTGAGCTACTGAAGTGAGTTACTGAGAAAGTTGATGTTGGGTAAATGAAGCAGCCAGTAGAAATGAAGAAATCAATAGCAGGCTAGAAGAGAACAGATTTTTTATATGCTTTTTAAATTGTGGTCTAATATAAAACTGTAAACATAGAAATCAAAACAGACAGAACAACAAACCAAATACACACACAAGAAAAAAAAAAGAATCAAAAAACTAAAGAACAATCTGTCCCTTTATTTCCTCATTGTATATTTGGCAACTCAAATGCCTCCAGGAAAGAAACTACTTTAACTTCTTCTTTATCACACATTTGCATTTGCAACTGATTCCATTCATGCCAATATGAATCACTAACAATGTATATCATAAGCAACAACAGAAGTAATGGTTAATTAAAACCTGGAAGCATTAGTCATCTTCCTACAGAAGCTACCATGCAATTTCAGAAGTGTTGAGTTTGCAAGATATTTTTGTACTCTTTCCTAGGACCAGAATTCTGCTGCTAAAGAGCAGCAGCAGATCTTAGTTTCAATCAATAGTGCATTTTACAGAAGAAAAAAAAAAAAAAAAGCTTTCAGCTGGACTCATAGATATCAATCATCTCCAACCCCAGTGAGACACATAGCTTGATCTCCTCATTTAAGACTATCCCGAGGGAGGAGAAATAGGTTAAAACTCTCTCAATAAAACATTCCCCAATAAAGGAGTTGCTTAGATTCATAGCTCCCCTCTCTACCAAGCTCCACTGCAGGTTTAAATAGTGCCTGATATGACCATGCACAAAGCACTTGTCTGTGTGGAAAGGCAGCTGTGCTTAGGCAGGACATTCCACACAGCATCTTGGAAGGATTGAAAGTTACACCAGACATTGCTCTGAAATCCCCTAGCCATTATACCCTGGCAATCTTTATATGCACAAGCAAAGGTTTAAATACTCTATTTTGCAAAGAAAAGGGAGTGAGCAAGAATTAAATCCTTGCAACAAAAAAGCATAGCTACATCCTATTCCTCTTCTTACTTCAAGAGTTGGAGAGGAGGTGAGGAAATGGCTCTACTCCTGCTGGTCATTGATATGCAGAGGCAATTTGGTGAGTCACCACTGCAGCTGATGAAGCCAAAGGAGCCCAGATGGGCCTGTATGGCAATAACACAGCTCAATAGAGTTTTAAATTTCCTCAGGAATTTGGAGATCTCTAGATCTGCTGGATCATCTGCTAATTACCATACCCACTACATGTAGATATGCAGCTGCTTTTTGTTACAATATAATTACAGCCTAAGTATTAAATGTAGGGGCTTCTCTACTGTCTGAAATAGCATATTTTCACAACAAATATGTCAAATAAATGCAGAGATTCACCGGAATTTACATATCGACTGAGGAAATATGTTTTCTCTGAGAATGTATATGTTCTCCACTTGATATTCTCTCATACACATATTAATGTCTCCATTTGTATGCCTGATAAAAGCCCATCTATCATGCTGATGAGATGCTGAAAGAAAAGGCAAAATAGTTTGGTTTGGGACTGAGAGCTGGAACGTTATTCAGAAAAAACAAATAGACCTGGGCAAACATCAGTCATGCTACAATGAACTCAAGATCATTGAGTTCACTGGAAAGTATCTCTAGTTTCAGAGATTTCACATCCCATATAGGTATGCCTAGGAAGTGTCAGTAAATACACAAATTAATTTGCTATTCCCAACACAAAAATAGATGGAGGGTTAGAATTGCATCTACTAAATGGACATGTTTTCAGCCCGAGTTTTCCTCTGCAGAAACCTATGCTGAAAAAGGGGGCATTTTAGCATTAGAAGGTTTCTGGACTGAAAACATGCAATCCCACACTTTGGTCCAGGTACAATCCAGAGACTTCACTTCTTGGTCTTCACAATCCAGAAATTTTGCACTAAAGAAAAACCCATAGATTAAAAAAAAAGGTTTAATTTAGACTAATTTAAAACTCTGACTTAAGAAGTTTGACTGCAAGCTGCGCACTGGCTTGAACATCAGAAGTAGTGCATGAACTCCTTGCTCACATTGTGGTGAAAGGTATATAGAACAACACAAACTACTGAAATAATTTGGTGAAACTGTTTCCTGTACCTGAATTAGCTTGTTCAGCACTAGAATGGGCACTTTATGTGCCAAGGTATAACACTACAAATCCTAGTTCTTTTTCATCACCGTGTTTTCATGGGTTGAGAAGTCATGCAGAACTTTAGAACAAGAACAGACCAAACATGAGGTTAATAATATCCCAGCCATTGTTAAAGTATCTTCCACTCAGCCATTGTTATACTAATCTGCTGATTTGAGTGAAAAAAAATACAAAGAAATTCTGTGGTGAAGAGACCATATTAAATGACTTGCTTATCACTTCTTGAATGATTCATTAACCAGCCTAATTTAATCTGCCACATGCTCGGTAAAATTCCAGTTTAGCAATGTAGTGTGTGCTACCAGCTTTCTACAAATGTTACAACAGGCCAATAACAAAAAGTTAAGCATTAACTAAGATGAAACATGCAGGTAGCTAAAAACCTAAAAACTGTTTTTTCAGGTCTTTCCCTCATTCACTTCTTAAAATATCACGTATTTCACTTCATGAATTGCTCTTGATTAAAATGATCTCCATGTAAACTCTAAAACCTGTTTTCTCTCTTTTCAGAATGCATTAGATTATGAGCTGAGCAGATTCAAAACAATGCACCAGCCGTGAGTGTCTCATTATTTTCCGTTTCCCTATTGAATGACAAATGCACTTGTACTCTGACAGTTGCTCTGTTAATAAATCAGGAAAAATGAGAATTGAAACCTCCTGCTCATGTGAACTTTACCATTAATTGATGGGGGTGGGACTTCCTTAGGATTAGCATCCTGGAATGTTTACAAGAGCTGTGGTTCAGATCAGCTGGCAGGAAAGTCTCTTCTGCAACAAATGCTGGCTGTTATTCTTCCTCAGAACAGAAAGGGACAACCATAATATTAGTAAAAGTACAAATTCAACTTATTCAAGAGCATAAATGCTCTTTGCTTGTGTTGTATTTGAGGTCAAGTTTTCAGAATTGATTCGTCTGCTACTTAGGGATTAATTTAAGTGATCAGTTTAACAAAGTGCTATGTTGAAAGTAATTTACATAGAATTTAAATACCGTACTGAATAAGCAAATATAGATATAACAGTTGAGAAATGCCTTCATATAAATTGTGACAAATCAAGTTCATTTAAAAGGATGTGCTTAATGTTCAAATATATTATTTCTCTTGTAGTACTACAAAGAAATATTAGAGAGTTTTCTCTATGAGCCAATGAAACCAAGAAGAGTTCAGTTTAATGTAGTGTGTTGCTGTTCTTCACCCAATGGTTGTTATTATTCTATGTAGCTTTCCTCTCCCCCACTAGCTAGGAAAACATGGGTCTATATACAAATTGTTTTCTGAATTCCACTCTATTGGTTAGAAACTGGATAAACTTGAAGGCATTTTTACTCAATAAATTCCTATTCCTATTAATAGGAATTCATTCAGAGCATAGTTAAATATTATTCTGGGTTTAATTTAGTAATTAACTAGATGAGTAAAAAAGTCAAGGGACTTTCTTACAAAGAACTTTAGAGAGAAAAAATATAAAGTCAACCAAGGATACATTTTCTGTTTCTGACATACACAAATCTGATCTACTACAATATTGGGCCAAACAAATATATGGAACTGAGGCCAAGAGTTGCACTTCTACTGATGTGAGCATTCAAACTTTGAATCCTCAAATTGTATATTGGAATAACAAAAGTGTTTTGCCATATGAATTCTGTTGTCCAAAGCATTAAAATTCCTTCAATTCACCGTGTGGATGTCATATCCTTAGTACCAACCTCCAATCCAAAATCTGTTACTCTTACATTGTACTACTTGCTATTGCAAAAACTGCCTGAGTTACTAGCCCTTACAATTTAACTGGGGACAGTCTACATTGACCCACCTAAGACAGATCAACTGGCCTACTAAAGCATGTTCATATATCAGGTAATTCCCAATGGACCAAAACACTAAGCACAGATAAACAGAAAATGAATAATTGCCAGACACAGTGAGACTGAAATCCTGTGTTTCTCCTGGCAGTTACCAGGGCTTCAAGGTCTTTATGAAAAGTTTCTCCATGAGGCTTCATTAGGCAGGAGTTCTCTGACCACCAGCAAAAGCTCTTTGCCTTTCCCATTCTAGTTCCACACTTGGTATTCTTGTTTTTCACAAGATTTTGAGTCTACAAGGCTGTAAGTGCTCTTTGAGCTAAAACACATAGTTATCCCCCATTCTGCTGGGACATCTCATGACAGGGGCTCCAGGAGCAATCTGCAGTTGTGCTTGGGTGTGCCTCCCTGCCCTCTGCACCAAACACCTCCACTAACAATGCAAGGCTCTTTCCCCTGCAGCCAGTACCATGCTTGTTCTCCAAAGGGAAAAAATTATCTGGGCTAGAAAAGACAAAATGTTTTATCTGGAAGAGTTTATCGTAGTAATTCTGTTTTGATAGCCACAAGTAAACTTTTTTTGCACTACACTTGTCAGGAAGTCTCTTACTATATTCTGTTGGGTTTACTATGTCAATGTTGGTTTTGACAGCCTAATGACAGTCCCATATAAACCAGTTTCCATGTGCACTTAAAGCCACAGGTCTACCCAGATTGTTTCTGAGCAACTACTGGATATTAAGGTGACTTACCAAGGTGCAGTCTATACTAGTGTCTTGCCCTACCCCTGAAATGAAATAATGAAAAATTTTCTTCTCCACTTGCTAAACAATATCAGAAGAGAGGTGCTGCTCTAAAACACAGGACAGCAGAGTACTGAGTCACTATTCCAAATCCTCTCTGGAGCTGCCAGGATTGTGCAACAAACTGCTTTCACAAGTTTACATGTTTTCAGCAATCCCAACAGCATGTTGAAATCTCAAGCTTTACTTAAAGCCTCTCCTCCTGCACAAGCACCATTGTATTTTTCCCTCCACACAGCAGACTCTGTTGATAAACTCTGACCCTGAAAGCCTGAGATCACCCAAAACACTGAACTAGTTCACTCTCAAGAATGCCAGTACAACTGCACTCTCCAGATACTTCCCATGAGAGAAGTTTCAAACATCCACTGATGACAGTCATGGGCTGGTTCAGACAGTGCTAACATTTCTGTCAGGGAGAACACTATACAGAACATCATGCTACATTCAGGAGCACTTTTTAAGAGAGTGCAGGTAGCATAATCAACTTTATACCACAGATACATGAGAATACTGGAACTTACGGCCTTTCCAAACATGCTGTCTTGCTGTGCAGATAAGATTGGTATTTATAACCATAAACAGCAAAACTTAGCATATAGGCTATAACTCAATTACAAACATCCAAACTTTGGAAGCATATCTCAAGAAAGAAATGTAATTACAGCTCCATCACCTCAGTGTAAATATTCCAAGACTTACAGTATCAGATGTTTATGCAGAAGTTTTTTCATAATGCTTTCAGCTTGCCCAAGTTTCATTTTCCCAGGGACCGTGAAATTAAAAGGCTGCCTTTATAGCTAATGTGATTAGAAACTCATCCCAGATCAAACTCAGAATAAATTTTGCTCTCAGCTTGGGAGCTCTGGGGACTACTTTACAAAATCAGGACTGAAATCTTTCATCACAAAATCAGTACTTTCTATCACATGCAAATTCAGAAGCCTGTTCTGGCTGTGACAGATTGCCAGGTAAACGAGAAATCCTCACCTGCAAATCAGGTCTGAGGTGTCAAGTCTTGAGTTTACCATTTGTACATAGCAACACACAATTATGGAAGATCCTGGGTAATAAGTGAGCTGAGCTGCAGAACACATAATTACAAGTTCTGTTTAATTATGGTGTGGGCAGCATTTGATCTCCTTTGATTGAAATAACCATCTATCAATTTTCACCTCTATGGAAAATGTTATTACTTTATTCCACCAGGAATTTAGAGCATATGCAGAAAAATTAGCGATTCTTAAATCAAGTAAGTATTCTGTAATTATGAGTGATTTCTAGATTAGTTTCTAACATCTTTTTTATTTGATTTGATCATAATTTTTAAGAACTCCAAACTAAAATTTTCCATCCTTGCCTTCCAAGAATAGGCTATGTCTTTTCCTGAATCATATGAATAAATTCTCAGTTTTAAGAGCTGTTATATACCAGGAAAGCACCTTTGTAAGGCTGAGGTGTTCCACTTGAGACGTCTGAACTTGCATAGTTCAAACTGCAAGAATTAAAAATGTTACACATTAACATCTTTTTTTTCCTCCCCTCTCCACTCCTTTTTGTCTTTTATTTCTTTATTAGGAAGGTAAATAACTTAATGTGGAAATTTTACTTTTCAGCTTTTACACAGACATCAACACTTTCATACACTTAAGTAAAGACAATTCCTAACAAAAATACTAATAAAATTAATGAGATTTCTATGACAACTAGGCTGTTTCTTTAAAATAAAAATAAAGACAAAGAGCTTTTGCTGTCTCTTTAAGCAAGATCCGCACTACAGAAATCTTGTCTTGTTCAGACAATCTGCATTTGGACTGTCCCCACTCCATAGAAAGCTTTGGGCTGAAAAACAAAGGCAGTAGATGACTTCTATTCCAATACTTAGTAAGCAGGAAAGATTTTCCCCTATCCTTAGGATATACCATAATTTTTTCTTATTACCCTATATCCTTTAAATACCAGTCCTGACTCAGGCTGAATGTTTTATGTCTAAATATGTAGATTTGGTTCTTTGCTTTCCTTAGGTTTTGTTGTAGCTTAAATGTCACTAAAAAACTCCACTTATTCCCAAAACTGCAGAAGGCCAGGGCAGGAAATTCAAAGAATACCTCTTTATACAGCAAGACCTCCCAATAAAAAACTATATCTAAAAGAGATCAGAACAGTTTTCCAGTATATAACTCTAATGTGACAGAAACATACTATAGGACAGTATAAACATTCCAAAGGGAAAAAAAAAGTATCTGAATTTTACCTCAAGTCCCATTTTTATGCATTATCTAGTCATTTTTAGCAAAGAAAGTCTATGAGAAAATTCTACCCAGGCATCAAATACTTAAACAGAGGCATCCATTGCCTGAAGATTAGAATGAATTCTGGATATTCTCCTGTTCACAGGAGGGTCTAGGAAATTTTTGTTCAGCAAAGTAACACCATCCTGCCCTCTTTTACAGCAGCAGAAAATATTACACTTCTGCAGCAGAAAGGAGGCAACAGACATTTGCATTGCATCAGTGCCTCTTCCATCCTGCCATGAGCAATGGAGACCTTTGCAATGACACCAGTTACTCACGGGTGAGGAGAGGCCCCCTCTCAACTAAGGAGCATAAAGATGTAGCTAGAAATTACATTTGGCAGAGCTTATAGAGAGAAAACAGATATCTGTAGACAAGAATCATTGCAATTCACTGGAGAATGTAATTCAGTCTTTGAAAAATATTCTAGAAATAGTAGCAAAACAGTTCCCTCAATATACAAAAATGCACAAAATATTTGTTTTCATTCTCTGACCAAGTCCTGACATGCAGATATTTGATGGGGTCTTCCTACTTTTCAAAGAGCAGAGGAGGCAGTTCAGTTGTTACTGTGCTGCAGTACTGCAGGCGTGGTTAAAGTGGGAACTAACTTGGTACTGTTTAATTCCTGCAGTTCTATGTACTATATTCCTGCCCCTGGGCTGAGCAGAAAGAATATATAATAGAAAGTTTTCTTTATGCAGATACTACTGTTAGACTGAATTATCACTATTGTAATTTTGAGAAAGCCTCAGGGTTAAGATATATTGTTAGTGTTAAAGGGATTATTTTTCCATTTTCTTGAAAATTGCATCGGGGAACTCCAATGAAATAAATTAATTTTGTCCCTTCTTATTGAAAATAATCCCATTTTCAAATAGATTAAACATCAGTTGATATTATCTGGAGGTCACCAAAGGACTGATAAAGTATGAAGATGTCAGAGAAAATCCCAAATTATCTTCCCAACACCCTTGATGTCATGATGGAAACCAGTTTCAAGCTGTCTGAATATCTTCTTGGCACATTTTGTCCTCCCTGCCCCAGTTAGGAAAGCACAGATGTTGCAGCTTCAGCTGGATTATGTACACACACACACACACACACACACATATATAAATATATATATATAAATATATAAGTCTCCAGAGTCTCCTCTTCTTCAGCCCTATGATTTTCCATTATACATTAACATTAATGTTCATTAATACTCAGGACAATTTATAAATTAGAAAATTATAGAATTAGTGAACCTTGTCCAGTCACTTTTCATGCTACCCTACCATGCTCAGCCATCTATGGAATGTCATTAGACAGGGTGGGGTAACAGTTATAAGTGTTTCTTTAATATTGAAACTATGCTCAGTTTTAGAGACCTTCAGCAAGATAGATCAGAGATAATTTTTAATAACAGTGAGACAGACTAGAGATCTGTCAGTCCTCTTTGAAGAGTGGATCAGCCTCTGAGAGCAAAGCCCGTGCTAGTCCAGGATGAGGGACAGTAACATTCAGCTTCATCTCACTAAGTTTTTGTGAAAGTAGAAATCTTTCCCTTTGTTAGTACTCTATACTCTATAATTAAATATCAGCCACATAGCAACTCAATTTGGGCAGCAAAAATCAAAGAAATGGATCATCTGTTTGGGGCACCTATGCAAATGACCTGCTTAAGTTTCTACACAAAGCCAGAAGCAAAGACCAGACATGGAAGCTGCTGCCCAAATCACAAACCACTTCTTCACCAACATCATATTTCTGGACAGGATCCCTTTCCTCCACCCTGTCAGTTGATGTGCTTTCCTTTTCTCTATTACATGTCTGTACTCAGACCACAGAGAAGAGGTTGTTGTAGTTTTCAAATCACTTGTCCTTCTTCCCTTTTAGAGAATCATATTTGTTAGTCAGAAAGTGCTGCACCTGGGACTCAAAACCAGAAGAAAATAACTTCTGTCTCATTCAAGCAGTGAAGTGTGAAGGGCTACTAATTTATAATCTCATTTTAGCAGAATTCCAAATGTGCCTCAGCTCAAGTACACACTGGGCAGAAAACAGAACAGATGTCCGGGCTCATTTTTCTCCAAGTGCCCAAACTGGAGACTTCTCAGTTTTTGGAAGAAATATAATATTTATTTTACAGTGTGTTATCAACATATATTTATGCTCTCTGCAGGAGGGACATTTCATTCTAGCCTCTGTGAAAATGAGTGAAAACACAACCACTTTTTGCTTTTGTAAAAGCATGTGGAGATCTACATTCATTAGTTCATATGTTTATGCTGTGATGTCAGGTGGTCTATGTACTATTTCTAAGACAGTATTAAACAAATCCTGTAAACTTTATTCAGTTCAGAAACGAGAATAGAACAGGTTGAGATTATACTAAACAATGAAAACTGCAATACTTAAAAAAGGGGTCATCAAGACAAGCAAAGTAGAGAAGTTACAAGACGAGCTGCAAGGAGAAGTTAAGAGACCATAGCAGGAGGGTCAGATGCAGCTGCAAGCCAGACAGTCGGGGCTGCAGTAACCAGACACTTGAAACAGCTTCAGAGGAGGCTGCTCAGTGCAGCTGAGCTGGAAAAGCTGAAGTGCACTCGGTAGGAATGCCACAGCAGCCCCTTGTGAAACAGAATTCAAGACCTGAAACACAACTGTCTGAAACCCATAGAATAAACAATTTTGCCAAAAATACATATTTCAAAGATTTGCCCCCTCAAAACTGCAGAAATTGTGTCAAGCATGCAAATAAATACCTTTTTACTAACACCTTACAAAGTCCCTTTCCAAGGGCAAGCAATGGGGGGAATGTAGGATTACCTTGGCAGCACTTGTGCATAACTGCATGCAGATGCATTGACACTCATCAACACATGACTCAGGGCATCAGAGAGCCTCTCTGGATAGATCACCTGTAATCACCTAAATACAGACAGTATCATAATGTTCATATTTATCAAATTATGAGTCACAAGCATCTTCATGCTGGCCTTCTCATTTTCAGTGCTTCAGAGCACCTGTATGCTTGCAGTGGGTGCAGTATAGAGACTGAGCAGTTACCATCAAGCACAGGAGCTGCTCAGCTGCCAGAAGCAGGAGCACTGCTCTGATGGATGCTGCACATGACCAGAAATGTCTTGTTTCAAGGCATAGCTCTGCTATATCTTGTTCCAGAGACTGCTCAGTTGTCACCAGCTCCAGCACCATGCTCCCCCCAAATACAGTATAAACACACTTTGACTTTACAGTCTTGATATTTGTTTGTAATTGTTAGAAATTAAATTCAGATATGCTCTGAATTCTTGAAGAAGGGAACTGTTTTCAGGACAGAATATGGCCAGTCTTTTGCCACACTAACAGCTGCTTTCCTGCAGGATGCTATAGTTTAGGACTACTCAGACCACATCTTGCACGTTATTTTATCAAGCTCCTGGAGGACAAAGGGATTAAAGAACATTTTCCATTCTAGGAAGGCAAGTCAGTCTCCCTGTCCAAATCTGTTTTGATCTAGACTGAGACTGCTGCTAAAAATTATAATGGAACAGTATTACCTAATCTGTCTTTAAAAACATTTTATTTTATTCTTCCATAAGGCATGCCTGATTTTTCAAACCCTGACAATCTCCTCCTGTTTCTAATAGCCAAGAATTCTGAGAAGAAAAACAAAAGGAGATTTTATGTATTTTACAATTCTTATATTAGCTTTTCTGTTTTCCATTCTCCTCTGCCTACTACCATTGCACATTTTAGGTACTCTCCAATGACATCCTTGACAGAGCATTAGGTCTCAGTTTCTTCTTCACACTTCTGGCACTGAGTTTGACAGACACCTGCTACCACAGCTCTGTCATTTCTCCTATTTAGTTCCTCACTGCACAGTTTCATGGCTTTTTATTATTTTACCAAGCTCCCAGAATGCAGACTATAAGCTAAAAATATGTTACCATTTCAGTTAACATGCCTTACCATGTGTAAGTGTAATTAATCCTTTCCTAAATCACTGATCTGGGTGACATAAATAATTACCTTTATCAGTATATTAGTTCCTCATTTCATTCCTCTGGCTCAGGGAATAATCTGAAGAAATACGTGAGAATATGAGACATATAAGTACTGTTGCTTTGAACAAATATATACTACAGTTCAAGAACACACAAGTAAAAGAATTCTTTGTATTGCTTGGAATGTCAACATAATTTACCACCTATATTCCTTTTATATAACTGGTACCAATATTGTTCACATATAGCCCACAAATAGATAGATTTAAATACACTCTGAAAAAGAGTTCCAAAGTCAATTATTTCTTAGTATTATTTTTTATTTTTAAAGAAATAGAAGTATGATTCACATGTGTAGTCTTAGAGGTATTCTCTGCTAGATTGTCTCTTCCCAGGGATTTATTCACAATTACAGATAAACCAACAAATTTCAACAATTTCAGCTTTTAAGGAAAATTTTAACTGATTATGTACCATATACCTCCATGCATTGGTATTTTATTAGGTCTTCCCTTAAAAACAAAAAAGGCAACTAAGTAAACAGTGCAAAATAACAAATGTAGCTAATTCCTGATCACAGACCTTACAGATGTCTTTCCAGCATCACTTTTCTAACATCATCAAGATGATTGTAGCTTCAGATCCTCTCTTAATCACAATGAACAATGGGAATAAATTCATCAGGATTAAAGATGTAAATGCTCCCAAACGAGCCTAAGTCAAAACCAACATATCTGTATACATCTATACCTGTCATGTACCTTGCAGAGTCCACAGGATGGAGCACCCGTTTCTGGGAAAGCACCACTTTCTGGACAGATTTGAAGTGTTGTTCATTCACAACCAATGCTCCAAGAACATTTTGAACCACAGCCCCATGGCAGCTCCAGCAGACACCCAGGCTTAGCCTTAGAACTCATTCTGCACAGAGCTCAAAACGTCGCTCCTCTATCACGGCATCTCTTTCTACTCTGACATCCTTGTGTATCAGCTTTCTGACAGCAAAGCAATTCTGGGTCAGCTCAAAGGTCTGTGTCAGGTGACATTTGTGACAGCAGCCTGCACCCGATGCTCAAGGAAGAAAAGAATGAACGAATGGGTACGGGTGGGTGCCTCCATACACGTGTGTGAGCAGAACATCACTGCTGGGCTGGACTAACACCCCACAGACCACCGGAAACAAATGAAATTACATGGTGCAATTTGACTCAGGTAGTATCAGTTCAAACAGGAATGAAAATAATAATAGAAATCTATAATTTCTGTAGAAGCCTCATGATACTCAGTATTTTTTTTTCCAAAAAGGAGCAATTCTCCTGTGAACAGAATGATGAAAGTTAACCGACTCAAGGAAAGGTTAAGCTTTTGTTTAAGGAATGTTTAAGGAAAAGATACCTTAAAAACCAATAGCTTCTCCCTGGAAGACTCTACTATATCAGTATTGTCTTCCTATTTGCTAACTAATATGAACACATAATAGCACAAGCTATACAAATAACATACGCCTTGTGAGTAGTTTCAAATTACAAACAGTGCATAACAAACTCGTCTGCACTCATCAGTCTGTTTATAAACATAATCCTGACTCAACATCATTATGATGAAACAAACAGGACTTTTTCAAATGTATGATAAAACCCCAGACAGATAGCTACAATACAGAGAAAGGTGTTAAATACCTAAATCTCCATGATGCAGATGGTGGTAAAATTTAATAATAACCAAAAATTAAAAATCTTATACAGCTATCACTATGCATATTATTTCTAAACTAACAGTCAGAAACTTTCTTCAGTCACAGAATATTTTAGATTGTAATTTCCTCAATGCAGTGACTGTCTTGTTCTCTATTAGAGCATTATATTAAAAAAAGGGAATATTTTTTATAAATAATGCAATGGAATATAATGGATATTCAAATTTACATATATGTGTTTCTTTACATGTAGACTTCTGTCATATTTTCTTTCTTCTTTCTTTTCTGATTTTAAATCTGAAGGGAAGTTATTCTGAAATCCAGTGTTTGATAGTAAATATTTTCTCCCAATATCCTCTGAGAGTGGAAAGATGCAGGATCATACGACCACAAACTTGTAAAGTAACTCTTTTAAATGATGCACTACAGCAATAAATGCTTCACATTAGGATCTATAAAAATAATAGCCCTCTCTGATATAGTGTTGGACTCCAATTCATCTGCTACAGTTTGTGGTCTTAATGCAATTAAAGTTACAAACTGTGTAAACATATCCTTAGTAACAATCCACAAAATTTGCAGCTGTAGACAACAGAAAAATTTCATGGCTGTAGTTACAAGTCTGAATAATTTTTCTCCACAGAAGAGAGTATTCTATTAAAGCGTTCATCTTTGGTCATAAAAATGTTCTCTTGCTATTATTTCAAATAGAGTTTGATACTTATCAAGATAATAATTTCTTTCTTTAGGAAGTCTCCCATCTCCCTGATCATTTCACTGGGGGTTTTTTGGTTGTGGGGTTTTTTTGTCGTTGTTTTTGGTGGGGGCTTTTTGTTTTGTTTTTCTGGGGTTTTCTTGTTTTGTTTTGGTGTTGTTGTTGTTGTTGTTTCGTTTTGGTTTGGGGAGTTATTTGGGAGTTTTTTGGAAGGTGATATTTCAAATCCACTACATTTTTGTGTGAAAAAGACTTTTGAAACCTTTTCTGTTCAGTGACATCTCTGCTCCCCAAATACAGTGTCAGGCAATTCCAGTTATCCAGGAAACAGAGAGAACAGTCTTAAGCAGATGGAAACACATGAAAATAGAAAAGACTACAGACTAAATTATTTTTCCTGTTCTTAAGCAGAAATAGGAAAATGCTCAGACAGCATAATTATGGTCAGGGTCAGTGAAGTGCAGATTACCAAACTGTGCCAGAGAATACACCCACCAACCCCTTCCCTTTGGCTGTATGTATTACAGGCCAGTGCCGGAAAGAAGTGGTTTAAAAATTGTTAGTTTTTCCAGATACTGAAGGCATCATGGTATGTGTTACAGCACTATACAAAAATAACCTTATTTCAAGACATTCCTTTCACTCTGAAATTTTAAAAGCTTGTGCAGCCTTTTGTCTGTGTGAGCAATTTCATCAGCAGGGACACAAACATATTTAGACCATTCACCATCCACACCTGGAAGCTGACTGAGGCTCGTAGGCACCTGCTGAAAGGAAGGACACAAACCACTGCCTCTCCCTGATCCTTCCCTGTCCTAAGACTCATTCTCAAAGCCAGGGCTCAACACCCCAGGCTGCTCCCACAAAGGCCTCCTGGGCACCCCTCAGGGTAAATCCGTGCCCCAAATGGGAGGGTGGATGGGAAAGCAGACTTGTCCAGTTTAATCCTACTGCAACAAGGGGAGAGCAAGGTATATAAACCCTGCAGAAAAGCCAGAAACAAGCATGGCTTGCCAGGCTGCAAAGAACCCTGTGTCCCTACACCTTCCCTTCCACGGTTAGGCTCAGAGTGGGATTAAGCTGGCCACTTAGGGCTACCTCCATTGCAGTCACTCTTCACTGCTGGAAGGGGATCAGGTTTGCAGCACAAGCAGAGCTCTTCCCAAGGGTCACTGTGGGCATCAGCTGGCTCCAACACAGGTCACTACCTCTGAGACAATCTGATTTCAAGCACTTTGAGCCTGACATTAAATAATCAGTGTGTCTGTAGGAGCAAATTTTATGTTTCTGTATGCACATGAAACAGATGACAGTAAAACTGAAAAGCAGAAGTGCAGCTTTTTGCACAGTCCCCAGAGAAAGAAAACACACATCCTCAGCAGGTGCTAAAATATGTTTGCTCGGAAGACTCTTCATGAGAAAATCCTACTAAATTTACTCTTTTCACATCTTTGCCTGCAGTACATGCCTACATGTATGATCTGTTTCCTCCAGTGAGCCTAATGACAAACCCAAGTCCCATTCAATAAAATTTAGAGTTGCATTTTCAAATGCATCTCCTATTACTAGTACTGTAAGACCAGCTTTGAGTATGCCATTTGGTATCCAAAATGATAAAGTATTAAAGTTTTAAGATTTCTAGGGCATTTGATAGGAGTCTTCCAAAACCAACACTGTGGCATTGAGCCATTTGATCCAGAGTGAGAAGACCAAAACTTCTGAAAATCAGTATTAGGTAAAAAAACTCGGGACAGAAATGTACCCTCTTCTCATCTGTTAAGACACAACTACAGGCCACATGTCACTCACTTTCCCTGTACAAGAAGTGTTTCCTACTTTAAAATGGCATATAAGCATCCTGGGAAAGGAAAAAAATCCATTGAAATAGATTAGTTGGAAAAAACCAGAGATGTATTATTTAAAATAAAAAGCAGAAATGTTTCACCTGTTTGTAGCAATCAGTAAGTAGCAAACATAGAGAATATAATGAGAAATCATGTTCCATAAACTCATGCTTTCCAAATACCAGCTATGGGACACTGAATAGTAAGTTATGTGGGCAGTGTGTCACCAAAATAGAAATTGAGGGGGAAAAAAACTATGTCTAAATTGACGTAGTTTTAAACAATAGAGTTTGAGAGCATTTCTGGCCTGGTATAAAGGACCACAAATTTGCATTCAGATCCATATGATCAAGCACAAAACCCTCACAGGCAGCATGTGACAGTCTACTGCTAATTTTCTGTTTCCCCTCCACTCTTCACAGCCACAGCCCATTGCTGGCACATCTTCCTACAGATATACTGAAAGCAGAAGAAATCAAATACATACAAAGTAGTATCAAACAGCACATTCTGTTAGGAAAAAAACTGAGCTTGCACCATGACTACAGATTCCAGTTCAGATTCACACGGTTTGCACTCTGGCTGTCCTCCCATGCACATGTAGATGTACCAGCTTGGGCTATTTTCACTCCACAGCCGTGGAAAGGAGAACTGTGGCAATCATTTCCTAACTTTCATGTGAATGCAGACTGATCAAGCCAGATTCCTGTTACTGACCAGTTATATTTACATTCACATTACAGTGCTTCTATGGCTGGAGCTCTCTCTTTAGTGCTAATTCAGTAGCTCAGAGCTCAAGCAGCAGATGCGGCTTTTAAATACAGCCCTTCATATTTGAATGCATATTGTTTTTGAAGCAATTATCAATCTGAGATTAAAGACAGTCTGTAGATATGGGCAGGGAGAAGTACCTCCGGGCTAGGTGAAATACTATGACCTCAAGGCAGTAAAGTCTGACAGATATTTTGAAGTGAATTATCAATTATTTTATGCATTGCTCAGGAGAGCTTATAGTGCTGCTCTATTGCCAGGATTTCCTAAAGGAAACACTAAGCAAAAGCTCACAAAGCTGTCTTTTAAAGAGCAAATTGTGCAATATCCTGTGATTCTCCACATTACCCAAAAGTAGGGAAGTCCAAATCAAAGAACACACTTGGCAAGAGAAGGCTGTACATGAAATTCTCTCCATTAATTCTTTCCTACAAAGAACAGTTGCATCCTTCACTCCTGAGTACTTCCAAGAAAAAAAATTGGCCCAATCACCTCTAATAATGTTGGAGAGAAAACTTTGTTAATAGAGAAGGGGTTAAGAAATGCATTTCCTAACATGACTGAGAGAAAAAGTCTTATATGGTCATGTCATGAATAAAAATGAAACCTGGAAATCAAACTGATTGCTTACTGCTAATCAGGTTACTTGGCAGTTTTATATACATTGAAGGCACTAGACTGTATCTATGAGCATTAATGTAATCTGTAAAAAGTAGCTTCCTCTTGAATAGTCATGCATAGAGATCCTTTGATGCAGCACTGTCTCGTCAAAGCATCAAAAATAAACATTAAAGAGATTTGCTGTAAATAATTTTAATCTACTTGCAGTTCTTTTTATTCAGCTTCTCATTGCTAAATGTTTATACTATATGATAGAGTTTAAAATTTTCTGCTTTTATTTCAACTGTGTGAAACCCCAGAGTTTCAGAAATGGCAACTGAGAGCCAAGGCTGAACCTGTACCCTGGCTTGGACTTTCCACACTCTTTCCTGCAGCTTGATTGCCCATCTCTCCTGTGTGCCAGAGCTCCTGTCTGGAACAGGTTCTGTTCCTAGGTTTTCTTGCCATACAAAGGAGGCTAAGGGTAGATGCTGCTGCACCACTGAGCCTCATCCCATCTGCAGTCAGGATGTGGCTTCAGGCATCAACCCAGATCAGGAGCTCAAACAGGCCCCTGGGGTCCCTAGACTAATTAGGTCCCTAGACTAGTATGTCACACAGTCATAATCTGTAACTTGCATTAGGACAGTGGCAAAAATGGTCTCCATAAAAAGCTGTTAGCATCAAAACTTATGAATTTTAAAGGAAGATATGCGTACCTGATATATTATATTTAAATTTAGTAGCTTCAGCAAAAACCCCTAACAAACCCAAAATCATCATGCAAACCATGTACTGGAAGGTATTAAACTAGGGACCATTAATTTCAGTGGAAATAAGAAAAGGCATCATCAAAGGAGTCAGAGAAAAACCTTCAGGCAAGAAATACACCCGTCTTGTCAGTGATAGCAGCCAAACCCTGGATTTTGCTTAATTATTTCTCTACAATTGGCTCTGTATGAAGATGCTTGTTCTGATCTAGGGACATCACTTAACAAGAACTAAAACGCTTTAGACAAGTCATCTCATCCTTTGTTCTATGCTCCAGGAGTTCTTTATCTACTCAGAAATTCCAAGTCAAACCAAAAATTATCCTAACAATAGGAGATAGAGAACTGGAGCCCTGAAACAGGACATACCTGGAAATTCACAGCAAATTTTCACCAAATGAAGGTTGGATGCTCACAGTCTTTGTGACAGAGTTTGTTTCAGCAAGTCTGGTTCTGACCATGCCTCAATGGCCTCACAGCTCTGAAACAGAAACCAGAACATGCCACCAGAACGAGGCAGCATGTGGAAGGAAAGAACTGGTAGGAAACAAACAGCAGAAAATAACAGAGGTATTTATTAGAGAGATATTTAATGGAGACAGGAAAAGCAGGTTCTGTTTCTGAACATCTTTATCAAATGATAAAGAAGTTGCTTTAAAAAATCCATCTATTTGTGAGCATAAATGGAGAATTATATTGGGAGAGGATGAGAGAGACCAACCCAGACTGAGCCACAGCAGTTGAAGGGAAGAGAAAATTATATTGCACCAGACAATGGCATTTAGGAAATCTATTCAAGCATTTAGAAGGCCTTTTTCAAAATTACAATGGCATTTTGAGCATCAAAAATTTAAAATAGACATGCATGTATTTTCTGTAAGCCATGCTCTCAAGGGACCTTACTGGCAAATCCTGCATACCTGCGTTGGGTAATAGTGCCAGGAATTCATCCCCTTTCCTCTGCAGCCACAAAAAGGAAAATAAAGTTAGTGTCTATCTACATAATCACAAAAGTGACAGTCTGTGTGGGTGGAGGTTCTTAAAACATTAGATAAGAAAATACAATTTAGGTAAAAGGCTTTCAATTATGTTGCTCCAGAGAGCCAGTATTGTGGGAACACCTCTGTAAACGCCTCATCCAAGACTTCAAGATACATTCTTCTGGGACACCATTATGCCCCACACCCCAGGGCCCTATCCCTGGGCAGGCTGGCCCAGGCTTCCAGGCCATGTCTCAGCACAATCAGGCAGCAGCACAATCCCCACTGGCCCCAGATGTGCCAGGGAACAGGGAGGTGACACAGGCATCCCTCAAAACAAATCCCCTACCTAAAACAGCTCTTGTGACTGGGGAGGAGAGTTGCTTGTTAACCATCACTATGGTCAAGATGTCACCCACGTGGTAAAAAAAATCCCAGTTCCTCTTTGGCCTTATCCAAATGAGCATATTATGTCAAAGAGGGAGAGTTGCTGAGGTTACAGCTACAGAAATAGCATGATAATATGTTTGCTGCGTGGCTCAAACCTACCACCGCCTCCAGGCTTTCCCAGGGCTCCCGAGGAGGAAGGCAGGGTGTTTCCTGCAGTGGGAGTCAGTCAGGCACTGCCCCCACCTCCAGCCTGAGCCCCCAGAGACACTATTTTGGGGTGATAAGTAAGACTGGAGGGATGGAGAAACTCCTGCTCCTTGCCCTGTCCCTGGTGCAGATCTGCAGGGCCACCCTGCCAGCTGGACACTGTGGTGTATCCCTGTCCATATGGGCTGTACAAGTCCACTTGACCACAGACGGAATCAGTCCCAACATGGGCCAGGAGCTCAGACTCTGCAAACACCTACTGGGCAAAAAGGAGAGGCCTAGGTTTGGAGGGGCTTGGCCATGCCCTTCTTTATTTAAGGTTTTTCTCTAGTGGTTTTCCTATGTTGTTGCACCCAAACCAGACTCCTCAGCACTGGGGCAGATAGCCAGATAAGCTGACTTGGAGGCAGACCAGAAAGAGCTAAGCAGGTACCACAAAATCTCACGAAAAGTTCTTGTGTAATGAAGACATTTTTAGGAGTAATTTGGCAGCAGTACCGTCTAAGAAGTCACACGCCCCATTCCACTGACCCTGTGCTGCACCCTCCACAAACATCTGTGCACCAAATCAAACCAAAGAACTGATGCAGTTAACAACCCCTATTTTTGTGACTTTTTGCTAGATTGTTTGTAGTGGACTCCTTCCCCAGTCCATGGCACTGCACAACTACACAAACACAGGGGCTGGCAGATGAGAAATGCTGTGTGAGTCACACTGTCACCAAGCACACAGGGACTGCCCTGAGCGTGACACATCAGCAGCCGTCCCTTCCTGGGACCAGGGAGGTGACAGCACCACAAGGACAGGCGAGAAAACCTCTGCACTGGGCACTGCAGAGTTTTTAACCCGTAGCTTTGGTTGAGTCAGGAAGAAACAAGGAGAAACCAGCACAGTATTGCAGATGACACATCCCAAAGATCCCAAAGGAAAACAGGCTGGGATTTCTGTGACAGCCAGGCAAGGGGCAGTTGTTGTGTAAGGAAAACCAATGCAGGAGCCTACTGAGCAAATCTCTTATTCTGGTATGTGTTTAGATAAGTGGGAAGATTGTATAAGCAAAAGTGACACAGCAATTTATTCATATCTACTTCTTCACATTGTCAGCGTGCATTTTAACTAATTAAAAATTAATTTAGTTTTCAAAATAACTTCTAGGGAGTAAAATTGCAAAGTTGACTGGTCCACCACCAGATACAATGTAATGTAGAATTCCAGTTTTGTTTATTACACGACATTTGACATTATATTATTCCTTAAAGCCCACAAACTTTATAAGATACTCCAAAAAAAAGCAATTTATACACTATCGGCCCAGACTAGAAAATACTGTATTCAAACATCAAGCGATTCCTATGCTGAAAGCTCAGAGACAAAAAACACCAGCCTGCCAAGATCACAACGATACTGCTATCAAAGACAAAAATCTCATGGCAGGTTATTTCCCCAGTCACCTGCACTAACCAGGAAAGTCTATTTCACTCATTCAGTTTCACAAGAAAAAACTTTAGTCAGTACAATCTGGGGTGAAGAATTCCACGGGAAAACCTAGCCAAGTGGCAATGAGAATCTCACCAAGAAATAGCTTTGTGTGTCACCATAACATGTTGTACTTATCAAAACATATTAACATGATGCAGATGTACACTTTTTTAAAAAGCTACTAGGTTTCTTCCCTAGAACAGCCTTAGGTTATAAACTAAGCTGCAGAGAGGCCAGAGATACAGAAAGGGAGCAACAAGAATCATCCTCCAAAGGTGCAGAATTCAAATGGACCAGCCCTTCAGGATAAAGGCTGGATGTGAGCAACTGCCCACACTGCCCCTCATAAATAACTGGCTGCCTCCAAAGTTCATCTTTATGGAGGAAAATATGGTTGAGTTTAAGACTGAGCAAAAGTCCCAGGCTCAGAGATATCAGAGCCATAAAACACAGTGAGCTGCTGGCATCTTGGGTGGGAAGAGCCTTGCTGTGTCTCTGGAAGCATCAGGGTTTTCTGCTGCCTTAGTTTAAAAATACAGTAAGAAACTTTTTTTTTTCGTTAGAGTTACATTCAAAAGAATGGAGATAACATGATGGTTTTCTCTCGCTTTTACTGGGGAACCTCGGGAAAGTTAAAGTTCCCACGCAATGTGTTCCCACCGGGCAGAAATTCACCAGGAATACAGAGGAGCGGGGAGGAGGAGGAGAACCAGGCGCCTGCATCTCTCCCCGCATCCGGCGAACTTCACCGGGGCCGGGCAGGTGGCAGGGAGCGGGTCTGGGTCTGGCCCCGGCACAGCCCTCGGGGCCCGGGCCCGGCCGCCCTCAGCTCCCGGCGTGAGGGCCGGCTCAGCGCGGGCCGCTCCCAAAGGCTCCTCCCGGCTCCGCGGCCACCTGTGCGCGCCCCGGCCGGGGCGGGGCCGGGCCGAGCGCCGGGTCCCTCCCCTGCCGGTGCCTGCGGCCGGACCGGACGGGACGAGGCTGCGGCAGCGAGGCGGGACCCGGTGGAGGGAGAGCCTGGGCCAGCCCGGCCCGGGGAAGCGGCGGCGCCGGCAGGTGCCGAGCCGAGGGCCGCGCTCCAGCGGGGCCGCGCTCACGGGCATGGACAAGCTCAACAGGCTGACGGTGCCGGCCGGGGAGAAGTTCAGGTAGGGGCTGGTCCGCTCCCGGTGCCCTCCGGGAACGCGGTCGCTGGGCCGAGCGGAGTGCGGGGGCATTGGGAGTGCCGAGGAACGGAGAACTTGGCAGAAATTTTACAGCAAAACAAGAGTTTTTCCCGGTTTTACCCCGTGGCCAGGGCGCTGCAGGGAGTGCGGAAGGTAAACACGGGTCTGGAGTGGATAACGCAGATTTCAAAGCAAAATGTGTGTCGGCTTCACCTGCAGCGCAAAGAGGAGTATTTTCCAAGTATTTTCAAAGCTGTAAGGAAATAGTGGGTGACTCATTATGATGTATGAGTCTTATGCAAATTAGAAAAGCTTAATTAATTGCTTGATGCTTTAATGTCCTACGAAGATGGCTTTTGCAGTTAAGTTCTGTAATATTTCCTGATCTTCGAAAGAACTGGTGGAATAGAGGGAACTGGAAAACGGCAAATGTTCCTAAGTGAAGGAGAACAATGTTAAATACAGGGTTTGGGAGGAAAAAAGCAGAAGCTGGCCATTACTGAAGTATTTTTAGTGTGTCTCGATTCATGTGCTGGTACAGCTGTCACCTCCAGGCTCTTTCATCATTACTTCTTGTATTTCTGAATAGTTAAAGGAAGTTCTGTTTCAAATTAAAGTAGCATGGAATTCTTTTCCTCCCCTTAAAAAATAAGAATTAAATACTGGAAAATATATTTTCCTAAAATAAGTCCTACTTAGGTACTCAATACTAACTTATAGGCCCTTCTCAAGTCTCTCTCCCTCTCCCCAGAAACCTTCATGCAAACTGGAATCATCCCTTGTAAAGCTAATTTTGATGGAATGCAGTTCATTGATATCTACTCTTTCCATACTGTTGACATATTGTTGTGGGGGGTGTGTACTTGCAGAGCTGCAGTGGCTCTTATGCTCCTCAGCCAGGCACACCTAATGAAAGGCAAGCAAGCTGCATCCTAAACCCGGGCAACGACTCTTGGAAGGCTCAATGGACAGGGGAGGAATGCAGGGAATTTCCTCGTTGTCTCCAATTTATCACCTGAAGTAGTCTAAACCGGTTTAAATGGTGTCAGAGCTCAGTGTTGGACTAAACTAGCTATCTTTAAATAACAAGTTAAGGAACAAGATGGAAAGCTTGATTCCATCCATTACTGGTACATAAAAAAATTAAACGCACACCTACTGCTGTCATAAAATTCATCTTCTGTGCTTTTGCTAACAATTAAAGCACGATTACCTTCAAGTATCTAAAGTGGGTCTATATGTGAGGGTTATAATGGCCCACAACTTTCTGGGTTGTGGTGAATCAGTTGGTGAACCGATCTGAAAGGCAGCACCACACCTCTGCTGCATCTTCACATAGATGGCACTCTCCATCTCATCTGAGGTTTTAATATTGTTGTGAAATAGGGAAGAGAAAGAAATAGATCTGCTTTCCTGTATTAACCTGAAGTGTTACAAGTTACTTTTTCTTTCCTCCTCATGGCCATTTCAGCCTATTTGTGCAAGAATTGTAGGAGCACCCATTTCTCAAGCACGTGAGTGTTCTCACCACAAGCAGTGGACAAGCATGCTTCGACTGGAGCACGTTGAAATACTCCTTAGAAACCTGAATATGTGGCTACAAAATCTTACTATGGTATCAGAATTTTAAAACCTGAAGGCAGAACTTTCCGTGAGTAGATATTCATAGGATAAATTTGAGAGAGAGATGAAAATACAGGAAGAGATCAGGAGAACATGGCAGCAGCCTTTTCCTCCTTCTTTGAAACACCTGGATACTCCCTTGTGCTCTGTGACCTATTGACAGTGAAGTTGATTTCTTAATACCACATCTGTCTGCATGGAGCACACAGAGGTGGTTCAGAGTTTGTACTGAATGTTACATGATCCTAGTGGTTATGTCAAAGACGTGCTTTTCTTCATACGCTAAGATGCAATGCCAAGAAATGTTTCTGCCAAACATAGTTTCAATTTATGTGATTATAGTTTGCATTTTTAAAGACGGCTTTCTTAAAATTTCTGCTTTGTAGCAGCAAAAGTTAAAAAAGCACTACTGTTGAGTCAGTGTCTGAGAGAGGATCTTTTGATTTTTTTAAGTGTAGACCTGAAAAACTAGATATTATGTGGTTTTCCTAATCTCAGCTATTCTTTATGGATATAGTTGAGCCTACTAGACCTAGATTTTTTGATGTATTAGCAAGTCTTACATCAGATCTGAATTCTTAACATGCAACAATATTGCAACAATAAGAACTGTAAGTGTTCTTATATGCCTTCTGCCTAACATGTTGTGGTATGTACGTTGTTTGCCATTAAGCCACTCAACTAACTTCAGTAATAGTTGAACAGGAATGCTGGAACTTCATGGAATCCCGGTATTAATTTCTATATAGTGTTTCTTATAAGGCATGCACAGTATTATACAAATATTCCTTCAGAGTACTTTGTGTTCCAGCTGCTTCCACAGAGTCAGGAAAAATTAATTCAAAGGCTTGGTTATTTATTCTGAGAGAAACTAATCTGTGGTGCAAGCAATTTTGTACTTGGAATTGTTTCCCAAAGAGTGGAGTGAATACATGAGCAATAGCCATGCTGCCATGGCAAGCTCTAGTGTGCCTGGATTTCAGACTGAACTTCAGGGAAAAAAATTATGGTGTATGCAAACATACAGAAATAGATGCACTCATGATCAGGGACAGTAGGCAACATGGATAATGGGAAGTTAGCAGCTCAAAAGAAAAGTTTGCACTAACCTTGCGGACTCTTCTGTGGTTTAACTTCCCTAGACTATAAGCCTATGATTCCTGGTATTTAAATAATTTTTAGCTACTGTATGTGACTGTGTCACAGCATGTCTTCAGACTTGCTGCATTTTTTTGTGATGACCACAAACCTTAATGATGACCCTCTGCCCGTGGCTGGCTTTGCTATGTAGCACAAAGTCTTTACCAAAGGCATCATCACCACTGTGGTGATGGGCAAACCATGGAACAAACCAAAGTTTGCCACATGCTTTCACTTGCCTAAGGTCATGCAGCCAGCAAGTTCCAGATTGCAAATAGCCTTTTCCAAGAGCACAGTTTCCTGTTAATTTCATATGACTTCATTAATTTGCAGCAGTCCGTCTCTGCCCCCAGCAAAAACGAAGGCTTAAAATCCCTATCTCCAAGCATAGTGCCTATTTAATAGGAAGTGGAAATAAACTGGCAATTTACTTTTCTCAGGTTGAACAAGTGTCTGAGGTTCTTTGCAGGATTTTGCATTCCCCCTTGTTAAACAGAAGGGTTTAAGTCCTAATTCTATGAAATCAAGAGGGACTTCCTTAAGGCCTGAATGTCTGTTGTCTGTCAAACTTGGAGGTTCATAGTCTTCACTAATTTTCTACTGATAGCTTGGCTGTAACTGCTAGGCCTTTTTCTTTAACAGGATCTTCTGACAATGTTCCTTCTTGAAAGTGTACAGCAGAAAATTAATTAATTTGAAATTGAAATGATACTTAGCTGTAAACTGACACCTCCTATGTATAGGATGCTTTACCATAGGGAGCATTTATTTTTGGAGAAAATGTTTGGGGAATATCTGAATATTAGTTTTGTGCTGTAGGAAAATATTTTATTATAGGTAGTTGCACTCATTCCTCTTAGTGATAGTGAACAGACTTAGAAACTTAATCTGTTTTTTCAAGGCAAATTTTAACTTAGTTTATTGCCTCAGTGAACTTGAACAGGACAAAAGAACAAAAATAAACTCAACCAAGAAATAAACTGGAGTTTCAAAGTAACCTAGAGAATGTTCCCCGTGACAGAATTAGGCATCAAAGCCAACTTCCGACTTTAACATCTCAATCGCTTATTGGTTACATAGAGTACAGAGGAAAGGCCACGCAAATGAAGAATAATTCAGTGGTTTGGGTTGACAGGGACCATCCCGTTCCCATCCTTCTGCCATGGGCAGGGAAACCTTCTGCTAGATCACGTTGCTCAAAGCCCCACCTAACCTGGCCTTGAACACTTCCAGGGATGGGACAGCCACAAGTTCTCAAGCCAGCCTGTTCTGCTGCCTCACCACCTTCACAGTAAAGAATTTCTTCCTAATATCCAAACTGTTCTCAGTTTGATTCCATTCCCCCTTGTCCTGTTACTACATACCCTTGTCATCAGCTCCTCTCCAGCTTTCTTGTAGACCCCCTTCAGTTACTAAAAGGTGCAATAAGATCACCCCAGAGCTTTGCCTTTTCCAGGCTAACAATCCCAGTTCTCTTAGCCTCACTTCTGCCCTTTTACCTGCTCTGGTGTTCTCCTCTTTCCAGCAAAAGTCTCATCTGCCCTAAGGACATAACAGCTGTGAAGGTCTTCACCACTCATTGCCACCCACTGCCACCTCCTGTGTCAGCTTCCAGTGTCTCCTGACAACTTTCCACTGCACAGTATCACTCTGTGGTGACAGCAGCTTTTGTGGCACACCCAAGTTTTAGCCCACCAAAATGTAGGCTGAACGTAAGGTCACGTGAAATCACAGTTCAGTGATTTACAGTCTTCAAAGCTGAGTTTCACAGGCACAGAGAAAGGAGGTCACCAGCTACATTTGCCGTGCTGATGAGCACAAACAAAAGTTTTCTGTAGGAACGTTAGGTCCTGTTTGCCATACAAAGCACAGGATTTTGATTAAAAGATAAAGTTTTGTAATCTCTATTTCCTCTAGTTTTCTGTCAGCTTAAATAGTTCATTAATCTCTCTCTCATCTCTGGACTTTGG
Source organism: Sturnus vulgaris (assembly GCF_052056855.1). NCBI lineage: Eukaryota > Metazoa > Chordata > Aves > Passeriformes > Sturnidae > Sturnus > Sturnus vulgaris. Next base: position 23,142,389 of record NC_142250.1, on the reverse strand, counting down.
AATGAAAAAACATAGGAAATGCAAACTTCCCCAAATACCACTTCCAAAATCCATTCTTTCACTCAGTGTGACTTCTCCAAGCAAATCCTCTTGTTTCTCCCTCTGACCTTACTTCATAAGCATAGCCTCCATCCCATCTATATTTGTCCTTCTTTATTCCCTTATCTCTGTACAACCACTTCATTCTAGCAATCCCTTCTTTTCTTCTTTCCAGCTATGTCATCCAACCTGGACCAATCCCCAGGCTATAAAACCAACCAACCCTAAAACACGGTAATTTTTACAAGGAAAAAAAAAAGCCACAAAAAACCCACCCACAAACTGAAGGGAGAAAAGAAACCAAACGAAACCACCACATAGGATGTATTCTCACACAGAATTTCCTGCCTATAATGCTGTATATAGAAAAGTTTGTTTCCGTGTGTTTTAAACAAAAATATGGCAATGTGGACAAAATGATGCAGTATAATACTGAAACTATCAAGAGATGCCCTCTTTAATCTCTTCAGGTAGACAGCAGTGTAGGGGTGTAATCTCTTCACAAGATCAGCTATGCTTACATAGCACCTACAGATCCATTCTACTTGTTCTGGAAAAATTACTAAGTCATTGGCACAGCTTATTCTACCACTACTTCTTATGCACACTGTTCCAAATAAAATAAGGCCTTGTAGTGACACTGTAGTTCTGCCCAGAGTAGGAGCATTTGTCAACCATAGCAATCATAAATGACACAGTCCTTGGCCTCCAACTGTCAGTTATTCAGCAGAAGTGAGTAATTTACATTTGATCTAATGACATAGGGTTTTTTGGGTTTTTTTAGTGAAATGATAAATCATCAAGAGCCAAGCAGATAACCCAATAAATTAATTTTCATGGCCATGGGAGAAAAACCAACATTCCAGCAAACATGACAAAACTATTTTTTACCATTAGTTTATAAATACATAAAGCTGTGTAGAGTGCTAGATATTAAATCATAATGTGATATTGCAGGTACCCAGTGATATGCTGATTCCAGAACAAAACAGTTTTGTGTTTTACAGAATCATTCAATAACAACATACTGCACAGGACATTAATATGTGATAGATGCTTTGCTTTTGGGAGGCAAATATGACAATCATATATCATTGCAATAAAGCCCTACTGGAAAACCATATTAGTTTATATGCTCGGCAGAGAAGAGAATTGAAAAATTGATGGAAAACAGTGGCTAAAAGGGACAGTATTTTTCCATTTGGCTCTAGGGCATCATCTTGGATTTTTGGTAAACTGTAAGAGGATGTAATGTAAATATGTTTGGTTTGTGCCAGCAGTAATAAAGTACTGAGGAGTAACAGAAGCTTGAAAATTCTGTTAGCATCTTTATCCTAATTGGTTAATATATACATTTTGAACAAGTTTATTTTCCAGACATAAGCAAGGCCTGATGTGCAATGCTACAAGTTTATGACCTTAACATAAATTACCACACAGCAAATAATTTAGAAAGAATTGAAATAATGCATCCTGAGGTAATAATATGAAAAACATGAGTATATGTTTTTTAAGCTTAATTCAAGGGAAAACCGGGTGAAGTAAGGTATTAATACAAGAGGCTACAGCATGTGGCTAAATGTTTCCTTCCTGTCTTGAAATATGGATGCTGTAGACATCTCTGCAAGAAGCATAGAGGCAACAAAGTGCTACTGAAGCTGTAGCTACATGGCCAGTTGAATCTGGCCTAAGTCTGAGCTACTGCCAAATTGGCAGTTCCCTTTCTTCCACCTTCCCAAGCCCCTGCTCACCCTGCCCCTCTCTGCCCTCTGGCAGTGCCTCCCTGGCACTGGGGTTCCAATGACCATATGGCAGAGCTGCATCTGCTCCTGCTCATATCTCAACTGGCAGAAGAAAAAAGAAGTTCATGTCCCAGCTGGAAGTCCCATGATTCATCATAGCTGGGGAAGCACTGAGGGCAAGGAGTGGAATTTCCCCTTTCAGTGGCAGCCCATGTGGGCTCCATTAAAATGACATAGGGACCAACTAGGGAATTTCTCCAGAGTTTTAACAAAATTTGATTGGCTTCAGAACAAAATAAACGAAACTGATCCATGAGTAGCCTCCATTAGGTCTCTGTCAGTGCCACCCCACACCTATGATGGGTATAATGCTTCTGTAGCTTGAGCACGGACACTTTTGGCCCAAGTACAGCAGTTTGTCAGTGGTAATATTCTTCTGTCCATACCAGATCCTGTCTTTATTCATTTCCCTACAATGCCTTTCTGCTTCCTCTTCTGGTTGAAATATAAGAGTGACTTAATATTTTTAAATTTCTGCCCTTGTTCTCCTTCAGTGACTAGGCTGTAGGGTACTAATCCTTCAGGGAGGTACAGCACTCACTTAGTTTTAACTGGAACTGTATTTTAGAGTAGCCTTATATGTTGAGCTTCCTCCTAGTGCTTGAAAACATTCCAGAAAAGTGGAGTAAGTCTTCTGAATGTGGTTTCTGTGTGTGCTTTTTTTGTTGTTGTTTTATAATGCATTAACTTACAACCAGAGAGCTGGTGGAAAAGCGATCAGTAAACCAAAGAAAAAGGCTCAAAACAGAGCAGGTCAGTTACAGAACAGAAAACATACTTTATCTTTTTATGTCAAGAAGTGACATGTAATATTCATTTACATACCATAATACCTAGTTGTTTTCTGTATTCCTTACAGTGTCACTTTTATTCAGTTGGGATAAAAGGGAGAGCAATCTGCATAAGATGGAAGAGGTGTCCAAAGCTTGGAGTCTTTGTTTGTTTGTTTGTTTGTTTCCAGGCAAATTCAGATGCTTAGCATTGGAAACCTAGAATGGGTTCTTTCAATATACTCCTAATCACCCCAAAATACTTACACTGTTTACTTTCATGTTAGGCATGGTTTCTTCCAAGGATGTATTATCCCTTTACATGCTACATTTTTTATTAACTCAGTGAATATTAGTACTTACCAGTACAAGGACAACTGACAGCTTTTTCGTAAAGATTACGTAGAGGGCAAATGAAGATGAAAAATACAATCAATATTTAGCCTTTCTGTGCTTCTGTGTGTACCATGTAAACACACATCTGCTGTAACTATGGGGTTTGCTTTTAGGTAAAATAGTGGATGATTCAAAAGTAAGCAGAATAGGATGTTTCTGAGACTTGAAAAAATCAACAGTCTTGTCAAAACGAATATAAACTATTGTCATTTCCCCTTGTGCATCTCTCAAACATGGCTGAAAACAATTCCTTGTCCTTCTTCCTCTCAGATAGGTAGCTGTAATTTACTTCTCCCGATAAGCAAACCTCTTTGAACTTTTCTTCACAGCTTTGAGATAGCTTTGCAGATAAAGATCAAAGGCTCAGTGCCTTCAATGGATGGTTTGGTGCCACAGGTTACCACCTCCAGTTCCGAACTTCCTCTTCTCCCACCAAGAAAACCATTGCAGGGGTGGATAAAACCCCAGAGTGGATGAAGTGGTTTATCTGACTGCACCTCAAGGATTCAGCTGTCTCTCATATTTTTATGCATTTTACACATATCACAGCCATTGAAAACACCAACTCTGACCCAGATGGCTGCTTCCACCTGGCATTTCCTTGCAAAGGACTCCCACTCCTGTTGTTCCAGGTAGCATATGATATAAGTGTGTGTGCATGTGGTGTCTGAAACACCTGAAGGAGGTCTACTGAGGAATTTGATGCTTTCTATACTTGGTATTTCATTTTGCTTTCTACTGAGGAATTAGAAGTGAAGTGGAAGGGGGTAGAGTTATTTTATAACATTTAATTTCATTTTCTTTGAGGCACAAAACTGACAGGTAGTATGAAAATACATCTCAGGAAGACACCCAGTTCACCAAAATCCATGTTCTTCCACAAAGACTATAGCAGAAGCATTGCTTTCATGGAAGCCTGGCATAGGAAAGGTGGTCCTTTTCTAGTTTGTTAGTTCAGTTTGAGAAGATATTTCAACATAAGAGCTTCATGCTTTTCAAAATCTCAAGTGGTACCTTTACAAATCCCCTTCTAGGTAAGCAGGTTCTCCCCTCAAAAGGAAGCAGGAGTCTTCCCCTTTGTCCAGAAACAATATATTTCTTAATTTGGTCACCTGCATAGCTGTTTATGAAACTGAAGGATAATAAACAAAGACCAGCTGGGGAGAAGGTGATGGAATTGTGCTGTGAGAAGCCATAAAGGAGGGGCCTGGACATGCTGTTCTTTCTTTATTTCATATTTTAATGTGGTTTTTTTTTTCTTTTCATTAATAGAGGTAGCTGTAATAATTTTAAGCTTTCTGCTCTTTGAGTTTTGGTTTTTATCTTCTAATAACTTAGCTTTTATTCTCCAAATTTCGTTATACTCTTCCTTGCTTTCTGTTTTGTGGTTCTTGTAAAACTTTATAGCTGAGACAAGTGGGGTTTTTTGGAGATTTTTTGTTTTAAGTCTAAATTTGCCCTTCCTAAATCCCATTCTAGGTTTCTAATGTCGATTTTGTAAATTTGCTTGGAAAAGAGCCCAAACAAACCAACAAAACTCTGAAAAACAACAAGTTTTTGTTGTAATGTGATCATTCTAAAGCCAAAAGTGAGTGCTACACCTACCCACACTCTAAGTTAATAGACATAGTAATCTTCAGAAAATGTGACTTTCTAGGCACAGAACTACATGTTGTCCTGCCACTGAGAAACAGATGTACCCAAAAAGCTATAAGAACTGGAATTGGCATGCATAATGTCTGATTTACAGTGTCTTTATTTTTGAAATCATTTTTACTATTTTAAAACCAATTTGGGTTTGTCAGTTTCAGACCTAACTGATGTGAGGAGAAGGAACATACAGGTCCCTTAATGTTGAATGTGTTAAGCTTGTAAAGCTGCCCTAGCAAACCTGTCAATATATCATGTTCAGAATTCTGCTCTTCTTTAACTAAAGAAAACTGCTTTGTGAGTACTGATGGGGATTTTTCAAGAGGCAAACCAGGTAATTCAGACAGTCCTTCAGTAAGAAGGTATCATTTCCATCCCCCAGATAAACAGAAATAGGTATGCTTGTAATATAGAAAATATCCTGTAAATAATTTAAAAATAGCTTTTGTTTTGCTTCCACTCCTCAGTGATGCTGCAGTCAGCCCTGTTTCCAAAAACTTTAGAAAACCCCTCTCAGCTAGAGGTGCTCACAGCCAGACACGCTGAAGCAATTGTGTCCCTGTGCCCATTCCACAGACCCTGCAAAATTCTCTTGCCATGGTCTGTCACTCCCATGTGACACAGGCACAGGTAACAGCCTGACAGCCAGGCTGGGCACTGAGAGTGCACAGCACTGCGTTCACTGTGCACAAGCTGGGGAGCTGTGCTGCCCATGCACATGGGAGATCCCACTCGTGCTGACTGCCCTGAGCATTAACTAACACACATATCTACAGAATGCATATTGGTAAATGTCTTCACAGATTTATCATATCCATAAATACAATTTCTCAAAAATTAATCTAAATGGTGGGAGAATTCCATATTACACAAATCTGTCTGAAATTAAGACAGACTTCTCTTTTTGAAGTGTAGGGACTCTGTACCTCATCTCGCATCTGAGTTGAAAACTTGTTACACACTTTTTTCTTCTTCATCTTTCTCCTTAAAATCTGTTTTACCTTTAGAAAGCTTTTGTAGGATAGTGTGTGTGCAAAAGAGCCAAAAGCTTCCAGGTGATGTTTGAAGGTGGGGATGTGTCACAGGTTTACCCATCATCCTCACTTCATCATCACATATTCCTCATAAGCTGACTGTGACCACATCAAAGAGAGGGTGGATTTGTTTCATTTTGTTTTATCTCGAGGTAGCTCTGCCAGTCCTTGAGTGTAGCAAGGTATTCTGTCACACATCAAATCCTTCTTTCAGGATGCATGATATTTACAATGGTAAAACTTTCCAGCTTCCTTCACGTATGTATCACAGCTAGTGACCCCTCTGACCATAGATCTCATAATTCTGAATTACTGCAGTTTTTAGCTACAAAAATAGCAACACAGGGCTAAAAAGTGTTTTGTTTCAGGTTTCTGTCTCTTTTTGTTATTCCTTCAACATGAAGAATTTCTAATGTATTTTTAAGAAACCTAAAACTTTTTAGAAGCACCTTCAGCCATGACTTCCAAACTTCTTATCTGCAGAACTTCGGAAATCTATCGAGTGCCATGAGATCCTGATCAAAGGGTCCCATACAAGTTAAAATTAAAATGGATCTCAAAATATCTGTTGCTGAAATGTGTTTTCAAACATTAGCAGTCATATAGACTGCACCTTTCTCTGCAAACCTGATTTGGCATAAAAAGATCCCAAGCAGGTTTAATGAAGAGTTGGAGCTTGTAGTTAAAGGAGCAACTTTAAGTTTTACCTCTTGATTATCTTTAATTATATGCAATGCAAAGTAAGACAAGCATTACTCATTATTTTTATTTACAGTACTAGCTGCTGGAGGTCCTTGAGTATTTTTAGTATCTGCTCATCCCAAGAGAACACTGGAGAATAAACATTAGTTGGTAAAGAGCTCGTGACTCAGCTGTGTTGTGAAGAAAGGTTGTAGTTATGTACCTGACACGAGGGCTGCCTACACTGGGCCATGGGAGCCTCCATTTCCTGGCTCCTCCTGGGCCTGCTGCTCTGGTGAGGTCCTCTCACAGCTCCCTTTACTTGGACTATAATCTCAAGTATTTGAGAGCCACACAGCAAAAGTATTTTAGTGCTAGTCAGATATGTAGTCAAAACTTTGTGTGTATAAATGCCCTTCTGTGCTTCATTTTCCTCATCTCTCTGAAATTGCCTTTGGGCTCGGGATTGAGTGCATTAAGATCTGGAGAATACTCTTGCCACAGACTTTTCTATCTGGCTCTCATGTTTTCTTCTGTCTCTCTAGATCACAAATCAGACAGCCAGCTCTTTCTAAAGCTTTTTCAGTTGTTGCCTTTATAGGGCCTGGCACTTCAAGAAATTTCAGCCTCCAGCTAACTGGACAGACTGCTTTTTGCAGCTCATTCAACTTTGTGGGTCTAAGGGGATTCCACTTGAACTGGAGATCAGCTGTGCTTGATGACTTCCTACACTTGCCACTTAGTGCACTGGTTATCTGTTTATTCTCACAGGCTTCAGACAAGTTAAATTCTCCAGGGGCAACAAACAATTATTTTAACAACTCCTATAAGAGCTACATGACTTTAAGAAACGAAAAAATTCACACTAATGCATATTAGGTACTCTCTAATTTATCAAAGTTGTAATGAGAAATCTAAATGCCTCCAGAAAAGGAATAAGAGGTACAGATTTTTAAGAAATTTGACTATGCAAAAAATGGGAATGTTTTCATTTCAGTCCATCTGCATGGAAAAAAATATCATAATAGCATCATCATAATAGCATGTGATTTCCTAATTTAAATGCACTCTTTTAAAATAGAAACATGTAATAACATTACCTTTTAAACTAAAGCCTTATTCAACACTCATGGAACATCCATGATGCTCTAATCAATTCACCTAAATATGATCAAATGAAAAGGAAATTCAGGTACTTGTACTTACCAATTTGATGTTGGATCTTATTTGAATGCATGTGTGAAGATTTTTAGCAAATAAATGACAATATAGAATCAAAACATTAACGTGAAAAAAGCCCACCTTTTTGCAAAATAAAATAATATTTTGCTTATGTAAAGATATTAGTGTCAGTGATGAGCAATAAGCAATATTCAAAAAGAAATCTAATAGAAAATTAGATTTTTGTTGGTGAGTCCTATCTATGACAAACAACAAAAGAAATTTAACTGATGCTGACATCCATCCCTAATTGAAGTCTGGCAAGCGTTTTTGAAAGAAACACAAACACTTACAACCATTCTCCCCAAACTAGAACTAAACCATTGAGATCTCCTCTCATTCTTTCCATTCCTCATTACTTTTCATTTATAGACAGTGCCAGGTGCCAGCTGGGGCACAACACAGAAACAGCAAACTGCAGATGATGGCTATTTTGGATGTTTCAAGCAGAACTAGAAGCTGAATCTGTTAAGAAAAAAATCCCCAACAAATACAACAGAAAAGCAGAAGTTCTTCTGAGCTTTTCCTCTCAGATTTAATGTAGCTGGTTAGTTTAGATAATAATGCAAGCTACTCTTATAGGTGTAGCACATTGTTATTGGAAATTTTGTTTGGAGCATTTTGCTGTATACCTGTTTCTCACAACTATAAGTAATTCATTTCTATATATTAGCAGGTAACACTCTATCATTTTGTGTAAATTAACAGTTTGAGTTTTCAGCGGGAGTTAAAGATGTGCTTGCTTGTGAATTATTTGTCGATTATTCTCATTTTATTTAAGTGCCCATATATGTTCAGAAATTAGAGGACATCACCATTATAGCTCTGCAGTGTTGTAAAACCACTTCTAGATAAAATGTTAACATTTAAATATTCTAAACTATAAATTTAGGCAAGGATTTATTTTTTTCCTGATGCACTTACTCTTAAATTGATTGTTTATACAGTACTTAATTGTATTTAGGAGAAGGATAACACAAATAAAGCTAAAGAGCTCTTAAAAAGGAAGGAAAGCTTCATGCACAAATGATTTAACTACTTCAATTAACTATTTATTAAAGATATATTGAGCATATTTTTCTTAATTTATATTAATGGCTGCTCAACCACTTCGTAATTTAATGCTGGCTTTGTTTTATATCTTACAGGAAGCTTCAAAAGATGGTGCATGACATCAAGAAAAATGAAAGTGGGATAATAAACAAGTTCAAAAAGTAAGTGTGCAATGCCAATGCCTAGTTTTATCAGTGGGGGAAGTTTGGATTACAAGCATAGTGGTGTGTAGTACTTCAGTGATGGGACCATGTCATTCCAGGGGGATGTACTTCAGTGCATGAAAAGAGCTTTGGTTCAGACTGCAACCTACAGAACTGTCATCAGTATTAAGACTCTCATAAAGGAGTTGCAGAACTGGAGTCCAATGATAGGTTGTGTTTGTAGCCTTGAAAAAAACAGTATTTGAGTGAAGAGCCTTCTTTTCGAATGTTTGCTGGCATTGGTCATTGTTTATTGTTTGCATGTCTGCCTTTATCCTTAGGCAACTGTTTAGGCTTCCTGCTGCAATTAAGTTGAATTTGAGCTCCATCTTGAACCAGCTGGTCAAACATCATACTTAAAATTCCCATAAAATTGCTAAGTCCTCTTGTGTTTCAGTCTCATAAAACAAAATCTAGCATTACCTAACACCCATATTCTAGTAAGATGTGCTGAACAACTTGTAGATTATATCACGTGCATGAAAGTATCATAAAATATTCATATGTATTTATACATAGAAAGAAATTCCAGTAATTTTGCATCCTTGTCAAGTGAATACACTATTCACTGTTTCCAGTCAAACATCTATTTAAAGCAATTAGCTGTTTAGCACACTTTTCTTAATGCAACAGCTCATTTGCATTGAAATTCCATTTGGATGCGATTTTCTCATTCAGATGTGTTTTTTTACATGGGTCATTGGCAACAAAAGTATTAAGTACTTTTAGAAGGTAATTACAACACTCTATCTGCAATGTTTCCAGGACAACCATATTAAATGCTAGAAATACAGCTCTTGTACATAAAAGACACATGGAAGCATTGTTTGAAATGGTTTTTAAAGAGGGACCATGGTGGCAGAGTTCAAGGGAAGCAGCTAATTCTCCGTGTGTATGAAGCAATCAGTCAGCTGTTGGCAGGAGCAGTAGGGCCCTGCTTGTTTTGGCGATGCAAGAGCTCAGGAGAGCCAGGCTGGCTGAGCCCAGGCTGGGCTGGTGTTTGTGGGGCAGCTGCTGGAGCTGCCCGAGGAGGGGGACACACTCTGGGAGCAGCAGGACTGACCAGCTCCCCTGGTCCCCCGGCAGGAGGAGTAATCTTGGCCCTCCTTTGTGCTCTCATTTCCACAGCTGTGTTTCTGCCCACAGACCACGAGCAGGCTCTGATGGTAAAACACCTGATATATCAGATTTTTGAGATAATATTTTCCTTTACTCATCCTCTTTCACTCTGAGATTGCTGCAGTTCACAGTCAATCACAGTCACTTGCTATACTTACTTATTGCCATGCAAGCACAAAAGGAGATTTTCCCATTAAATGTCCCTCTTTCAACTACTTGGAGTTTTAATTTAATTTGTGTTTTTGTTTTTAACACAGTGACCACTGTGTTCACTGCCCATCTACAAAAATCTCATTTTCACCTGGGACCTGCTCATAGGGAAGAGCTGCTAGGCTGTCCAAGGCTTTTGGTGGGGTTTTGGAGGGGAGAGGGTTAAAGAGGGTTTCTTATAGTTGTTGCTTTTTAATAAAGGGTGGCTTCCTACTTCACCATAGTTGTTTAACTGTAATGTTAAATAATGTTAATAATGTTCCAGTGGACTCAGTTCAAAAGCCTCAGAGAGGAAAGATGACAGAAACCACAGAAACATCTGAGGTTTATCATTTGAGGCTACAAAGTGTCTCCCATAGTTGCCTGAACACGAAATCTGTTGTTAATCAGTTGCTCTCATTGTCTGCCCTTCCTAGCCAGTAAGAGGGGAAGGACAGAAAAGGGAGAAGTAACATGAACTAAATGTAGCAGAAGCTGGGAAGGTCATCCTTAAGTGTCAAAGATTGCTGCTACAGCACTACAATCCTTTGATTCACTCAAGATAAAAAAAACATATATCTATAGAAAACAGCAGACTCATAAAAACTCAAAGTATGACTGCAGCACAAAGCTCACATGTCAACTCTCTCAGTTATAAGAACACACACCAAGGTATAAAAACATAATAATCTTTCTGATGTTACTGTGGTTCATCTGAGTCATAATAATATTTTTTGCAGTTATGAAGATCAGAAATTTATTTTTTAAAAGTTGAAGAATTTCTAATATTTGCACGTGACTTCAGAGTTTAAGTCTTGAACCCAGCACATAATGAGACTTGCAATAAAAGCATGAGTTGACAACACTGATATGTACAAGAGGTGCTAAGCTTTACAGAATTAAGAGCTGGCTGCATTCCTCACTATGCAATCTTTGGGGGCTTTTTGTTTGATTGTAGATTTCTCTAAAACATGGTTATCCAGTTGATCACTATGTCCATTTCAGTTAAAGGATTATTTTATTAAATGTCAAGGTTCTGAACATGACTGAAGCAGGAAAAATTTTATTTAGAATGTGCTTTGTATAGCATAGATTGATCCATATGCTGGGAAAGAAAATAAAAATCAAACCTATTTCAAGTAGAAATAATTTAGAGAATTCAAATAGTGTACTTGCTTATCTGAAATCTAAAGTTATCACCCAGATGTATGCTGTAAGCCTGTGCTACAGAAATTGAAAGAATTATCAAATATTAATTAAATACACTGGACTATTATGCTATTAGCAGTATTTGTTAAAACACTAATAAAATCTGGATTGGCTCTTGATTATGCAGAAATGTAAAAGATCTTGCATCAAGACTTTTGCTCTCCAGTGTAGTTCATCTGTGGAGTGCAGGTGGGGAGGAATTCATCTACTATCCATGTGTGTCTCAAAGCTCTGTGGAAAGCAGACTGAACAGTGCTGGTAACAGGAAAGAAATAGAGAGGTTGTTTTTCCATTGCTTAAAAGTTCCTGTTTGTTCCCCATTTTGACTCAAGGTTTTCTGGCAGTAAAAATATTGGCCACCACAGGATAGCTGTCACCTGCTTGCCCTTAATCACATGTAAAACTATTTACAGCCCTGAGTCCCAGCTGCTGTGCAGATCACAGTGTCAAGGAGGATTATGTACTCAGGTGTAGAAGCAATGAGTGTAGCCAGCATTGTATAAACACTGAGAGCTGGGGGCATTTTTTTCATATTCATGTCGTTGGTAATACAGAACAGAGAAGCAGAGAAATCATAGGTTTCATGATGAAGGATGGTTGCCTATGCTTGAATCACGCTGTGAAGACATAGCACTCGTCTGTGCATCATATGCTTTAAGCCTCTAGGCTTTTTTGTTCAGTGGAATCCCAGTGTTGGAGTCACACTGCATGTACAGCAAAGTCAGGACTTCACCTGAGGTTTTGGTGTGTGCTGACCTACTGTGTTGAATAAGAAACAAGAAGTTCAATTTATTCACCTTGTTGTAATATCACATGCTTCACAAAGCCATCAGAAATCATGCACTTGTACTCCTGTTTCTGACTGCACACTATCCAAATAGTGCATTTATTGAACATTTGCTATGTGACCTGAAAAATGGAACGAAGATGCCTTACCCAGCTTTTTAGTTGGGTAAGTCTTTGCTTCAGATTTGTGTGGTCCATTTTTCTATACCATTTATAATTTAGGCAGTAACTTTAGTCAGAAGAATAGTTGTTATGTCACTAAATGTCTCTTCAACCTGCATAGCTCCAACTAAAAGACATTCATGATCAAACCCTTGGCAGAGGGAAAAGCAGTATTTTATGAATCAAGTAGTGAGAGAAAGTACCAAAATCAAGCTGTACCACATTTAGAAAAAGAAAACAGGAAAAAGTATAATACCTAATTTTAATTGTTATGCTGAAGAAACATGAAAATTACTGTATAGCTGAATAGAATGTTTTGACTGTCAGGATTTTCATTACTATAACTGCCATAGCACGTTGTAAGAACACGTGTGAAAGAGCAGTAATAACACTTAAAATGAAACTGAAAGGGATTTTTTTTTTATCTGGTACAATTGCTGCATAATTCCAAATCGGTAATAAACTATTCCACTAGGTCATGAGAACACAGTTCAGGAAAAGTTTATCTGTTCGCATCAGACCTTTTGGACCTCTGAAAATGTTTCTGGCAAAGTTCAATTATTTATTGTGTAATCACAAGTGTGATGATCTAGAGCACGTAAAGCTTATACATACTATAAATATTCACGTCAGAAAAGATACCACTAAAAGTTTTGTAAAAACTTTTGTTTAAATTAAAATTATGTTAAAATGGTTCCTAAGAAGGGAGTTGACTTTGTACAGAGCTAGCAATACAAAAAGCAAAGGATTTTTGAAAACAAGGAGTCTTCAGGCATATCTTAAATGCTGGGGAGTGAGCAGAAACTAGTAGGGAAATGCACCTGTGAGAAAATTTAAGTGCTACATGTAAAGGTCTACTAAAGTTTGATTATTTTTTTTGCTGTAGCTTGTAAAAACACGTGTTGCTAGAAAAAAACACCCAGACCTCTGCTGCAGTTTCTTTTAAAATTCTTCACTTAATGCAGGAAAACAAAAATCTGCTACAGATTTGAAATAATTAATATTTGCAGTTCCTACAGGACCATATATGTTAGAAAAGTTAAGTACATGCCTAAATGTTTTGTTGGATCAAGCTCAGCATATTACAGGAGGAAATCTTGGAATACATTGCTTAAAAATGGAATAATTTATTCTCTTAAAAGTTGTTCTGAATTTCTGTACCCTACATTCTATTCTTGTGTGAGAAGCATCTATAATCCATTATATGCAATGTCTCAAGTGCTACCTGGTTATTTGTTGAAGCTCCAGTTTGTGTACTAGGATTAAATAGACTTAAATATGCATGCTCAGTTGGATGGCATTTGATTCTTCCAGTCCCCTCTCATTAACTTGAGGGAACAGGACAGAGTCAATTGCCATTCTGCAAGGATCTGTGTGGACAATGAGGTCAGAGTCTGCTGGGTAACCACGCCTTGGTGTAGGGTTGTGTCTTTTGACCTTGTGTTGTGGTTTGCACACTGGGTAGAGTTCTGGCTCCTGTAAAGTGAAGTTCCATCAGAAGAGCCTGGATTCCAGTTCTGGCAGTCAGAAAATCATACCAGTACTGTGAAAACTACTGTTTAAGTGGATTTGAATTTTAGAATAAATAACATATTTCAAAAGATTCTAGCAAATATAGATGTGGTGGCCGTGAACTGTTTCAGCTCTGTGACAGAAACATTATTTCTTTTCTTCTATTGATATTCAGGTTCCAAAATGAACAAGTGGCCTTAATTTGCAAAACTGGGAAAGATACTTGGGATCGGTATGCTATTCCATAGCTGCACCATAGCATGATAGGCTGCTTAGACACAGATCTCTGTTCTGTACCTCGTGTGCTTTCATTATAACATATTTACATTTTCTGCCAGGGCCACTGCCAGGATTTACAGGGCCTGGTACCAAGTGTGGAAGATTTCTGCTTAGCAGTTTAGAAATGAGTGATATTGCTTAAGCCACGTACTTTATACCACGACCCAGACAGCCTCTTACTGTTGCCTCAGTTCCACTGTTTTCCAAGTCTCCACCATTTCTAAACAACTCATGGTAGATGTGTTGCAAAATGCATCGAGAGATCTTGGTCTCCCTTTCCTAAGATGTGAGATGAGCCCTGGCAGTGGCCCTGGGATTTTCTTTCTAACATGGCTGTTCTAACCTGGACAGAAGACCAGAGCAGAGCTGTTGAGAATGCTTTTTAATTTACTATTTGTACACTAAGTTATATAATGCTTCAAGAAGTTAAAACCTCTAAGGAGACAGCTATCCATCATTAGTGTTGTTAGCCATGAACAAAGCAGGTTAACATTGCAAAAATAATCTTCCTAGTTTGGTTTGAGGGCGTTGGGCTTTCTGAGTTTTAGCAATGCCCACACCATTTATTCATTGATTCTTGCATGTGCATGGGGAGTTTTTGGTGACTGTCTGAACAACAGAATTCCATTAATTCAACTCAGAAGAACCCAAAGCATTTCTCAAAACAGACAGGAAAATTTGTAAGTTGACGTAGTAGTGCCAGCATGCCACCATCCTGAGTAAAAGTGAACCTGAACAATGATACTTAGACAGGAAGCTCAGGACCTAAATACTGAGGGTCAAATTCTTGTGATAAAGCAACATTTGTAAACTCTATTCCTCAGAGATCCCGAAAAACCATTTCAAATTCTTCGGGGATTTGTTTTTTTTAAATTATTTGCTTATTTTTGCAAATGAATTTGTTATGACCTAACTGAAGAGTGAGTGAAGTCATCAGTTTAGTGGACAAAGCTTCAAGTCCATGGTGAGATCTCATTAGTGCTACAAGGAAGCTGTCAGACGATGTTCAAAAGTCACTTTAAAGAATAATTTTAATGTCATTAATTATCTTAATGTTTTATCTGGCTACTAAAAACAAAGGCTTGTCGTTTTTTCCCTCTGCAGGGGCATCAGTCTGGCCTGTGATGTCACACATACAGTGTTCATCTTGACTTTAAACACAAATTCTTGTCTTTCATTACAGGGTAGTGAAATAATTCAATGTCTTCTCCTTACTAACTTGCAGTTCAAAGGAGTATACATGAATACATATATATATATACATATATACACACATATAAATATATTTATATGTATATATATTTATATGAATATATATGTGTTTTTCTGTGTGTGTTTACACATGTGTACTTCTGCTTGCTAGATATATCTACATGCACATAAATATGAACCTGCCTGTATAGCCAAAAAGATCCTTTCAGTATTTCTACAAATGATCTTTTGATTCATTTGGTATGTGATACGATTGTAATAGTTTTCACCAAAAAAGGAACATAATATCATAAAATAATAAAAACTGGGATCTTTCACTGAGAGACCTGGTATACATTTAAATATTGCTCATCAAATAAAGTGCATGCAAAATTATCATTCTAAAAATACAAATGGAAAGTGCTACACCACTTTCTTATGCCATAGTCTTAATAAAGCCTCTGTGAACCTGAACAGATTTTCATCTTCAGATAGATCATCATTTATCTCTGCCCCTTATCTTATCTCTTTCTGGAAGTAAAGAAGATGGGGGTGAGCAAAGAAGCTGTCCTTTCAGCATATGTTCTTAGTGAAAAAAAAAATTAAAATCTCAGATTGTATTTTATTGTTTTATCAGTTTCTAGCTTTTCAAAGCATTCTTCTACAGCTATTTGCTAAGCATCTCTGATGGAAATCTGTATTTCTTTAGCTGCAGGTATCTTTTGATATCAGCTTTTTTATGTGTCTGGCTAATGCTCCTTTCTAGTGAATGTTACTTATGAGATCATAAATGTAATAATTATAATTTACAGGCTTAAAAAAAAGCCACCGCCAAGTCTACCACAAAGGGATTATGCTTCAGGTAAGGCTGTATTAATGTAAATTTAAACTGCATATCTGTGTTAATTTGCTATCTATATGCCTAACAGTATTTCAGTTATACATTGCCTCATAATTTGTTTTTAATGAGAGAACAGAATACCATTATCAACAACTCTGAAGGCAGTTCACACCTCTGAAATGAAAGGCAGGAAAAAAAGATGAATTGTGCCAGCATGAAGAGTAGCAAGTAACTACTCTTTCAAAATCAGTCTTAATCAGAGTTCTGTATCTAGGCTGCTGTAAAAATGGAGAAGAATTTGCATCCAGTCCCTCTTTATAGAAACTGTGAAAGTAAATACAGAAGAAATTGAACAAATGCATCACTACAGATTTAAAATCTTAATACTATTCATGTGATGATGACATCATGAATTATCTTAAAAGTAGACCTCTACTTATTTATCATACAGCACTGCCCACAAACTAGCCCATGGCTATTTTTACAAGTTAACAGCAATCTTGTTAAGAACAGAAGAAAACAGGAGTTTGGAAGTTACCAGGTAACTGTTCCCTGTTTAACATGAACACTTGTAATTAGTGTGCTGTCTTGGCATTTTAACCAACAAGAAGGTACAGGGCCCAGAGGTCAGCAACAGTTCCATTATCTAGAAACTGTCACCCCTACTTAAAAATGAGATGCATTGTGGTTTAAGTGCTGTTCAGACCATGCACAGTTAAAAGCATTTTCTAATGCTTTTCCAACAGTTTTGAAATAATTTGTCAAAAATAAGCAAGAAGGCATTTAATTTACTATTCTGTCCAAACCAGATGCGTTGCTCAGAACTCTCTGGAAATTTTCCTCACTCTTTTTTAACTGAATATGATAAGTATAGATTGAAAAACCAGTCTAAGATAAACATTTGCATTCACTATTACGTCTCCTTAAATAACTCTGATGTTTGGTTTAGAACATGCAGACAATGAAGAGGATCAATGGTCAGATGATTTTGTAAGTACATATTTTGGGCTGGTAGGAGGTTACTGTGGCAACAAGTTAGCACAAGAAATAATAACAAAAGTTTCTTTTTAAATCATCTACCTGTCGTTTAACTAAATACTATTAAAATGTTATGTTACTTTTTATATCAGTTTAATTCACAAGTAGGCACTGATTTTTCAGCTGCCTCAATTTTTTTACATTCAACTTAGAAGTACTTTCACAGAAGCAATGGTGACCATGACTGCTAAGGTTTTTGGCTAAGTAAGCACATGGCATCAATTTGAGGGACTTCTTAAGTTGAGCTATGATTTCAGAAATCAGTAAGAGATTTTATTTGGGACAGGAAGGGTGGGAGGGGTGAGGAGAAGGAAGCCACTTCTTACTAAAAATGAAAACTTCAGCTAAAATTTTAGAAAACATTAGAATGAAGCAATTGATGGCTGTCAGCCACATAAAGTAATGGTGCAACTGTCAGCCTGAAGGGACCAGGACTCCTTCTGGAGTCAGATCTTGAGTACCCTTTTAACAGCAAAGGGAGAGGAAGTGACAACACACATCAAGAGTCACAGGTGGATCTAGAAAGGAACTGTCCTGGGAAGGGAAACAAGCTATTGGTCCATAATTTGAAGACTGAGCTCTTGAGGTGAAAGGACTCCTTGGAGACAGTAAGAAGACAGGGAGCTCCTGGGAGGAGCAGAAGGGGAGGAGGCAGGAGTGCCTCTTTGCAAGAGGAGGCACTAAAAGGGATTATGATGTGTCCCTTCAAGGGTACGTTGTTGTAATTTAGTTATCACGCTCTTAAAGGATATTTGTGTTATAGATTGCTATGAGATGAGAAATGGGGAGTTCTGTCTTTCTAGGACAGTGATTATGAAAATCCAGATGACCACTCTGACTCTGAGATGTATGTGGTCCCCAGTGAAGAGAATCCTGATGACAGCTATGAGCCACCTCCAAGTGAGAAGGAGAAAAAGAAGATTCCCTCTGCATTCCCTATTTCTAGGGGTGAATATGCAGGTAGTTATGGAATAGTGTCACCTTGATAATTGCTTTTTTATCAGTACCAGAAGAGGAGGCCTCAAATGCACTAATCTGTCCTTTTCTCAAGAGTTTGCTATTAATTCTGATATTCAGCTCTTAAGCATTCAGGGGTATAATTTTTTTTTAATTACAGCATGAAACAGGTTAGTACTGCCAGTAGTGATGTTTATAATTTTAATAAAATGTGTCCTAGAGACTTTGATAGACATCTACTAATGACAAAATTCAAGCAAAGGTATGGGAGATACTATTAACTTGGGCCTTGAAATTAATCCACATATATTGGTGCAGGAATTCCTATTAAAGATGAGGCACATCAGATTAGACAGGTCCCTTCTTAATCTTCTCTGTTTCTCCAATCATTATTCCCAAAGTGGTAAAGCAGTAGCCCAAATATTCACTTGATATTGTCCTTCAAAATTGGTATTAGGGATGATAAATATCCTGAAAAACAGGACAGGATCGAGATTTTTATTTATATCAGTCCAGTATAAAGGGATTTTTTTCTTTCTGATTTGATTCTTTCCAACCATGGATAGGTTGCATTGAAGTGAATGAAAGTTAGCTTCAGTTAGATGACAGTTTGAGACATGGAGAAAAGAAACATTGACATGATGCCTGCTTTCATTTTTGTATGATACCAGACTGTTACTGGCTGTAGAATATTCATCAAAATGTTAAAATACCACATATGTACTCAAAGAAGTTCATCAGCTCTTCACCTGTGTGTTCTTTGAAAAAGGAAGGACTTGTTAAAATGACACCCCAGAGAACCTGGCATAATTCATGTTCCAGTCCCAGCCAGTGTTGTTTTTCTCATGTCTCATATGCACTACACCACCCAGCCACCACCTTTTCCCCAAGGAGTTAAACAGTTGTTCATACAACGGCCGGTGTCTGGGCACCCTCTGCAGCCTGATACAGAGGGCTAGGCTGCTGTCCCGAGCAGTGAAATAGGACCTGTTTACACACAGGTTTCAACATCAAGTCCGGCTGTGCTCAGGTCTGCCATTTGACCTGTGCTACAGCTACAGCAAAGACTTTTGCACAAGCAGTAGGACAAAGTGCAGAGATTAATGTAATTTTTACTAAAATTGTTGTTTTCTACCAAATTTAAAGACAATCGCACCAGTAACCCGCAGCTTCCTCCCATCAACAAACCTCTCCCAAGTACACCCAGTCCAGCCATGTCCAGACCAAAGAAACCATGTGTGCCATCCATGCCATTGCCATCTCCTGCTGCAAAACCAAAAGTGCCACCAAAGCCTAAGGAGTGCAGTGATGATGAGGTAAAGTTTGCAGAGAAACTTGTTTTAACTGTGTAAATGTCATAGCAATGCCATGGTCTGGTCTCTTTCTTAGCCTCTGCAGTACAAATTATTTTGTAGACACTGACAGTGACCTGCAGGCACCATACTGATTCCTAGGGGGATGTATGCCTGCTTTGAGTATCTAGGAGGCTGTTTAGACCATGGAATAGCTCCTGATCATCCATAACAAACTGCAGGCAACGGGGAGAGAATAACCTCAAAGGCTACTCCAGGACCAGAGGGAAGGGAGGGCTTCCACGCACCAGTGGAATAATTTAATAAAGGGTTTTCAGTCTTTGGGATTCCCTTCCACATAGATTGATCAATGTCTGAAATAGGAGTCATGTGAAATGGCAATTATTGTAACCTGCTGCCAGGGCTTCAGTCCTAACAGTCTGTTGACATGATGGAGGTTTAACTGATAGATTTTTGTCCTGCATTTCTCATAGGATAACTACATTGTGCCAGTGGACAATGATGATGATAACTATATTGAACCCACAGAAAGCAGCATGTCACTACCTACAAGATGTGAGTTTTAGTAATTTAAAATTATAATTATTGCTTTATTAGGAATAATAGTGAAAAAAAATGGGTCATACTAAGGTCTGTTTCTAGGGTTCAAAGAGTGGAGATGCAGCTATTAAATAGATCACAGCCTGCAAAAAGGCAGTTGGCTCCTTTGGCTTATAACAAGGCCAAGGAAAATGATTTTTAACTTTATTGGAAGACATGTTTAATTTCTGCCTCTCTCACTCAGCTGTTTCAAAGTCCAGCCCTTGTACAACCAGGAGGCTTTTTATGACATGATCTGCCTTCTCATCCAAAGGAGCAGTAGCATTAAAATTCTCTGTTTGCTGAAGTGTTTCAGGAGAATAAGCATTTTGAGATATTTAGTAGATAAAGACACTTTGCTTTTATTTTTATTTTTTTAAATCTCTTTATATATATAAAAGTATATTTAGCTAGAGAATGAAATTACTACAGTCCAAAGGTGAAAAGTAAACAGAAGAGTAGGTAGTTCTGCTCTCTGACATTACTGACAGTATCAAACCTGTTCAGAAAGGCTGGAATACTGAATAACAATTGTCTTTTAAAATGAGAGCTGCTTTCTGACTCAGTTGATTTATTCAAGGTCACACAAAAGGTTGTCATTTGGACCTATCTAATATTCATTCTTATTGTATAAATGTTACCTTGTTAGTTTAACAGATGTGTGTATATATAAAAATATATGTGTATATATACACGTGCACAAATATATATATGTACATGAATAAAATATGCTTTTAGCACCTGTGAACAGATTTATGAAGACAACAAAGCCAGCCCCGCCTATTTCTCCAAAGCCTTCTCTTACTTCTAATATGCAAGGTATGTGGAGCTTGCAATGCTGTTAGAAGAAAATAATGTAAGACTGTGGAATATTAAGTTATGCCTGATGTAGTCACACCACTAACCCTATGACATACTAAAGTAAAACAAAAAGGTGTTCCCCTTTAGCTTTTCTGTGTTGTAGCAGTTGCTTTGTAGAGCTTGAATAGTAAATCCATTTTAAGCATGAATAAAACTAGAACAAGTTACTTGCCCCCAAATTAATTTATTTTTAGTCTTTAGTTTTAGCAGAGGAATACAAATGGATCAATATAGCAAAAAGAATTATAAGACTCCGTATGTCAGTAATCCCATTTCACCATAAGAATCAAGACCCAATACTTTTAGACCATTAGACTCAGCCATATAGAAATTCTGTATAGGGTCATGTCCTGTATGGCCTTTTGTAAGAGTGTTCCCATTGAGGTTCTGTAAAGAGCATTTTATTTGGAAAAAGAAACAAAAGCAGAAGCAAACAAGAGGAATCCTATTGGCTTTTTTAAGTTCAGACGTTCTTGTTTAATCTCTCTCTGCCAACTTAGAGTTATTTTGCATCCTCACTATCTCATTAATTGCTTGGATATAACCTTTGAGACATGATCCAGGTTCTTTAAAAAGCTCTGCATATTCATTAGCAATGTGTTTAGCTTTAAAGTCACAAACTACACCTGTAAACTAACATTTTTTATTAATTACTAAAGATTTTGTGAGTCATTTTCCAGACATTTTAAAATGCCCTTTTCAGTTTCAGCCTTTCTGTAAATCAGTGTTGAGCAACAACCAGCTCCTGACAGATGCTACTAAAAAATAAAACATCTCCCCCTGGTGGGAGCTGAGACACTTGGGAGCAGTAAAGTGATGAAACCTGACATGAAATTCACTGAAATAGGATTCTATTTTCATTGAAGAAACTGGGCATAGATAAAGATGCTGGTGTTTTTTTCTTTAATACCTCTGAATTAAAATATACTTGTGGGTCAGAACTCAGGGAGGGATGTTGGCCATGCAAATGAGCCAGCTTACATTTATGACTGACCTGATTTCTTCCTCCCTGGGTCAAGGAAAGGCTAAATGCTAGTACAGGTGTGATAATGTGTTTTTTCCAAACTGATTCAGGTGCTTGCAGGGGAGAGGGAAGAATAAGAAAAGAACAAAAACGTTTTGCGGTGGGAGGAAACTTGATAAATATGGTGACTGTATATCAGAATTCCTGTGACTTCACCTGAAGTTCCAGCTAGAAGACAGGGGGTGTTACTGCTCCAGGGTTTTGGTGGCAGATTCAAGTTCTGAGCAGTTTCTCCAGGTTATTTTTCCAGAGTTAGAAGTCAAATCAGACAAATTCAGATCAGCTTTTATGGTAACATGGAGTATGTTTTCGCTACACTAAAGAATGCTTTTTATTTCTTCCCTGTCCTATAGAAGTCTACGAGGTTCCTGAAGAGGTGAGGCCTTTCAACTGTATGACTCCCATTGCCCTCAGGCAGGGTACAAATGTGATTGTGAGAAAAGATTATTAGTCTTTCAGAAGGGAAAGCTGGGAACAAATCTCTTCCTGCACTTAAAGCTTTCTGACACTCCCTTTTCAGAAAAGCTGGCAAACCATTTCAAAAGAGTAAATGGGAAGGGGAAAGTTTCCCAGTCCTCTGTGATAGTGATCCAGTCTGTGAAGCAGCAGCCTAAGGGAATGTTTTACAGAAGCAGAACTGCAGCAGAGGAGCAGTGACAGTTCTGACAAAGTAATTTTTTTCCCATTGGCTGGTACTGACATAACATATGGCCAAAGCAGATTTACTGATGTTGAGTTCTTGCCTCTCCCATCCTAATGTAGATTACCAGACAGAGCTCTAGTAGAAATCTGTATCACAATGCAAAAATAATATCTTGATGTGGTAACATAAATAGGATCATAGAAATTTATTTTATGGAATCAAAAAGTGACCAAAAAAATTAAGTGCATTTTCTCTTACAGGAAAAACCATCACTACCACCAGTAACCAGGTAACCCATTGCTCTGAATGTTTGTGCATTATTTAAAACTGTAGATACTACATGTCTGATAATTTTTTCTCTAGAAGAAATACAGTAACAGAAGAAATACAAACAGTAAATATCTCTTCAGATCATCTACACAAGTATTACCAACAATTTCTATGTTCATTCAATAGCCCAATTTTGATTTGTAATACAAATCAGAAAAAATACTCTTAAGGTTACTTTCTAGAATTTTGAGGGGGAAGGAGAGAAGAAAGAGATGTTTCCTTTATATTCACTGTTGTTAAATATAATTTTCCTTTCTTAATTCATGTTTCATTACTAGGTTCACCAAGCCACTCATGTTTATGCCTGCTCAGAATACAGAGCACTCCCACATGCACAGCGTGACCAGAGAGTCGCCTAAGCAGGATACTTCTAGGTAAGTTAACAGCAGCTTAGATCAATAGGAAATATTAGCAGAGAAAAAATTCTCTTCTCTCTAATGTACAGACTTCAGACAATAGACAATTGTCAGGACACTCAAATAGCTAGGGATGTTAGGACAAGGTGAGAACTGAAAGCTCTCATTGCTTTGTGAACTTCTGTATTCAAGCCAGTTTGCCAAGTGGATAGGATTTTCTGAAATATCCCTTTAGGGATCCGGTACAGGGATAAAATATCTCTGCAAGCCAGTTTAAGGTCCTATTAGCCATCTCTGCACCCTTGCAAATTAGATGTTCTTGCAGTTGTAGAAGATTGCTTCTAAAGAAACTGGGCTCAGTAAATCCATGATGTATATCCCAAGTCTCTGGAGGAAAAGGGAAAATTAATACTTGAGTGTGCAGCATACTTCACTACTGTGTCCCCAGAAGCATAGAAAGCTGCTTCATAACCCCTGCCTCACCTCTAGGTCATTATTTTAGAAGACATGTTATGTGCCCTCAGAAGGAGGCATCCACAATACTCTGTGTGTGAGGGTGTTTGGTGAGGTCCTGTGCAGTCACAGGGGACACAAGGTCTAGGACAGAAACTCTTCTAGTTCCACACCAAGAGCACAGCATCACCACAACCAGTGTCTGTGCAGAGCTGAAATCAAATCCATTTACTGCAGACCTCCTTCCCTCTACATCTTAAAAAAGCCTATCTGAGCCACTTAAATAAATAAATCCTGTTCATCATAAATTACTATGTGTATTTTTCAGAAATATTTTGCCTCTCCCCAGAAGTCGTCTTCATCCAAAAACAGTGAGTAATTAATGGGCCACTCTAAAGGAACATGTTCAATTTAGTCCTGATTTATATATAAATAGATGGATTATCTATTTATTGTCTGGATCAAATAACAGAAACAGATGACCGAATGTCAGATTCATCTAATGTTGTGATTGTTGCTATTAATCTTTTGGACAAAAGAGCACTGGACATCTGTATAGATCCAAGAAAAAGTTCAAATGTTTTAAGGGATATATGTCTCAGACCACAAAAATAATTTCTTGTACTAAAAAATATGAGTTGTACTTCAGGAACCTTACTTTAAGTAGCAAAGGATGATTTTGCCCAATCTGAAGCACTTTTCCTTGAGCCTCATTTAATCTCAGATGGTGAATGATTAATGCTTTCTGAAAATGGAAACCTTCTAAAATGTCAGACTGGGTAGTCTGAGTGACCAGTATCACTAGAAAATGCAGTCCTTGAAGGACTAATTACAAACCTTGGGTCCTAAGGCTGTGTTTCAGCCAGTCCTCTTCTCCCTCTGCTCTTATCTCTAATCTGTCCCTTCCACTGTGCTGGTTTTTTTGAAGCAAACTATTTGGAAACTTGTCCAACTGCAGAAATGAGCAAAAGCAAATCATAAAAGATTATTTTTCAGACAGATTAGCTCCATAAATTGGTCTGCAGCATAGCTCTATTCACAGCTGTGCCAGCTTGAGAGGGTCTGCATGAGAAGCCAGCTATCAAGAACAGAACAATGTAACTGTGTCAGCATCTGTGCCAAAAGCTACATGTTCAGACCTTGTCCCAGCCCTATGCTCAGAATTGTCCCTAAGAAATAATCAGTCTACCAATAACTATATAGAGAAATTAGACACTTAAAACTAGGAATCTGGGTTCATATGATGAATTAGATGTTATGGTAACACAGTGCAGATGGTCTATGAGCACCTTATAATCTTACTTCAGTCTTTAAATTTCTAAATGTACCAAGCAGTTTGTACATACAACAGCATCAGCATTTTAATTTCCCTACTACCTCATCACAAAGTTCTTCCCATTTAGATCTCTATCCTGTGGGATTCTGAACAATTCCTAAGCAGTGCCAAATTTGGGATTTCTCTTTCATGAAATAATTTGATTTCTCAGCTTTTCTTACCAATACAAGATAAGAGAAAAATCTTGAGTCTGAAGGGAGAATGTTGGACAGAAATTCCACTATCTGATCAGCACTAAGAATACTCCTGCTTCAGAACAGACTCAAGTGCCATATTGCAGCTGAAACGTCTCCATTAATGCATTTTCAGAGTTTACATCTGAGATGGATATCATCCTAGCTTTGCAGAGAATAAAAAGAGACTGTCCTTTAGCTGGAGCCACACACTGAGTTACAGCTCCAGGAAGAAGCTCTCAGACAAACACTCGTCTGTACCATGGGTGTATTCAGCTCCTGGGTGCTTGCAGTTCACCAGTTTGTCACAAGAGTGAGCCTAGGAAAGAGTTACCCAGTGCAGTTCAAATGTTGGGGTCTTTGCTTGTCTTGTAACTTCCTTAACAATTTTAAACAAACACATGGTAATGAGCATGATGTTTATCCAGTGCTCTGTTGTTCCTTTCCATCCCTGGCTACAGCACATTGACAAATCCCAAACAATAACTGAAACATCTGTTAACTGCTCCCATTCAATCTGTTGTCAGCACTAACCAACGCTGGTCATGTGCACAGAACTGTAACCCTTGTTCCTCTCAAAGGCCTGAGCTCACTGGGAGAAAAATATTGCCATGTCTCATTTCCTCAGCTGCTGGGTGATGGATTACATCTCTCCAGCCAGAGAATGGATGCATTTGTCACTAACATTAGTGAAAAGCCATTAGCTGGATAGATGAAGACAGACAAATTAATGACTGGTGCCTCTTTGAAAGATACTTATCAGATGGGAGTCTTGATTCCCTAAAAGTCAAGAAATGGGAGCCAAAATTAAACATCTTTGAAAGAAACCAGGGAATTAGGTGGATTGCTTCAATTTTCGCATGGTGACAAGACAGTCTATTCATTTTCCTCCATTCCGAAGATGTGTTTTTAGTATAGTCAAATCTCCTGCAAAATTTGTCTTGCAGGTCAGAAATTAAACATGAACCAAAAGGTCTCACTGCAGAACTAAGGCCAAATTTTCTCAATACTTACTACAAGCAATCTCAAGATCATTAGAAAATTCGAAATTTGATGGTTGCTTAAAATTTTTCAAATGACATCATGAAAGTATTCTGGATACTACATGCGTTCTGTACAAATATTTCTTTTAAAATTACTACAAATACCACATATTGATTATTAATGCAGTTCTCACTTAACAATCAAAGAATCATTCAGGCTGAGAAAGACCTCTAAGATAAAGTTCCAACTGTTAATCCAGCACCACCGTGTTTACTTCTAAACTATGTCCATAAGTGCCACATCCACATGGCTTTTGAACACTTCCAAGGATGGTGGCTCCACCACTTTCCTGGGAAGCCCATTCCATGCCTGACCACCCTTTCAGTGAAAAAAATTTTTCTCATATCTATCTAAACCTCTCCTGGTGCAGCATAAGGCCATTTCCTCTTGTTCTGACACTTGTTAGCTGGGAGAAAAGACTGATGCCCTCATTTCAGGTACTTGTAGAAGAGCAATAAGGCTCCCCTGAGCCTCCTTTTCTCCAGGCTAAACACCCCCAGCTCCCTCAGCCACTCTATATAAGACTTGTGCTTCAGTGCCTTCACTAACCTTGTTGCCCTTCTCTGTTGCATTACCTCTCTGTCCTTCTGGTAGGGAAGGACTTAAAATTGAACACAGTAATTCCTTTTTTAATTCCTTCATATCAAATCTAACCTATTTTTCCATTATAGGACCATGAAGGAAACAACAATGATGAAAGTAAGTATTCAGATGACAACATAGCAATATGAGAGGGACTAGTATGCTACCAGTTACCATAATACAATGTGCAATGTGGTGTGTCAGTGTAAATTTTATCTGTACAGTCAGCAATAAGCAAGAACTGTTACTGAACTTTTCTCTTGTATAATCAGACTGAAAACATGTTAAGGAAAAATTAAACCAATGGATATTTTTTACCTTTATTACATTAACACTAAAATGGCAATGAGGAAGATCCACTGTTCAGATACAGCTCATGTTGCATACTAAATGTGCTTGCATCTCTAGGTCAGAGGTTCAATAACACACAAGAATCCAGATTTCCCACTGGAGCAGCAGCTCCATCTCCGTTACCAAGGGGCCTGTGAGTAAAAAATGATAAAAATACTAATTTGATGGGAATGGGTTTAATAGGTGCATTAAGAGCTAACTCCTATCCTTGCCAATACCAGTTAGAATTCAGGAAAATATTTGTTCCCATTCGCGAAGAATATCCTGACTAGGTAAAGGCAAGCTGTTACTTTGTTATTTCTGGAGGAGACTGTTTGTATGCCAAGGGCCTTGCCCTTCACTGCCTGCCACTGATGGCAGATACTGGCTGCCTTGTCTGATTTAGTCCCATACTGCAGCACTAGCACATGCAAGCCTAGAAGTGCAGAAAGCTTTCACTAAGTTCTCCTGCCCCACCCAAGCTAAGCATTGGACAGAGTTGTAGCTTCCTTGTGTAAGTACCTTTACTGAGTGGTTACATTGCATCTGATACCCTTTTTCCTTATTTATTCTTGTTTGTTTCTAGCTGCTGCAAGTTTCCAGTGAATCCCATCTTAGACAGAAATACCCTGAGAACCAGTGAAATTGATGCTTAGTTGCTAAATGAATCCATGTATCTGTTAAGTAACTATATTCTTTGTTTTTCTTTTTCCTCCATTCTTCAGCAAGAAAACTTCTAATGCAGTAATTTCACCAGTAAGTTGACTTGTAATTGCATAATCAACCAAAAATTTTATTAGATTTTTTAAGTTATTGTAAAACTTTAAGGAAATTGTTATTGTAAGTTATTGTAAAATTTTAAGGAAATATTTGAGTGCTATTACATGAATGCATATCAGTGATCTTTCTGCTCAAGCAGAAAAATATTTTGATCAAAGCAATGTTTGAATTCAATGCTCTAGAATGTAACAATAAACACAGTGCACGAACTGAATAAATGGGAAAACATGCAATTCAGAAGTATTCCCAGAATGTATAGGGCTGCCTATGGAGAACATGAGTTCATTGCAAGTGATAGCTCAAGAAATGTGCAGGATTTTACCAGAATTTGTCTGAGGTTTTTCAGTAAGCATTTTGTCATTCAAAAAATATCCCAAAACTTCTTGTAGCAGAAAGTAAGAGGACTGGTTGAAATTCTCAAAGAACTTAATTTGAAAAGTGTTTCAAAACTGGCAGTTTATTAGCATTGTTTCAAAATTAAAACGAAAAAATTAAACTGGAAGATTGATTCCAGTTTTACTGTGAGCTAAACTGACAGCTTAACTTCCAGTTAACAGAAATGTGTTCAGATACTTCTGCGCAAAGCTCA
Organism: Sturnus vulgaris; assembly: GCF_052056855.1. Taxonomy (NCBI): domain Eukaryota; kingdom Metazoa; phylum Chordata; class Aves; order Passeriformes; family Sturnidae; genus Sturnus; species Sturnus vulgaris. The sequence continues at coordinate 23,113,864 of NC_142250.1, read as the reverse complement.
ATAAGGGTGAAAATTAAATTCTGATTTCCAAGTATTTGGGATAGACTTCCCATTTTTGGGCCTCAGATAAGAATGAACCATCTAGATTTTACTTTTTCTCCATCTATTTATACCCATAAACTGGGCTTCTTGCCAAATCTCCTTTGCAAAATCCCAAACTTCAAGGTCATACAACTAGAGGCTCTTCACAGAATGGCTATGTCCCTGCCTCCTAATTCTTCCAGGATGTTATCAACCCTAAGCTATTTCACAAAATGTATACGTGATAAACATTTGCTGTACAAGTGATGTGCCAGTTAATACTTGGTTGTTGTTCTTTTACTGCAGAAACCGTGTTTACCTCCCAGAGAGACCTTAACTGCAAACGAAGGTAAATTATAACTACTACTGTGAAAAGGTTGAAAAATATATCTGAATTTTATTTTTTTATTAAAAATATGAAACAACACCACATTCAACTTGCTGTAGGTTTTTGAGGGGTGTTTGGTTTTAGCAGTTTCAAACTGGATCTGGGCAGCCTTAGTTGCACTGAATATCATTGTTCTCTAAAAGCAGTCACAGTAAAACTGCTGAGGTTACTGGCAGGGTAATGTAGGACAGTAAAGGACCAGCAGCGTGCCCATGTAGCCCTGTAAGTGGAGAAGGGAGGGGAGGGAAGGGTTCTGAACTCAGCCAGAACCGTCTCTCATGGAGCTGACTCCTGGCAAGAGCCAGTCCCTGGCACAGGCAGGAAATCCATCCCGTCCTGTCTCTGTGTCTGTGTGAGGTTGTGGCTCCTCCACTCAGGGCTCAGCAGGAGCTGCAAACTTGCTGCAGGCTGGGATGCTCGGGCCAGCCCAGCCCCGGCCAGCCCAGCTCCTGCAGGCAGCCGGCCCCAGGCCCACCCCCCCGTGTCACAGAACCTCACCGAGCCTGCAGGCATCCAGAGAACAGATATTTGCCTAGAATCGGTTAACAGAAAAAGCAATGTGATGCCAGGCTGCCATGAAAGGAAAAAAACCCAGATTTATTAAAGAAACCCTCCTTCACCTACTGGGACTCCCTCATCTGGGATAATGTATTTCTGAAGAAACGTTGACTCTACCGTTTGTTTTCCCAAACTACAGAAAAACCTACGGCACCAGAACGGCGGCGCAATTCCAACCAGGGACTTCCACTTCCCCCCCTGCCAAGTGGTGCCCAAAAGTAAGATCCCTTTCCATCCTCTTTTGAATATTTCAGTGCACCAGCTGTGAGAGGCTCAAAGGGGAGCACTCTTCTCACTGGAGCCTTCTTGTTGCTTTTTCAGAGCTGAGATTCCTGAAGCCTCACAGTACCTCACAGTAGCAAAAAAAAATAAAGCGTGGCAAATTAATTCATACAAATACTGTAACCACCACCAAAAAGCATGAGGGGGTATAATCTAATAAGGTGATGGAGATTTAAAAAATGTGTTTAAATTCCTAATAGTGGGATATCATTTTTTTTTTTAAATGCCTATATCAGACTCATGTTTCTCAATGAACAAATGGGTGAGATGGAACACATTCTACCACTGCATGCTTCAAATACTCAGTTTTCATATTATCAGGACTGGGTACATCCTCTCAGACCTTTCTGTAATCTCTTGATATTTATTTCAGGCCTCTGCTCCAAAAGTCCACAATTCTGCCAAGTAAGTATAATTCAGTTTTTGAATTAAAATGTGATGAACTTGTAATTTCAAATTAATCTTTGAATTAAAATTATTTCAAAATACCTTACATGTTAATTAATTTGGAGTTAATGTATCTGTAATGCATACAAAGAGGAGGCCAAGTATCCAGGATCTTAGCTCAGCTAGTAAAATTAGGGGAGTATCTCAGGATTATTGATGGAAAATGGGTGCTTCATTTACACTTATGAATACTGGAAATTTCTAGCAAAGGCAGTCTGGATAATTTCCTGTCATAATAAAGATTCCATCAATCTTTCTTGTCTTAAATACGACATTTTTGGGCTGCTCCAGGCTTCTGTTGCCTAGAAGACAGATTATTATTGCATTCAATTTATTCTTATTCTACAGAAGGAAAAAAGAAGGTGCTTTTATAATAGCAAATGCTAAAGCTCTTCTCTAAGTAGTGCTTTCCAAGATAGACTTTCAGTTCACAGCTAGAAACAAATTAGCTAATACGTGTATAAACCCTCTTTGTACAGAAGTGTAAATTAGATTTAACATTTTTCTGGTTGCTTGTTAGCAGACACTTGTCTGACCTTCCTATAATCCCTTTACTGTACCTATTCAGTTTGAACATATCTTTTACAGTGTAAACAGATGGTGAGAATGGCACACAGAAATCTGTATTTGCATGCTGTTCTTAGTGTATCTCTTTCCTGGAAACATTTGCTTGATTCATGTTGCAATTATATCTCCTGTGCTGAGGAAGTAGAATATGGTTCACACTAATGCTCTTGACTGCTGCACTCAAGTTTGTCTGCTCCTGTCACACAACTGATGTGCTTCAACTTGAAGCATAAATTCTTACTACTCCCAGAACTGTAACTATTCTTCAACACCATCTGGTGTTAAATGATGCTCTGATTAGTAAACTTTCCTTAGCATAATCCTATTTTTTGCCAGGCCCAATAACAACTTTATAACACATACCACTAGTCCCATAACCACTAATGTCCCTTCTCTTCTTTGTCTCCATACTAGCCTAGAGCTAACTTCCATCTTTGTCATTAAAAGTACTTATTTCCCCTATGGCACAGTGTCAAATGCTCCTCCAAAGTCCAGATTAAGTTCAGTGCCACATTCCCTCTTTGTAGAACTCTGTTATTTTATGAAAGAGCTCTAACATTTTATCTGCTTGGCTAAGATTCAGATTTTCTCTTGCTAGTTGTACCTTTACTTCCATATCTTGATGATATTTCCTTCAAATTCTCTCCTAGGGCCTTGTGTTCTGTGGAACCAGACAAAAAGCCCTGTAGATGCTCAAGTCACTTTTTCCACTTTAGGTATAGCAATTATGTTTGGTATTCTTTCATCATTTGGTACCATCCTGACTTGAAAATTACGTGAAATAACTATTACCACCCCTGAATTTCATGTGCCAATTTTTAAAATCTCCCAGGTAAAGATTATCTAGGCCCATTGGTTCAATTGTACTAAAGTTATTTAAGCTCTGCTTCCAATTTGAATGTGGAAATTTCCATTTCTGTGCCAGAACTACTATTTGTTTAGCACCTAGATTATCTTTAAAATCAATAAAATTCTTATTGCATAAAGCCCCATCTCTCTTTACTTTTTACATACAACCAAGGCATCTTTCATTACTTACTTTAATATCCTTTTGTCAAGTCTGATTCACTAACCTGACTGACTTCTGGCAGTTCTTGCTTTATTCATACAGTCTACTTTCAGCTGTAGCTTTAACAGCCAGTCAGTCAAACTTTTACAGAAAAATCAAAATCCATAATATTGAATAGCCTTCTTTAGGTCATTATTAATTCATGGATAGCTGGAACTGCTCCCTACAATGTCTCCCCTCCACTTGGGATGCAGACAGCTGCATCTCTACTATAAAAGAAGTTCTAAATGTACTTCACACAATTGTCTTTGTGCTCTCTGGTCCGACTGAATTTTTAAATTCTGGTCACTGCATGGTCTTGTCTATAACAATCTTATTGCTGTCTAAAACAGTATCTAAATCAGAATTTTATTAGTGAAAGATTTGACAATGCAGTCTGCAGAGAACCATATCCAGAAACAGTAGCATTTGTTTTCCCCAATAAGTAAAACATGCAAGAAAAAAGCCTCCCATAATAACAAGGTAAGTATCACTCAACTTTCTACAATCATCTGCTCCAGTATATTAATTTGCATCCAGCTGTGTTCACAAGTATCTATAGCAGACACCTACACTCCTGGGCCAAATTCTGTTTTAACAGAAAGCAATTATCCATACTTATTTCTATCATATCATTACCATGCAACACTACTCAAACATTTCGCTTCTGGTTTCTTAAATTCTTACATTTGTATTTCAGCCCTAGTAACTATTTTCAACTATACTTTGTTATTCCAATTATAATTAAGCATCATAATGTTTTTTATTAATTCTGCTGCTCCATTTAGCTGCCTGAACTTCTTGCACATGCATACAAACAATTCAGGTAGTCTAAATTGGTAAATAATTGTCTCTGAAATACATTCATTTTCCTGACTCTCTCACCTGTAAGACTGCTTATCACACTAGACTGAGCATTGTTTATGTCATGTTCCTGCATTTTCTTATTTATTGCTACATTCATTCACTTTGGTGATGGAAGAGTTTTTTTCCTGTATTCTGAGTCTAGTTTTGGCTAATAACCAAATTGTTATCCAAACTGGTTTTCTCTTCATAAGCAAGGCTAGCTTTTAGGCAGGCAAGTGTCCCAGCATTTATATAGGCCCCATCCATTTCCAGTAGAAAAAAAGCTTTCCTGAGTGATACCAAAGGTCAAGTGTTTCCAGATCTTCCAAAGTCCTTGTAACAAATCAATTTCTTACATCTTGACGTTACATGTCAACAAACATACTTTGAAAACTTATGCACGTTGTTCTTTCTCTTTTCTAGAAGTGCCAGAAGCTGCAAATCGTTCTTTGGGTGCTTCCCCTCCCAGCAGCACTTCACCTATTTCAATTTCTGCAGACCAGGTACAATATTAGCTAAATGAATATTACAGAAATCTCCTTATCCTTTATTTTAAAATAGTATTTTCACTCCTACCGCCTTTCAAAAGAAAATTACACTCCTTTTGTTGGAGGGCTTCTATGCCCCCTTTTCCAATGAGGCTTTTCTGTAGCACAAATAATCTGAATGTTAGCTTTCATTAAAATATGATCAGAACATATAGCATAAGAGACATTTAACAAACTGTAGAAAACATGTAAATAGTATTATATTAAATCTTGGCACTCTACCAATCACAGAAAGCTTTAGTTTCATGTCTTCCGGACTCTTCCAGTTCATATTTTCAACATCACTGAAACAAGGAAATCTGTGGTGATGTACTTAATACATACTTAATAGTCTTTGATATAGATGGCTATAAAGAGTTTTTAGTCACCTCCTTTTTTCTAACTTATAGCTGTACAAAGTGTGTACAGGAAAAAAAAGGTACAGTAAGCAAATACAATGATGCTGCAATGCTTCCCCTACGTGTTTTAGTCTCTCCTTCCAACTCCCTCCTGTTCCTTTAAACAATTCTCTCCTCATTACAGTTAATGCTGTCAGTTTTATGGGCAATTCTTTTTTTTATGTGTTTTGTTGCAACATTAAGCTTTGAATGATCTAAGCAAATGCAAGGTTATTTTCATTTCAGTGCTATTCCCCTTACTCTCATTTTGGATGAAGGGAGACTACAAAATGCAAAAAGCCATTCTTATAAGCCTAGTAGTCACAAACAAGATAAAAATAGTTCTGTTGAGTGTAAAACAAAGACTCTATCATGCAGAGCCAGTAAGTGTTCTAAAGTCTGAAATGACAAAGATAATACAACAGTGAAGAACACAAAGGATTTGAAGTTCTGGAAAAATTTTTAACTGTATGTCAAAATACATATTTATTATAAAAATTACTTTCAAATAAGCAATCCAGACGACTCTGCATAAAAAGCTTGTAGCAATTACATTTGCAATTTTTATGTAACAGCCATGGGCAGAAACAGAACTTAATAAAAGATCCATTTTGTTAAAAAAATTTAGCTGTTAGTGTTATTTTCCCAGCATATATACATTGGTATCATTTGCAGTAACATCCTGCACAATACAGGTGCTCACAGATGTCATTCATTCCCATGACATTCACTCTTTGTTTGGTTCCCATCCAAACGCTGGCAGCAGCTGTCTGCTTCTACATTATAGGCCAAAGATAGTGGATAGTGGTAGGAGAAAGGTCTGGAGCCCATTGATTTCTTCTTTCGTTGAACAAAGGTTTGTTCACTGGACTCATTCTCTCCGTGGACAAGTACCTTTCATATTTGCAATTCCTCTCATCCTTTGTTTTTTGAATGAATACTGTGACTGGAGAAATACCTGGGAAACTTTTGAAGGTAAAATTGTATGTTATGGCTTGAGCCAGTCTAAGAATTTAGTGCAATGCCCTCAGAATTGAGGCTCTGCTCTCTCCTCACTGTCAGCTCCCCTCCCAGCTTCTCTGGTGTTCCTTCCTGATCTGGCAGTGAGTTGAGCCAAGTCATTAAACTGACAGAAAACCAGCTTGGCAGTCAAACACAAAAAAGGCAAAACAAAAGGAAAGTTTTGGGTTTTTTCCCTGCAAGTTTAATAAAGTGAATTATCTCACCATGGGATCAGATGAGCAACAAAATGAGCGCAAAGGAGAAGGCAAGACATTCCCTTTCTAGCAGCAGTATGTCAGCTAGACCAACTCAGTTATAATATGCAACCTTTAATCTGTTTTGTAGAGAGGTTACAAGCCTGTGTGAAAATTAATTTTATCATTAAGCTTGCTACTGTAAAGCTGGAGCAAAAACTTACCCAACCTTCATGCTGTCCAGGTGGAGACAATCATGATTGTGTTCACAAATAGCATTAAGTGTATGGGAAACGTCATTCCCAAAGCTTACATACCAACCAAATCCAAATGCCTCACGTCCACAACTGAGCAGCATTTAAATTGTTAATGGTCTGTTTTTTCCTCTTTAAATCCTCTTTTATTCCTCTTTAAATTCTACTGGAATAGCTTCGTCTTTAAAACTATCCATCTTTAAAACAGTTGAACCTGACTGCTTTCCTCAGGACATCTCTCTTTTGTGATTCATCAGCCTTTTATCACAAATTTGTTACCATTGTTTTGACACCATTTTTTTTTTGCCCTACCTCTATCCAACTAAAACTGTGAACTCCTGGCAAAGACATTTTTAAACTCTCTGTTTTCTGCATTTTAGTTCTTCTTAGCTGTCATTATTTAGCAGTAACTTCCCTACAGGCCATATTCTTTATTATTATCATTATTATTTTACAGGTGAAACACTGTTCCTCTCTTTTTAGGATGCTGGTGTTCACAGTCAAGCATGGTATGCTGCTACCTGTGATAGGAAAATGGCAGAAGATGCACTGTACCGATCAAATAAGGTAGGTCACTTTTAAAGAATATCTATTTTTAAAACTTCAAACAAATAAATTTAAAAGACAACCAGAAGTACTCAAAGAGCATCAGTTGTTTTGTGAACAGGTCAGAACTATTGTGTCATGCAAGTGCTGTCAAACTTGGAATTACTGTGGTGGTATTAGTTAACACTGGCTTTCATTGCAACACAAAGTTGCATTAGTGTTACTCAAAGACCAAAGCACTGCAGAGAAGGCTGTTACAGACTAGAGAGCTGAGGAAGATGATCCAGCTCATGCACACCCCCTTAAAAGAAATGCAAAGTCCAGTGGTCTCCACCACTTACACAAAGGCTCATATGAAAACAGCTGTTTGGAAAGGCTGCTGTTGCTATGCATTTTGAAATGGCAACACTGTGCATTTAGGTATTTGGAGAATTTTAATTCTCTCAGCTATTCTTTGTACAAAATCTGGTGTCACAGAGGGAAGAGGAGCATGTAGAGTTGCATCCTCAGCATGAAGTACATTTCCACTTTTGCATGAGTCCACAGAGCAGGATAAAGGGGCAGAGCATGGGGGCTATCACCAGGTGCAGGCTACTTTGAGTTAGTGAGCACAGGGCTACATGGTCGGGAGTGCAGGTTCTTGACTGTGGTGAGCTCCTTTTTTTACAGCTCTGGAGAAATGATATCTCCACCTCTCCCTGCTTTCTTGCCTACCTACTTTAACTGATAGGAACTATTCCCTAACAATCTGTGGATCCCAACAGATGGCTGCCACTGTGTGTGTATTTCTTCATTTTCTCTCTGGTTGAGAGAGAGAGCAGGCAGCAGCAAAGGTGATTCTTGAATGATACCTTTGCAAGCCGCTGTTAGCAGGAATACATGCTACTTCTCATCTGCTGCCATTGTTTTTCTAATGGGAGAAAAATGGTTTAATGCTAATAAAAACCAAAATATAATGCCAAAACCAAACTAAGTTATTAGAAAGAAATGAGCCAAATACACTAACTATTTTTTGTCTTTAGGATGGATCTTTTCTAATAAGGAAGAGTTCTGGACAGGACTCACGGCAACCATATACACTGGTTGTGTTTTACAACAGGAGAGTGTACAACGTTCCTATACGATTTATTGAATCAACAAGACAATATGCACTGGGCAGAGAAAAAAGTGGTGAAGAGGTGAGATGATGTGGGGGTATTTTTCCTAATAATTTTCAATTATATACCTTTAATAAGCAAGGACTAAGATATATTGCACTATGACCAAAAAGATTCTTCATGTATGAAGATAAAAATGTGCCCTTTCTAATGACTGATCTGTCAAGCTAGAGAAACCAGTGTTATAACAGCTCCTGTACACTGTAACTAAAACCTCAGATCAAATTTAAAACATATTCATAGAGCTGTTTAAATAAAGTTAACAGGATAAGAGCTGCAGCTGCTAGATAAATTTTCTGTTTATGGTCCTCCATTTACCTTCTAAGACTCTAGTTATATTTCTCAGAAAATTGCAAAGGAAGAACAGCCATGCTCAAAAAAACAAAACCCCCCAACACTATCAAAAATGAAAATGAGATTGCTGTTAATACTGTTTTCACATAAAGAAAATATTAAACTTTGGCTCTGGAGTGAAAAGATCACTGATTATCTACTCTGCCACAGAGATAATTAATAGCAAAACAGAAACTTGGAACACAAATACCAATAAAAACAGTTTATCACTGCATAGAGTAGGCTTTTCAGCAGTGTGAAAGTAGGCTTGACATAGACTAATTATCTGCCTCCCAGGCACCAGTTTTGAGATCAGAGAAAATGTAATAGCCTGGAGCTCACCTGCTCTTCAACAAAGGGTGGAAAATGACCTCCAGATAAATAGGTAATCCAAAGTCCAAAAGGAAAAGCAACAGACCTAGCAGATTCTAGATACTAATTTACAGTGACAAACATCAAAACTGCATAACTAGAACAGTTCTCATAAATGGCTGCCTGTTACTCCTGGACATAGCCTTCCCTCTGGGGCGGCTGAACCACATCTGCCACAGCTTCTGAGCAGCCAATCTGCAGCCTACTATACATCAAGGTAAAATGAAATGTCAGTTCACTATGGCTCACAGCAAAATCAGTGATTCAGTTTGTGCAGGTGGCAATCACAAATGGAAAGGAGGAGACAGCTGGTGCCTGTAATATCTTCTATTGTCTAAATCTAATCTGTTTATTACTAAAATCAGAACTAAGAGAAGGATCAGTGCTCTCACTAAAAGGCAAAGCATCTAACTTGGTAACAAGTAGCTTAACTCTCTTCAGTTATGTGAGAAGCAAAGATAAAAAGATGCAGTGATTACTGTCAATATTATAGCATTAAAGGAAGCCAGCACTAATTATTTTTTGTTTTCTTTATCCAGCGCTTTGACAGTGTTGCTGAAATAGTGGAGAATCATCAGCGCACCTCCCTGGTTCTAATTGACAGCCAAAACAACACAAAAGACTCAACAAAACTGAAACATATTGTAAGAGTGTCTTCATCAAACTGAACTGCTAAAATGAAGACCTCTTTAATCATTTCTTTCAACATACCAAGACATGGACAAGGTATTAAAAGAAGAAAATCCAAAACGCTGGGAAACACTTTTCAAGAGCACCTACAAAGTAATAAGAAATGCATTTCATAGAGTTCAACCTCACGTCACTTTTATCAGGAAAAGTTCACATTTAACCCAAGAAGCCAAAGCAGATACACAGTGATCTGTGACAACACAGGTATCCAAGGTCACGGGAAGAACAACTGCATACCACAGCCTGGTCCTCTGACTGCTATTTGAAATAGATTTCTTGAAGGACATTTTCCTTTTAAAAATGAGAACACCCACAGTGATCTACTCTGTCAATTTATGTTTACCATATATCACTGCTTTCAGCAATTTCTTTGTAAAGTGCACAGCCCCAGAAATTAGAGCAACTTGACTTAATGCACCACTGTGCATAAGTTGAAAATAGGACTGTACTTTGTGATTAGTGGCAATAAATACACCTGAATGTTTTAGATTCATGGACATATGTTGTACTTTCCCTCAGCTTCACCCTGTTTCACTGATATTTTTGTTTGTATTTTCAAATGTAGAAATAAAATTTAAAAATATTGTAAGCTCAGTAGTGTATGGAGACTTTGCTGGACTGCATTACTTAACACCCTTCCAGCAAGAAAAGATCAATTCACTAGCATTGATGTTTTAATGTATATATTTGTATGTGCTCCTTCACAATTTGTTATGAACAGTATCACGTTTTACAGCTTTATCTCATATACACATACACACACAATTTGGCTTAATAACTCTCAAATCTTTTGTCTTCAAATTGCCTACTGTTGGTGACCCAGGTGCACTGCATCATTGCTAAACTAACTATCCACTCAGTTCTTGCTGAATTACTGTTTATGGAGATACACACAGAAAAAAACCCACTTTTTTATCTTATAGCCTGTTCTGTCACAGTGGTTTACTTACTATATTATTGTGAACAAAGTTAACTTCCACAAATGTTCAAGTGGTGAAAATTAATTTGAGAATGTATAAATTGCATCAATGAAAAGCTTTTAGGAGCAATTGTTATCTAGTTCTAGCAGTGTTTGATTTCACTGGACCTGAAGACTCATCCACCTTAAAGGTATTTTCCAAAACTGACACTTTATACACACCAGTTTGTTCTTTTTGTTCCAAATTAGGCAGTGTTCTCTAGGACTATATTCAAGGCATTAAAGGCAAGACTGAGTCAAGACCTGCAAAGTCTCAGCAAGTCACTTTGGGCCATAATGTAGCTGTATTCTGCAACTATCTTATTGTGCTTTTGATCAGTTGCTTCTAAAAGTCATGCACCTGTCTTCTAGAAAGAACTGTTCAGCAATACAGGGCTCAGCACATGGCTACCTACATACCTGGAGGCAACTCAGCTTCTTCCCTCTGCAACACAGGCAATACTTACCCAAATGTAATGTGGTAAGACACTGGCAAGTAAGAAACCATGTATACAGACTTTACACAAGCCTACCTATGACAGACCATTGACAGTACTACATAAGGGCTATGTCCAGTATATTGCTCAGTTGGTATTGGTTTTATATTAATACTATGCTTAATACTACTGAAATGTTTAGAACATTAAGATTGCCAAGTTGTCAAAATTAACACAAAAGTTAGTAGTGTCTGCAAGCTTAATTTACTCCTTCTATATATATGTACTTTTATATTATTTGGCTACTTTAAGCATCACTTTAGAAGCTATTTCAAGCAGCATTCACAATGGAAGAACTCTGTGAAAAAGTAGCCACTGAGTATTTAACTCCCTCTGCATTCATGCAGTCTTTGCCTTTCACTCATGTGCTGCATAGTATTTAAACTTGGTACTAAGAGTCTGTCTGCTAACCTTTCTGTGTTGCTCCTCAAAATCTCTAGGTTCTTCAAACATTTTTTCCAAGTTAAGTGTGCAGTATCTCCATCGTTCCAGAAAACTGGGGGAAAAAAAACAGTATGAGCAAGGGAAATTCAAGTGTGTATCTTTTATACAAGAGACTAGGTATCACTTTTTTAAGGTAATTAGCACTGAGCACTTTAAAGCACTGCTGCTCCTGCCCCTCAGCTCTAAGTGCTCAGCACTACAAGTAATATTGTGGCTCACCTACAAATAACAAATATGCTCTAGATAACAGGCCAGTTACCTTCACCCTCAAACCTGACTTACTTTTTACCCATGTTCTACATGATTAGGACTACCTTATTTTGACAACAAAACAAGGCTGATAGGCAATACAACCTTCCACAAAATAATCCAATCAGCCTGAAAGGTGAACTTCTTAGGCACAAAGTAAGGCTCCAAGGGGGAACAAACTCCCTCCCCCCAAAAACACAGGCACAAACACACCAGTATGTTATCACCTACTTTACTACAATTGGTGTTTTGTACAGGAACAAAGGAAGCAGGCTGGTTACTCTGCTTTCCATACCCAAGCTAAATCTGTTACAGCTCGGTAGGACTAGGGTGCAGACATATTTTGAAACACAAGTTTTAGCTGGAGAAGGTTTAAGCAAGTTTCACGTATAGGATTGTTACCATTTCCTAAATTCTGGACATAAAATAAATTTACACTCGGGATGAAGCTTGCTGTGTGTTGTTGTTAAAAATGCCAGTGCTGTGGACTGAAAAGACATTACAGAATGTAGGAAATGGTGACTTGGTGTGGCTGTTGGAGTGCCAGCAGTCCTCTTAATGCCACTACGTGTATGCAGAGGTAACAGGTATATCAAGTCTGACCTGACAGGCACAGCAGCTCACCTCTCCCCTCATCTTTCTTTGATATTGTGATATTGTTAGCTAATTTCCCTTTCAGATAATTATCATTCACGGAATAGCTAAAACAGAACGAAACAAACAAAAAAAAATACACCAAAAAAACCCTAAACCTAGAACTAAAAATGAACTAATTCTTTTGTCTGACAACTCAGGGCAAAGCATCATATTTAATAGTGTTGTCTGCCTACCTGATATAGAGTACACTGAGCACTGCCTATCATTCCTGACAATATTGCTCCATGAAAGGAATAATGTTGCATTCTTAGAAATCCAAGTGTTCAGACGCACAACTTATAAAACTACATTCTTCCTTCAATCAAAGGCACCAGCAGCAAACAGAGATCGTTAGGAAGTGTTGTTAAAAAAAAGTCTCACATAACAACAGCTCTGTAACAAATTTCTGTAAAGGGACTGGAATTACTGAGGAAGGGCACCATGACTTACTAGTGAATACACATCTTGCCAAGCATACATAATGGGATATATTTTAGTCCCCTTCAAGGTGGAACACAGATACTGTACAAACAGTTGATGACCTTGTGCTTGCACTTCTCTTTGTACGTCCCAAAACAATGTAATCAATTTAAAGTTTATCCTGCTATGTGCAATGTTACAAGCTATTTTTAAATGTTATGGTTACCAAGTCAAGCACTCAAAATCTGGATACTTCAAGTTACCTTGTCACATCAGCTATATCCATTACAATACAAGCATTAAATATACAATCATTGAATATTTTTCTATATGGATTTATGTGTTTCACTTAATACATGCAATACTTCAAGGATAAATTGTAGCTGTGTAATGAAAAACTGTGGTTTGTAGGATATTTTTAAGATACCTTTCCCCATTTACTGAAAATGCTGAGAAATGCACCAACATTGCAGGAGTCAGCCAGTAAAAAGGTGGCTTCATACAGTTAAAGAAAGTAGTTGAACATCTCACTGAAGAACTGAACATATTGTCCCTGCACCATCGACTGTGACACAGGTCAGATCACTTCAACCAAATTTTCTCCTGATGGTAATTAACTGTGATCTTAATTTCAGTGAAGTCCCACTTGAGATTTTCTGAAACCTGGTCTGCAGAAATGCCAAACTCTACGGACCTCAAACAACGTACTGTGAAAAGGTTAAGAATAAAATTATATATTTAGAACAGTATTTGACCAACCTGCACTAAATAATACGAGGACCTAATTAAGGGTGGGGAAACAAAATATTGAAACCCCCCCCCCCCCCAGAGGGAGCAGTAATTCTCTGCATTGAATGAGATGGATGTCCATGGAAAAGTGACGCATCCAAATTAATTAAGATCATATAAGGAAACCTTCTTTCAACATTTCCTAGCTTCACAATGTTTTCATAGTACTGTTTAAGGTCAATTCATACAAAAACAAACGAGTTATAAAAAATTTCCAGTGACAGTTGTCACTCTCATGATTCATCAATACAGAGAAAACCCTCTAATGCTACAGGAGAACTTCCACCTCAATGCTAAGTAATTGTTAATAAAAACTGGTCATCCTTGCTGAAATTGCACCAAGTAGGTTTAGAAACAAACTTCACATTTTTTCCAAAGGCAAAGGCAATGTCCAAAATTCACGGTTCAATTTCACAGTTTACAGAAGAGCAAGCTGAGGCAGACAATAGATCCTTCTAGTCAAAAAAGCTTAACATATTTTTGTCCTTTCCTAATGCTGTTTCTTTCCAACCTGCTTCCTTACTACACTGGTCTTCTTCAAAGCTCTTAGCCAAATTAACAGCAGAGCTCAAGCCCATTGTGCAGCACAAAATGACCAGTTTAGATACACAACACATACCAACTGCATATTAATTCATCCAAACTACACTGCCTTGACTGCTTCAGTTGACTTCCACACATAACTCACCAACTGCAAGGCTAGTGTGCATCCTCCTGCCAACACACATATCAAAAAATAAAAAATTATCTTATCATGGAAGCAATAGGTTTTAAAAAGGGTTAAAATTACTTAAAAGTTGAATTCATGTTAGTGGTGACATGCCTGTGACATCCATGACTTCTTACTGTTTCATAGCAATCTTCATTTTCACCTTAAGGAACCAGTAAAAGAAGATTACCCGGGCTTGCATACAATCTAACCCCCCAAGATTTAAATGCCCCAGTCCTCTCCAAGCCTACTGTTCCATTTTGACCATTATTCTGTCAATACTTTGGGAAGCTGGCTTATACCTTCATACTTGGACAAAAGGTGCCAGCCATATGGTAAGAGCAATCCCACCTAAGACTGAAACTTCCAGCCTGCAGAGGTTCTTTAAGAATCCAGAGGACAAAGCCTCAAGACATAATTACTGTGGATAATAAGGACCTTCATCTGTGTACCCTCAGTCACTATGGTTAAGATATACCCTCATATAAGACTAAAAACTGTCAAGCATAGTCTCTCCATTATCTCTAAAACCAAAAGTAGAAAGTAAGCAGGCTCCTAAGAACATTACCCTACTGGCTGCTAAAATAGGGGAAGAATAACTCGAGCCTTGGTTTTGCCAAACCCCTGGTGCACCAAAAGGCAGTGTATCTGAATAACCAATAGTAGAAAACATTAAGTCATTATAGGGACAAATTACATCCACCTGAAATAAAGCTATGATGCAATTACAAGCCTAAAATGGTGCTCTGCACCTCCCCATATCCTGACCTTCCTATAGGGTTTGTGGCAAGACATAGCAAGACAGAAATATTTTCTATAAATGCTCAAAGTCATAAGCTGTAAACACAATTTATAGCAAATTTAATAATGACAAAATCAATACAGATTAGGAATGTTCACCATTCTTAAACACCATATACATTATGAATATATACTGCATATTTTCAGTCGATTTCATTCTGACTCACTGTATTAACACAATCATAATATGTTTTATTAATTTATATGAAAAATACTTCACTAAGAAAGTAGACAAACTGCACAGAAATAGTACAAGTGTCATGTGCATAGCAATATAGCTTAAAGCATTCACATATGGCTTTGTTTAAATGAAACTGTTGGGGGAAATGGCCCTATACAGACCCATGGTTACACAGTCAACATAATGTAAACTGCTTCACATCTTTGAGGCACTTGCTAATAATAGTGTTCAATCCCTGAAAAACAAAATCAAGAGCTAAGAAGTGAAAATAACAAAAATCCCAGAATAACAGCTGTGTGTATTTGAAAAGATTGTAAAAGTTGGTTTTAGTAGTGCATGCACAGAACTGAAAAATTGGGAGGAGGGGTCATTTCTGTGCAAGAATTATACCAAGTAACTGAAAAGTATAAAAATATTTACATGTTTAGGGATTTAAAGTATGTACAGAACAAAAGCCCTGAAGAGTCATTCTACAGAATAAAAATATAGCACATAATAGCAGTAATAAAAATAATGTATACTTTTATGGAATTGTATTTGCAGTTAGTTACAAGTTATTTAAACCACAAAGTTCTTTGATCTTTCTCAAATCTGATGGCAATAGGGAAAACACTCTTTCTTTTACAACACAAGCACTTTGCATCCTTTTTCAACCTCAGTTAGAATACTGACATACAAAACAGAATGACTTGTGTAGCCTAACACAACTGATTTTTTTTTTTTTAACTTTCATGAATGATATTGATTTTCTTCACTGGTAATCATTTCTTTAATGAATTCCAATCTCGAGTAGCCTCCATCAGATGCCTCTGTCCATGCCCTACCCACTTATCTTGATTGTCAAATATTCTACCACAAAACCAGCAGCTAAACTTAGCTTTCAAGGTATTATTAGAGGTAGTTTTCACAATCTGGTAATTGTTTTTGCTAGTCTTTTTCAGTGTCAATTTTAAGACAAATCTTTCTTTTACAGGGCTAATGGGTTTTATTGTCCTGTATCTTTTTTGAGAAAAATTATCAGTAGTTACAACCGACGGATTGCAGAAGTCTGGCTGCAGAAGAGCTTCAACAGTTCTTTTTGACAATAAAACCTTAAGAACATGTCCCTTAAATTTAGCAATAGTTTTCATTACATTTACAACTTCTGGAACATCGGCATCAGGATGATTAAGCACAACAACCGGTTGATTTCTCCGAGGGCATTTTACAAGCTGGTTAGAATTAAAAGGGAGTAATTTCAAAGTCCTCACAGTTGCTTTTGATGCCCTTGGTTTGTAAAGGCTACCTGATTCATTAACGATTTCAGCCTGATTCTTTTCCTTACACTTTCTGTGCAACATTGCTTTCTTTCTAGGAGGTTCTGAGCAACTAGCCTTCCTTTTACGTTTGAAATTCTTCTTTCTTTGCCGACCTGAACTTTTAGACGCAGCTTGTTTTAAACTAGGTTTTACTTTTGCAGTTCTGTTTTGGGTGCTCCATGTGGACTTCCGACAACCAGAGTTATTCCTCTTGGTAGCAGTTATTACTTGCGTACTCTCAACAGAACATTTTTGCAACTGCGTCCCTGCAGATTTAGCAGAATAAACAGGGTCTACAGGAGGAACACAACATGCTGGATTAGAGCTTGCCAAAGAGGCATTTGCTGGCATTAACCCACCTGGTAAGTTTAAGGCATCATTAAAACTAAGATTAGTTTGTTTCTGTGCTAGTGCAGGAGTAAGGAACTGCAAGTTATCCACCTGTAGTGAGGGCACCAAGTTGCTTACTGACTGAGTGTTATCAGACAGCGTATCTGAAGTACGAGTCTTAATTTTCAGCAAAAGCTGTTGTTGCATGGCTCCAGTTTTCTTTGGTTGACAATTTTGATGAGCATTATCCTGAAAAAGAAGTGGTTTATGAACTACGGGCTTGTTTGGCGTCATACATTTCAGAAAAACTCCCTGCTGTCCATCAGGTGAAAGTGCATAATCATGTTGTTCCTGTTTAATTTCCTGTTGTTTTACTGGCTCCAAAGAACCAAAGACAGCATCCTGGTGGTCTGGTAACACCTTCACGGAAGAAGTTGCTTTCACAGATGACTCTGATGAGTTTGCAATTACAAGAGGCGCTTTGAATGGCGTACTATTCAATGAGTCATTCACTGTACCACATACTTCCCCATTACAGGAACTTCTTACATTTCTAAAACTGTCATTTTTACCCTTCACTTCTGAAGCTGATATGGTTATTTTCCCAAATTCTCTGGATGCAATTCCCCCTAAAACCTGAGAACTATCATTAGCGGCATTTGCAACTGTTCCAACTGCCCCAGTGAAAGTCAAAATCATTCCAGATCCTTTATTTGAAACAAAAGATGCAGGTACACCTTTAGTAACGTGCCCATCAGATGAACCAGTTGACGGAAGAGATGTTCCTGAAACCACCTGATGTCTAGACTGGTTAGAAAGGTGGAAAGGAACAAAAAATCGTGACGGAAGGGACCGAACAAAAAGGGCTTTCTTCTGTTCCTGAAGAACAGGCAAAACTGGTGAAAAGCTGCTAGGATTTTGAGCTGCTGACAGTACTTTATCTTTTACTAACTGTTGTGTAAACTCATCTGTAGGAGCTTTTAGCAATGTACCCGGAGTTCTGGATAATTTGTCCGCATCCTGTGAATCAAGTGATGTTTTGGGTGTCTCTCTTTCTCTCCCATAACATGTACCTTCATTTGTGCTACATCTTGTGCTCAACTCTCTCTTACATAAAGGAAAGTGTACATTAGAAGGAGGCCTCTGAAAACCACACGCAGTTGCAGAGCTTTTTAAACGCACGCAGGCTGCATTCCCAGTCTCAGGACCAGAAAGCAGCTTATCAGAATGAAGTTTGACACAGTTATTTGTCTTGCTGTGGAATTCTTGCTGAGAAGTTGTTTTTACTTTTAACACATCTTGCAGTAACTGGTTTATCTCAGGTGATAAATAATTAGCTGCCTGTTCACTTTGCAATGAGAAAACAGATGTAATTTTAGGCATTAAGAAAGAGTTAACACAATCAGAGGCATTTTCCTGGAATTTTTCAGCTACGTTCTGAAAGCCTTGCTCTATGTTAGTGTCCAAATACTGTTGACCATTATGCTTGTCCTCTGTACAACACTCGCTGTCAACACCACATTTAGACTGGCTTTTAAAAGACACAGAGTTATTCTTAGTGTTTATGTGTTCGTAAGTATTATTAATATTTGATTGGGCTGACACAACTTTCTCTGCTTTTAAACCTTTCATTGATTCTGAATGTGAAGACGCAGGTTCATTTCTGCTGTTTTGAAAAGAACCTCTTTTGCTAAATTCTTTGTATCTGCCATCTGTTGACATCCAAATGCTACATGGATTTTCTAAAGAGTCCATTTTGGAATAGTTGTGAAAAGACAACAACCCTTCATTAGATGAATCCACTGAGGTTGAATAATAGAGATTATTAGTTCCATTACTATTATTCAGGCCACCGTTTTGCATTTTCAGTTCAGGCAAGAAGGGCGTTTCCATAGGGTCATAATGCAGGGTATTGGTAATAGCGGGTGGTAATACCTGAGGACGACTTGAAGGACAAAAGCTTCCCCACGAGATACTAGTCTGAGTGCTAAGTTTTCTTACCTCTTCATGTGGAGGTACAGTTGAGTCCAGCTTCATTGGCAAATAATTTGGACATTTTCCTACAGCTATATTAGAAGGTGCTACAGTTTCAGAAACACTCCTACTATACAATACGGAGTTATTTTGTTTTTCCACTTTTGTACTTCCTGAATGAGGCGCAGCACAAGAAAACGGAGGGGAGCTTAACAGATGAACACAATTGTTCTTTAAGGTTGACTGATCAGTTACATGTGGTATAGCACCTGAAAACAAGCCACAGGGATCAGCAGTCTGTAGCAAAGGAGTTGCAGAACCATCCTTAACAGGATCAACTTTCTGAGCCAACAAATATTCATTTTGCTTATTTGTAGGTAGTAATTTTATAACAATGTGTTGCTTTCCATCTACCATTTTAAAGCCCATAAATTTAGCACTGTAATTTGCTGGAACAGATATTTTATTGTTTTTAACCATCAATACTGTTGGCCCATGAACAGCGTTTTTCAATAATCCCAGGCCATAACTTGTTCCATCATCTGCCTTATTGTATTGTGCATTACTAGCAGAGAGCATTCCACCCATGAAATGATGCTTTTCTGTGTATTTAGTTTGATCTTTCTCTTCATTTGCTTCCATGTCTCTCATACACTGGTTCAGCTCCTCAGCATTTGTCTGAATTTTATTCACACTTCTTAGCACTTGTGCATTTTCTTCTCTGGCACTGTCACTTCCACTGCTTATCTTCTTCCGTCTCCAGAGTGGTTTTTTTGATGCTCCCATTTTATACCTTCTTAACACAAGTTTCAGTCCTGCTGGAGTCTTTACTACTCTTTTTTCATATTTATCCTTTTCCAGTTTTTCTTTTGCAACGAAGTGGTCTCTGTGTAAAGCTATGATGTGTTTTAAAAGATAATCTTTCCGTGATGTGCTGTAACTGCAATAAGAACAACCAAAAGAAAACATACTGGTATGAACAAGAAGATGATTTTGGAGCTCCTCTTCTGTAAAGTTTTCTTGATGGCATTTTCCACATTTATAGGGAATCTCTTTATGTTTGTGAATGTGCTGAACAAACGTACCCACATCATAGGTAGAAAACCCACATTTTTCACACTGGAAGTGTCCATTTATACAATGCTCTGATATGAAGTGTTTTGTCAAAGCCAACAAAGTATATATCTGTTCATCATTACAGAGCTCACATTTTACTAAAGTGCTACGATGGATGCGTCTGTGCTGTTTAAAGGACTGAAAGTCATTAGCTGAGAAGCTGCACATCTCACAAGGATACAAAGGCAATTCACCATAGTGTAACAGCTGAAAATGTTTCTGTAGGTCATTCGGGCTGTACCTGATGTTATCCTTGCACTTTGTACAAGTGAAATTCAGTATCTTTGCTGCAGCTTTCAACCCTTTTTCAAATTGCACTTCTGGTTTAATTTGCAAGTGGCTTCCTTCTGAACAATTGAGATTGCTTCCGCTTATTTTCTCTAGACTTAAGGACTTCCTCGCAGTTTGCTGCTTACACTGAAAGAGTCTTCTAAACTTATCAACTTCATGTTTCATTAATAGTTCATTTGGAATGTTCACCTTGGGCAATTCAATTTTCACATTTTTCAGTCCATAAGTGAGATTGATATCTAAAACTGCTGGTTGAATCGTCATACTTAAAGGATCACTCACCAGTTCTTTTTTCAAAGTAATGTCTGTAGAAAAATTCTTCATAGCATTGTGTTTCAAGAAAGCGAATTGCTTTGTGTCACAAAAAAAGTGTTTCTGTTCAGATGACATGATTTTCGGTTTTCCTTTTCTTTATGTGAATTCTTGAGATTTAGTTCTACTTCCGGCAGCAAATGAAACAACTGGGCCGAGTTATTCTCAAAGCTCTACAGCTTCCCCATTTCATTCTCCTGAAATTAAAAAACAAGCAAAGCAAATACTTACTTTAAAAATTAATACAATTAGAACACCTATTACAATTCACTAAAAAACATATGCCAATCTTTGAAGTTGTTAATTTTTATAATATTACCTGAGGGGTGAAAAAAAAAGGATGAGGCAAAAAAAATATTATATTGTAACCTTTGTTTCTGTTGGGGGGGTTTGTTGGTTTGTTGTTTGGGTTTTTTTCAAAAATATATATATAAAACTTGAAAAGTATGTTTTAAAGAACATCTACTGAAAGATACATGTCATCAAATTTTGGGTTTCTCCCACCCTGTAAGCATAAAAGAATCCAAAGACCTACTTTTTTAAGTGAAGCCTGTGTTTATTACTCATTTGGGATTTCGTGCAAATAAAAACACTCCTTTGTGACACGGGTCACTAACTGAACCTAACTGAAGTACTAAAAACAAGTCAAAATCTACAGAACTTGATATTTTTATTACTCAAGTGTGCTACTCTATTAGTAACTATTGTGTTTAAAAAGGAAAGAAAGTAAAATCAGAATCTGACAAAAGATATACTTCACTAATGGAGACATGACCTTTACCAACACCAAAAAACCAATGACACTGACTTACAATGAATTTTTCACATGCCTACCTTTAGTACCACACATGTCTGAAGCAGTCAACAGATAAAAGTTCTCAGGTTTCCCATGGCACGTTCCTGGGTACATGTTAATATTTTCAGTGCGTGACTGACAACATTACCCCTCTATGGATTAAAAGGTTCAAATGGTTATGGTCAGCACCACTGTCTCGTTACAGATTCCATGTCAGTGCTTCCATAACAGGCTGCATCAACAATTTATAGCAGCTCAAGTCTATGCTTGAACAAGAACAGAATCCTGCACAGAATGTCGACACAGAATCAGCAAAATTGGAACAGCAGCAAAATTAACTTAAATTCTGAAAAAGCAACACTGGTAAGGAAGACCTGTTTCTTCACTAGTATAACACTTTTTACTAAAACACTTTTTCCCCTAGTACAAGTCACAGAGTTACTTTTTTCCTTCCTAACAAAAGTGAGTAAATTGTTAGCTGAAATCTGATTAGAGATTCCCTCTCCCCTGCTCTTGCGCTCACCCTCAAGCAACACAGACTTACAACTCTTTAGACCATCTTATCTATTCACACTCAAACTGAAAGAATGATCACATCCTCTCCCTCACTGTGACTAAGTGCAAGGGCTGCTTCTAGATCTCCAAGACATCATAAGCATTAGCCCTAAGGTCTTTCAAGTATTTTCCCACGGTCCTGGGAGAAGGAAGTATCTAGCATTAGACATGCAAATACCTGGCAAAGAAAATGGAGACTGAAAAATTTTCAAGTCCATGTTCTTGTATCATGTAGCAAGAAAAGCAAAACACTTTTTTTAAGCACACGCTTTAATGCATTCCTTTGGAGAAGATACTAGCACTCCTGCACAATTCTTGAAAATAATAAACATAGCAGACTTCGACACTATACACAGACTCTAATATCAAGTTAATTCACTTAATTGTGCTCTCCAGATATGAGACCTGCAAGACTTCAACTATATAACTGACATCCGAAAAAAAAAAAAACCACCCCAAAAAAACAAACCACAGAGACATACTCTCCTCCTCAGAATCTCTCCAAATGGAAACACTTAGGTTACGGGATTTTTACTTATCTTTTAACTCAATGACAAATTCCCCATCTTCCACACAAAAGATGAATACATGGGATATTACCCTACTTTGAGCCTTGAGAACAACTCATGCATTTACATTCCATTTCCACCAAAAGTGTACTGCATTAAAATGCATTCTTTTGCCAATGGTATATCCCTTATTTGAATAGAAGCCAGCTGAACTTCCACATGAAGAGTAAGTAACTAAAAATTATTTGGATTTGTTTGCTTGAACAACTTTTTTAATACATAGGTGCAACACAAATATTATAGGTTGCATGACACAACACATCATCCTGATGGTAGCTGCCCATCCTTCAGATTAAAGGTTACACTGCCAGACACTGAAACCTGAAGTAAGTTTACAATTATAACTATAGAAAGCAGAACTGGAAAAAGTACTGCAGAGAACAAGGCTTTCAATACCAAGCCAATGTGGTCCTCAACTGGGCAACATTTACATTTGGCAAAGAGTCTCGATCCAAGATCTTCTTTAATTAATTAACCTAATAACTTAAAACTTAACTTTGTTATTTTTGGGTAGCATGCAACTATAAACAAGCTCCTGCAGCATGACAAATAAAAATATTTACTTGAAACAACCATCAAAATAGAAAGGTGGGTTTTTTAACCCCAGGGATCTTTAAAAGTACATTTTCAAAGAAGCATGACTTACACTTTAAGAAAATACTTGACTTCAATTCTTCAACAGCTGGGTTTTTTCCACACACACAGAAGAGGTAAGTATGCAAGACTCAGAAAAGGCCACAGTCAGGAGATATACTAAAAAAAATTCTGGAAACAAAAGGAAAGGTATTTTAAATGGTGTAAGTACAAGCATAACTGAAAGAATAAGCTGGAAAGCACAAATCCCTCATACATTTATGTGGATTTTTTAATACATTGAAGACAGAAATATATACTAACTTTTCTCCCAAAGAACACCACCAAATGCAATACCAATACTGTATATATACACATTATAACAATGCCTATTTTACCTTAGCTTTGTCACTAGATTTCAGGCATTCATAGCTGGGAAGCATAAACACATGGTAACTTAAAAAGAGCAGAGAAGCAAGTGACTGGTATCTCTGTGCATCGAATTTTAACCTGTACTCAAAAGCGCTTTTCTCAACCAAAAATTTTAATGGCAAAGGCCTAATCATAAGTTTCTATAAAGTTGTGCAGAAGCCTAGGAAGGAGGCAGACTATTACATTCACAGTATCTGAAACAAGTAAGTAGATTTAAATGCAGATATAGTAAGTACAAACATTGAAAATACATAAGCATGTGCCACAGTTAACTCACTCAAAAAATCCTCAAATCACTAAGAACAAGTGTAAATAACCACTTAAAGCTCTCAGCCACAATTTTCTTCTCCTAAAAATGCTGCAATATGTCCATATTTTGTTTAAAGAAAGTACAGAAAGAAAGTTTTAGCTATACACTTTGATCTAGGGAGAAATTACAGATAGGAGTTAGACACTGCTAAATCAGGCAACTTTTACAGTTGTTCCATTTTGAACTACATTCAAAATAGGTATCCCAGCAAACAGTATCTTCAAGATTTCTGAAAAAATGTAAACTTATTTAAGTTTTATTAAATAAATGAAAAAAGTTATACTTTAGTGTATCCCATGTCCAGTCCCATTCTATGTGTCTGCAAATTTAGAGTGGTGCCTTCATCTCTCCCAAGACCTGGATACATGCAGGAACTTAAAAAACTAGATCTTAAGAAACCCACAGAGCTGGAACAGTCAGATACAACCTGCCCAGCACAACGATGCTTTAGTAAAAATAAAGTTAAAATTTTAAAAATCACCGAAGCACTCTCAGAGCTCACACACACAGACTGCCCGTGCCACAGGGCGAACCTGCCATTTACACACTCAGCAGCTGAAGGCGGCGGCGACACGCGGCCAGCGCCAGCCCACCTGCGGGCTGACACTGTCCCCGCCCGCCCGGGGCTGCCGGGGGAGCAGCGGGGCGGCGGAGCCGGCCAGGAGCTGCGGCGGCCGGTAAGCGCCGGGACAAAGCGCGGGGCGGCCGAGGAGACGGTGGCAGCTGGGGAGCTCCGTCCGACCGCGGGCACAGCAGCGGGCGCTGGCGACCTCGAGCGAGGCGCGTCCCTCCCCGGCTCCTCGTCGGGAGCCCCGCGCAGCGCCGCCCCCGCCCGCCTGGGGCGCCCGCACGGCCCCGGCGCGGCCGCGACTGTCGGCGCGTAGCCCGGCGGAGGGATACGGTCCCACGGCCGCCGCGCCAGCGGCACACGAGGCCATTTCTGCCCGCTCCAGCCGCTCCGGGTGCTCCCCGCGCTCCCGCCCGCCCCCAGCCCCGGCTGCCCCGCCAGCCTCCCGCGGCCGCCGGCCACGGACTACTTAATGTCTCACCCTCACCACGGGGCACCGTCCCGCCCCGCCGCGGCCGCTCGCGCCCCCTGCCCGCTCCGCTCCGCTGCGAGCCTCGCCGGGCCGTGCCTCCCGCACCGCGCGGGGCCTCCCCGCTCCCCGCCCCACGCCCCCCCGGCGGAGTTACCTCGGGTACCGCCACCGCCAGACGAGGCGCTGCCGGCCGCCATCACAGTTTCCATCCGGGGACTGCCGAGTGCGAGCCCGGCCGAGGGGCGGCCGCGGCGGAGGGATACGCGTTCACCTGAGGGATGGGCGGACGGCGGCCGAGGAGGCCCAATGGGGGAAGGGGGCGGGGCGGTGCCGGCAGGTCCGGCTGCCCTCGTCCTCCTCCTCGTTCTCCCGTTCGTCTTTCTGCTCCTTGGATGTGGGCCTTGAGCACGTGGAACGGCCATGGGATCGGCCCGGCCTTACCTTGCGTGGCCGTGCGCTTCTCTGCGCCCAAGGGCGTGTTTGGGCCAATGGCCGCCAATGGCAGTGGCACGGAGAGCTGCTGCCCCTCACAAAACACTCATAAGCCAAGGCCTGGCCCGCCATGTCTGTGCTGCGCTCCAGACACGGGTTCCCTGACCTGCACAGACACATAGGAACAATATATAAAGGGCTGGCTGTGGGAGATGTCAGCAGTTCAAGCTTCCAGGACAATATACATGCATTAGATCAGTTGATTTGTTTTAATGCTCAAAATAACACAAAAATCAAAGCTGATAATCCTTACAAGGTGCTTGTCTTGTTAGAGACCCGGTATAATTTCTGCTCAGAAGCAGCACCAACAGTGCATGCTCTTCATGTTTGTGCCGAGTTTTAATGCACATGGAAGAGCACGCAGAGTAAGGTCCCAAAGAGGATGAAGGCATGTGAGAAGTAGGAAATTGAGCTGCTCCATGGCCAGAAATGGGCAAATGCCCACAGCAGAAATAGACTGTAAAAATGAATTGTGAATGAAGAGATCATTGAAATGGAACTCCTTTCTCCACTTAGGAAACTAATCAAAAATCAAAAGCAAAAAGGAGAAAGCTTTAGCTTTTTCCTTTGGGAAACGTAACTAGAGAACAATTTAACCAAGCAATTCAGTTAAACTTCTCCACAAATCTTGTGACATCTTACTAGTTGCAACAAAGTTTAATACTTCACTCATTATTAAATATGAGAACAAGGAGGAGTGTTGATGTCTTTGAGTGTGTGTGTGTATACTAATGGTACATTAAACATGAACATATTTTTAATTTCTTGTTCTAATTGACATCACTTATTTTGCTTGCGTCCTACACTGTAGAAGAACATTAATAGAAGCCATTTTGGGGTGGATTCCTTGGCCTTAAAAAATACCTTCAAGGAAAGAATTATATAATAGATGGTTCTACTACACCCAAATGAATCAATCTGTGCCAAAAGCAAGCAAAGTATTCTTCTGGTTTCTAATTCATTACATTTTTCTAAGTAGAAAGGGGGGATTGTACATATCCATAGTGTTTTAGAGGATCTGGAAACTTAACTACAACTGAAGAAAAAGAAAGAAAAACAGCGTAGTTCTGACCCTAAAGTCAGAAAAAATAACAGAAAAGAATGATCCATGAAAATCATTAGTCTAACGAGCAGTCATGAAAAACCAAATGATTGTATGAACTAATTTTCCAAGGAAAACCACTTCTTTTTAAAGTGAAGTTGTTCATGCATTTACCTGAAATCACTGAATTCGGTCACAAACAGGAAAGAGCTTATTCCTTAGTAAGAAATAATAACGTGTTGCTGCTAACATGTTCCATATTTGAGTTACAAAAAAGTGGAAATACCTGGTTTAAGGTGAAAACATTTTTTCATTTAGATTTTCACATTTGCAATTATTCAGTTGGCATGTGTGATAGCCAAATTTCAATAAGTTTTTTGATCTATGACAATTTTTATCTTGTTCTCTCACATTTTTTTTCAATCTAACATGAATTTAAACTAAGTTTACAAAATCTATACGATAAATCAAGATATGAATGTATTCTATTATTTTTTTAGTGTTTCTGTTTGCTCTGTAAGGACATAAGAATTAATAGTAAACAGCTCTTTCATTCAACTCATAAATCCTGTAAAAAATTGGTGTTCCATATGCCTTCTTCTATTCTTTCACTTAAAATATCACTTTTAAGTAAAAAAATTACATCTCAGACATAATCATGCAACTACCTTATTCTTCATTGCACTAAAACTCCTAGCTGTGATCATACTGGCTTTGTTACTGTTAATATTGTTCAATAATCTTTTCTACTGACACTTCTGAGACAATTCGACAGTCTTTCACACATATTTCATAAGGAAGAGTTGGAATGCAGAAATCTCCACAAGTCTGCTCTTAAAGATGCAAATTCATTTTGGTTTTTCTCCAGTGGTTTGAAATTCTGAGTGCTCATCTATTGACTGTACAGGTTTTCTGGAAGAGTTGCTGTTTCTGATAGTTTTCTTATGATGTGGACTAAATCATTCCATAATTATAGCAAATAAAATTCTGAATCACTTTGTGGCTTTCAGTGACCGTAAATAAAACTTAATCTCATACACTTTTCTATGTCATTATTTATAAATATATTAAATATATACTTTACAAAATATAATTAATTTCTATTTCTTTCCTGGCTTGTATGTAATGAGATTATAAACCATATTTTTACGTACTGCTTGGCAGCTAGAGCTGCTACTCAGTGTTGCCAGAACAGCTGCAATGATCATGTTTCTCCAGAAGACAACAAGTTCTGAAATGTTCATGAAAAGTGTACAAAAAAAATATGCCTGTCTTCCATGGTAGAACTGGGTGGGCAATATTACAGGTAGCAGAGGCTGGAAATTCATGGAGGAAGGAACTTGGGGCTAAACATACTCAGATGTAGGAAAATTATGTTTAGGAATGGACAGGTCTTACTTAGCCTTGTAGGCAGACTGCCCAACAGGACAGTCTTTGAATGATAAGCAAGACAGAATTAAGATTCTAATTTTTTTTAAGAATATCAGGTTCACAGGAGTTAGAAAATATCTGTTGTGATAATAACAATGCCTGAGTCAAGTAATCTTACTGCTAGGTGGTTGTTTCAAATTCTTGTAATGACTATAAATAGAAAGTGTACTCTTACAGGTAAATAGCACAGTACAAATGGAGGGTTCAAAGAAAATACATCCATTCTTTTCTGTTCTGTGCCACTTCAGTCTTGAAAGATGCTAACTTGACTTTCTGTATTAAACATTTTACTGGTGAATTCTTACATAAAAGCCTTTTTGGTGAGGCCTTTGAGTTCATTCTTCAAGTCTAGTGTTTTATACTGATTTGCAAACTCTCCAAACTGTGCTTGTCACTTAAATAAATAATACATTGGTTAGGCAGAGCTCATTTCTTTCACAAAGTACAGTGTACTTCAAACAATGCTCATATAAATCAGCTGTTGGGCTGTAAGAGAAGCTCCATATTTCTAAGATGAAACATCAGTACACAGTGAAATAAGAAAACTCCCTTTTCAAGCAGTTCCTAATACACTACATTATTAGTTTTGATGATGAACTATTTAGGAATGCATGGTTGCCTATATGTCACTGTCAGTGACATATGTCACTGTAATTTTGATTCTGTATTTCTTATGATAAATAGCCTACTTTTGTTTAGGGCAGAACAGCGGGAAACATAATGTTAAGGCTTCCTTTTCTAGATATATTATCTTATAAAATAACAGCCTTAATGTTGACAGCTAAAGGTGTCATTATTAATATCAGAACATCTATGAACTCTTTTCATGTCTTCACCTGCACATCTAAAGCAATATTGCAACAATGAAGGAAGTCAACAATTTCATTTTCTTTGTGGATTTTATGGCACAAATCAGTCTTGGAGCTATCTGAACTATAATTGTTAAAACTTCAGTAATAGAAGTTTGAACAAAAACAACAACAAAAACAGCATTCAATCTAACGAGAATTTAAATTAATTTATCTTTCTGCAGTAAGAAGGGTGAAATAAAACCGTGCCAAAATTTGATGACAGTAAGTTTCTCAAGCCAGCTTGGGAAATAGTGGCATTTGCCATCATCTTCTACAGCTCTGTTGGAATCTGCTGTTGGCCAAATGATGCTCTGCTAAATAGACCCTGTACCTCAGTTCCCTCTGTTAATTATTTTAATACAGCCACCAGATGGACACATCCAGTTAAGAGGCCCAGTTATATTGAATATCCTTATTCGTACTCTTAGTCTCAGCATAGCTTTTCCAAGTACAATTTCTGATCAATTGCATACAAGGGGTCTGTTGTACAAGTGAGAAAACATTCTTAGGAACTTACTGAATCTTCTTTGGAAACTTGTGGAGAAAGCATCTCTTTGCCTTCACAATATGTGAAATGGGTGAGAGGCTTTTTTATTGTTGTAATTTGCGAATGGGGAGGTGTTGCCAAACAGCACAAGGAAGAAGCATTCTTAGAAATATGTAAACAAAAAAAATTTAAGTTTATCACTGTACTTATGGTTCTACGACATGTAAATCAATTACTGATAATCTGCTGAAAGATGTGATTCACCTTCATGAGTAGCTTGAACTAGAATTTCTACAGATCTTATTTCTTGATTAGGCTATCACTGTCTAATCACTGTCACTGTCCTTGGAAAATGTTTTAACCTCATGAAAACTAAAGTTTGCATGGTTAAGTGAAGATCCCTTTTGGCTCATGATAATTTTAGTCTCAATGTTTGCAAGTGTCTTCAGCATTATGAGCAGTCCACGCTGAAACAATTTCAGGCAAGCTAATTTAAAGCAGAAACTGGAGCTGGAAAAGAAAGAGGCAAGATCTAGGAACCAAAGCTGAACAGATGAAGGGCAGATTAGGATCTAGCACTCAGTAGGAGAAACTAGGACAAGATCTAGAAAGCAGGAAATTGGATCAGGATTTTAGACAAGAAGTAACACTCAAGAGTAAGATTCTAGAGCACCATTACAACTAAAATGTATTAAGCTTCCCAGAGCATCTGGCCCTATTTCACGTACACTGAGACAGGCTATACCAGCCTCTCAGAGGTGAGGCCATTATTCTTTAGAAAACTAATTTTAGCCAGGTGACTAATAAAGAGGTGCCTGAGCTGAGTGTGGGGAGATATCTTGACTTCACAATTTTCAGTGATAGCTGAGCAAGCAGGGTGTCTAGAGTTGCACGAGCATCTTCCTCATCCTCAGATAGTCATGACCCCAACACTTTTTATTGGCAGTCAAGTAACGTGTGAGCAGGGAGCTGGATCATGATTGCCCAGATGAGACAAGAGAGACTGGCAAACTAAGGAAAGTTTGAATCAAAGCAAAGAGCAATAAGGTTAATGCACATAAATTCTAAGAAAGTGAGATTAACCTCAAGCCTTTCTCAAAATGGGGAAGATTTTACTCTTGGTAGCAAACAAACTAGAAACCACACACCATTGCACATACTGTCCTGATGCAACATTGCAAAATACATCCTGGATACTGGGCTGGTGTTCTTTAGCAAGGCGGGTACTCATTTCCCTTTTGGAAGGTGCAGATAAACAGAAATGTTTAAACCAACAAGTTGTTCTATGCCATAACAGAAGAGATGGCATTATATATTTTATAACACTATAATTTCTGTCCATTTTTGCATTTCTAATAGTTATGAGTATCTGTCAGTAGAGCCCTCTCATGAGTTTTGACCATCTAGATGTACATGTCCACACCTGCACACTTCAGGTCAGGCTGTTTACCCTCTCTGCTTCAGTGTATCCATCAGTTGGAGTGAAGGTGTGCACTCCTAAAGAATTAGTTATTATAAGATCAATTTGTTTTTCTCAACAGACCAATGGTTTTGTACATTCTTTGATACCAGTTAGGAAATTCTTGAGTTTCTTTTTCAAGAACATGTGACATTTCTCATACAACATATTTTTCTCATGAGTATTGACAGGACTTTCTGCATTTTCACCAGAGATACACACATACATTTCATACCAAATTAAAATGGGAGAAGTAAACAGCATTCAGGCATGAATGTTTGCTTCCTGTTGAATTGTGTGGAAATTGCAGAAGTATCTCCATGAATAATAGGACAGGATTTTTTTATCCTCTGCTCCTTGAATAATAACTTCCATTCCAGTCACTGCTGATAAACCTCTCCTAATAAAATACATACCAACTTTGAATATAATGGGAAACTAAATTCCTTTCTTTTCCTCACATACTTTTGTACTTTTTTGTACCTTTGTTACATCACATGTTGAATTTCATCTGGATCTTCTAGAAATTGCTTTGAAAACTCATCATAGTGTCAAGTTAGATATTGGCAGAAATCTTCCCAGTTTATCCAATTTTCATTTGTTTCATTGGGTTCCTACAAGGTTTCAAATTGATTTTTAATTATTATTCTTAGACTAAAATCTAGCAATCTGTTTGTTTAATATAGTTTTCAATTCTTAAATTTTGTGTCATCTTGCATCTTGAATCTTGGGCTAGCAGACCCTCTGCTGCACTCCAGGTCTGACAAAGGCAGCAGCACCAGACAGTTTCTCTGCATAGCCCCACAACTATGTGATTGCATTTAATCATCTGTAATTGCACTGCAAATAAGTCCCCCTTCCATATTAATTCATCTTTGACACTTTTGCTGGGATTACTAATATCAAGTAGTAATTTTTGAAGGGTGGAGATAGAGATTGAACTCCCTTTATATAAGACTCCAGGCTATATAGTACTGGACTAAATTAGAAGTAGGAACCTCCCATGGATTTTCCTTCACCAATATACCATCCTCAGCCCCTTGATGAGCTGCATATTCTCTTTCTACCTATTTCAAAAGGTGTATTGGAGACTGCAGGTGTCAGGTTGCCTTTTAATTGTGCTCCGTGGCTTTGGATTTCACTGCCTAATGGCAGAAGATCAGTTACACTGTGATGAGGTAGTTTAGCAACAGGCTAAAAAAAGCCATTTTTGTTTTTCTGGCTCTTTAATCCACCTGTTGGCTATTATTTTAGTTCTTGTTCCCCACAAGGCTTTCCAAGCAGTTCTCCAGACATATACATTGTACCCATTCCTGTTTACAGAAAAAGGCAGACTGCTGGTGTGAACATGTTCATTGGTTTGTAATGAAGTGTCTTTGTGGTGGAGAAACTAAGCCTTTAATTAAAACCAGCTGGCACTGTAAACTGTTTCGTGCTCCATAATACTGACCATGGGTTTCAGTTAGAGAAAATCAGGGGGTTTCTTCATCCTACCTAAAAACTGTGGCTGCTGATTTTCCTCTCAGGGTGCTCCATCCCACACAAAAGATGAGTAGAACTGCATTGTAACAGTTTTGTATCCAAAATGCTCCAGTGTTTGCATCACAGAGAGTTTTATAAAAGGACAAATAAACCATGTGACAACCACCTTGTCACTGTTTCTGCATTTCCAGTCAGCCAATTTCCTTGAGTCACAAAAAAGATAAATAAATGCAGAGTCCAAAAATTTCAGCAAATATCATGCTTTCAATAGCATACATCCTGACGGCTGATAAGGGAAAGTGGCCGGGTGTGCAGAGTTTTGAAATATAAGAGATCAAGAAGAGAAGTACAACAGCCATTACAATAATATCTCCCAGAAACAAAATCCAGTCCTAATTGTTTTCCCTTTCAGTTATGAGTTGGCTTTGCTAATGGTATTTCATTATTTCCCTCCTCATGAAATCTATTTCCCCAAATTAAGTGAGTTTGTCCACAACGTTTTGTTGGTGAAACTACAAAGATGAACCTCTTCAGTATTTGCAGAAAGAGACTACAGTGATTAATTAGGCAAAAGATTAGGAGCAAGGCCAATCTGGTTCCTAATCCCAGCTGAGCCATTTATGGTGTAACCTTGGGGAAGTTACTTGACCTTCATGTTTCTCAGCAAACTCTGCTGGAAATTGGACACCAGCTGGACCTCAGAGAATACCAGACATGTCTGCTGAACTCTTCCCAATTAGCATTGTTAGAATAATGGTGAGAAGGCTTGCATTATTATTGTGGACTACTATACACATAAATACAGCCAAGGATTAATAACCTTCTTTCCCTTTCCTGGTAGGGATAAACTAATATTAAGAGGTGGCCTATTAACTACATATCCTGGCTCACTCTTGGCTGTATCATACATTAAAATAATAGTGAGCATGAGGCAATTAGGCTTTAAAACAATTCCAATTCTTCCCTTGCAACCAGCACTCTCCTGCACTTCCAGAAAGGATATTTATCAGATTAACTGATTAGAAAGATTAGATTTAGACCCAGACTCTTAGCTGCATCCATGGTGAACTATGTGCAGTCCTTTAATATGAGATCAGTTCTACACAACCGGAAAAGACAAGTCCAAGAGTTCATTATCCCTTTGGTGAAGCACCATTTTGGCCACATTTACCCCAAACGCACCTGCCAATGATCCTATGCCAGTGACTTTATATAATCCAGGAAACTCCTCTTGCCAGGTGTATCCCAAAGTCCTTTCATGCAACAAGATTATTTTCCTGACCTGAGCCTAAATTTTCTTCTGTTGATCTTTGTTCTATTATTAAATTTAGGGGGAAAAAAAGAGAAAATAAGTGAAAGGAACAAAAAAAAAAGCAAAAACAAAGTGAATGGTGAAGAAAGGCTTTGTCACTTTGGCAATAAAATGATAAGAGTCCCACATAATCCTCAGGGGTACAATATAGGGTCCACTATTGTGTAACCTCCTCATTAAAGGCTTTGATGATGGGGCAGAATTCCCCAAACCCTCAGCAAGTTTGCCAGCCATACTTGGGAAGAGTGGTAGAACCAGTTGGTTGTGCTGCCATTCAGAGACACCTGGACAGGCTGGAGAAATAGGCAGACAGGATTCTCAAGAACTTCAGCTTAACAGAGACTTTGGACTAGATGATCTTCAGGGCTGCCTTCCAACCTCACCAATTCAGTGATTTTATGAGTTTGAACAAAGCAAAAAAAAAGTTCAAGGATAATCCTGTTGCCTTCCTGGTCAATAGTCCTACAAGGATTTACAATCCATAAGTTTATGCAGTATCTGTTTTTACATATGCTCAGTGGGATTGTATTAGAGATTAATAGCTAAAATTTCAAAGACAGTTATTCCTGAGCAGAATTAAACTTCCTTGCAGCTACAGATGAAAATAGTTGAGCTTACCTCTTTTCACTTCTTTCTCAAATGATCTTACAGAATTTCACTCCATGGATAGCAAAAAGCCTTCAAATTCCAACTCTAATTTTGTTCATAATGAATTATAATAATTCCCTCTTACACTGATACCACAATTTGGCATTTTGTTTAACTTTGTAAAATGAACGTTAAATGAAAATAAAGATTGTGTGAATTTTTTTGTGAAATAGGTATCAAACTAGAAGCAGATTCAGGATCAAGGGTGAGTTGAGAAAGATGCAAAAGAAGAGAAAGAATTGTCAAAAGCCCCTTGGATTTTGTTAGGAGCTACTAGTGGCAGAGACAAACGAAGGCTGGTGATTGTTGAGGAATGCAGGAGGGGAACCACGAGCCATGGGTACAAAAGAGCTTTGTGTGATGGGGCATTGTGGCTGACAAATTACTTGGGCAAAGCTACTGAGACAAGAAATCTCCATTGAGGAATGTGTGAAACAGAGGTAAACTTACTGATTAGGAGCCTGAGGGTGGAGAGACAGCTGGAGGGAGTAGAGTGAACAAACTGGGGGCAAGTCTGAGATACAGGGAAGAGTTTGTATGTGAGACTGACACTACAAACTGATGACATAACTGAGTCAATATGTTGCAATTCGATAGAATCATTCATCTACCGGATTTTTAATAAAGCTGGGAAATTATGTTTATAAAATTACTTAGTTAATATTAAAACTAAGTAAAAAAACTTAAAGAATAACAGAACTAAGGCTTTTAAACATTTTATTTCACCCATCTCAACAAAAATCTGTTTATTAGAAGAGATATTTTAATTTTAAAAAGTGGGAGTTTAAACAGTAGTTGATAATAGCAACATTTGGACCAACTGCTTGTTAGTGCTAATTGGATACTGGATTGCTGACATAGGTATGATCAGATTCGTTCCTTGGATGGAACGGCAGAAATGCTTGGTCAGGGTTTTATGCTTGTGGTGGTTAATGTGTTATTTTGTCCTACTATCAGCTTATTTATATGCCTTGAAGTGAAAAGAGCAGCTAAGCTGTCCCTGAACCCCTTAATTTAGCTTCACTGTGCATATGCAGCTCTTGCTCCAGTTTCAGAGAACAACTTGCTATTTCATAGGGCTGCATAGTGAAGGATGCTGTCTGTCAGCCAAGAGACACAAAGTGGACAGGACAGGATTACTGCAATAGTAACAACAGCTTTGCACAGTAGATGCAGCTGCATGGCATGCTGGAGAGCACGGTTTTGTGTCTGCCTTTTCTAGAAGTCCCCTAGTATGCTGACTACTTCAGGCCACTGAAGCATCATGTTACCTCTAGAATTTCAGTGTCTCCTTTTCTGAATAAAAAGCTACTTACGATCCCAGTGAGCAGAAGTACACAGCAGTTCAATCTGCCGTCCATGCCAGTGGAGAACACTGTTAATATGCACAGTGAACTATCATGATGAATTCTCTGAAGGGTTACCTTCTAGTTTTCTTAAATCCAACACGAATTTCAATTTGGTTGTCCTCATGACCTAGATCCACTTCTATACAGGGAAGACAACACTTACCTCAAAGAGATATTGTGAAGATCATTATTAATTAAGAGACCTATGAAAAAGTTCAAATTTATCTTTTCAAAAGTCTAACTAAACTGCAGTGAATAGAGGCAGGAAAAAAGCAAATCTATTGGGATGTGTGGTCTGTCCTGCTCCGGGCTACAGAGATCAGGAATGGGGCTGCTCAAGAGGGACCCTGCCACAGCCTCGTCTGCTTTACTTCATATCCCTTCGCCATATGCGCTTTAAATAAGCAACCAGTCCTGTTTTACTCCTTCCCCACTGGCTTCCATTTTGCTGACTACATCCTCATTTGAGAATTTCAGTCTCACTCTGCACATCCCTGCTGCTCTCCTTGAAAATTTACACCCACAGGGAGTCCCCGGCACTCCCTCTTCGCACCTTTTGTCTGGTAGTCCCTCTTGTTACTCTGTTGCTATTTTAGCCTTGGGTTGGCCCCTTTCTGCAATGCCAGCAGTTTCTCTCCCTCTCGGACCGTGTTGCAGCGGGGACCGGGGCAGCTCCAGCCCCGAGTGCAGCTGCTGCCCGCAGCAGAGCAGCAGGGCAGCCTGCACACAGCGAAAGGGCTTTGTGGCACACGCCACATGTGTCCCGTCACCGCGGGAGGTGGACAATTCCTCTTCCCACTGGCTGGTGACACGGGGTCTGGTCTCTTTGCATCACTTCTTCCACAGGCAGGTCTGTGTTGACCATCAAATCATGGATTATCCCTCCTGGTGACACACTCCTGAAGCCATTGCTGTGGTGTCTTTCCAGCTGATCCACTCTACCTTCCCAATGCACCCAATCATGTCATATAAGCCACAAAAATTCTCACGTTTTCACAGGAGCCGTGTTCTGTTTCACAAAACAATAAAACTGACTTAGTCGGAATTTTTGCTTCAAAAGTGTAGCTCTTGGACAGATCAAAGCCAGTTTGGTGTCATTCACACCTAGCACCCTCTTCCTGTGTTATAATTGGACAAGGGAGCACATGTGTTACTCCTTGGGGATGTGTTCACAGCTGCTTTTAGGACCTATGAAAATTGGATGTTGTCCCCTGATATTAAATCAGCCCTCAAACCTGGAAAAGAGACTTTTTAATTACAACTAACATTATCTTCTTATTCTGGTGACTTTGTCATCCAGATACCCAAGCCTCTGGAGTTTCTCAACCGAACTATCGTTTACTTCTTCCATTTTTACCCCCAATATAATGATTTCACTTTCAAGTTTTGAATACTGTTTTCAGCATAACTGTTAAAAAGGGGGGTGGGGGTGGGCGGGAAAGGCGGGGGAAGAAGAAAGAAGGAAAAAAGCTGATCTGGGAACCTAAGTAAAGTTGGGGGGTCTGCAGGCATCAGATGGAAAAAATAGTACAGATCACTAGAAACAATGTGAATAAAGGGTCAGGGGGAAAGTCAATGTAGTTTCCTCTATGGAAAATATATTTGTATTGACTTCATTACCTTTGTGTAAGAGAAAAGGCAAACTTCAGGCTGCAGAGTTTTTTCATTTCCCTTGAAAGTTTGCTAATACAGATTTAAGGCATTTCATAACTATATAATCTAAATAAATGACAAACAAATGGAAAATTAAATGTACTATAACTCTTCAAAGCCCCTTCTCAAGCATGTATCTATAAATATCCCACATAATGATATCCTTGTCTGTGACTGGGCATAGCTTCCCAGCAAATAACAAAATAGAAAAGTAACTTGTGAATATGTCCAAAATCTAAATTTAAAAAGTAGGGTGAGATTTTACAGTGCAAACAAGTCTCTCAGGAATGTAGTTAGATCTCCTCTTGCAAAAGTTGATTTGAGGTATTTGATCAATCCCTTGCTCCCTCTGGGGTTACTGTCTATGTGGCTGAACCATGACTCGTCCACTGGCAATCATTTGTGTCAATGCAATTTGACACTTCAATTCTGGGGGTGAAACCCTCCAGGGAAGAAGTATTAACCATGGATTAAAAGCAGTGAAAGAAGGTGTGTCTATGCATGAAGCCTGAATATTAATTATTTTCAGAATGTTTTAGACAGTGACCGATTTATTTTACTGGAAATAAACATTTACATATAGATTTTAGTGCCATGGTCACTGGGCCTAGTTTTAACTCCCAGTCTACTTTTGTATACTGGACAAAAATGAACATGAAATTATGTTCCTCCTCTAAATTCTCTCGGTTTTGTGAAAAGGAAAACCAGTAAATCATAATGCAATCTAACATCAGGCATACATTTGTTTTATAGTATAATAGACATATAAATGAACAGATAAAAATAAAAAAGCCACTAGAAGCACTTGAATGTACAGGAAAAATAAGTGAACCATTTAAATAAATAAATAAATAAATGAGAGCTAGGGTAAAAACTTACATTCATTAAGGATTCCCTAATCCCTCTAAGAGGTCTGTGTACCCAGAGGAGAGCAGCAGAAGCATTAAAGATAGAAGATCAGTATAAAATAGTCAGTTCTTGTGAGCAGTGACTTCAGCATTTAAAAGTTCAGAGATCACTGGGGGGAAAATAACCTCTATGCAGTATTCTGTAACAAGGAAATTTAAAAAAAAAATTAGTCTGGGCACGCTGCCTGAAAAAATTACAAGACTATAACATTAAATATGAAAGTAAATAAAATTCAAAGCCCTCAGAAATGCCTACATGTTTTTCCTTCACAGCAGCAATGAGAAATCGCATCTTGTGAGTTTGTAACTGATACAGAACATAATTCTGCAGATGCTTCCAAGAGTGTAGAATCTGACTCATGCAAGTAAAAGCTTGCATGAATTGTGTGTTCAGCAATGCAGGTAACAAATTCAGTGCATGATAATGAAGACTCCAAACCTGTTGGGCAGTAGAACAGGTTATTTTGGCATCTCTAACGCCCATTTCATTTTGATATGCTGCCAAGAATGGATTTACAACAGCTCTCTGAAACTGCTGGCTGTGATACCCACATTGCTGCCACCTAAGTGAGGGTAATCATGTCCCTTGGTTTAAAAATAGCTGAAACAATTGAAAACCACCAGGCCCAGAAGAGGTTCAGGGGAAATGGACAGTAATGCTGTTGGGGTTTTCCAAGGGTCTGATAAAGGTGGGAGAGTTAGAAGACTGGTTTATATGGCGGGATAAATGGAGATTAAAAGCAGAGAAATGCCCAAGGAACACTCCAAGAGAATAGCAAAGCCATTACATAGGGCTGTGCCTGGAATTTTTCTGCTACTTTCCTTTTGCATAATCTTCAGAAAAGAGACAGCAGAATAGCATGGTTGCTATGAAACTGCTTCCTGCTCTTTGGTTACTTTCTATCTACAGGATGCAACAACAGGATGGCAGAAAAAAAAAAAAAAAAAAAAAAAACAACCCAGCCACCTTCATCACCACTGTCGTCTGTGAGTAACAACCTGCAACAGCCTGACTATAAGGGTAGCTGTAGGAAGATGAAAAGGTAGCATGGGGAAAGAGTGAGGCTTTCAAGAAAGAAAACGTTGAGCTGTTCTTATAATTTAGCAAGGGGGAAAGTGTAGATGCTTGCAAAAAGAAGTCCCTTGAGCATTATGATCTGAAAAAATTTAAGGAAGAGTTGATTATTTCACAGAAGGAATTAACCAATTTCAAAGTTTCCATGGAAAACAAAACTCATTCCATGATGACATTGATTGCTGGAAAGCAGCAGCAACCCCTCAGCCATGCAGAAAAGACAAGTTGCATCACTCACTGTTGGAAGCAGCAAGACAGACCAGGAGGGTGGCCTATATTGTATGGAACAATTTCTCCAGAAAAAGGGAAAGTCAAAAAAGAGCTTTGGTCAGCCAACTCTCTCCTGCAGCTACAGCCATCTTTTTGCTTTGTGCAATGGCCCCCTCACTTCCTCTTTACTTCTTTCCACTGGAGAAGAGGTGAGAAGTATCTAATAAAGCCTCAGGAAGATACAGCTCATTCACCTAAAAGACCTCCCAAAAGAGGGTTTTCCCAGGGATGTGACTCAAACCAGTG
The DNA here is from genome assembly GCF_052056855.1 of Sturnus vulgaris. Classification (NCBI taxonomy): domain Eukaryota; kingdom Metazoa; phylum Chordata; class Aves; order Passeriformes; family Sturnidae; genus Sturnus; species Sturnus vulgaris. The sequence goes on along the minus strand of NC_142250.1, from coordinate 23,074,249 downwards.
AAACAATATGAACTTCACTGCCTACACCCACAGACATTGGAGCACCCACTGGTCTTTGTTACTCGCACAACAAAATCTATGGCTGGGAAGTCTCCTGACTTTTGCAGTTGGTTTGTTTCTGACCATTTATTTTGCAACCACCAAGTGGTAATTTGGATCTAGTCGACTGCTCACTTGCTACATTAGGCTGTTGCTTCATAAACTTTGACATCTGGTAATGGCTAAGTGTGAATAAGAACACTGGAAAGGCACCTTCCCGGCAGTCGTTTGATTCTCCTTTGGAAGCAGAGCAGAAGCATACACAGCAGAGCAGGGCTGAGCAGTGAGTGCAGCAATGCCCAGCACGTTACACCAACTCAAGGTTTAGCGGAGCTCAGAGTTCCACTAGAAAAAAAAAAGCGTAAGACAATCAGTACTCTGAATGCCTGACTATATAGACAGCAGAAAATAAGTATTATTATTCTCATTGCAGTGATGGCAAATGGAGCCTCAGAGAGATTAAATGACCTGCCCACGGTTAGATAAGTAATACCTTGCAAAGCTAACTCGATCCAAACTATCGAATTACCAGTCTGACATCTTAATAACCAAATCACTCTTCTTCAGTTTTTTCAAGAGTTTGTCACTGAAGGTGGTGTAGAACTCTAGAAGTTTTCTCCCTTTTTTTCTAGAGTCCCTCAGTCTTTTCCAGTCAGATGCAGAGAGGCTGCAGGCATCACACTGTGCTGCGGGCTCGCAGATGTTGAGGAATACGTTCGGTGCCGGTAGCTGGGTGATGCAGGCAGAGCTCGGGTGACGAGAGCCCGAGCCGGGACGCCGTGAGCCCGAGCCGGGACGCCGTGAGCCGCCGCTCTTTGCAGAACAAAGGACCCGGGGACCTGCGGTGCCGCCCAGGGCACCCGACACAGGCAGCAGGAGACAGCGGCCCCGGACTTCCAAGAGCATAGATTTTAAGGGAATAAAAACTCCAGGGTTTCCTTTGTGCAGGGTCCCTCCTCGAAGGGTCAATCTCGAGCTGTTGTTCTGTTGAGCCAAGATTAAATTATTTTAAGGATTCGGACGCCTGGGGCTCTGCTGTGGGAAGCCTGCGGTGGAGCCAGTAAGGAAACCTGGTCTGGCTGTGAGTGTGGCGAGTGCTGAGAGCCAAGCGAAGCTCGGGAGAGCTCACTGGAACTTCCCGCTGGGAAGGGACCTCGGCCCCAGCTCAGACTGTGACTGCCAGAGCGGCTCCTGATGGTCTGACGGGAAAGTTTCCTTAACACAGATACGTATTTCAGTGTAAACCTAAAGAGAGATGCTTAGTCCAGGCTTTCCATATGAAGAGCAAACAGAGTTTTCAACTCCACAAATATCAGTAAATTCAACATCAAGTTATCTTAGGTAGAACACAACTATCTCAGTAGTCAAGATGGAGCAACATAATCTCAAAAATGTGCATTATGTGATCATCCAACCACAGCCCAGAGCTCCGAGCTGAAGAGGAAGGACTCTGCCTATTGGAAATTTCATTCTCCTAATTCTTTTAACTGGCTACAGTGTTTTCTATGTATCTATATAACTACATTTGTGTACCTAAAGCTCCCCATTTATAGAGGTTTAAGATCAAAAAGCTGAAAATGTAGTCAAAGCATTTCACTGTAAGTGGTTATCAAAAGTAAGTAAATCAAAGATCACAGAGACACATTTGGCAAAGAGCATGAGGAAGCTGTTCAGAATTTTGCTTGAAAGAGTCATGCTGAAGAGCAAGTTCAGACTAGTTTGGAGAGACAGTAACAAGGAAATCATGCTCACCTTGTCCTATTCTGAATCAGAGGTCAATGAGTGCTTTCTCATGTTTTGTGAAAGTGCTGTTTTCTACCCTAACTGATCCTAGTAGAAATTTCACAGTGCAAATGCTTAATAGAGATGAAAATGCTACAGGCACATCCAGACACCACATAACCCACCATCATCTGGGGGCTCCTTCTGCCCTGACAGTGCTGGCAGAGATCAGACTGGAGAAGAACACTGTTTTAAAGTTGTTCAAACTGCAAATACAAGTGATAGAAAGCCATAACACTGCCTACATGAAACATGGGTGCAATCTTCTACCTACACTGGCCTCTGTCTCAGAAGAAGGAAGAAGAGGGGATGGAGCAAGAGACATTCAAACTCTGTCGGGAGGGATTTCTCACCGCCCTGAACACTATACGTTACCAGTGCCATTTCTGTAAGCATTTTGCTTACTGCGGTTCCTCTCCTTTCATGATTTCGTTGTTTCTGCTCTGGAGAAGCCTGGGATGCTTTGTCCTGAGGCGGAGCATGCTCGGGAGGGGAGGGAGGGGAAAGGAAAAGGGGAAAGGGCAAAAGACAAAGGGGAAAGGGGAAAGAAAAAAAAAAAAAAAGAAAAGAAAAGAATAAAAAAGAAAAAAAGAAAAAATAAGAAAAAAGAAAAAAAAGAAAAAAAGAAAAAGCAGCTGCGCTGCCGCCTGCGTGTGGCAGAACCTCATCTCCGGTCCTGGGCGTCCCTCTAGAGGTGAAACAGAAGCCTTGTCCCCAAACCTGCTTAGTCACAGATCCCTGCCGGGCTGGCAAACAGGGATGGGAGGGTGAGTTCTGAGAAGCTGGCACGTATCCGAGCAGGTCTCAGTGAGCTGCTACAAACCACCAGGTTGTAGCAGGAATCCAGTGGCGCTGCCATAACCCTACCCAGGAGCTGAGCACGGGCTCCGCTGCTGCGCCCGGCCCTGCTTTCCCCCAGCTCCTTGAACACCGAGGCTGAAGATTTCAATGTACTAAGTACGAGTGATTATGCTTGATAGGCTATTTCATTTTCCGTATGTTCATCCCTGTCCCCTAGAGCATTCATGTCCAAATAAAGGGAAAATAAAATCACTTCAAGGAGGACTGTTATGTGAATAAACGAAATTACATTGACAGTGTTTGTTGACTTTTTAATATCATCTAACCTGTTTAATTATGGTCAGGAAAAATATCCAAATACTTCTAATGAAAAAATATATACAAGTGTGTACATCTATATATAAATAAATATATAAGGAATATTAGATCTTTTGCTTCTTTCTCACAGTGATTACATATTGATCACAACAAGCTCCTCAAGAGAAGAGATAGCAACAAAAGCGCTTTGTCTGATTGCTCTGCTGCCAATTGACAGCGTTTCACAGTCTGGATGCCCAATTTCACACACACATACACACACAAATACATTTGCCTGTGCTCTGCAGTCACACACAGTCAGTGGAGCTCTAAGCCACTAGCTTGTCACTTACTGTTACTAATGAACTGTGCCGTTCAAATCAGCAAAGCACCCAAGGGAGTTGCAAAGGATTTTGCCATTGCATTTCAGGGGAACTGAGCTGGATCCTTGGTGAAGAGTACAGAAAAATGTACACCTACAAACCTGGAAGCCACAGCTGATGCAAGCCCGAGCCCAGTGCTTTGCACTGTGCCTACCTAGGCTGTGGCAATCTGTCTGAGAGTGCAGCTACTTAGCCACAGGCTGCATTGCTCCAAACCTGAGTCTTTGCTATCAGCACTGGTTTCTCACCACAACCCTTCACTAGGTCCCAACCAATCTTAAGTATTGTGGGAGACTTTCCAGGATATATGTTCTGGAGCCAGACATTCATACATGCTTTTTTTCAAACCAATACATGATTCATTATCTATCAAAATCAAACATTTGTGCACAGGCACCTACTAGACAAATTCATAAAAAGCCAGAAAATTCTCCAGTGCCCCTTAGCTGAAGTGACTAATCCCAATGGCACATGCAAGATATCCCCAAATGTAAGGACAGTTCTGTGCCTAGAACGACAGGAAATTCAACAATCTACCAAATCACTTAGATATGAAGATGATCCTGAAACTAAGACACTCCCATGCATTCTCAGAGTTGAAATTACTTTCAACTTGTGAACACAATAACTTCTGTTTCTTTTACAATAGCACTGTGTATATTGTAACCCTGTTTCAAGTGAGGTACTTCAAAACACTTTGCATACAAACAAACCTGAGGCTTCCTCGCAGCATCCACCTTGCTAAGTTTTTGTTCACAGCACATAGAAGCCACCTGGCTTTTATTTTACACCGGGGCAAGCAGTTTTAAATCACACTGCATTATCAAGAGCCTGTTTTAAATCACACTGCATTATCAAGAGTCTGATAATGATCTGTAATCTGTCATAGCTTCCTATTCAGTAACTCTAAGCTGAGTTTTGGAATTTAAATCCCTAAGAAATAGACAAAAAATTGTGGGTCTGCATCAAATTACTGTGAAGTAAAAGCTGCCTGCTTTTGCTGCTCTCTCCTTATTCTCATTACAAAAGTCATTCATTACTGAGTAACTTTTGTTTCTGCATGCAACACCTTCATTTATTGGAAACAAATACATGTACATATTAATTTACCCAACTACTTTTGTTAACAACATTCAATGCCTTCTTTTAAAATATATGAATGGGGCTAATTCTAGATATACACCTCAAAAGGCTCTGCTAGTAGGAACAAACCTGTAGCAATGGATAAAGAGAGTTAGGAAGAGGACTTGAGTTTTGTTTGTTGCTTTTAATAAATTGTTTCCTTCTCTTGTTTAAATCAGGACATTGTGTGAATACTACTGAAAGAACAGCACCATTGGATACTATTGGAGAATTAGAAAGTAAGTGGCAGTGCTAGATTTGGCAGCTCCATCAACAGAAACATTACATTATCAGGAAAAGGGCCATGGCAAGTTCAGCAAATTTCAGCCCAGAGCCTTCATCATTCTCAGCCAGGGTTTCACGAGTAGAAGTCACAACAGTTCTCACAGATGTCCTTTCTATGCTCTTCCTAAATACTGATCTTCAAAGTAGCCCCGATATTCTCTGGAATCCATTTGATTCATATTGCAAATAGCCTGCAGGCAGTTACTGTGACAGTGTCTGGGAACATAAGCACTAAAGCCACAAGCCACACTAACTAAATAGCATCCTGAGCGTTTCTAAGAACCTGCTCTTTCTGGGTGGGACACCCTTAGTGATCTGGCAATCGATGCAGTCTCTAAACCTTTCAAATGGCATGCATACAACATTATTCAATCTTCTGCTTCTAAAAGACTTATTTTCCTCAATAATATCATTAATATCCCAGATAAATAGACTCTGTGAGAGAGTGAGCTGCACTCAGATTACAGCTGTTCCTACAACTGGGAACAGAAATGGTACCAGAACTGTTTCTGCTGCATGTGGCACTGAAAGTAATAAATTATTTAGTAAAGACTGTACAGGTCTGATAACTTAAGAAAAAAGAATTCTCAGTAGTCAAAACTTCAACTGACTTCAGTGGGAACAGAACCAAACTGTTGCATTAACTAGAATCAGTTTTAAAAATCTGGATTGTGGGCAGCCCTCAATTAAACCTTGGTGATGATATGCTTATAACATGTTTAAATTATGCCAATACAGCCTTTGAATGTTTTATCAATTCCACTGAGCAACTTGGCTGTTTCCCAGCTGGTTGAAAGCAGGTCAAAATTAGGCAGCTCTTCCAGGGAAGGCTCTTGCCAGACATGAGTAATTACCCTGGAATCTTACTCCTGAGAACTCTTTCTAAATGATGTGAAAAATAGCCCATGTTAAACTGCATTTTCCAAATTGACATTTTCTCTCCATATCAGGCTCTTAGTTAAGTAGTTCAGGTGTTCATAGGAAAACCTAGGCTGTAATTGTACCATTTATTCCTCTGTTTCAAAAAGTAGCTAAAAACAGGAAGGCAAGACAAACGCTGTGTTCATCTACAATGCTGCTCAGCTCATTTTGCTGCTCCTCTTGATACAGCTAAATAAAAGTTATGATTCCATGACACTATAAAGTTAACCTTGATACATTTATATAGATTGGTGTTGCAAATAATCCAAATTTGAAAGTGGTTGAAAACAGATGTGTGCACTGCATATCCACTTTTCCTGCTGTGGAGATTTATTTGATCATATGTTGCTGGCTTGCTCCCTCATTTTCTCTGCCTAAAATACGTCTTAAGAAGTGAAATGTACATTATCATTATTAAATTTTACATCATGACCTCAGTACTTTCATGAGAAACACAAAATCCCAGTCAAAGGGAACAAGGAGAGTGAAATAATGTTTCTCCTGTTGTGAGGGGGATGTTGTAGCTGTGCTGGAGAGCTCTGTCAATTCACTTTGTGTTCTGCAACCTCAAGAGTATTTCACTGCTTGCCCTCATTAAACTGCAGAACATTCATCAGTCAAAAATGTATATTTTGGCTTTGGAAAATACTCAACAAACCACTAGAGAAAGGCCATGAAATAATATTCAGTATGACCTAATCTGAACTCAGAAGCTAACCCAGTAGATTCCTTCATTACTTCTCCTGTGTTTTTTCTTTGAATTCAGTTAATCTGTATAAAAGATCCACAAAGTTGATCAATAAGGATGTAATTTTAACTTTTTAAAATAATTACAGTTTTCAACCTTCTAGTAAAAAAAAAAAAAATCTACGGCTTCATTGTCTTTTTGCTTCTAGTAACTACATTAATAGTTGCTCTACCTCATGTACTCTGCCACCTCATGTTATTAATTTGATTTCAATTTAGCATTTAGGTGAGCATGATTTAAAGGATTATTTGCATCCAATGATTGCACAGTACAAGTGTCATTCAGTTACTTGGGCCACAGCTAACTAATAGTTTTTACAGAACAAGGAAGTGAAACTCAAATACCCTGCATGCAAATGTTCTTATCTATAGCTAAGACCAGGCTTCCACCGGCACTACCACAGATCTATGGCTGTAGGATTAGTCAGCAGCAGAAATTTGAACAACAGAAGGATCTAAACAGATCACATTTAGATGTGATAGAAGTAGTAAGAGCTTACACTGGCTTTACATTTTTACATGAGCTTTCAGGGTCTGTCAGAGGACAGGTAATTCCTGTTTTTGTATAATGTAAGTGTTACACTAAGAGGCAATTGTTGATGTAAACAGCACAAAAATAACCCAATAAGTGTTTTAAACAAAGCTGAACTATCAGAGAAACTTAATGCCAGATCAAAGTTTTGAGTTTCTGCAGCAGAACATTTTTAAACTGCTTGTACAAATCCAAAAGTTGAACTTAATATTTTGTTAAACCCTTACCCAAATTGGTTCTAGAATCTGTGACTCCATGTCTGCAGCATTATACCGCTCCTTTTCATAAGTAATGTGGGTGGGTTTCTTAATTTCACTTCTAGTACCATGGAAGTGTTTATCTGAAATCTTAAATAAACATCATTAGGCAGTAAAACCTAAAGGTTGGAAAAGTCAGTTTAATCTGATATGCTTCTTTTCCTCTACATTTAGCTCCTGTGATCTAACAGACATGTTGATTTAGCAATGAATACCTGAAACTGTTTGAACCACCAACTTTTCCATGGTGACCCCAAGCAAGCACAATATCAGTGACTGAGCATTGCTTTGAATATCAGTCTCTAAGGATTTACCAGTTCATGGTCAACCCTACTAATCATGTGGTTTTGCTCTTCTCCATTCCACCATATGCCCCCATCCCAATCATCTGCAGTCACATATTCACACCAACATCACTGAGGTGCATTTCCCTTCTCCTTCTGCAGTTTGGAGCTCTTGCTCCCCTACAACATCATAGAGACACAAAAAGCCAGTTTTGAACAGTAAACACACAAACACATGCTCAGGACAACTTTAAAAGGCACTGTTTATGTTCATGAAACCTTTAAAGGAAGAGCAGAACTCAGTTCAATTCAGTTCTGATGGTTATTTAAAAAAAACAACAGCGAACCAACAATAATACCACTTGGCTTTTACAGCTAAGTAACATGGCAAATTAGGAACTGCAGATGTAGTTTCAAATGGCAAACTCCAAAGAATTCTACAGACATTTTCAAGCAAAGCGTAATTTACAAATTACTCTCAAAAACAAACATCCACAAAACAAACACCCAGCAGCATCAATCAGCTTATTTCTTACAAGCAATACCTACTCTAATCACAGTCACATAGTAGGCAAAATAACGATTCAAACACAAAGATTGACTTTTACCATCTGTTTTGAAATCGTTGGACCACCACTTAGAGAAAAAAACACAAGCTGGCACTTCAGAAGACTGAGGCCATTAGTGAGAAGAGAAACATGAAGTGCTAGTTTGTTTTCTTGCCAAAGAGAATCTTGTACAAAGTTAAGATATGGTAGTGTATGAGTGTTTCACAGATATTGTTTATTTACCATACTGATATCTCTAATTTCAGTCTGAGATTTATATAATGTTTTCACATGCAGTGTTTTGCATTCAAAATGCTAAGCAAACATGACTCCATTTTGCAAGCAGCACGAAAGAGATGGTTCCTACACATTGTCTTTCAAAGTAATTCTAAATGGGACAGGAAAACAAATATATGAGTTCCTTTGAAATTGTGCACATGATCACACCATGTTCAAAGCAACTAAATAGAGGCCAGGATCCACACTGACTCTTGACAGCACTTTTCCTCCAACTCTGAAGTTGATTAAAGTGCAAAATGAGCAATGCCTTACCAGTTCCTCCCATCTCTTACACAGCAGTTGTGGAAATAGATTCTGCTCTAAGAGGAGAAGGGCAATCTTAATATTATCTGTTATTGTCAGAGAACCAGTCAGTGCTGACCAATTTAAACAGAAAAAAAACTTTATTCTGAGCCCTTCCTCCCTCGGGTTGTTAACTACTTGTTAAAGGCATTGCTTTTCTCCATGTGTTCATCAAAGAGGTCCCAAATAGAGTCTAATTCAAAATGGGGGTCACAACTTCAGACGGGAGCACCACTGGCAACAAGCTGTGAAACCAAACATTTTAGGTTCATTTAATCCTTCCATTCAGAGATCCTTTCAAATAGATTGATCATTTAACATACTCGTCAAACCAGTTATCACAGTGCTTTTAGCAATATCCAAATGGAAGTATGTTTCTGCCTTTTTAATAATGCAGTGGGTGTAATGAGTCACAATGCAACGAGTGAAAATAAAGAGTACTGACTCGTCTATTAAAACATGTCTTGACTAGATGTGTTGTGACTTGGTGATTATACACTAAATAGCATGAAGATACTAGGAAGCAGAAGTGAAGGTCTGCTTGTCCCTAAACCTCGAGAAAAGTACATCTACACTATCTAGATATGATGGTGTTAATCAGCTCCTTCAACACTTGACCATTTGCCTGGCAGTAAAATGTGTCCCAAACACATAAAAATCTCAAATTCTTTCAGCACAGTGAGATGCTAAGACTACATTAGGAGCCCCTGGGCTCTGGCTGCCAGAAGCAGAAGTGGCCACATGCATCAGACACTGATGCAGAATGAGATGGCAAATCTCATTGTCATCTATGATCATGTTGGGAATCACTGTTCCTACTTACTGCAGCCCAAAACCACAGGCTCTTCCCTAACAACACAACTGATTGAGGTGCAGTACTTCTAAATAATGGATCAAGGAGCACAACACTTTGAACACACAATGCCCTGTGGGATTTGGCAGGATTTAACCCAGCCCCAAATTTGCTGAAATTTACCGTTCTTCATATTTGGCCAGGTTTTTTGTTTGTTTGCTTTGTGGATACAGAGTAATCCATGCTGTGACCCTGGCAAACATCCTGGAGGGAGCACAACACAGACCAGCCAGCACTGCAGGGAAGCCGAAGGCTCCTACAGCAGCAAGATGAACAAGAGTCAACAATATGCTCTGGCACTGAAGAAGGCTGACAGCATTTGGCCTGTATTAACAGAGCCATAGCAAAAGAAGTTCTTTTCACCATTTACTTATCAGTTGTTGAACCATATCTAGAATACCGCATGCAGTTTTGGGACACCCTCCTCCTCCCAGTACAACCACGACATTGGCCATCTGGAGCAAATCCATCAGAGAGTCAATAAGATGGTTAGAGACTGAAGCAGTTGCCCTTTGAAGAGAAGCTGAGTGATCTGGGCTTGTTCATCCCAGAGAAGATGCAGCTCCAGAATGACTTTGGAGTAGCCTTCCCTAAACTAAAAGTGCCACACTCTTCACATCTCTGCCCTACCTCTGTGCATGTAAATCCCTACAGATGAAACTAGTTTACCAACTAGTTTCTGAACAGAGGCAATAATTTTAGCAGCAAAAATTCACTAGCAGCAATTGGCTGCTCATTAGGAAGAAATTGGAAGTGTGAAGTTTTCCATTTGTGCTGCTACCAAGATGGACCCCCACTAGTTAAGTACTTGAACAAGAAGCACCACAAAGATAAGTGCCCTGTCCCATGTCTGTGGGCAGTTCTCTTCCTAGGCCACCCCTAGCTGACAAAAACATTAACATTATGGTGCTCTGGCTGGGCTAGCTCCTACTTTGGCAGCACTAGATATTAAAGTAAAAAAAAAAAAATTCTGTGATGGACCTTAAGTTTGAAATGAAAAGGAATAGACAAGTTTGCCCTACTTAAATTCTGTGGATCTAAGTAAATCAAAACATTTTACAGCAACAACTGCATATTCCTAACTGCTCTCCCTCCACCCCTGAGAAAACAGCACAACAAATAACCTTTACTAAATTCCAGTCAAATAAGCTGAAGCCCTTCAAGCAGGAAGTACATTTGCTTTAGATGCAAAATTCCTCCCATGTTTTTAGTTACTGACAACCATGAGTGAGACTTACAGAAAAGAACAACTCCCCAGTACAACTTATATCCACCAACACCCTTCCACTTATATGAATGTTCCCTTCATCCAACACATTATCAAAAACATATACATTTATCCTAATGCCAAATAAAAAATTCATGGATGCACATTTTTATAATAGCTTTCCAGAAGATGGGAAAATACTTAAAAGTCAAATTGTTCATTAAAATGCTTCATGAAAAGCATGTATTGCTCAGGCCTGAGCATTCTCAGATGTTTTCTGTCTTAAAAGCCATATTAACAACTAAAGTCAACAGTTCTAAAGGATATTTACCAGCTCAGATCAAATCTATTAATCACATTTTAGTAGCTATTCTGGGAATTCAAATCCCCAGACAACTTTAAAAATCCAACCCACAGAGTACCTTTAGCATTCAATACAGGATTTACAAATACAACCCCAGAGTATTTTCTGTAGGAAACTTCCTTCATTAATCCTTCTGAAGTGTTAAGACTTTTTACCAACATGGCACATTTCATCTACCACCATGCTGCAAAAGAGCTCTGTGAGCAATTACAGTTCTGTCTTCAGGGTGATTCATTCCCTTTAATTAAATGCCCTTGAAATACTACTGCTATGAATATCATCAGATGCAGTCTTTGTTTGAAAATAAGATCAAGAAGGACAAAACAAAAGCAGAGCTAACTTTCTCAGCCCCAAGAAGCTCAGGAACCAGGTTTGAACTATTTTTCTTTAAATAATTTTCAGCTCTACAAAACTGAGATTCCCTTACATTTTAATTCCAAAAACTAAGTCCTTCAAAAATGCCATTTAAGGAATTACAATGTCTTTATTCAGATGAGAATGACCAAGGAGCTACAAAACAAAAGCAAGAACCAATAAACAAAACCGACAATTAACATAGCAATTGAGCCACGATTTGTTTCCTTCAGTGTCATGTCACCCCAGAATTCAGCTTGCATCATGGGTGCTGATTGTGTGTTGATTCATCTCATTCTGCCAGTCAAGACAAATCCAGACTTCAGAGATGTATCATATGACAAAGGCCACAGAAGTAAAACAGTGTTAGTCTTTAGAAACTTGTTCTCTATGGCTGATGTACCATTAAAACTAAGAACAATACACCAGAAACAGATCCATTTATACTGGGAGGGGCAAATGGGTTCTAATGTGGTTTGCAGGATCACAGCATTTGCTGTACTTGGCAATTACTTCCAAGTTCTTAATTTGTATTTTAAAAGTCACATTTCTTTTTTCACAGGCCAAGGAGAACCATCTGAAGAAAAGTAGAGGAGGAAAAAGCAGCTTAAACACATAAGAACATGCATCAACTCCTGAGATACAGATCTAACCTCCCAGTGACTACAAAGAGAAGCCAGCTCACCCACCATGTCTGAAACTGTGTTAGGACTATAACCTGTGAATTACAGCTCCATAAATTGTAAGACTTCTGCAGCATCCTCTTCAGAAGATTCCACAAAAATGTTACAGGGATTTTTAGTCCAGATTTCACAGGTTACATTCTAGCCTATTTTGGATGTAGTTCAGGGTAATAATTTTCCTTGGAGAGTTCCAAGAATAACGGTATTTCTTGCTACTTGGCACCTTTTCGAAGCACAGACAGCAGCTCTCACAGCCAATTTCACTCCCCCCCCCCCCCCCCCCCCCGAGACACGCATATTTGATTAGGTGATCCAGGGTCATTTACAGAAAGAGGATACCAATTTCAAAATGGTTCCATAACATTTAATTCTGCTGTTTTCTCAGGTTCTATACACTACACATACTTCATGCTTTCAGTTTCTTGCTAAGAAAATGTAACTACTGCCACTGAAAGTCATGTTTAATATCCTCTGCTTATTCTAAGGACTCACTGAGTTGGTTTTTGTTCTATCCTGACTTACATACAGGGGACTAATGTAGGAATACTTAAAGAACTGTACACAGCCTTGACCATTAAAAGTAGATGAAATCTGGACTGGCTAAAAAAACTCCACTGGGTAGCACACTTAGGATTGGTTATAAGGCATGCAGAGTAGCTGTATTAACCTATTCTCATTACAGTTGTGCTACTCCCATTCCCATTCAAACCTCAAAGCTGATCTTGCAAACTCTGAAAACAATCAGCCTCAGTTCGGCACTCCAAGACTGTTCTCAAATCTTCCAGCTGGGGCTAAGGCATAAACTGAGGTCATAGAATACCAAGTTAGAAGGGGAGCTCCAGCATCATCTTGTCCAAGCCTTCTTGGCAAAAACAAGATGTCCCAACACCCCATCCCACTGAATGTTAAAAGTGTCCAACGTTTGGGAATCCACCATTTCCCTGAGGAGATTATTCCAATGGCTGATTGTTAACAGCTGATAGGATGTAAACTTCCTGCAGATAACCAGGCTGTACTTAGGTGCTTTATCAATAGGATGATTTTCTGAATGTCTCCAAGATTAGAAAAATGCATGCCAGGAGCAATCCTGGCCTTGGGCAGGATGATGAAGCTCTTTCCAAACCAATGTTTTCACTGCATGAAAAGCAGACAGATATAACTGTTCACAAGACCAACAACTCAATTAACACAGATTGCAATGGGAAAAAGAATCTGAAATAGGGAGTTCCACAGCTCACTCCACCTCACAGTGGCAATTAACAATGGCATCATTGTTTTCTTCGATTATATATAAATTAAGTAGTTCTCAGAGTAGATTGCTTTATGAGGATTGTGTTTCCTATCCAAGCATATCTTAGAAATAAGCCAGCAAGCATCAGTATTTTTTCCCTGCTTAACGGTTCAGACTAATCCACACAGCGTTTAAAAGCTCTAGGGGGAGGCAGCACTGCTAATAGCAATAAGAGAAGGAACACCACTTCCCTGTTTGGGCCCACTGTAACAGGTTTTAGCATGTTGGTGTTTATTAGCCTCCTCTTCATGCAGGCAACAAAAATGTTATAAAAGACAGTGTCTCCATTCGGTATCTGTTTTTGAGACTTATCCTTGAAACATACAGTTTGGTATTACCTTTCTTTAAAGACAAACAACTTAAAACAATACATCTACAAATATAAAAATTAGCTTGAGCATGCATTTGCCTATTAAATAATGTACAGAAATGAGACAAAAAGCCATCGGACAAGGAAAATACTGATTTGTCAATAGTCCATAGATGTTAGCTAATCTAAATAGTTAAAATATTTTCGCAGTTATGCACAAAAAAAACCCTTAAGTTCTTGTTTTATTCCTTCAGAAAACTATGTAGCATTTTATAACAACATCTGTCATAAATGGAAACTGTCCAAAAATATGTCCTTAAAAATAAAAGCTTCCACCTATAAGCACACCTCCTCAGATGAAAGGGACCACTGTAGTCTGTAAGATTACCCATTAAGCACAGGGGAACAGCTTTTACAGTTCCCACTACAGAGTCATTAAACTGGTTATGTCAAAAAGTTGGTTTCTATTTTCTTAATTAAAAGGAAAAAAATCATGTCTGAGCAAAGAAAAAAATAGAAACAAAAAATTAAATATACTCTCTCAACAAAAATTGCACACAAAGCATTTCTTCTCCGTAACTTTGCATCACCTGTTGTACCAGGTTTTATATTCTCATTAACTAGTAGTTTCAATATGTACAAATGCAAATATGTAAAGGACTATGAAGCACCAAGTTTTATTTTGGAAGGTGTCCGTAGCGGGGGGTTACGGGGAGTAGAAAGCACCAAGGAAAAGGCTCTGTGAGCGCAGAGCAGGGGCAGAGCATCTCCTGCTAAACCAGGACCACGGCTGGGAGCTCTCTCAGTGACCAGCTACCAGGACACGGAGCCCTTCGCTCAGGTGAGATGCGTGCTCCTGCAAATCCCGGATTTAACCAGCAGGGAACCAAATCAATCCAATACTAGAACCTCAAAGCTCGGAGGAGGCGTTTGTGCCCCGCACTGCTACCGGGACAGTGCGCGGGCAGGGCAAGAGCTGAGCGAGGCGCTGCCTCCGCCACGTGCTGGAACCGCACAGCTGAGCCCTACGTAAGAACCGGGAGAAATATGGGAAGGGAGAATAAAAGGAGAGGTAAAAAAAAAAAAAAAAAAAAAAAAAAAAAAAAAAAAAAGAGAAAAGAAAGTGCTATCTGGAGCTCACGGGGGCTCAAAGACCACTGCGCTCCAGCCGGGTGAGCCCCCCTGGCTCGGTTCTCCAGAGCCCCAGCTGAGGGGCTGAGGGACGCCGGCCGGGCCGCCCCGCCCGCACCTTCCTCGCGCCCAGCGGCCCCCGCCTCCGGCCCGCGACCGCCACGCGCTGATTGGCGGCCGGGTGGCGCTGTAAAGCGGCCGGCGATTGGCGGCCGTAGACGCCGCGCTGTAAGGCAGCCGGCGATTGGTGAGCGGGCGGGCGCGTGCGGGTGCTGCCCGGCTTTGTACAAGCGCGGCCCTTTAACAATGGGCGCGGCGCGCGGCGCCGCGTGATGGCGGCGGAGCCCCGGGGCCGCCGCGCCGCGCTCGGGTGTCCCGGGCCGCGCCCCGCCGCCTCCCCCGCGGCCGCCGCCGCCGCCACCACCATCACCACCTCCGCGACCCCCTTACCCGGCCGTGCCCCGCGGCGGGAGGGGGCGGCTTAACTAGCCGCACTTGTGCCCCGCATGGCGGCCAGCTGGGCCAGGGGGCCGAGGTCGCCCCGCGGCAGCTGATCGCGGTTAACCGGGGGCGAGCCAGAAAGGGGCGCGGGTTGCGCTGCCTGTCCCGCCCTCACCGAGTGCCGCTTCCTCCCCGGTGCCCGGGCCCGGGCGCCGTGCCGCGCCGCCGATGGAGCTGGAGGCGCAGTGGTGGACAGGACAGCTGGCGGCCGATATCCACCAAGCGCTTCGATACAAGGTAGCGTGGGGGGAACCGGACTGGGGGCGGCCCCGGCGCCTTTGTGAGGCTCCGGCCATCGGAGCCGCCGCGGGGACAGCGGGCGGAGGGCGCGTGTGGGGCGGCCCCGCTCGGCCGCCGGGGCTCGGCGGAGTTGGCTTTTGTGGACTCGGAACTCGCCGTGTGTTCCCTCCGTGGGCGCTGGGCCGTCTGTCCGCGGCCGTGGCAGCTGATCCGAGCGGCCGGACTGCGCTCCCGCTGCTCTCCGCACACGGGAAGGGCTCACGGTGTGCCCGGTGCTCTTCCCATGTTTGTGTGCGTCCAGGTTTAAACTCGGCAAACAGCGTTGTGATGTTATTGGAACGAAAAAGCCCTACCATCCTAACAAAAACCAGTGAAAGAAACGCTGGGTGCATTAAGAATAGTAGAGAATTTAAGCAATTGCTTAGAAGTTGCTTCGGCTGTCTCAGAGTTATTCTTCGGGACTGTTTTCATAAAGCGTATCTTAACACCGGGGATGAAAATCAGTTTACAGTGACTGAACCTACTAAAAACATGCTTTTGTTGCCTAATGGTACTCGATGAGCGGATTACTTTTCCCCGAGTCGTTACTGCTTTACTCTTTTCCGGTGATGGAGGGAAATAAGGGAAGGACAGAATCATTTATTTGCTACCACAATTATTTTTGCTAAAGCTACGTTATTGCTGTGAAAGGTGAATTAGAAAGCTTGTGGGGTTTTGTTTTTCACTTCAATAGCGCATTTCAAAACTTTGAATTTACATTAAAACTTTGAAAAATTTGTGTGACTTCATTCCAACTTGATGACTTTAACTTAAATGAATCAAGTTAATTTTCGCTGGAAATGTAATTGTACTCAAAATCCTACTTGAACACAGCATGTGGGTGCACAGTCTATCTCATAAATTTATTGATAGTAACAGAGGACAGCACTGTTGTTCTGCTGCATAAAAGAGGAGGTACTCGCTACTAGGCAGAAGTCTGGAGGGTTTCTTTTTTCCTACCAGTCCAAACTGTGTATTCAAAATAGATCATGGCACAGATTTTCCTAAATGTGGTGTTTCTAGGACCTTTGTTTTGAGGGGTCCTCCCCCCGAATCTGAGAGTGTGTGACCTTAACTAACTGCATTCGAGCACACTGTAATGAGTGTCAGTGTGACATCAATCAGACTGGGTCGGTGTTTTGACACACACATGAGGTGACTGTTGGTTCATGCACACCCCATTTCTCGTCCTAAGATTCAGCTGGCTGTTAAGGGTCTTTTCCTGGAGGCATCAGCAGGAGATTTGGCGGCTATAGAACATGCAAACACTTAAGTACAAAGTCTAGTTGCTCAGATTGAGCTGTAGCAAGAGAGGGGTTGAGTTAAACTATTGAACTTTGCATTGAAGCAACTGAGGAATACTTGCATGCCCTTGCTGTACAGCCTTTGCAGCGGAGGTAATACAACAGACATGGTAAAAGCTGAAGACACTCGGGCTGATTGCCCAAATGAAAGATGTTAAATTTTAAGTTGTTAATGTTGTGTAGAAAGAAAGTATTTTTTGGTTGTTCTGTAATACAGCAAATGGATTTTGTTCACTGAAAAGGGATTCTGAAATGACGGGAACAGAAGGGAGAAGGGAGAAATCCTTTGAAATTTCCGTTCAACTAAATTATGGTTTTAATAAAATTCCCTACTGCTGTCCATCTAGGAGCTGAAGCTGCCCTCTTACAAAGGCCAGTCTCCCCAGCTACACCTGAGAAGATACTTTGCAGACCTGATTGCCATTGTGAGCAACAGGTTCAGGCTCTGTCCTGCTGCACGACACCTGGCTGTGTATCTGCTGGACCTCTTCATGGACCGCTACGACATATCCACACAGCAACTGCACGTGGTTGCTCTTTCCTGTTTACTTTTAGCAAGTAAGTATGTGGCACCAAACTTTAACTAGACTAATAGATTCTACTGCCAAATGCAAGGCATGTCTTGGTGGGATAGAGCAGGTGGTGGAAACAAAGTAGTTCTAAAGGACAAGCAGTGCATATCAGTTTGGCCCAATTGGTAGAGCTGTTCTTTAGACTTGTTTTGACTTCTGTTGGCACCTGATGAAACTGAGGGTGGAAAAAACAAACTGTGATTAAAGACTGATGTTTATATTTGTAAACAAATTATTCTAATGTGAACTTTAAGCACTATGTTGTAGGAACAGAAAGACTGTCTTTCTAGGGGTATCTCAAAATAGGTACGTCTTGTGCTGGAAATGAGAAATTTGCATATCTGTGATAAAGAAATAAATTAATCATGAATGCACTACATTCTGCTGATGGTGCTGTATAGTTCTAGAATACTTCAGATTTTGTAAATGGCAATGTTAATTAAGCAAGCTAATGCTAACATAAATCCTGTATTGTCACATATAAAATATAATGCAGGTAAAATACATTGGTGAATGCACAGTACTCTGAAGACAGAATTAATTACAAACATTCATTATGAACAGTGCTGCTTATATTGACCTCAGCTAGATTCTTGTGGCATGTATCCATTTTTCAACATTTGTGAACCCCTTTTCAATATCTCTGAAAATATATGGGTGCCATTTGCTGGGAGACCTGCTGGCACTAGTTCTTAAACCAGTAGATTTAGAGAAACTGGTCCTGACAGCAGAACTAACTGTTGGTTCGGTTTCTGCTGATCTGTTTCTCTGAATCTATTCTTATTTTCTCCAGTAAGGTCTCTAGGCCCTCTTTGCTACAAAACTGGAGTGGTGTTGGACAGTTTTCTTCTTTTCACTGCATCCCATGTCCACCAATACAGCTATTCAGCAGAGCAGTTAAACCAGAAAAGGGTTATTTCAGATTCTTCTGAGGGTAGACTTTGACTAGGTGCCACCAGCCAGTAATCTTCTCTTGGCAAAGGATGTCGTGCTGAGTATGAAAACGTTGCCTCAGAAACCACTGTAATCCATTTAGGAAAATGGATTGGCTTTGAACTAATGCCGGATTTTCAAATTAAATTCATGTTCTGAAGAGAATTTCTTTTTTTGTTTTAAATGAACCTCTGCCATTGTTCATGGCAAGCTGCAAGTAGAGATCTGAAAGCCCGGAGTTTGCTTGCTCTTCTGAGAAGCAGTGTATGGGTTGGTTCAAAGAGAAGCAAAATGCTGGTTTAAACTTTTGCCCTGTGTAGCTTAAACAAGCAGTTTAATCAGTGGTCTAATAAGTTATGACACTGTGATATATCTGATAAGGTTAAAGAAGTAGTAAAAGAAATTATTATGTGACTCCTGAAGTTTTTATTTCTGTAATTACTGGAGTATGGGGAACAAAAACTGACAGACTGGCACTGGTCTTGGATTAAGTCCTACATAAGTACCTCCACTGTTGAAAAAAGTAAACGTTCACGTGTGTTCAGTCCTGCAAAACTCAAAGAATGTGCATTTACAACCTATCATGTAGTATTGAATAGAGAGTGTAAGATGGAAAGAATTTGCAGTGAAATTGAAATAGCACAACCATATGGCAAACGGTATGGAAATGTGACACTTGTTTCTCTTACGGGTTTTCTACATACATAATTTTACTTTAGGCTAAAAACATACAGGCCCAAAAAGTTAAAAGTCCAAGGAAGGTTGCAACAGTGGCAGAGGGGGTTTTCAGATGCACGTTGCTGAAATCCACTTGTTTGCCAGATCTCAAATATAAAACTGCACCTACTGTAGCAGGCATTAAAAGCAGCCAGGTTGGCTGGAGCTCTAGCTATGCTCTTAATGAGTTTTAGATGCAAAAAGGGTGTGTGGGGGTGGGAGGGTGATTAAAGCCAAATGCTCTTGTGGTTTGCCAAGTCACATCAAAGTGGTATTTCACTGATGAAGGGGACACATTATACAATAATTTGGTGACAAAAACTTGTATATGTAATGTCAGTGATGTCCTAATATTCTGCTCTTGGCAGCTGGCTTCTGTGTGCTGGCATGGGAAAACCAACAGGAAACATGGCACTGCACAGTATCCTGCACAGTGTTTGACATTATCTGCTGAAATTAGCTTATTTTAGTGCATAACCGCTTTTGTCTCTAATAACTTAGTCCATTTGAGCTTTGCATCTGCAGGAAAATCTCAAGTTTGTTTGACATAGGACAATTGAAATATGACCAACAAGACATTAGCTACAATCTATTTTATAGTTCATTTGTGCTGAACCTTTTTTTTCCTTCCTCTTTCTGTTCACCTGAAGGTAAATTTGAAGAAAAGGAAGACAGTGTTCCCAAACTTGAACAGTTGAACAGCTTGGGTTGTATGACTAACATGAATTTGGTACTAACAAAACAGAATTTGCTTCATATGGAGTTGTTGTTGCTAGAAACATTTCAGTGGAATTTGTGCCTCCCAACTGCTGCTCATTTCATCGACTATTATCTTTCTATTGCTGTCCATGAGACTGATCTTCATGATGGCTGGCCAATGGTTTGCTTAGAGAAGACTAAGTTATATATGGCAAAATATGCTGATTACTTTCTGGAAGTATCATTGCAAGGTGAGTTACAGATTTCAGATAATGACTTCTTTGTTCTCTTGGCACACAGTGTTAAACTTAAATAATTTTTTTTCTCGTTCTCTCTTTCTAGATCATGAATTTTTAAATTATGCCCCTTCTTTAGTTGCTACTGCATGTGTAGCTTCTTCAAGGATTATCTTGCGTCTCTCACCCACCTGGCCCACGCGGCTGCATCACCTGACTGCCTACTCCTGGGACTTCCTGGTGCCCTGTATTGAGCGACTCTTAATGTGAGTTAACACCAGTGGCTTTTTTAAAGCCTATTTATACATCTGTTATTATGCTTAATTGCTGCCAACAGAGCAGTTACATTTCTTTATAAATTTCTGTTCCTCTGTTCTAAAAATACTTATGTATTAGGGAACAAAATTTTGGTAGATACGTATTGTTAGGCAATAACTGTTTTTTCTTTAAGAGAAATCTTCAGATCTAATCTCTTTCCTGATCTTTCAACAAATAAACTTCTTCCTTGCATTTCCACTGAACATATGGGATGCTTTGAGCATCTTCAATAACTTGTTTCCAATCTCTCTACTCTGTTCTGAGAGCAAAGAGATAATGAAGAGTACCAAAGGCATAGGAGCATTTGTAGAGAAGACTGTATGCCTTGGAAGTGCAGGGCATGCTGCAAAGAGATTGTGGATCAAACGTGCAGACCGTTTGAGTGGCAGCTTTGGCAGGAGAAAATGACCAGGAGTTTGTGTCTATTTTTGCTGTATCCATTTTTGCTTTACAGCTGACATGAGATAAAAATGCCACTGAATGCCAAGTGAACCTTCCTGGGAAGGCATGTTACACAATCTGCTTTTCCTCTACAGAAATTTGTTCTTGCCCAAGTCTAACATAGCTGTGATCAGTAGAAGCACAGCTGTATCTGGAAGAACCACATCAGCCTTAGAAGTGTGACATTATCACCCTTGATGGCCTCTGTTGGCTTGACTCGTGTAAAATGAAAGGAGTAGTACCTAAAGCGTGCAAGTGCTGTGGCAGAAGTGTTTTCAGTATTGCTCTGGAACAGAGGGAGGGCAGCATCAAAAAGTTACGAATGAAACGTGTAGGTGGCATCTGCTTAACCTCAGGATAGAATTGAGAAAGTGTGTCTAGGATACATTTCAGACAATTGTAAATCAAAGAGAATTCAGATGAGCTGTACTGGATAAGCTAGCAAAAAGGTGAAAGGAAAGGGGGGAAAAAAGTGGTTTTGCCCTCCAGAACAGGATCCAATGTGAATATACATATGATCTTTAAGTACTGTAATGTAGATATTACAAACCTTTCTGGTATCTTTAGAAACATTGTGCTCTGTTTAATTTAAATGAGGTAGAAGCAGCAAGTTCAGGTTCTGGTAATCTGGCAATTTATTGGCCTACTAAAGTACAGTAGCAAACTTTATTGCACTGTAATTCTAGATCCTGCTTTATTACATGAATTGTACTTTGCTTTTATCTGTGTTTATTGCTGTACAATGAAGTGAAATGCCGAAAAGAAAGACTGCACCCTAACCAAATTTTGAAACCTTAGGTGATTGTAAAGGGTAGCTAAAACTATTTTTTAAAGCATTGCAAGCTGTCAGATATTTGCACCATTTTTAGAGTGCATCTATTTTGATGCATTTTGTCTTTTCAATTTGTTCTAGTGCGCATGATAACGATGTGAAGGAAGCAAACAAGCAGAAAGGACAGCAAACGCAGTCTGCCCAGCACGCTGTGTTTCAGCCCCCAGCTCCAAGTGCCCAGCAGGCCAATGCTCAGCAGCACGTACCACAGTATCTACAGGCTCATCAGTCTTCCTTACAGTACCACCACGCAGCATCCCAGCAGCAAAGCTGCCAGCAGATATTATCATCCACTCACACAGCCTCCTACCCTCTCCAGACGTGCCCTGCTGCCTTACAGACCGGTGCTCAGGCTCGAGGCCACGTCCAGCCCGGCGCTGCCGTGTCGCTGGCTGTGCCGCTGGAAGTGAAGCCATGTATCAGTGTCTCCTACAACCGGACCTATCAAGTGAATGGACGATATTCCTGTATTACTCCCTGCTTTGAGAGGTGATAAGTACAGAACGGTTTTGTGCTTGTTTGTTTGGGGTGAAGAGTTGTGTGGAAAATGGTTTCATTTTTTTGTTAAACCTCAAAAAAATTTGAGGGCAAAAAATTGAATAAAAAAAGGTGTCTTCCCAGAAAAAAAAAAAGCAACTGGATTGGCAACTGGTACCACAGCTCAAATAACAACCTGCAAAAAGTTGCATGCAGACCATCCTCTGAAAAAGAATCTGTATGCTTGGGGATAATACATTCTGACTCTGACACCCAGAATATTCTGCTTCTAATGTGTGTCTGTGAAATACTACTCAAAAGAAGAGCAGCTGTGGACTAACTACAGACTTATCTTTTAATGAAGGAGATATGCAGTATTATTTTGAAGACATTTGTCATCCCACCATACAGTATTAACACTTATTTTATACTTACTGAAACTTAAGAATCCACTGAATGCCAGACTTCTACAGGTACATGGAGATCACAGGAAGAAACAAATCTCATGTGGCTGACTCCATATTCTTGCCCCTTTTCCACCACTTGTGTTGGTTATTTGCTTTAGGCTAACGCACATGAATTAACTGGTATTTTCGCTAGTTTTTCAAGTTTTGTACATTACAAGACAGACAATATATTTTTGTCTCTTTTATCCTTCCTATCTTTTTTGTGTTTAAAGTAACTCTTTCATACTAACTCAGGGACTTTTCTACTCATTACTCTGTGCTGCTGGTTTGTACACTAATGGGGTGTAACTCGGGGAAGGAATGCAGAGAGGGAAAAGACTATAGCAAGTGGAGTGGCTTTTCTTCAGGGCATCTATGCAGAGTACCAAAGGGATATCTTAGTGTTCACAGAATGTAGATGTGAACTGCTGCCCAGCAGTGTGATAATTGAAGAAAAGAGAAGGTTTCAGCTGAACTTGTACTGTACCAGAACTACTACAGTGGCTGTGAATCCTCTGTGTACACACACAAACACACAAATATTATTAACCAACAGAAAGCACCCTCCAGTTGTACTGACAGTATTGTCCCTACAGAAATAGTACAGTTAAATGCTGACAGAAGGCCAGTTCTGTCGTGCTTACAGTGGAGGGAAATTCTCAGGTAATAATGGGGCAACTTTTTCTTCTACTATATGGGAGTTCCAGAAGAAGATATAGAGATTTGCTCTTCCCAAGTGGGTGGATCAAAAATATTTTGCAGAGTGAACTGCTTCATCACAAGTAAGGTGCTAATTACATAACTTTATGGAATTACACTATCTCCTGTGGAGTGGATAGTCTGAGGGTAGAGAGCTTCACTCATCCACCTCTTGGATGAATATTATGGTAGAGATACTAATGGAGACGGTTTTTGGGATTCTTTGTGTGTTTGTTGGGGTTTTTTTCTGGGGGGTGGTTGGTTTTTTTTTTTTTTTTTTTTGTTTTTGTTTTTGTTTGGGTTTTTTTTGTTTGTTTTGGTTTTGTTTTTTAAGTACAAGAAGATACCAGTCTTTCTCCTGTGGTAGAAGTGGTATGAATGACAGGATTCTTACTACTTTAAAATATCTTTATAGTATATGGCCTTAAGACTTTTTGTTAGTTTCATTTGTTCTTTTACCATCTTCTCCCGTGTCTTAGTGGCAGGACTTAAAATCGTGTACCATCAAATGACACTGAATTATTGTGAATCTTAGAGAAATTGTTTTGAAAGCAGGGACAATTATATTATCAATATGAAGATGAAGGCTTTATCATTGTAATGTTCAGAATGGAGGGATGACAGCTGTGTTCATTCTTTCTGGGGCTAAATTATAACATGCTACAAAAACCTATTTATTGTTGAGGAGAAGAAATCCTGTTTCTCTTGTTTTGTCTTTTAAATTCCAATTTTTGTTGTGGGCTTTTGTAGCATAGATGTGCAAGTCAAGGAGAATAGGAGGGTGAATGGAAAAGATGACCCTCTCCCTTTTATCCTAGAGAATCAACTTTGAAATAGGCATAGTGTGGTCAATTCCTTATTAAAATGCAAGTTGGTTTGGTTTTTTTCCCCGTCTCTTTTCTTCATGTCTTAATGAATATTTCCCTGTGTCTGAGGGTAGTGTTAAGTAGAGACTTTCCACCTCATAAGATGCCATGCTTTTTACTCAGCACTGTTACCCGTTATAGAGGGAAATGGACTTCTTTCTGCTGGTTTCATTTTGTTGCAATGCTGTATCCAAGTCCTCAGTGCTCTAACTACCTCTGATGCTATGAATGTACAGTCTTGTAATAGACCCTGACTTGAAATAACAGCAGATGCCTGTAGCAGTTTTTTTCTGTAAAGTCTTTAAATCGGCTAACTTGTCATCTTTTTTTTTTTTTTTTTTTTGTGACACAGCAGTATAGACTCTTCTTTTTGGGGGTATTAGTAAATTTATCCCATAGGCATTCGATATATAAAAATTTAACTAATACTTAACACTGGAATTATAATGGGTGGGGGGCTTATTCAGTTAGTTAATACCACAGATTTACATTTAATAGGGTATTTTTATTTGACTATTTTAAGACATTAGGTCATTTGTAAAAAGATCCACTACATGCTGTTCGTTTTTAATTTATTACTTAGTCTGAGTTTTCTTCTGACACTACAGATGCATCATGACTACAGAGAAAATGTACACTGAACAGTTTCAATCTATATTATTTAAAAGGCTTTATCAGTGTACATTAGAAATACACTGTTCTTACTACTAGAACCAAAATGTGTTTTTTATGGCATAAATAAGAATGGTGCTTCTAAATGCGAAATGTCCAAAACAATGGAATCTTTGTGAGTGCTATGCATTCAACTTATTTTTTAAAATAAAACTAGTTTTGAGTAAGAAGGCTCTGGTGTGTATTATGTTTTTTAATATATTTAAACTGTCTTGCCCTGTGTAAGGGCTGAAGCTGTAGAGAATTCTTTTTCTCCCTCCCCCTTGTTTTCTGTGATATATCATAAGTTTCAGGAACACTGAGACTTCACAATTGAAAAAAAAATAGGAAGGAAATCACGCAGGAAGGGGCTTTAAAACTAATTGCAGCCACAGCATATGCTAAATATTGTACACTTCAACAATGAGTCTAGTACACGGCTGTAACAAAGAAATAAAGAACAAAAGAACTTGAGTAGTTCAAGAGCCAGCGGGTGAATTCATTTTGTTCTCATACATAACAGCAACCATTAATACTGGCAATCTCTGGTTTCTAATACTAGAAATAATTTAGGAGATGTGGGAATAGCCTCTTGTCAAAAGCTACATACACTTGTGTTACAATAGCTGTGAAGACTCAGTCATGCTGCAGGCAGAATAGAATTACATGATGCATTCTAGCACAAATATTTTTGATTGTTTTGAACTTCTGATAATTGCTGCTTACTAGAAGAAATTGTTTCTTCCTAAAACCGTGCACATTTCATGTTTGTAGCAAGGCTGTGATAATGGTCTGAGTCACAAAATTTAATAAAATTGCTTAAAATTTAGCTTGTCTGAAGTTAGAAAATGAAATTGTGAGGCCTTTTAGCTTTCACCCATCTATTTTGGAATAGACTGCTGATAGTGAAAACCTTTTTGGAGGATCTAAGGTCAGAGGGAGAGCAAGCTGTACTGCATCCCTAGGGCAATGCTCTAGTGTAATGATAGCATGCATATTACATGGATACTTTGATCTGGAAAGTTTTGTCCTCACTTCTAAGACAGCAAAAGTCAAGTCTGTCTAGACTGTGGCCTTGAAATCTCAAGGTTTTATATTTTTTTCACTGTAATTACAAAATAGGAACTATGCATGACATTTATGAGTCTCCTAACAGCTATAAGGGCTGCCAAATACTTTTCAACATTTCAGTAGAAATCTTAGCTTCAGATTTGAAATTGCAAGTCTGAAGCTATTTTTGTGTTTGTACATAACAAGAAAAACCTTATCTCTGCTTCCCATGACCCAGGTTCATTATTTACTTTAAATGTGAGGATATTTATGGTCTTCCAGCATTGCAAATTTAGCTTAAAATATAAATTTTAAAGTCAACAGTTTAGTGACTGAGACATCACCAGAAATAATAACAAACTTTTTGTAACTGTAATACTGTGATTAGAATATATATAACCCAGAAAGTAATGTAGCATCTTCCTTTAATAATTTGTTCACTCCTCATTCTGAATGTTCACAGGAACAGAAGTCTTGTGAGTAGATAAAGCCTTATCTGAGTTAGTGCAAGTGCCCAGTTGGTCATCCTGTATTAAAAGGTTGTCAACAGCAATTTTTCAAAATACCAAGTAAAGCAGCAATAACAAAATGCACACTGTTATTTTTAGTCTTCATCTCAGTGGTATTTTAGAAGTTAGGGCACAAGTACAATTGTGAAACTTACATTGGACTGTTTGCTCTTTCCTTGAATTAAATGTAATGTAAGAAATTTCTATAGCTTCAATAAACAAGGCATGCATTCTGACAGAGGAAACCATTTGCTACTGAACATTGAAAAAAAAAAACCCAAGCCAAACTGTATAACTGAATAATTATTTTCTCCTTAAACACCTTTTTCTATGCACCTTCAGGTATTTAGGTATCTTCATATTTAAGAAAACAAAGAATATATGTAAAGCGTTGCTTAATAACTTTTAGAAAAATTAAAACACAAAATTGATAGAAGTAATTGAAAATTATTGTAAGCATAGTTAGGCTATGGATGTTTCAATACTCGAGCTCACCGGGTTGGGCACTTTGACACTTGCCCTCCCTTGAGTCTGACCTAGAGATTTATCAATGAGACTCCATGCAAAGAGAAGGACACGTTGTCAATGTGCCTGTTGTTAACACAATGTCATGAAAGATTTTGCCAAATGGTGTTCTGCTTTACCCTCTCCAACCACCATCAGCTGTGTTACTGAGAGAAGAGTTCTCTATTTTGTTTGTTTTCAGAACACTAACAGCAGCAAGGCTTTGCTAAGTGCTGCTGTATGCTTGGGTGGATGACACTCCAGACAGCACCACTGCAGATCTCCAGAGGTCGAGAAATTCTTCAGAAATACCACAGAGTCTGAGTTTCCAGGGGAAGTGCCTGTATTTTGGAGAGCAGTTCTATGCTTCTGACCTTGCATCCCATCTCAGTGCTCATATCTTATCTTAGCTCCTGGTTGCTGTGGTGCAATAAGGACAATCTCCAAGGACTTGGATATTCCATTCCCTTTTAGCAGAGGTTATGAATACCTTGAAGACTATCTGCACTGACAGATGAAGGAGTGGGTGTGTGGCCATACATCCAAAAGACTGCTGAATGACAATGAATGGATAAGGCCCTGCTGGGCAACAGGTTCTCTAATAGGAAAGTCCCCTTTAGATTTCTGTACTTGGGTTTAGGTTATGTGCCCTAAAGGGATCCTCCCACAACACCGAGGTGGTTGTAGGGATCGAGGTGGTTCTCTTTTGGGAATTTCTTGTAAAGTATCCTAGGACTTGAGAGAACTAATTGCTAAAAAGGTAGCAAGCATGCAGCATTACACCTACAAGAGACTATCAAGAATTTTTTCCCTCCTTCCATCAACCAGACTGTGAGAACACAAAACTAGCTTGGAATCACTTCCATTGCCCCTTTCTCTTGGAAAAAATTGCTTGTTTTGTTTGTTTCCATAAGCCATCCCTGTTTATATATTCCTGTTTATACTTGTTGTTAGTACATGCCTTGGGGTTTTTTTAACAGGAAACCATCCTATCTCCACATTCTTAAATTCTCCCCATTCACAAAGCAGTCAGTATTCTGGAGATGATATAAAAGATCAAACTGTTTGTAACATATCCTCTTGCAATACAGCCCCATTAAGAGATTCCAAAAGAATTTTTCTAGAGTTAGTATAAATGCCATTTTTCCTCCTATATGAATAAAAAAATGGATAACAGAAATTACATGTACTTTCACTAGAAAAGAAAGTAAAAACGCTATTTAACTTCCTTACATACTTGCAGTAATATAAAACAGATTTAAAGCAGCACTTTCTTCTGCAACCTTTTGCAAGTTGTTCTCTTTCCTTTGGAAGAAAGGTGCAGGACAACTCAGAATAAATCTTTCATGTGTCAAAAGAATTATTACAGCAAAAATCACAGCTGTCTCAAATATTACTGTGTGTTGAAAAAATAGGATTAAAGACATCAACCTCCGTAAGTGTTTAATTTTACCTCACTTACATTTGCAGTGGCTGCACTGACAGCTCAGATAAAAGGGTATTGTTTAAAACAAGATTCTAAGACTAAACAGCAGAGGGATGCAAAATAATAAGATAAAGAAAAATATTGTGTTCTTATTCATCTTGCCATTATATAAAAAAAAAGAAAGAAAAAAAAGCAAGGAATATTAAGTAGAACTGAAAGGCTATGTATATTTAAATCAAAATTAACTAGAACAAATTATCACAGCTTTCAATGAGGGCAAGAGCTTAGTAGGATTTTCAAGAGATTAAGCCCTTACATAGCTAATGAAATCATTCAGGATTTAATCCAAATACTAATGGAGGGAAGGAAGAAATATCTCTTAATGCAAATTAGTCAATAGTGTCTATGATGGGATTTCTTGCACCTTCCACTCAGTGAATCTGATTAAATGCAGAAAGCAAAGGGCTTTCCTGGACTTGATACAATTACTTTTCAATACAATTTTTTGGTATAATAGACGTGTATATTCAGTTCTGCTGAGCACTGCATATGCTGTATGCTTTCCTATGTATGCACAGAAGTAAAGATGTGCAAACATTTATTGAATTAAAGACATACTTATGAAACAGACATTCCCAAAAGCACACATTATTTTAAAAATATCTTTAGGAATTACGATAAAAATTACATTTTACTGGTTCATCTTCCACAGCCACAGTTGTTAATTACAGAATTAAATTGTTAGTCAAAGAGTGGGACTTGATGATCCTTGTGAGTCTCTCCCAACTCAGAATGTTTGGTGAATCTGTGAATTCAAAAATTCTGCTTTTTTTTACTGGACGCTAAAATAACTTATTTAAGTTTGGACCAACATTCAATAGTTCTTGTGGCACATTCAGTACTTTTAATACAGTTCATTACTAAAACTCCTTTTCCTCCATTGTTAAACCACAAATTATTTATTCTATTTGGAAATTGTGCTTTACATTTCTTTTAGAAATGCATGCTCCTTGAAGAACTATTTCTTTTAGTATCCTATAAACTAGAACAGACAAATTACTTTGATTTGTAACTTCAAAGCCTGACTACAGAGGAAAATTATGTAGGTAAATAATATTATGTGCTCCAAGGCATTAGGAAATAATGTCTAATTCAAGGTGTATCCAAGTAAAACTTGTGGTATAGTCATGTGCAATCCACTACAATTAAGGTATTTTTGCTAACAGGTCTGTATTATATAATATCATTTTAATACAGTGTAAGAGATGGTGTTTAAGGTATTAAATCCATTTGATACATATTATATCACTTGAAATAAATGGAAATGTTAATTATTTAGATCTTCCTCAAAGGATTCTACTTGCTAGGTTCTGTAAAAGGACACCAACACTTGACAAGAAGAACAGTAGTGGACTTTTCCCAGGAGGACATGTCCTGTGACAAATTATCTTGGGAAACTCTCTTCTAGTCTCAGAGAAGTAGAATAGATATCTTGGAATAAAGCACTTAAACACTGACAATCTAAGGAACTTGTAAAATTAAATGGACTTGGCAGTCTTTTCCAACCTACTTCTAGGGTTCTATCCTATCATGCTAAGACATCTAGTACTCTGCAATTCACTTTCCATGACCCTATTCAAATTGAAAAAGTTAAAAGTTATTTAAAATTGATTTCAAGAAAAGGCTCTAAAACAGCTTATTAAACATTTTATTGCAAATGGCCATATTCTAAATACCCCTTAATTCAATTATTTTTTCCAAACTTCCTACTGTGTAGGAAGCTATGGCTAAACATGGAGTCTGGAGCTTGAATAGATTAGAATCCAAATATTGTGACTGAACTTTTTATTCTTCTTGGAATTCTTTGTGTTGCTCAGACAAACTTCATTTCAGTTCCTCCTTGAGGCCTCTGTGCTCTCCTCACCATGAGGGAAACATGCCAGCACCTTTCATTGTAGTCACAAATTGGACAAAGAAGTGCTTCCTAAAAATGCTTTGGGAAAAGCCTTTCTTGGAATCATGCTACCAAAGTGGGGAGCTCTCTTCATATCAGCTCCAAGAAATACAGAGACACCAAAGAGTTCTCACAAACAACAATACCCACTGGAGCTGTTGTTATAATTTGTACTATGGGACACTGTAGAATGTCATCACTCTGAAAACCTTATCAACTTACTTTTACAACAACAAAAGCTCCTACAGAGTTTTGCAAACACCACAGAAATATATTTAATTTTGCATGACTTTCAATTGATCCAGAGGAACTGAGAACAGAATGATAACTGATGCAAGCCAGTTCTTTCTCACATGAATGGCCAATGTGAAACTTAAACACATCCTATCAGAAGCAAAGATGATATAACTGTGAACACAAAGCTAAAACTATTTGTTGGCAGATTGAACAAGAAACAACAGTGCTGCTGGTATAGATACCAGAGCTGGTTCCTCATATGCTAGCTTGGATCTAGCCAGTTTTCTTGGCTCAAGATGGAGCATAGAGTTGATGCAGTCATATAATTTCCAAAGCCCACAGAAGTCAGACATGATTTTCATATATTTTTGTACTTTGAAGTAAGCACTGCTGAATCCAAAATGATGCTGTGCAGATCAAAGACTCAAGAGTCCTAAGCTCAGAGTTCACCTTTTCAAACTGATTAAAAAATGACATCTAGAAAAAAAAAAAAAACAAACCTGCAGAAGAGAAAAACAACTATTCCAAATTATAGTTGCAGTATCCTAGAGCAACTCTGGTAGCAGTTGAAGGGTCTTCAGTGTTGTGCACACTTTCTCATTTCACCACCCCTCAAACTTCCCTTCTCATGAAAAGATGCTGTCTGCTTCACATCAAAGCATCTGGAAAGTTCCCTCTGATGACAGATTTGAACTATCTGGAGAACAGTAATACAGCACTATAGGAAAAGCATAACTGAAAGTATGGAAACAGAAGTCTTGTAAAGGGGTCTGGAGCTCAGCACAGAGAAAGATGAAAACTTTAAAATATTATAAAGGCAGAGATGTCAGGTTCTACTTACACAGGTAAAGCTACAATACAATAGTGTTTTTCTGCCACCTACTGATACCTTCCAACTCCCTTTCTACCTGGCAATTCACTCATAAGATATTCTATAAAAGAACAGGTGACTCAGCTGCTTCTGACATCTGCTCATACAATTATAAATTTCTCTGGAATTACTAGAATCTTTTAATCTACACTTCTTCAAATAAGCACATGATGAATAGCCCTGTGCACAGCTGCCACTGACAGGGCAGCACTCATGTGGATACATATGTACACATTAAAGGTATAAAATAATTTTATAATATCTATAAAGATAGCAACTGCATAATTAGTAGGGAAGGGATTTTTTCCAAGATCACCATGCTACAAATGGTTTGAGAATGGAGATAGTAGATACCTCAAACTATCAGTCTATGTGTCAGTTGTTTATATCAATCATCACAGTTTTTATTTCCATTTACGTTCCCTCTATGATTTGGAACCCACATCATTTTTCCTGGCCTCATCTGCAACTATCAAGAAAACATTGGCAGGAAACTATAAAAAATCTCCATAAAAATGGACCTCAAAAACTAAT
This sequence comes from Sturnus vulgaris, assembly GCF_052056855.1. NCBI lineage: Eukaryota > Metazoa > Chordata > Aves > Passeriformes > Sturnidae > Sturnus > Sturnus vulgaris. The sequence continues at coordinate 23,042,420 of NC_142250.1, read as the reverse complement.
AACTCCCAGAATACAGCCATCCTTTGCATGAAAGAGTTTAAAACCCATTAATTTCATCGCTAATCTTGCCATAAAGACAGAGCACTATGAAAATATTTATTAAAAAAAAATCCCTAATTTAATAGTTCAATGAATGGGAAAGAGTTGCAAGAAACATTTACAAGAAAACTTGCATTCCAGAGACAGAGTGAAGAAAGCCAATTTAACTTCATAAACTTCATAAACACCAAGAGCCTGTCAGCCTCTGCACAAGAAGAACAAGAGCATGGGATCCTGAACTGGCAGATATGGGCACACCACAGAAGAGTCCAGGAAGCTGACTCTTGATAAATTTAAACTGGATCTACGTGACAGAAATAAAGCCTTGTGATAGCTAAGTATTAGGACAACTCTTCTAGGGGTGTGACAGATATTTCCTCAATATATCCAATATCCAATTTTTGAAATAACTAACTGAAAGAGGAGCTATAAGACTTTTTAATGAAGGAAAAGACAGAAGTTCATACCAGTCAGCTTTTTGAAAGAAAATTTCCAGAGTTTCAACTGCAAAAGTATTTCACAGGATGTCAGGTTCCTTCGGAAACTTCTAAATGTAGCTGAAGAGTTCACACTTTAGAGAACCCAGAATTTTTCCCAAACCAGAAATATTTAAAAGGAATAATGTCCATATTGGTGTAGTGCCACTGCCTTTGCTGGCTCTTGCTCTGCCTCAAAGCTCCATCTCATGATAAATTGTGGCAGCTCAGCGTGAGGGTTCACAAAGTTTCACAGAAAATACAATCTCATTGATCAAAAATGTGAAGTATTGCAGTCTACAAAAATCAGCAGGCTAGATGCAGTATCTAATCAAAATGTTGGTTTTAACTACATTTTAAAGATTTTACCCGGAGCGTCACTTTGTGAACATTTGAGAAAAAGTTGTTAATTTTGTTCAAAGGACCATAGCATTAGATATGTATCTAATATATAGTATATAGATAAGTATCTGATGTGTTAGATACATTAGATATATATCTAATACCTATAAGTAAAATTTTGCCAGCTATAATAAAATTCTTATTGGATTTTTATCACATAATTTACAGTTAATGTACTGTTAACTAATACATCTAATATACTTCTAATTACAGTTAATCCAAATGTGTTGAAAGTACAGATGGATCTAACTGGGCATTTAGGTTGATAATGAACATAATTATCTTCTACATAGACATATAAAAGAACAGCAAAGATGGATTTAGAAAATATTTTTTTAAAAGTCAAAGATTAAATGTAACACAACTTATCAAATATAAGTTTAAAACAAAGACTGTATCTAAACCACCAAATTCCTGAAAATGTTATATCTTCCTATAAACAGAAGTTTTACTACTGCAACAGCTGGAAGCATTTACACTTTTTAATATCTTCTTCAGTAAAAAAGTTAAATTCTTCTTGCAGCTGTTCAAAAGTGTTTTGGAATGGTTTGTTCCCTGGATCCTGCACACTGTGAAAGAATGTAAGGGCAAGGCTAGAGGGTTTTACAAATTGCCTCAATTTCAAAATAACTTTTTTCTTAATTAACCTTTACAGACTTTACAGAAACTTCTTTAAGACTTCTGATATATATTTCTGACTAGCACCAGTAGCATAAGCATATGCTAGTACATGGCTTATCTGAGCCAAAATTATTTATCAGGTCTAATTGCAATGTCTTTTTAATTGTAAACAAATTCATATTTTTTTTACTGAAGTTAATTTTTGAAAACTAGAAAACTACGTGTACTTTTACTTTAAATTGTACATAGATATTTTTCTGCATTACAAACATTTTTAAAACGTCCTTTTCTAAGTAGTATTGCAAATTAAAGATGTTTCTTACAAAATGCTTTAATAATGGATAATAACAAGATGCATCAGACACGTGGAGCACGAGCAGGTGAGCTGCACAGGACACACACAAATCCAGTACAGCCCTCACACTCCACAGCTGCAGCCTGAGCTCTGCAGGGTTAATCTGAGCTCATGCAATAAACCCACAGAGTTCAGAACATCCCAGAGGCAGCGAGTGTTCACAGGACATCTGCGTGTCCTGCAGAGGCCAGGACCTTTATCCCAGGCACAGAACTGACCTCTGTGCAACTGCAGCACAAGATAGAGCTTCCTCCCTTTGGCTATTCTGGTACAAGACCTAATCTCAGGCAACAGTTCTGCTCCGGGGTTTTAAATAACTGTGATAACTACTTCAGTTTGTTCCCATGCTCTGCTTTTATCTATTAAACTTTTTAATAACATAACAAGCCTTAACTCGGCCCCTGTTATTTGTAATCTTGAAGCCAAAGAACTTGCATGAAAAATATTAAAAGTATCTACAATTACCCTGTAGACAAATCTCCTAATACAGTGCAGACAATATGTATTTTCTTCTGAAAAAACATGTCAAGATGCACTATGAAAATCTGCTAAACATTACCAAAATCAATTCCATCATGTATGAATACTTTCATATATGAATACTTAGGATATTTGGGACCAAACTCAACTGCTTTAGCCCATTTGATAAGTTTATCTGTGTCTGTAGCTATTTCTGCACTGATATGTCTTGGCACATTAAAATAAAGCCATCTAGCATTAATTGCAGAACATTTCAAGTTAAGAACATTTTAAATTGAAGAACATTTAAAAATAAACATAAAAAATGTTTATTGCAACAGAAATCTCTTATAATGTAGGCAATTTTTAGAATATATTTCAAATTCTGACAGATTAATCAGGTTATCTGGTTTAACATTATAGTTATTTAAAAAAATCAACTAGGAAGCACTAAGAAACCCTAAACCAACATAGAAACAGTTCCCACAGATCCTAACAGATGAGAACACTGATAAAACTTAAAAATATACAATTCATTACCACCTGCATCAAGCAGAATTTATCAGCTGTGAAACAGGTGCTACAGGAAAGCACTTCCTTCATTAGGTGCCCGTGATAAAGCATGAATGAGTTTACCTGACATCAAAGCATGTATTTTCTCTTTTTTCTACAAAGAAAGATACATCTAAATCAAAATTTGTTGACAGAATAGAAAAAGGCATCCCATAAGATTGTGTGTATATTGTATACATGTATTTTTTTAATAGATTTGAAAAGTCACCCCCTCCACCCCTCCAAATTAAGTGAAACTTCCACTTTATTTTAATGGACCATAGAAATTATGTGGCTTTCAAGCAAAATTTACACTTTGCGACCTCACAGCCATAGGACCTCATCTGCATTTTAACATCTGAATTGCTGATGAGCTTCTTATTCTAGAAGGAGGATGCTTTCTTGAATTTAGAGTTAATGGAGGAGAAAAAATGAATTCTCTAAAACATTCAGAAAATACGCTTCACAAACAAATACTTGACAAAACAGTTAGAGGTCAATATTGACAGCCTGTCAGATCAGAGTTCAAAGAGGACTTTTTTTGTGAGGAAATATCATGTTCCTTGGTGTCTCCTTCAGGATAAGGACATGGTGTTCAGAACCCAGCCCAGATTTGATCTGGTTTTTTTGAGCTGTCACTTACTGTAGCTGTAACAGAACTTACTACTTTCACTTCAAATCATTTTACAAACAGTAAAGAAAAAAAAAAAGTAAACTGGTCCACCTTGACTGGTGTAATTTTAAAACCACTTGAGCACCTCACAGCCTTTCCTGTGGCTGTCCCAGTAACACTTTATCAGTTAATCAAGTGCCAGTCAGCCATTTCAGTACAAAAGAGCAGAAAGATGTGCCTATAAAAGCATTAGCCACTTTTATTCAGGCTTAGTCATTTGACTTCTAAATTATTTTCTAAGTGACTGTGAAGAACAGTTATATTTTGTAGACATCCCCCCCCCATTTTTAAAGTAGCAATGACTTTTTAATGGCTACAAGTGCAAATTTTCATAACTGAGTCATGAAGACCTCTGCACCATCATGTGTGAGTGCCTCCATCCAGCAGCAGACTTTTCTCAGCAATTATTTTAGATCATTTTCAGGTAAGTGGGAAGAAAAGTACTCAAATTTCAGATTATTAAAAATTATGAGTTGTGGATTCCCCAGTCTTGGAAGTGTTCAAGGCCAGGTTGGATGGGGCTCTGAATAACCTGATCTAGTGGATATGTCCCTGTCCATGGCAGGGGCTTTGGAACTATATGATCTTTAAGGTCCCTTCAAACCCAAACCATTCTATGACTCTATAATTATATGATTCAGACTTACTACTGATTTCACAAAAAGTGCTTCTGTGTGATAACAATTTATCCATCTGGTGACAGTTATATTAATGTCAGATTTTTATCCTAGTTTTCATACATTGAACGTATGATTACTGGTACCATACATGATAATTCTTCCTGAACTATTATCTGACAATAACACATTAGTAGTCTTAAGAGAGATTTAATTACATTTATCAACTAGGTTTTTAAGTGATTTTTAAACTAAGATTTATATCAGCTGAATAATCATATTCTGTCATTCAGACATTGATACAATCTCTTATATTTTCAGTTCTTGAGGATTGATGCCAACCCTCCTACAAGCAATAGTATTTCTCTGAACCTTATTACATCAGGACAATGCAAAGCAGAGATATTCATAGTGCAAGTAAATTATAACTGTAATTGATCTTAATCAATTTGGTTTCCAAATGCTAAATATCTGATATTCATCAGAGAGCACTTTAAAAACTAAAGAAGATACTGATGTGCTGAAGACATGCTTATGATTTAAAAATATTTTTATAAAAAACTTGCAGCATTTCCAGTTTATTTGTGTTCCAGCATGTGGTTAACAATCCACAGGAGCTAGAGAAGAAACAAGAGGAAGAGATTAGTCAGGAAACAGAAACAAATCACCACAAGATAAATGAAGATTGTCTGAGCAGAGGGGAAGAAAGGCAATTGGAAATTGCAGAAGACTGAATTTAGTACTGGTCCCAGCTTTCAGGCTGGATACCTGACAGGTAGATGTGCCTAACCTGACCTGGGTAAAAAAAGCACAGTTGTTATAGCAGGCACTGTCATCCTGGATTTGCTCCAAGAGCTGGGGGATTGTGAAGACAAGTTGTTCAGAGAAATTTAAATGGGGTCACAGGCAGCTCCAGCAGGACCAGAACATCAGGTTGTCCCAGTATATTCCACAAACTTCCTCCAACTACTAACACAATACAAGTGAGCAACCATTTGTATCCTTTTTTCTTCTCTTAATATGTACAATAATATACCTAAATACATATGCAAATTTCCTTACTGATTTCGGTTAAATAAATATTTATATGTCCTAAGGAAGACTTGTTCTACCAGATGCTACATTCACCTTTAAGTATGGAGCAAGGTACAGAACTGTCACTCTAAATGCACATCATGTATGCTAGACCAGATTTTCCAGTTGATAGCAGTGCATTTGTTTTATGACATAACAGAGAAGCTAAAAAAAAAAAAAGAAGTAATGGGTCGCATTACTTTAATTGAATCATTCATTGAAGTTCATTTTAATCTGAGTCTTTGGATGTCAGTAGAAATTGAAATTACGGGTCTATCTAGGCACTATTCAAAAGTGAAAGTACAGAGGTTTGGGAGCATCCCTTCTCAGCAGTAAGACCTCAGACATCACCTGGAGTTAGCACTGCTGCTGCTGAGAGAATGAGAAAACTAAATTCAGAAACCTTTACCTTTAACCATGGGAAATGCCATCAATGGCACTATTCAATATAAGCACGTAAAAATAAAATTAATACATTCCTAACTGACTTGTTGAGTTTTGCTGCACAATAGCAGGAAATATGTAAATCAGCATTTTTATTGCACTACTTTCCTGCAGGTTCTGATTTACAAGTCATTCTGTTTGTCGTCTACCGACATCCTCAGTGTCTCCAGCAAGCCATGGAAAACAAATCAGGAGAGGCTTCCAGCGGAGCAGAAACCCCGTGTAATTTTCCCTACACGCTGACCGCTTCACCAACTGCTGTCACTTTTTACAGGCGAGTGCAGATTTTAGCGAGCCGAAGGCTCGGCCTTCCTGCCCGGTGATGCCGAACGCGCGGTGCCCGTGTGTGTCCCCGCGGTGCCCGTGTGTGTCCCCGCGGTGCCCGTGTGTCCCCGCGGTGCCCGTGTGTGTCCCCGGTGCCCGTGTGTCCCCGCGGTGCCCGTGTGTCCCCGCGGTGCCCGTGTATGTCCCCGCGGTGCCCGTGTGTGTCTCCGCAGTGCCCGTGTGTGTCCCCGCGGTGCCCGTGTGTGTCCCCGCGGTGCCCGTGTGTGTCCCCGGTGCCCGTGTGTCCCCGCGGTGCCCGTGTATGTCCCCGCGGTGCCCGTGTATGTCCCCGCGGTGCCCGTGTGCGTCCCCGCGGTGCCCGTGTCCCCGCGGGCGCGTTCCCGAGCCCGGGTTCCGCAGCGGGGCCGCGCCCGCCGCGCCCGCAGTGCCCCCTGGCGGTGCCGGGCAGGGCTGCGCCCTCCAGCGCCCCGCTCAGACTCGCGCTCACGCAATGCAAATTAAAATAATTACTTTCTTTCTTTCTTTCAATCTACATCGCTTCTGTCTATTATTGCGTTCTTTCAAGAATCAGAGTAAAGTGAAGGCTTCGGTGAAATGCTGTAAAGAATCTACCACATTCAAAGCAATACTTAACACTTACTGGATGAGAAGTATTGGGTCATAGTGTCCCACTGTACTGCTGAATAGAGAAAACAGATATAGTTCAGAGCTCTTTTAGCTTTTTTTTCTGAAAGTCAAGGTCATCTTTCCAAGATCTTTGGTTTACAGCACGGCTCAGCCAAGATTACTTCAATCTATCAACATAATCAAACTGCCTACAAGCATTCCTCAAAAATGCCCAAATATTTATTTGTAAAAAGTCCAAGCCAAATCACTTGGATGCAAGTTTTCGAAAGGACTCCACTCTCAGCTAGCTAATGCAAATCCACACATTCAAAAACAAGAGCTATTACTGATCTATACCAGCATTGTTATTAACAAAATGTTGTCTTTTGTCCTTTTCAATTTCTACTGACATCCAAAGACTCAGATTAAAATGAACTTCAATGAATGATTCAATTAAAAATATAAATGCTGATGTTTAGTAATTATGCAGGAAATAAAAAAATATGCAAAAATGAAGAGGTGTGATCGATCCGTTTGTACTGAGCACCAAGAGAACTCATTCAATATGGAATGCGCCACAAGCAGTGTATGGAAAGGGGATTTATAAGTTGCATAAATGAGGCATCTCAAAACTGCTGCCCCAAAGCATTTAATGAAGACCGAAGGAAGTCTTTGAGAAAAAAGGACCAGAGAGCAAAGAAAAACAGTCGAAAAAATATATACGCTTAGAATATTTAATGTACTTGCTCCATGAGCCGTTAAATGATAATGTACCAAGTAGAAATAAAAATGTACTAACATACAAATTATGACGACCAAGATGACAACAGTCGTGTGATAATTTATAAAAGATTCGTGTTAATCACAAAAGCATTGGGGTTTGTATAAACCAAAATACTAAGCTCTGAAGTGAAGCATGAACACTAAATAAAGAAAATGATATGATAAAATAATTCTGTTTAAAATCACCTTGTTATATTATATTGTATTATGTTACATTATGTTATGTTTTCCAAATAAGTTGTATCGGCTACCAGCTTGCAAAATCAGACTTCCCAATAGCCTTTCCTGCCTTTGTCTGATCAATGCTGCCTATCTCAAGGACCAAACTTCCAGAACTTCTCTGGTGGCTATCTGTGACTGATTATCACCCAAAGGCTTTGTGAATTTGTGTAAGGATGTTTATTCGACCACCAATGTTTACCTGGCAAAATTATGACAGTAAAAAAACCCCCAAAATTATTGATTACAACGAGAACCCACAGTATAAGAAGAGGCTGCAAGCCAAGGTTCGGTGGAGCGTGGAGTGGGCGGTGACCCCTCGCGTTCCCCAGCGCGCTGCTTGCTCCTTCTATATCAAATAAAGCAATCTAAATTTTGCTGAATATCGAGACTTTTGTCTCTAATTTATAACAGTTGTAATCCTGGTTTAACTTTTCAGAAGGTGCTTCTAGCACTGACAATCATCCTGGCTGCCTCCACTGACACCAACTCAGAGCAGCGTGCAGGAGTACACGGCAATAATGAATTTCAGTAGCTTTTAAAACAAAAATAGACCGGCTCAAGCAGGAGAGACGATTAGTCGGCTTTTAAATCTACATCACTTGCACATCCCTGCCTAGCGGATCCGCTCAATTTCCAAACCTCCAGCCGGAGAAGAACTCCGCGGCCGCGCTCCCGCCCCGCGCACGCGCGGAGCCGCCGCCGCCCCTCTCCCCATTGGCCGCGCTCCCCGCGCTCCGCTCCCCGCCCCGCCCCGCCCCGCCCGCAGCCGCCGCCGCGCAGGCGCAGTCGCGGCCCTTTCGGGAAGGTTCTGTGTCGCACCAGCCTTTCCTTCCTCCGCCAGGGAAATCCTGTCCGGGTACGGGCCGCCCGCAGCCCCGCTCCTCCCCGCCCCGCCCCGCCGCCGCACGGGCTCTTCCCTGTCACCGTCTGCAGCCCGCGCCCTTCCCCTCACAGCCCGCCCGCCTCCCTCGACAGCCACCTGCCCGCCCCCCGCAGCCGGGCCGCGACCTCCCCCGCCCCGGTCTCTTTGTCCCTGCCCCGAGCTCAGCCGCTGTGGAGCCCCGGGCCGGCCCCGCAGCCCGTCCTGCCCCGGTGACACGCTGTTGTGAGGGGCAGCCTCATCAGCGTCATCCGTGCAGCGGGAACATGGGGGCCGCTCCCCCCTCCCGCGGCTCCCCAAGGTCGGCGGGCGCCCGGCGTCCAGAGGGATCGGACCCGTCTGGGCTGGGGGGGAGCAGGCGATGGTCCTTCCATTGCTGAGGTGCCGGCCTCGCCTCTTGCAGCTGCCTGGAGGTTCTTCTCGTTGAGACGGGTTCTAACTGGGAGTGCAAGGGCGGAATAGACGGCTCCGAGCCGCAGGAGTGGGACAGAAGGGACTGCCAGGAAGATCTTCGTGTCCGCAGCGCTGCTGCCAGAGTTAGAGAGAAACCTGCCGCCTCTCCTCTCTCTTGTGATCACCTGGAGAGGAGAGGTGAGTTATCTTTCCCTCTTGTCATGCTGTAGTAGTCGAGGAATAGGTTAGCTTACAAGGTGCAGAACTTCAAGCCCCATCTGGCTGCTTGGTTTGTTTTATTTGAGACTCAGCCCTGTGCAAAGGCCCACTGATGGAGAAAGAGATTAGCACCGTGTTAACCGCGCGGTTCTCTCTCCTTTGCTGCAGTGCCCACTTTCACCGCTGCCTCCTGCTCTGCCTGCTCCTGCTTTCAGCATGGTAAAGAAGAATACTATCCCTGATGGGTAAGTATCCTTCACACTAAGCAAGAGGCAGGAGCGGGCATCCCACAGAGAGGGGCACTGACAGCCCCAGGCGCTTTCTTGCCTCAAGCGTCTTCACCACCTACAGACAGGTAAGGTAGGTATCTTCTCCAAGACAGGAACAGCGAAGCTATTCATCCCCCAGGTGAGTATAATGCTCCAACCTGTCTGTGAGCACTTCTCCTTCGTCGGCCACACACAATTCCTTCTTCCTAATCTTTTTGCCTCCAAGTGTATGTTTACTGGGGAAATGGGAGAGTAAGTCCATACTCCTCAGTACTCACGTGTTTGCTGCTAGCAATGGCAGAAGAGTTGATAAGATGGGAGCAGGTGGTTGCATGCATAAGATCAAGGAACATTTTTGTGACTTCAGATCCAGAAACATCCTGTGTTTTTGTTTCTAACAAGAGGACGACAGAAATGTATCAGCAAAAATAATCCCAAATTAACCCAAATGCACTAGGCAGGCTTTCTGGTGACTTGATTTGGAGTGCAAATGTGGACCACAGAATGACGTCATTTAAAACAGATACGGTTCTATTCTTCAGCTCTAATAAAGCACAAAAGAGAAGTCCAAGTCAAGAGTTTTAACCCATGTGTTCTTGATCACATCAACACAGACTTTTTGGATAGGAGGATATGCTGAAATACAAGGGCACACTGTAATGGGGCAATAACTTGAAGTTTATATTATTTGAGGAAAGCATTACATTATGCCGGTTTCAGGGTGAGGGTTAAGTCTCATTAAGAGCAGTCTTAGGAGGAGCAATAAAATACAAAAAACACGTGTTCCTGTAATATTTGCTGGTCTAAAAGCAGTAAATAGAAACAAAAGATGAACAGAATTTAAAAAATAAAGAAGCTGAATTTTTTTCATGGCTGACAAACTCAGGTATTAAAAGTAGAATAAACTTTAAGACAAGCTGTTTTCTCAAAATTTCGATGAAACTTCAGTTACACATTGGATAAAAGTGAGCTAAAGTGGGTTTTTTAAGCAGTGATTCAGAAATCTGAAAACAATTTAATTGTCCGTGTTTTCTTCATCCTTGGAAATTGCAACTAAAAGTTTGAGAATTAGGTGCTCATTTCTCCATTCGTATCCCCCCCCCCGAATTTGAGCTAGAGAAACTTTCAGGTTACATGGATTTCCTAAGTATGGAATAATCAGTGGACTGTACTTTTGACTTCTACAATTGGAAACTAATATCTTTCATGGGGAGAAACAGCTACTGTCAAATATTTGGTTATAAAGTTAGTATTAACTTCTGACAAAGTGCCTGATACTGAAGTGCTTTCAACTTCTCTAGGTAGTTTTTATACTGCTAGGAAATGAAGCTAGCCATCCACAGTAACAGGGGTTTGGCAGTAAAGAAGTTGAAGGCCTTATCAGTCCCTCAGTCTCATGCAGCAGGATGTGGATGTCACCCTTGTGCTAGCACAGCAGGTTGTTCTTCACTGTCAATTCAGTAAGCCGGGAAGACATAGAAGTGAACCCTGGAAGGGACTTATGGAAACTAATTTGAGTCTAGGTGATCCTGCACATGCAATTTACTGGCCCCAGAAACCAGTGTTGGCAGAAGTGAGACTGTGGTACCCTGGAGCACAGGGACAAGTCCAGACGGTGCAGACTGCGGCAGTACAACCTCAATCACCATGTTGTAATAGCAATAGTCTAGCAGTAACTCTTTTGGTTTAATGGTACTGCAAGAGATGAGGAAAGTGACACTACATACCAACATCTTTTAAGACTGACTTCCTGTTAGTGCCTCAATTCTTAACACTTTTAATCCAAATTTCATTATGCTAATTCAAGCAATACAATAAATTGGAGGTTTCAGTTAAGGTGGGTAGGAATAGTGCAACTAAACAAGAAACAGTGAACCTTTTTTAAGGACAACAGGTAATGACTTTAAAATGGAAGAGGTTTACATCAGATGTAAGGAAGAAATTTTTCACTGTAAGGATGGTGATGCACAGGAGTGGGTTGCCCAGAGAAGTTCTGGGTGCCCTTCCCTGCCAGTGTTTTCAAGGCTGGTTCAGTTGGTCTTTGAGCAACCTGGTCTAATGGAAGGTGTCCCTGCCTGTGGCAGGAGAGTTGGAACTAGATGATGTTTAAGGCTTATTACAACCCAAGCCATTCTATGATAAAGAAAGGTATTTATCTTTTTTACCAGTAATGTCTTGGAGCAGAACTATGGTTGGTGTAATGTCCATTGCAGTCTCAAGCCTACAGAGTAGCGCTGGTGAAGTAATTTTGTAGCAAAATGAGACAAAAGTGTAAAAGAGGGGTTCAAGCGACCCCTTGCGCTGCAGTTTCCACATGGAGTCAAGTTCTGATTCTTCACAGTGTCTGAAATGGTTTTATCCTTCAGTAATTGTACACTATGATGTTTGAGTGGAGAACCAGACAGTCCAAGCTGCATAACAAGTCATAAAATGCTATGATGTTTTTATAGATTTATACTCATTTGTGCTTCAGCATCCAAAATCCTGCTGTGGGTATAATTACATAAACTCCAGTTCGGTTCTGAAGAGCATCTGCAGAAATGTCACCTTCTGGCATGTTTCCCTTGAATAGTGTAAAAAATACTGAGTAGGATCTTTTTGTTAGAAGGGCAAAGCTGAATTATTTTTGCATATGTGCTATAAATGTGCTTCTTTAACTGAATTTTTCTTGTCCAGACTTAAAGCATCAGCATTTTCATTTAGACAGGAATATTAAATACTGTGGCATAATGGATTGTGCATGTTCAACAGTGAGTGAGAGAGAAGGATGACATTTCATTTGTAAACATGTTCTCTGTCATCAATTTTGAATCTGGTGTCTATAGTGGTATGGAAGTCACTTGGAAAGTCAGGCTGCATGTATATCATGCAGTATCAGTAGCCAAAAAAAACGAAAAGAGGTTCCAAGTAGTATTTTCTAAATGATCTTGCTAGAGGTGGCAGTATTTCAGTAGTTGTTAAAGTAAACCTTACAATGAATCAATTCTAAAACAGAAAATTTTACTGGAAATTAAAGCTTCCATATGACCTTAACAATATTAATGTTAAAATAAATTATGAAAAAACCCATTTGTTCCATACCTGGCGCTATTAAAACTTTAAAACCAAAGCAGATAAAATATGCAGCTGGATGTAATCCATAATCAGTTTCTTCATGTCCAGCTTGTTTTTCATTGAAGCCTCTGTAGCTCTTAGTCACTGGTACAGGGATGATGGTGCCAAGTCCTGTGATAACACCTCTGACTCCTGCCTTTCTTCCTTCCACTCACGTTCAAGCAGGATACAAATCATATGTCACAAGTCTCATTCAAACTTGCTGAAATGCTTAGTTAAGTCTTTTCTCCTGTAATTCCTGTTTATGTGACCACCTGCAGCTCATCTTTGATCATTTCTGCCTTTATCTATACTTGTTCTGTAAGAGTTTGGCTTTCTTTAGTCCAGCCATTTTTAATTCCCAACCACGTTCCTTTGTTGACAACAGAACAAATGTGAATTTATTTCCTCAGCTAATCTTTGGTTAATTTCAATCTGCTGGTTTTATTTTTAGTTCTGCAGCAGTATGCTGAAATTTCATTTTAAAGATAACATGGAACACATATCCTTTATATTTTTGATGAAAAGTGCCTTCTGCTCATTTTCTACCATAGAACTGTCAGCAGCTTTTCAGTTTCTTGCTGATTGTGCAGATTTTTTTCTAGGAGGATTTAAATGGCTTTAAATACAAGAGAATAAAACCCCAAGTTTATTAAGGTCTGACAACAAACTGAGTAATCCTGGGGTATTGTTCTGTAAATCCCCTAATATGAAAAAACTTCAGAATTTTTACTAAGCCTTTTTTACATTGTTAATTAAAGAAAATAAGATTTTAAAGCTCTTTTTTGATACTTTCTTTTTGCCTTCTAAATGCTCCTATATATAATTCTGGTTTATTTCCACTCACAGATTTCCAAGAGGAAGCAGGTTAAAACAGCACTGAATTTCTGATCTTAATTGAGTCATGTACAATTTACATCTCTTCAATAGGAGTAGATGGGACATAGTCTCAGATTTTTGTTTTCATACTTGACAGCAAGCATAGAGCTACCAGACTCCCGAGTTTACAAATGTGAAAATTCACTTAGGAAGACTTAATCCTGCAAAAAAATTTAGAATTTAGTAAAAGGTTTTATTTGAAACAGCTCTCAGTGATCTCATCTCTAGCTTGCCCTTCCACTTTCTCACCTTGTATCTGTCTTCTACAGACCAGCTGTTGGCAACAGGCTTCCTAATGATGAGTTGTTATTAATGCTTTGTTGCTTTATTTGTTGTCCATTAAACTAAGCACGTGTATGTCTGCACTGTGAGCTTGATCTGTTCTTTGCCTCGTGATGGAGATTACAGAGAGAAGTTGGTGCTAAAGACATGGCTGTAGGAGATTGTCACATAATTGCTTAATATCAAATACACGTTGGTCACTCTGCTTTGTGTTTCCTTTGTTACTTCCAAGCATCTCTGAATGGTGATGTTGTTATTTATATACTATGAGAAAAATAATTATAGATATTTCATTGAGATTTTTTTTCAGCCAACTTCTAGGTTTTTTATGGTCTGATATGGGAATTTTGAAGAAAGTACTCAGTGGTTAGAATATTTTAAAATTTAGTATTCAGTTTATTTCATTAAATGATGTAGTTTTATGAACATTAGAAAGGAATCTAGAATCTGTTGGATGCTCCCTTCAAAGGGAGAGATTAATTTAGGCATTAATTCAGAAAATTGCAAGGGAATAGATGCCAGTCTTAAAAGAATCTAGTGGAAATGTTTTGTATTTTAATAGTTGAGGTATTGGCCAAAAATGCAAAAAGCCTGTGTAGATTTTAGATCATCTAGCTGCACATTTTTAGGTTATAGAGATAATTTGCACTTGCAGAAGAAGAAATAACAGTTCTAAATTTAGTAAGTTACCTCTTTGAAGGTAAAATTGATCTGCTGACTAACTTGTTTTCTTCTTCAGATAATGCTTTTCATCCTTTTTTAAAAATTGAAACCTCTGAAAAATTATGTATCAAGAGCATTTTCAGTACAACATAGAACTTGTACATACCAGTTCTTTGTGATTTTGGAATTGAGTGTTGTAACACTCAAGTCTTCTTACTGATGATTTGTGGTGAGTTTTGGTGTGATGGAATATCCTCTGTATTTTTCAAAATGGTGAGAGAAATTTCAATCAAGAGTGTTTCCTTGAAAAAGAAGCATATTACAAAGGAAACATTTTTGGAAAATACAGATGATTTGTATTGTTAATGAAAGTAAACTTTGCACTTCATTGTCAATTAACTGATTCAAGTGTGCTTGTTGCAACTTTAAGGTGTTTGATTTAGTCAAGTTCAAAAATGTCCAGCAACTACAACAATACATTTTTGCCTGTTGAACCTTACAGATCTGCTTTGCTTTATACTGGTGTTACTTGTTTGTGAATGTTATCCTGCCGTTTTGAGGAGAGGAATTTCTTGGGAGTTGAAGAAGAAGGAAAGAAAAAGTCTTTTCAAATGTCCTGGTGATACTTTGAAACTGCTTCATGGAATAATTGCAGATTTCAGGACTTAATTCTACTGTATGATAACAGCAATTTTTATGTGCTTTGAGCTGCAGGTGTCTTCTGTTGAATCATGCAGCTTGAAGATATTTAAAAATTAATATTTCTTTCCTTACAGATGGCGGAGTTTGACACCAGTTGGACAGCCTATACCAGGAACAAGATTTATTGCATTCAAAGTACCTTTAAAAGGGGTATGTATGAAAATAACTGCAAATTGGCTGTATTTGATAAACTGCAAAAGTAATGAAGAATAGCATAACTAAACATGAAAATTTCAAGAAAGCTTTTTTAAAAAGAATGTATTCAGATTTAGGCCTTTCAGCCATCTGGCTTTTAAAATATAATTTTCTGTATTTTTCCTTATTTTTCTTTATATTTGATGTTACTCTTTTTATTTATCTTTTAAAAATAATCAAGCTTCTAAATCAATAAGTATAATTCTTTTGATCACTATTAAGTGGCCTAAATTAATAATCTTATTAAATATCTTTTCATGACTGTTTTAAGAAAATCATATGGAAGAGCTCACGATACGAATAACAATCTAGGCAGTGTAAGACAAAGTATAATTTTATGGAAATCAAGCACTCATTGAAGGATGCCAGCCACTGCAGAACTTCGAAAATTATAGATTCAGATTGGCAATTTCACAAGCAAAAAGCTTCAGTGTTCTAGTGGAATGTATTATAGCTAAAAAAGAAGTCTTCATAGAGTTCTTCTATTTTACTAATTAATTAATTTAGAAGTACTTTTATTAGTATTTCCTTTAGAATCTTACTAACATTAAGTGCCATCCTAAGCTTTTAACACTGAGTTAAATCTTTAAATTCTTTGATTCTAAAATATGTGGAGGTTGTCTTGTTGAGACCGTTCAGTTCTTTAGTGCCTATGCCTTTTTGGAGGCATAAGGCAAATTAGTGTTAATTTATACAGAAGGGCAAATAAGACAAGTGCTGCTTAAATTAACTTTTACAAGTCCTTGCTTTAGATACAGAGGAAATAAAAGTTTCTGAGCACTTTTAAAGAAAGTACAGTAGCCTGACATAACTGTAGCAGTTAAAGGGAAATGTTGTGTCTAAGCTTTTGTCCACAGATTGCTCTCTAGTATTCATATACAAAAATTTTGGTTCTTTGGGTATGTTATTACCCATTATGTTTTCAGTCACCATTCAGTTCAGTTTTATTTGGAATGACTGAAGTGAAATGCAGGCTTTGCTTCCTGCAGCTGCTTTTACAGCTTTAGGATGATGGTTTGGTTCCTTGGACACCAGGGATCTCATGCTTAACGTGACAGGTTCTCCAAGACGTGGATGGATTGTACAGCAGTCGTGTGATTTTCCACCAAGACTGCCAGTCAAAAAATCAAGCTGTGAATATAAAATCCAGTACAGTTATAATTGGCTTCGTTGCTCTTGCTACAAGGACCACTCCACATCAGCATGTTACTCATTTCCTGTCTACTGATCTCACTGGGGCATAGAGCTCTGCTCTGGGAAGTTGTCTTGGCCAGACATAAAGTCTGGTACCCAAGGATGCAAAATCTGTAACATTTCTGTCCCTTCAGTTTATTCAGTCTCAACTATGCAATACAGAGAAATGACAAGTCTGCCAGAGACCATGTGCTTGAAGGTCATGGAGTTTGTGGCAGAATGCACATAAAATGTGTAACTGGCTAGACTGTGATGTCTTTGCAGAGGTAGTCAGTAAATCTGTGTGAAAATGCTGAAGACCTGATTGGTTATAGTTTGTTGGAAGTCCTATTATATATTAAATTGGTGGAACAGACCTCTTAAATATGCAGCAGTTTGCTTCTTTGCTATGTATTAGGAAATTGATGATTGGTGATTTCGTCCAAAGGAAGACAACATATATTTTCAGTATTTGAAGATACAGGGTTGTTGTCTTAGAAGATGTGCTGTTCAATAAAGGTCATGTGTTTACTTGGAAGGATTTTCTGTCCTTCCTTTCACATCACCATTATAACAGTAATATTGTAGCACAGTAAGAACTGGGCAAGTTCTTTCCCATGCGATTAGGAAGGTTTTTAGAATTGGTTCGGATTTCTCATATTCTCAAAGCCCTATTAAACACCTAAACTACTGAATACTCAGCAGGAGTTTATCAGAAAATTCCAGCAAGCCTTTCAAAACAGTATTTCATAACACATTTAACTGTCTACTCAATCAGTATGTTTGTAGATATCTTATTTTTGTAAATTACATTCCTCCTCAGCTTGTGTCATGTCATATAGTAAAAATTCTTTCATGTTCTACCACAGACCTTTTGCAGATTCACCTTTGTCACCTCAAAGTTGTTCAGTTTCAGATTCTACTAAGAGTCACTGCTGAGTAGCAGTGACATAACTAACTCATTTCATTTTGTTTAAACTTCTACAACCTCTGCTTTTTTCAGTGGTGCACTGGTGTCTGAAATACCTAGGACTGAATACTTTATTATATCCTTTCTATCCTCCTCCTTTCAGCTCAAGCTTCCTAATCACATACCAGCTTTGCTACGGCTGCCCTGCTGTTTATTCTTGACTTTGGTTTCCTGTCTCTGTTTCCAGACTCGAGACAAGTTCTTGCTAGCATTTTACATTATAATCTGTACAGTCAAAACAAGGAATGGTTAGTTACCCTATAGCATCTGTGGTTCTAAGAAATATGTGGTCTGTGGCTGCCTTCCTTTCCAATAGTTCTGAGTTCAGTCTGCTTGAATTTCTTGTTGACAAAGGAACTGACAGGTGGTTGAGGCTGCTGCATCTTTTGCCACTGTCTTTATTGGTTCTGGCTGAGCCTGTGTCAAAAGGCTCTCACAATGGACAAGTGCACTGTTCAGAGAAAATCCAGTCTTGAGTATATGAGGCATTTTCATACCTAAAGTGAAGAACACATTTCAAAAAACACAGCTACAGTAGGGTGAGTAAACATTTTTCTCACTGTTTGTCAAATGAAATGAATTATTCATTATCCACCAACACACAGCTTTCTTAGTCACGATATTTAGTCTTATTTAATATTTCCCAGTGCTAAATGACATGTAAGTACACTCTGTCAAGAGATGAAGGAGGGATAAGAACGTCTGCACAACATTTGTGGCAAGAAAGTTAAACCTTTAGAAATGAACTCTTGTATCACAATTTCTTATGCTTTATGTGAAATACACTTTTAGTTTTGAGTTACTGTGAAGGACAAAATTTGTTTGGGGGAAGTAGATTGTAGTGTTTTGCTTTTTAGTGTGTATTTAGTTACATAAAAATCAGTGTGTATATATATATATGCTGCATTTTTCAGACTCTTTGTATCTATCAGAGTTAATTTTAATAATGTTTGCTAATATTGTACAAGCAGAAATGCTCACATTGTCTTGCATTTTCATCTAAATAGGAATACATGAATTTTTCTTTCTTTTTTGTTCCTCTTACCTGTATAATACATGGATGTGGTACTGATAATTAAACACTCTCTTCTAAATATTGATGTTTCCTAGTGCTAATTAAAACAGCTGAATATTACAAATGTCTTGTTATTAGATCGTAAAAAGAAAATATTTTTTTTCCATTTTCTTTGTAGGCAATTAACCAGAGGCTTACCCCAACCCAGAAATTTACACCAAAAGATTTAATTGCTGCAATGAAGGCCCTAAATGTGGAGCTTGGATTAATTATTGATTTAACATATACCACACGATACTATGAAGTTAAGGTAACACAAGCCTAAAAAAAATGTAAAATAGTTACTGCAGCTTTTGTTTGAAAGTGTTGACACATTTCCTTACCTTGAATTGGAATAGACAAGCCATCTAGACTAATTTCAAGTCTCCAATAGAAAATAAATGTTTTATCACAGAGGAAATAGCTCATTCTCTCAGCTAGTTGCATTTATGGCTTATTAGTGTTTTGGTAACTCATTCATTCAGTAATGGATGAAGACTTCAGTGCCAGGCACTGCACAAAAAGTGCAGAAGAGTTATACCCTGTATCCTGAAGATACTCTCATTTATTCCTAAGTGGTTCTTTTTACTGATCCTCAGTGGAATCCACTAAAAAGGTGTACATTTTTAAACTACTTTATCAGTTTAAAAGTTTTTACCTGTATGGTTCAAAAAATTGTGATAAATCAGCCTCCTAATGAAAAGGAGAATAAATGGCAATGTTATTGGCAGAATGCAAATCTTTGAATGCACATGGGGTCTAGGCATTAAGGGAGTGAATTTGTGGGTGTGTACATGATTGTGGGTAGGAGGGACAAATACTGCTAATAATTGTAAAACGTGTTAGAATGGAATGCCAAGAATCTGCTCCCTTAGTTAATGTGCAGCCTTATTAGCAGGGATAAATAAATCTTCTGTAGGAACTGTTCTTTGTCTAAGATGGTCTTTAATGTGGAAATGTTACTGGTAGTTTCTGAGAGTGCATCTCTATACAATTGTGTCAAGATTGCTTTCAGTTTCTGTTCAGGATTTGAACAACTGGTTTACACTGTCATTATGTTATATACTGCTTAAGGTTTCTCATTTACCATTTGCGTTTTTCTTTTGTTGTTAGGATTTACCTAAAAGTGTGCAGTATAAGAAACTTTATACTGTTGGACTTGAAGTCCCCGATAATGCCACTATCCTACAGTTCAAAAAGTGGGTCAGAAAATTCCTTTGGGAAAATGCAGGAAATGGTAAATATCAGCATCCTATGATGTAAAAAAAAACCTCACCAAAGTTTTATTTCAGTACTAACTGTGTCATTTACTAATTTCAATATTGAATAAAATTTGTGATACCAGGATCTTGGGCTTTCTACAGCACTTTCTGCTTTATTATCATAATAAGATCCATTATGCAAACCTCTATGTATCTCTTTTTAAATCAAAACATGTTCTTTTCAAAAATGACTGGTAACTTAAATACCTTTCCTAATAGTGTTACATTTGTGTTGTGTCAAAGTAAGTGCAAGGCCTTCCTCTGTCTGACCCAAATTGTTTGCCATCAGCTGAGTGTTTTAGCTGCCAGCCCTTGATGGATGTTTTAAATAGCACTGGGTCTGTGATGGCACTGGGCACTGATCTGTATGAGCAGCTTCAGTCCATTTTGTCTGATGTAGTAGTTTTTTTACTTGTGAGTCTCCATTATTGCTCTCAGATCTGAACATTCTTGAAAATTTGATTACAGACCCAGTGTCAGTGTTTCCACGGTGTGGCTGTGCTGCTGTTTCAGTGTCTATGCAACAGGACAGTTCTTGCTGAGATTGGATAAGGTGCTTTTTGTGAAAATAAATTAGTATGTATTTTGCCACAGTGTGTTTGTAGTTTTAAACTTCTCACTTCTTTTGGTAGTGATTCTTTGTAGGCAGATTTTGTCTGTTTGTTTATCCAATAATGGTGGACCATTCTTTCATGATATTTGCTGTGGTTCCTTGGGCATTCTCTTTGAGAAAGTAGAGATATTAACTGCCCAAGTGATTTTACTGCAAAGCATAACCAGGGTCTTGCTGTGAGTAATCAACTGTTTTGTGAAAAAGTTCTGACCTAAATTTCAGGTATGAGAGCCTGAATTAGAACTACTGGGAAAATGAAAAAGTGTAAGAAAAAGCCTTTTTCCTTGCTCAGGAAGTTAGTTTGTACATTCTTCCTTTACTCTTTTTTGGCTTAAGGAAATTAGCTGGTGATTATTAGTTTTCTTTCGGTTTGGATCTAGTGTGCTTTTCTGTGTGACAAAGAATAGTCTGTATCTGAATCTGAACTTGAGAGAATCAATTAGTGATTCGTTACTGCATGTTGACCTGCAGTTACAGCTCATAAGGGCATTTTGGCAGAGCTTATGTGACTTCTGACTTGAGAGAACTTTGCTCCTCGAAATTCGGCCTCTGTTCTAGATAATCCCTAAAATATCTCAGGATTCTTTGTACAACTACTTCCTGAGAAGGTGGGACATTTTTAGTGTTTGAGTTGTTAGGACATCAACTTGTAATGAACTTGGGTGGCAATTTGACTGTTGTGATCTGTGGCAAACACGTTTTGTCTCAGTTATGTTTTATGTCATTCAAAAGTTTATCAATGTCCTGTTTCAAAGACCACCTATCAGTACTGCCTCTGCCAAAACTTTGTTCTTCTGATGATGATAATTTTTCTTCTAAAATCTAGCCTAAAACTCTTAATCAGTTATACATTTATTCTTATACCAGCTTTGCCCTTTAAGTATTATTCTTCTCTGTCCCTACTATTACATTCAGTATCTCAGATTTGGTTTTACAGACTGAGGCAAGCTTCCTTCTTTTATAACCATCATAGAAAGGGCTGCCTTTCTATATATATTGAACTTATTTATTTTTTATTACATTTCTATATGAATATAAATAGTCTGGATGGGATTTTACCAGTGCCTTGCATGATCATATTAGAATTTCCCTATTTCTGTTAGAAGTCTCTCATTTGAAACACCCTAGCAATAGTAAGTTATTCTGCTTTTTAGCCTTTGGCCAATTAGTATAATCTTTTTTTAAAAGAAAAAATTCTGTAGAGATTACTGGTCCTTTTTTTCTCCATGTATTTTATACTCCTAAGAATTTCGTACTTTTGGGTGAATTATGTATAAGTTAAGTTCCTCAGTTCTACATTTACTTGTTGAGATTTGCTTTCAAACCCATATTTTATTCTTTTTCTCCCATTACTGCAGTGGCTGAGGTTGGGTGCTTTACCTGCCATCACTCTTTCTTTTTTCCTACATTCTGCTGGGTCAATCTCGGCCATCACAGGTTTGGAAGTAGTGAGCTAACAGCTGCTAGAGATCCAGCATGGAGAGGCCATGTGTCCTGTCTGCATGTGGCTCTTGTTTTACAGGCATGACAGTAGAATTTGTAAATAGCAAGCATTATTTATCATTACTCTGTTAGAAAAGCAGAGATTTTTTTTTGTATTGTGCTAGCTTTCTATTAATTTCACTTTTTGAACTATTAAAGAGTCTTTCCTTTTTTGATAGAGAAACTCATTGGAGTGCACTGTACTAATGGAATTAATAGAACTGGCTACCTTATATGTAGGTAAGGCTGTATAAAAGCAGAAATCATTCTTCACAAAAAGTCACATCCTTACATTACTCTGTATTCCCTTTAGGACAATAACATAGTCATATTTTTCTTCAGGTATCTTATAGACGTTGAAGGCTGGGATCCAGAGGCAGCAATTCAGGGTAGGTGTATAGTTTGAACTAAGGCACATGTTGGGTTGTACTTCACAATTACTAAAAATTCAAATACTACAATTCTGTTTTAGTATCTTTTCAGTAATTTCATGTGCTGGCTTATATAGAAGATTTTATAGCTGACTGTTGATTCTATTCCAGGCATGACTTGAGCAATAGCAAATTGACAGCATAGGAGTATGTTTTAGCTGCCTTTTTTTTTTTTTAACTTGAAAGAATTTTCAGTCATAGTTTGCTACCACTGCTAGTTTCAGGTTTTTTTTTTTTTAAATGCTGCAATGATGCCAGCTTACTGAAATATTTAATGCCAAGTTAGAATTGTTTAAACTTCAGCATTTCATGGGTGTCCTGGTTTAGGGCAAATCTGGGAGGAAACCTCTGAATGGGGTCCCTCTGGGAAACAGATTTAAGCAGTCCCTCTCGCAATTGGTTCAGGGAAAAATATTTCCTCTGAGAGAAGTGGAAAAAACCCCCTGTTTATTTAACAGGCAAAACACTTCCCAGCATAAAAATGAGCAATACTAAACAGCAAAACCTCTTACCACTCCGAAGAGATGACAGATTCAGCAGAGTCCCTTCTGTGGGTTGCAGCACGGCTCACTCAGGCTGTTCCCAGTCCCTCCGGTGCTGGGAAATGTCACAGCCCAGGTCAGGCCTGGTGGGACACAGGTGTGAGCTCCTGCTGCTCCTCTGGGTTTTCAGTGCAGAGCAGGTTTGGACAATTCCAAGAAAAAGGAGGAAAAACACAGTCCAGGGAACTATTTTGCCTCAATTGGTTAGAAAAAAACTAACCAAAAAGCAAAAGAGAGCTCTCTCCTGCTGTCCACTGCAGACAGCAAAGTCTGTGAGCAGAAATGTGGGGGAGCCAGTGCAATCTCTGATAACCAATTCTGCACTTCTTCTCTCCCTGCCCTTCACTCCTGGAACCAATCTTAAAGCTGCAGAATTTAATATTCAACACCAACCTAACAGATGATTTGGGGATACAGGCATCATACAGTCACCCCAAGACAATGGGGAACAGAAACTTGTGTTTGACATTTTCATGGCTCAGTTTGACCACATTTCATTAGGCTTTACTTTCTTTTCTTTAGCTTTTGGCGATGCCAGAGGTCATCGCATGGATGGCCTCGTGTATCTCACAGATCTCAGGACACAGCCGATGCGAAGGTAAACAAAAGCTTCATGTCTTATGCTTAAGATTTTCCAATACGTCTCCTGGCATTTTTAAAAGTTCACTTCCAGTCCTAAGCCAAAATTATTTCTCTCTTAAGCCTTTAATATGAAACTACACGTAGATGCAAAATACATGTGTAGTTGTTTGTGTATTCTCAGATGAATAACATGAAGTGCAGTGTACTTTGTTAATCTTTTGAATGTATATGGTTCAAAAGATCATTTTAAATCTGACAACTACTACTGAACATTGTTCTGCTTTTATCATACTGTGACAAGTGTATTGAACCTGTATTCTCTCAGAAGCTGAAAGGAGCCACTGCAAAGATGTAAGTTCTGTGATCTGCCTGCTGTTGTTGCCACTGTAGAACAAGATATTAAAAAAAATAGAGCAGTTTTAAGAATAAAAAAATATGGGAAGTGGAACATTGTTCTTGCCCTTTCTGTTCCTAGTAGTTGTATTTCTGACGTTTAAGAATGTTATGCTTATCATCTTCTAAGAACAGCCAACCTTTACGTCTTCCTAAGGTATTGGTGCCGATGATGCCTTGTAGCAGTAAATTGATTTTAAAATTAATACCAGAATGATTTGTTTCTTTTTAGATTAATTTAAGGTCCTTTGTTTTGCTCCTGTTGTTGTTTCATGGTCTGTGCAGGATTAGGTTGGACTCATGTCAGATTTTTAAAGCAAATTTACAAGATTAATATTTTCTAAGTTGAATGTAAGTTTTACTTGACATAAAATTTCTGTCATTCAAAACTGAAGAATTTTATGGGAGTGGGTTTTTTTCTCTGTCAATAGTATGCTTTAAAAAGGAAGCTTATGTGAGATTTTTTTTTCCCTCTTAGTAACCTTGGAATGGATGTATGGGATGCAGATGAAGATATTATCCCACCACCACATGCCATAGAAGGATCTGTAGAGCGGTTCCCTAATGAAGATTTTCAGGGGTAATAGGCTGAAAAATGGAATTGAAAACAAAACAAAAAACAACCAACCGAAAAAAAAATTAAAAAAAAACACAAGGGAAAGAATTGTTTCTTATTGAAAATACTGTAGATACCCAAGAGAGATTTTATTAATATAGCCTACTCATTTAAAATGTATTTACAGAAATTGACAAAACAGTGACAGGATAAGGGTAATAAAAGGAATGTATGTTGTTAGAAGTCTGTAAGTAATTAACTCACTTGGGAAAATTCAGTTTTACTTTGCTGTCCTTCATTATTCTACAAAAATCTGCAGTTATTTTTAATTCATTCTGAATCACTGATTTTGCCTGTTTAACAAGTACTGTAGAATTACAATTGAATGTTTGTCACAGCTTCTGCTTTAGTACTGAAGGTTTTATAATCTTACATACAGTTTGGATTATTAGTAATTTTGATACCTTCATTTTTGCAATGTCTTTCATGTAAATTCTTGGTTACAAAAGAATTGTTTTCACTAATGACTTGTAGCACTTTTAAGTATGATATTCAATACTTCTTAACAGGTCTGGGAAAAGATTAAGAATTTATGATGACCACTCCCACTCTTACAATGATTTGCAAGGACAGATGCAGTTGCGAGATTTTGACTTCATTAATAAGGGGCCTGGACAAAGACGAAGACCATTTCATGACCATCAAACTCAGGATGAATTAAGAGCATCAGTGCAGATGAGAAATTGGGACTACAATAGGGGACCAGAACAAAGACAAAGAGCTTTTTCTGATCACCAGTTTTATGATGATTATCAAGAAGACACACAACTGAAGGACCTAGACTTCGGTAACAAGGGACATGGACAGAGTGTGAGACCTTTTCATGGGCACCAGTTTCATGATGATTTTCAAGCAGACAGACAATCTTTTGATTTCAACAGAGGCCGGGAACAAAGGCAGAGATCTTTCCCTGACCATCCATCTCCGAATGATTTGCAGGAAGACAGGCAGTCGAAGGAGTTTGATTTTGGTGGCAGGGGCCGTGGCCAGAGGCGAAAACTGTTCCATGACCACCAATCTCGTGATGAATTTCAGACTCAAACGCAGTTAAAAGAATTGGATTCTGCCAGTAGAGGTCCTGGCCAAAGACTAAGAGCCTTCCATGACTACGAGTCACATGACTTGCAGACACAGAGGCAACTGGGAGATTTTGAATTTGTTAAGAGGGGTCGTGGGCAGAGGTCGAGACCTTTTAATGATCACCAGCCTCGCAATGACTTAAAAACAGAGATGCAATTGAAAGATTATGATAATAAAGGTCCTGGACAAAGGTGCAGACCTTTTCATGACCCTCAGCCTTACGATGGCTTACAGGAACAGACTCAATCAAAAGATTTTGATTATGGTAATAAAGGGCATGGAAGAAGGCCAAGGCCTTTCCATGATCATCCAGGTCACAATGACTTGCCACATGAATGGTGTTCAGACAGGTAAAGCATCCTTGAGCTGTAAGAACAGAATTAGAGAATAAAAGTGTTTTAACTTAAATTTCAAATTAAGTATTTTAAAAAATACTTTAGAATCAGCCATCCTTGTAATATATAAATGATCAGTTCATTAACTTTTCTTGTTTTGACTTAGGGAAGGGTTTGATGTAAACTGGTGTGTTGCACCTTCAAAAGCCAGTGTCTCCTTAATTAGAAGGTTGTGCTTCTTTAAAATTTGTGTTTCCTTTACCTTTTAGTCATCTTGAAACAAAACTCTTGTCCCATGTTATTTTGTACAGAAACTTATACTTAAAAAGAAGTCCTCTGGATGGAAGAGGGTATGAAATTATATTTATGCCCTCACTCAAACACAGATAAACAGGAATGCTACAAGGAAGTTTGATTTGCCTTTGTTTATTCCATGAGTTAATAATGTGTGAGACATTTGCTCCAGAACTTGCATTATATTCTCACAAATACATATATCACTTATTAGTAAACTTACTGGGTTCTGACATATTTCAAAACACTTTCAGTATTGCAGAATGTATTTCAGATTTATTGGACTAGTTAAGTTTGATTTAATTTGTTCCATTAAACAGCTAAAACAGATGATGTTATTACAGTGAAGCATATGATTTTGAGGTATTAAATTAATACAGTTATTATAGTTTTTATTAAAATTTTAAGTAATCTTTATTAAAAGAAGAAATATTATTTCATTTCAAATTGTTTCATTTGATGTGTATTTTTTTACAAATCGTACAACTGTTGGCAGTCTTCTTAACATGCAATTCTTTTGGTTATTTACAGAAGTCAGTCCTTTTCTTCCCATGACAATGTACCAGAACCTCATTTCTCCTCATCTCCTTCACTTCACAGGGATTATGGGTCTGATAATGATGACTTTAACAGAAATTACAGGTAAGTATCAGATATCATACATTGTTTTCTGACTTACCTTTGTAGTATTACTCCCCCTGTTTCCCAGCTAAAAAATGCAAATTAACTGCACAGTGTAAAAAAACCTGTGTTAAGTTTTTTGCTTAAATGCAGCTTAACCCTTTGGATGTGAGCACTGAGCAAATAATGTGATTAATTTGTGGTCCATTGATACTGAGTTTTGAGTGTGATTATTGTGTGAATTGCTGACCTAATCATTGATATGACAAGCACAGTTCAAGCTACTGAACTACATATGAAAATCAAATATTAGTAAGCAAAAAAGCAAAACACAGATGCTGTATTTAACTCTAAAGCACTGTGTACAAAGAGCTAAGGACTTTTACTGTGCAGGATGGTGAGACACTGGACTGGGTTGCCCAGAGCCACCATCTCACATCCTTTAAGAACGGACATAGCCCCTGTACAAACTCATCTAATGACACTTAGTTTGAGGTGACCCTAGGTACTTCTAGAGATCCTTTCCAGTCTAAGTGAATCTATGGTTCAGTAAGGGAGAAGATTCTAAAATTTTAAAGATTGTTTTGAATTGGCTTTATACACCACTTACTTTACCAAGGAAGGAAGGTATTTGAGAGCAAAGAAAATTGAAGCATATATATATATATACATACCATATGTATTTTATAGGACAGTAAGCCTTCTATTGCAAAAGAATTAATAATGAAAATATTTTCCTAAGTATATTATTGCCTATGTACTAGAGAGTTATTGTTACGTATTGTACACAAAAATGAAAACACAGACTTGGGAAAAAACATCCCTAGGTAAAGATATCCTCAGTAAACAGGTAATTTTAATTGTAAATAGCACTTGAAACAAAACTTCCTCTAGTAGAATTACTGTCAAGAGCTGTAATTTTAATCACTGGAATTGGAAAATTAATACAAACAAGTTTGCAATATCCATAGAGAGGATTTTCATTTCAGGGTTTAAAAACAAGAATAAGGGTTTGAATTGTTCTTTCAGTGTTAGACAGTTAAATTCTAGTGGTGGCCATCAACAGTAAATCAACTGGTTCATTTCTAAGAATTTCACTGTTCATATTTGTTCTTGCAGTAATCAACCACATTGTCCTGAAGACAATAGGAGAATGCATCCCTCAGAGGAATTTAATAGAGGAAAAAACAGATTTGCACCATACTCTTCAAGAACAATGCACCCATCTTCATCCATACACCAAGAAGATAGTTCAGTAGACTATGAAAGAAAGCCTTTTCAGGGTGAAACTACCAGAAGCATGGAACAAAGTAAAAGATTGCCAGTTGTAACAGTTGATTACAATTATGGTCTGCCACTAGATTGTGGACCTGAAGAGGAAGAGATATCACATTATGATTTACCACCAAGAGACCACTACAACTGGAACTGAATAAAAAGGACAGTGTTTGCTCTACTTAAAGTTGCTTTTACCCATTTTATTTTGTATGTGGA
This sequence comes from Sturnus vulgaris, assembly GCF_052056855.1. Lineage (NCBI taxonomy): Eukaryota > Metazoa > Chordata > Aves > Passeriformes > Sturnidae > Sturnus > Sturnus vulgaris. The sequence goes on along the minus strand of NC_142250.1, from coordinate 23,014,295 downwards.
CCAATTTTTTTTTAAAGCAAATTAGTTAAATGAAAATTTCAGTAGTAAAGAACAGGTCTCTGTTGTAAGATTAGCTTCTACTGATGTTTGGTTCTTTAAATTTATTAGTCTATATTTGTTAAGTGTCATTGGAGACAATGTCTCTGTACACATGGTATTAAAGCAGTCCTTCCTTTTAGTGAAATTGCAACCCTGAAACAAATAACCCCTTAAAACAAACAACTTTCTGAGTGATTGTGTTTGTTTTTTGTTTTACAGTTCTTTAAAATACATGTGATTTCCAGATGCATAATAAAACATTGCACTATGAGGTAGACTAGCATTGAAATTATAGGGAAAATGCTTAAAAGTGAATTAAGCCAAGTTGTGTCCAGTTCATAATTTAATTTGAAAACAGAAATTTGAATTAATGCTAACAATCACTGCAGCATCACAATTTACTTCCATATTATTTGTACCATCCACTGAACTGATGTAGTTGCATTCTTTTTCATAGCAGAATTTTTCCCAGATTGCTAAGAACATGTAAGCAAGTGGAGTTCAAGTATTCTAAATGTCAAACTTGCTTTTCAGTAATTGGAATATCTCATCCTGATTGTGTATTTTTTTCCTGATCTCTTAGGTTACCTATGTTTCAGAATAGCCCACTGCAGGTAAATTTCACCAGTTTCTCAGCAACCAATCCTAAGGAAGGTAGGTCATGTATGTCACCTTAGGTGTCTCGACTGGCCAAGGGCACTGGTGCTGATGTACTTACACCTCCTTGTTTGTCAGTCATATCTGTCCTACTCCACAGTTCTGTCTTTTACTAGTTTCTTCTTACAGCAGAGTAATCAGAACAGAAGGCTTCTTCACGTGAGCTCCTTTAAAGTTATGTATGGAAGTCTCCTGAACTGCCTGTGGCTCTCACAAAGGTAATGCAACAAACAGTAACTGAATTTATGCCAGCAGCTGTACAGTAGCACCAACAGCTCTTACTATGGATAAAGAAATCATTCCATAGGATGGAAAACAGTATTACTATAAGACTTAGGTAAATTAAAATACCTACATTTTTCATTATTATTACATTTTAATGAAGTAATACTATAAAAAGCATCACAGAAATAAGGATAAAGGTAGACCATTATATTAAAATAAATAATTGAATGCAAGCTACTTAAGTCATACAGTTAAGACACTGCCTTAAAAGCAAAGCTTTAAAGCATCAAGCAAGAGGGTGTAAGTATACACTAGAAAACTGGAAAAAAAAGCGTTCATAGTCAAAACCCAGAAAGTTGGGGTTTTTTTGCCTTTAAGTGGCAGCATAAAACCCAGATTTCTGGATTCGTGGTTCTATACTAAATAAGAAGTAGATTGGAGTATCTTGTAACTCTTGTTGTTTTGTAACACATGCAAATATTTCCCCCAGTCAAAGGACTCCATGGATATAAATTCATACTGCAAATGCTTCACTGCCTGTGCAACTGGTAGAACAACTTTGGCTTTGTTCATTGTGCAAAGTAAATAGTTTTGTCATTTTCACAGCAGCTTTATATTTCCCATTAAATTGTATTTGCCATCAAATCTGATGGTGAGCTTCATTCATGTGGTCTCAGGAATGAAGCTCTGTCTATATAAACTGGTTGTGGAACTGAACACTAAATGTTAAGAAAAGGCATTTGTTCTTTCACTTGCCTTTTTTTCTTTTTTTAAATTGAGCTGTAAGATGAGAATTTTTATCTAGACTTCTTTATTTGGAAGCAAGAAAGATCTGTAATATGGGCTACTATAGTGCTAGATCCTTTTAAAAATCAACAAAAAACCCACCCTTCCTGGCATTCTCCAGCAGGGACCCAAGAATTAGAGACTGATACTACAAGTTTGAGGTTTTATTCTACTATGTATGCAGTATTCATAAAGTGAATAAAGAGCAGCAAACATTTGCCCTTTGTATTTTTGTTTTGGGGTTTGTTATTTAGGATTGCAGTGACCCTGCAGTCAATCCTTTGCTACTTCAGACTGGAGAGCTGAAAAGCTGGTGCACTGGAAAGTTCAGTGAAGAAGAGCCATGGTAGAAGAAGTCAGGATCAGCAGCAGCTCTTAGCAGCCCTTGTCAGTTCCTGCAGGACCCTTTGAGGGTTCAGATGCAAACAACCAGGTGGTGCAATTCCTGCTATTTGACAAAATATTTGTCACTTTCCTACCTCTATTGAATGTCTCTCTTCAGGGAATATTGTTAGACACGTTTCCACAAGTGGTTTTGAGAGGACTGTATGGAAATAGACATAGTTTTGTTTGTTTATAATTTACGATAAGGCTTTCTACCCTATTGTTCCTAATGGAATTAGGCAGAACTAAGCCCACATGATACATTATCAACTCCAGCTGACATTTACTTCAAATTCCACAGTTGATTCATCACTGTAAATTCACATCTGTACTATTTAATTGCTGATTAAATTCACAGGGTGGAGAATGAAATTAAATTAAATGTTTCTTGTTTTTTAAGAGAATGTTGTATTGCAGCAGCACTCATAAATAAAACACAATACTTTTATTTATTTCACAGTTGTACAAAAAGGTCATAAAATTTTGCTGGTCTCTTTTGCATATGTTCTCAGCAAACCTAGAACTAGCTGTTGTTGTATCACAGAGTATAAAAAGCCAGATAGTGTTGGTTTCTCACTGCCCTGAGTGTGAAATTTTGAAGAAAATAACAAGAATACAGAAAATCCAGATTGAGCACAAAATTATTTAATGAAGTTGTAACAGTTCTAATATATATGTATTGAACTCAACTCTCAGAAAACTTCTTTTCTGTTGCTGAAGTCACATTTTCATTGGATTTTTATCAGATGGTGAAGCCTTTGTGCCAGCTTGCCCTGAGCTGTGATCATCCTGAGTTAGGAAGTGTTCAAGTGATTTCCTGGAAAACACTGAAAGTTCAGGTGAGCTCTGTGCAGAAGGCTGATTCCCAGGAATGGCTTGGGAAAAGGAGAGGTCAGCTCCAACAGAAAACCAGAACACAAGGATACAACTAAATTTATATGTAGAAATCTGCAATGTACAGCGTTTAGTTTCCTGTGTGAAGAACAGAATTACCTATAAAAGGCCTAGAAATGTTGGCATGTGACTGCATTTTCTCTCAGCTGAGGCAAAAGGTAAATGACCTACAAGGAATCACAAGTGTAATTCGGATCCTTCCTGTTTATTTGCCTCTGAAGTAACTGCTAGCAAGCTGCAGGCTTTCTCTTTGCATGTGCAAAAATGATCAGCAATTTGTTATCCTTCAAATTTGGGATGCACTACTAAAACCAGTGTACCAGGACCAGCAGTTCAGTGACCTGAGCAGCATCTTTTCAAAGAAGACCAATTCTTTCTCGAAATACCTCATGTGAAGTATCCAGAAATACAGGCACCCAAAGGTCATTTGTGGCCTAAGAACCTGCTCAGTGCTGAGAAAAGAAGGAAGGTATTCCCCATATGGGGTTTAGCAAGGAGATAGGACTCCTTGGCTGCTGTGAAGAGCAGTTTATTTAAAATGTGTGTACAAGCAAAAAGCAATAGCTTCCATGCTGTCACCAACCACTAGAGCTTGTTTCCTCTCCAGGCTGACTCTTTACTCGCTCCAGTTGTCAGCAGACTGTGCCTTACTGGTTCCAGTGGACAGCAATTACCAAAGCTGCAGCTTTCTTCCTTTCATGGAGAGCCAGAAAAACAGTTGACAAAAGGAACCAGGTGATGAAGCAACTTGATTCTGTCCTCCTGAGATGAGAAAACAATGCAGGGGTTGCAGGGGAAGGACAGGAAAATAAAGGTTTTTAAAAAGAAAAATGCAGGAGGAGGGAAAATGAAAATTGAAGTGTCAGGGGGAGAGAGGCACCACTGTGAGGGAAGAAATGTGCAAAAGGTGCATGTGTAAAAAGGTAGTGAAAGATTACTGGGTATAAAAAGAGGGCACATGCTGGAGGAGGAGCTCCTGGCCACTTCTTATCTGGGTCTTTTAAGCTGTGCCTGTGGCTCTGTGTGAGCTGATGTAAATAACACTTATCAAAAAAATACAGGAGCACTCAGACCTCTAATCCTACAGTAAAGTCATGTGGGATCTTAAAACTAATTAAGGCTTCTCTCTAAGCTTTAAATCTAGTCTATGTGTAGTATAATATCCTGACTGTATTCCCTGTAGAATCCAAAGAGAATTTCAGACAGTCAAGTAAGAAACTACTCTACAAACCTATTCCGCATTGAAAACGAGCTCAGCTTTTACTGGTATCAGGAATGCCATCATTTGAAGAATCTGAGAATAAAATTTAGTTTGTCTATTACAGGTACATACCTATCTTATCTCACACTTTCAGGACAGCAAGAAAACACACTATAATGTTGCTATTATTGTACCCATCACACAAAACTTACAGTTATAAATTAGTTAAAGTGTAACAAACAAATCTGAAGTAACTCTCTAAGAAGTACAACAAGCAAGTCAACACAATACATACTCAAAGCAGGAGACATTTATTCCTTTATGAGGAACACTCAGGACTGAATGTTCCACAAAGGGAGATGAAAGAACCCTCAACATAGATAAACCTGATAAAGTTGTTACAGATGAGGATGTTCCCCATGTAGTTCTTCAAAGGGCCTCTTCTAATATAAACAGAAAGAAGTTTTTACTTTCAGAGTTATACTACCAAAGAAAAACAAAATTAACTCTTTTAGGAGAAGAAAAGAGAATTCAAACTATTAATATCTGTTCATCTCAGTCCATCTTTGAGATGCACAAAGTAAATTTAAAAAAAAGTATAAACTGGTATATCCAAATGCTAGAGTTGATTGATCCTTGTCTGGTCACTTCAGATGAAAAATGGGACCATCACGTCCTGCTATCAACATCATGTTGTAGATATTCAATAGCAATTCTGGTATACAATAAATGGTAAATTCTGATATTCACACTACATGCTGGAAATCTTTCATAGTCTTAAAATATATTCTGAGAAACAATATTTGCAAATTAAAGTAAAACAGTTGTTTTCTATCACGTAAATATAGGAATTAAAATATATAGAGAGCACCAGACTTGTTTTTAAATCTAATTTAAACTCATTAACTGCTGTAGAACTTGTGATGATGGCCACAGATTAGCCTTCTTTTTTATCTTTGAAAAGCAACAGCTTTTGGAAAGAGCTGGACTAGATGTGAAACCTCTGGCCTTGTTTATTCAGCATTATAGTGTGCTTCTGAATCCTTATGTCCCTGATGACAGAGGTGCTTTTCTATTTATGCTCTTTGTATTCAGTTTGTGCACACTGGAATTATATGCACTTTTTTTTTAACTGCACAGACTAATGTCCCTCTTGCATTAGGTCATGAAAAAATATAGAACAATCAGACTACTGAGATTAAATTTTTTTTAAAAGCCCTTAAAACTACACAACTTTAGATTATAGAAAAACTTAGTAAAAGGTCTCTAGTTGTTTCTCTCATGTTATTTTCATGTTGCATTTTTCCACATGCTGTAGAAAGACCTGCAGACTTATAGGAAGAGTTTGACCTTATTATTTTCCTTTCTCTTTGTCTCTGACTGGCTCCTTTGTGTCTGTTACCTTGATCCAAACAAGCCCAATTAGGTACTTGACATGAGCTTTTCTCCCCTTCCGTTTTTTTTTCTGGATATGCAACATTAAATTCATTTTTATGTATGTATGTATATCTATGTATAAATGTAGGTATATGTGCATCATAAACATATACATAACATATACATATAAATGTGTGTGTGTGTGTATAAATTGAGATCTCTGCTATTCTAAATGTCAGTGAGAAAGCAAGTTTAAAGATGCAATTCTCTATATAAGTTATTCATGTTAATCCCTTGATACTTCAGTATTAAGTTTATTTACTGAATGTAAATTTACTTTAGTTACTGTCTTGACATAGAAAATGGTGTAGCTCCATGCACAGAGAGGTCAAAAGAGGGAGGCTTTAAATGTAAACATAACAGTTTATTTGAAAAAAACCTAACTGTATGAAATGGATAGATAATACCATTTCCTAAAAAACATGCCACAGGAACAATTATCTACCCAAACTACAAAATATTTATTTAACTTAAAACAGCATGGATAACTGCTAGACAAAACTAAGAAACTTAAGAGATTTTGTTCATAAAAGGCTTCCAAAGGATATTTAATTTATGTCCTCGTGTTATAAGAGGGTGGAAAATAGAAATGAGTTAGAAAATGGGAAGTTCAGGATCATGGAACTAAATGCTGAAGAAATTAGAGTCCATGGCTAGCAAAAGCAAGGTGGTTGTACAACCTTGTAAAACAAGGTTGATCAGTTGTACAGAATATCTGTTTAAAATGAAGATGGGCAAGAAACAACACTTCTGAACAAGTCTGTGTCATCTCATGAGATAAAATCCCTGGGAGCAGAAAATCACAAGAAGATAATCACAAGTTTTCCCTATTTGTCATATCATGAGCCTCTCATTCAGGAAAACTGTCTCAAATTGACAATGTTAATTATGATCAAAGGTAATGAAATCTAATGAGATAATTACACAGCTCTGGTACCATTGGGAATCTTTTAGATGTTGGTGATTTTCACTGCCTGTTAGTGGTTATTGCAGTCCTGTTTGATATTGAGAAATTTAAGCCCATCAATCATTTTTCAGAAATGTTGCTGCTGAATGTTATGGGTGGCAATGTTTTGCCCTGATTTATCTCTCAGAATCCTGTACTTCACTGGTATCTCTGAGGTGTTTTAAACTACAAGAGCTATCAGTCAGCATCCAGCCTCCAGCAACCAGCACTTATTGTGAAGAACTTAAAAGGAAGGCCATGAACAAGTTGACTTCTTATTAAGAGGCTTTCAAGAAGGTTGTGCAGCTGCTAAAAAACCTCCATGGAGTAAAAATAATACAATTAAAAGCCATGAGAGTTGGCATGGAAACTAGTGAAAAAATAAATACATCTTTAAATAAAAATCAAGCAGAATAGCAAGAGACAGTATAAGTTAGCAATAAACAAGGGATTACTCAAGAAAAAAAATTCCTTTAGCAATCAGAACTCTGATTTTAACAACACTAGTAAAGAGGGGGCTAACCTACAGAGATAAAATCTCAAACAGAAGCAAGGAAGACTAAATAATACTTGAAAAAGAAACAGTTAAATATATCAAAACAAATAAGAATTTTAAAGTTTAAATGTTAAAAATAGTCTACAAGATATCTAGTTAGTTTGCAGACCTCAGAACAGAAAGCATTATTAAGAAATACATGTTGCAAAGAACCTGAACGTTTACCTGCATAAGTTCATACTGCATAAATGTATCTCAGAGAAATTTTCCCCCAGATTATCAAAATAATGATAGTGATTAAGACACCAGCAGAGAAGCTGTCTAAGCAAACTGCTAAGCAGGGACAAGCTTCTAGACTAGCTTGTCTTCAGACAAGATTTCCAAGTGAATTTGGAAATCAAGTAACACAGACACTAAAATACGTGCAAGCTATTATGAAAATAATCTTTTTTTATCAGACTAGAAGGTACCTAGCACTACAGAGAGTCTGGTGTGATTCTGAGCAATATAAATCTACAAACCTTCAGGACACAAAAAACGAATTGGAAGTTAGTCTTCTAGAAGCCCAGAACATGTAAAATATTATGTTATGTCAGGCCTAATCAGGAAGGATTCCACCTGAAAACCGGTGCCTCTGTCATCTGTTATTTGCACAGCTGGAGCACTTGGAGGCTGCACCACTTTTTGCCTGGGCTCTGGCAGCCAACAGGGCACGTACCCGAGCTGCTGTCACTGGGAATCTGCAGCCCAAGCAGTAAGAATTCACAGGTGAACACAGTTGGCAGAAGGAAGAAAGCAAAATAAAAAACCAGTTGAGATGAATGCAGGAAGCACTGCTTAAAACATACCAAAAGAGTGAAATTACCGAGTTTTATTTAATTTAGGAGCAGGTTGGAGAGAGTATACCGGCACACAACAGATTTTCAGGGGGGATTCTTTTAACAGGAGAAGAAAATGTATAGGTACTCCTTGAAAAATAGGTCAAAAATAAATATGCAAACAAAATGGATGTGATTTACAGAACTGCTGAACAGATGCATGGACAAAGAAGAATTAGTTTTCATAGGGTGTAGGGAAAGGATTGAGCAGAAGATACAAGTGAAAAGTTAAGTAATGACGTGCTTTTACATAAATGTCACATCAAAATACAAATATATATGGTGTGGTACTTGAATGAATTGTGTTTGAGTCCAGAATGCCTGCTATAACAGATCACTCTGTCTTTTGCTGATTGTTTTGCTGGAAGTGCAGTTTATTATAATTTCAGCAAGTACTCAGTGCATATGACCCACCACCAATATTTTCCCTGCACTTAGTTTTATCAGGTAGGAGCTGTTTAAACAAATTTTATTGCATGTTTGATGTGCCCTCTGCCTTGACTGCTATTAAAACTGTTTTTAAGGAACCTAAGAGGAAATAGGATGTTAGAATTGGACATGTCACCTGAGGATCATTTCAATAATGCCCACAGCAGGACAGGATGGCTGCTGATTCCTGGCTAAACAAACACGGAAATACCATCAGGGATGTTTGCTATACATCCATGTCAACAGCATCAAACATACAAGAAAAATATCTCTGTCCTCAGTCTGCTCCTGGCTGCTCCTTACCCTCCCCATACACAGCTAAGTCAAACACACACGGGACAGGAGCAGGCATGTGCCTGGGGTCATGGTCAGGGACCCAGGCAGGTGCACCTGCAACACAAGGGCATGGGATGGCAGAAATGAAACTGTGGGGAGTTTCTGGAGTTCTCTGGTAAGAAGCTCTTGGCCTCCAGCAAAACCCACTGTAGTTTTTGTGTGAATTCAGCTACAGAAGGTATATTGAGCTATTTAAAGGTAGTTACTGCATCAGAGCCATGACAGGCAAAAGGCATTACCTGGGTTGTTGAGTGCAGCACTGTGACAAAATCCGTGTCTACCACTGAAAAACAGGTCTGTGGTTTGCTCTGGCCACACTCTGAGCTCAGAGGCCTCAGGCTGACTCACACTGCCAGTGTTTGGGGCCACTCTAATGCCAGTTTCCAGTTGCCACAATGCTCCCACCAAAGGACAGGAGAAGAGACAGGCAGGAAAGCAGCACCCTGGGCATACTTTATGAAAGGCTGAAGTATAGGCTGGGCCTGCATGGATAAGGATAGATTGAAGCATTATATCCCAGTGTCTTTATGGAAATGTCAAAAGGCAGTGATAATGCAGACAGCATTAGAACGTTTGTTTGGAATATGTGCTCATGGGGACGGAATGAGTGAGCCTATACACGAAGAGTTAACTGTCTGGGGAAAGGGAGACCAACCAGAAAGCCTGTGGGGAGCAGAAATCCCTCCAGAAGGGCTGGGTATGGAACACTCACACTACAATGGGCTTCAGAGGGAAACTTTATCATACAGAGTTATGCAAATTCGTGTGTTTATCCAAGTTTATGCCACCACAGGAAAGAAAAATCTATTATTTTGTTTCCAACTTATCACATGAAAGGTTACGTACGTCAGCTAACTTTGTGTACCAGTCTGGGACCATTAATTTAAATGATTCATCTGGATCTTAATCTGGATTTGATGGAAGCTGATAGCGAGCACTTGGGAGCCTGGTGTGCCTGCCCGGAACAAGTCGCACTGCCGGGCTGGATTCCAGGACCTGTCAGCATCGCTCGGGGCCCGCCGGGCTGGGAGGACGGCCCGCTGTCCCAGCCGGGGCGACAGCAGAGAGCGGGAAACAACGTGGCCCCTCACGGAGGCGCCATGACCGGGCCAGACCAGCCGCCCCATCCCTGCCTGGCGTGGCTGGCTATGTTTATAAACCCTGCGTGTTCCCACCCCTCGTGTGCCATAAAGCCCCTGGGGTACCATCCCGAGGGTTACAGCCACCCCTAACTGCGGCCGCTCCACTGCTGCACTCGCCCGCAAGGACGGTGGGGCGGCCCGAGTGGGCCCAGCGACAGCGCGGGGCATGCCGGGAGTTGTAGTCCCACGGGCAGCAGCTTCGCGCCGCAGCACCGAGCATGGCCGATGGGCGGCGGACCTCGGCAAGAGGGGGGTGCGGCGTTGGTTCGGCGAATACCGTTTGCCCTCTCCCGCCGTGCTGACGGGGCGAAAGGACCACCGCCCCGTGGGCATGGAAGGAAAAGCGTTTACTCCGCGTTCTTGTGTCCCTCTTCTTCCCTCGGAGTGCGGTATCGGGGTGCCCTCCTTTGAGTTCGCCCCCCCATCACCGTGCAGATGGAACGCCCCGGCAGAGGCTGGCGCCCCCCCCAGCCGGCCCGGCGAGCTCCATGGCCGATCCTGCTCAGTGAGGGCGCTGCGCGCTCCCGCCCTCCTTGCTCTTAGAAGCGCTCCCGCCATTGGCTGCGGCTGGGCGCTCTTGCCAATCAGGAAGCAGCTCTCATGGAGGAAGGGAATAAATACAAGATGGCTGCTCATATAAAACCAGGCATTGGGCTTCGCCCCGGTGATGGGGGAATCGAGGCTTTAACCCGCACTCCGAGGGTCCTTCGCCGCTCCCGCCCACGCCGTCGTCGCCCCGCCTGGAGGAGCGACACTCCGACCGCCGCCGGCCTCTGCCGCGCTCAGCCGCTGCCCGCGGATCGCCGGCGGGGCCGAGGCCGGGTGCGGCGCCCCAGGCCCGAGCGCGGCCCAGCGCCCTCCGCCCGGGCAGCGCCCCGGCCCCCCCGTCCCGCCGCCCGCCGTCAGCCAGGCCCGGCTCCGGGCGGCCATGGCCGTCTCCAGGTCGGTGGGAGCTGGGAAGAATGGGGGAAGTAGGGCCGACAGCGGCGACCCAGCGCTCCCGGCTCTCCGTGTGGCCTGGGTGCGGGGGGGGGAGGAGGGGTGCCCGTTTTCTGTCTCCTTTTGCTTCGGGAGCCTGCGGAGCCCTCGCCGCTGCCGCCCCGCTGGGGTCTGGGGGTCGCTGCGTGCACTGGCGCCTGCGTTTGCTTCCTGGCCTGGGGTGACTGCCGTGCCCCCTCCCTTCCTCGGGCCGCAGGGGCTCTGCCTGGGGCGTCTCGGGCTTCCTCCTGAATTCGACACCTTCGTTTTGTCGGCCAGGCTTTCCTAGGATAGTTAAACTGCTAGGGACTAGGAAATTCTGATATTGAGTCCCAAAAACTGTTGAGAAACCATTTTTGCATTTCAGAGCCCTTAGTTGTAAAGTAACCAAAATAAAATAGGCTTTCATGGAGAAAAATCATCAGTATAATCTGGCTCTGCCTCAAAATGTTGGGCAGTATCTGCTTGCACACATGTGCTCTGGGGTGTGCCAGCGTTTAAAGCATTCACCGATACAGAGGTGTGTCTTAACAGAGCTGTTCTATAAAAAATGCTGAGCACAAATTCCTGCCTTTTTTTTTTTTTTTTTTTTTTTTTTAGTGTGTGTGAAATGGGCGGGTTAAGCTTCCTAACAGGATAATTGAAAGGAAACCATAAATCCAAATTAAGCTTGTGATAGATTAGCTCCAATTCACGTGTTGGTAGTATCTCTACTTCCAAAGTGCTATCTCAAAAGTAAATTCTATTTCAGTAGCTGTGTGTAAATAAGTTTGCAATTTTATGTAGCAAAGTAAAGGTGTGCACATTTGTAATGGAAATCCATTCTTCATCAAAATTAATGGCAGCAATACGCCTTTTAAGACTCCTAGTAGCAGGTGTTTTATTTTAAGCTTTGTAGTTTCTACAGAGTATCCCTTTGTTTTATTCTACTCTTCTTTTTTTAATCAACTTGTACGTTATGTTTGCTGTGGCTTTTTCCTGTCCCCCAAATCTGTCCAGAAGAACCTGGAAGTAGTAAGGGTTACTGTAACAAGATTACCGTGTACATTAAAATAAATCATCTAGAATAGAAGAGTCGTCTAATTACACTAAGTCTGGTCAGTCTGCTTAACCAACTTTGCTAATGTACACATGATATGGGGGCTAACTGGAATGTCAAGATAGAGCTTTTCAGCTGTATGCTGAGGCTGTGTCTGCTCCAAAGGCTGCTTTCCATTTCAGTCACCAAGGTTGCTTTAGTGGAAAGCAGTAGTACAAAGATTTAGTTAACATCTTTTGGGAACTGAAAGGAAAACTAGATATTATGGGTCATTGTAAGATTCAATTTAAAGCATTAAAAGTTGGTGTGTTAACTTTAGTAAATGTGCTGTAATACTGGTGAGTTGGTACAGAGTTGTTTCAACTTCACATTTAACTTAGGTAAAAGAATATACGTTTTGGAGTGCTGTAACATCTTGACTATTCCTGGTGAACACGAATGTTTCTATAATTGTAAGAAGTGATAATGTGTAAATTTGGCTTTGTGCATGTTTTTAATAAAGCAAAGCCTGTTTATGTCCCTTTGAAGTTAGACAGCAGCGCCTGATAAATGGAGTTTGCTTTCTGCTGCTGGACCATAGGAGCAGTGATAGTGTCAGTGTTGCTTTTGTAAATAAAGATACCTTTCTTCACCTTTTACTTCAGAACATTGAACTTCAAAGGTCATTTCCTTTCAGACATAATACAAATAATTGTTTGTGCATTTGTGTATATACCCACATAACTTTTTTGTAAAGGTTTAGTTGGTCCAGCTTCTGTTTCAATTCCACTTTTCCTCTAGATAGTTACAGTTACTGTTTTTAATGGATGGACTGCCATAATATTTCATTGCTGAATGCCTCTTACCTATACAAGTTTGGAGAGTAAGGAAGAGCTGGCTTAAATTAGTCGTTCCCCAAATCCCACAGTCCTTATGGAGTGCATACCAAGCATCAATATTAACAATAATTTCATTAGAGGTAATTCTGTATTGGAACAATTATTTTAAAAATAACTTTTGTTGGAAGTGAGGGTTGAAGTAGTTTTGCATTCTCAAAACAAGAAATTATTGGGTGGTTGTTTTGTTTTCCCGGGAAAGTTTAGTTTCTGCTCTTTGGCCAATTGAAAACCTATCACAAAACCCTAATCTGTTCAGGGAGATCCAAACGAACATAGGGAATGCTTTGAAATGCCTCCATATTAGATTGAGAATTTGCAACTTTGCTATTTGTAAGGTCATCTTAAAAGTAATTGTAAGTAGATGTAACATATTGACAAAAAAGTCTGATACTTAATTCTGTGTTTTATGTTACATGAATTGAAGACCACCTTCTATAAAACTTTGTGTTGATGCTCTAGACATAAAGCAGAACACTAGATGCCTCATACTAAAAGATGTTGCAGAATATTTGCACTTCATCTCTTTGGTAGCTTTATGCTGAAGAGACTGAGTGCCATCCTCCAGATGTAGGGATAGGTGGGTGGGAAGGTTGATATTCCTTCTGTGATTTGGTAAGCCTGAACTTCTGTCACCAATCTTAGAAGTATAGATGAAGTAGTATAATTTTTTCATAGCTAATTTAAAAATCCCAATGTTTTTGCTAGTGGAACTGAGAAGGAAAAAAGGAAGCGAAAAGTTTTGGTTCACCTTCATTCCAATGAAGTGCATGATCCACGTGAACAATTGCAGTGGCTCAGTAGTGATCTTTTGAGATACTTCAGAAGGAAAAGTGATACTTCCGAGAGGATGACAACTCATAGATTACTCAGGATGGTAGAGTTTCAGTAGGTAATAAAATGATGATAGTTCTTCAGGATCTAATAAAACCTTTTTCCAGTTTCTTTAATGCGTTCAAAGGCACCTCATGTGTTATTCTAACACCAAGGTGTTAATGCCTTTCTCCTGTTCTTGAGTGCCTTTGCAGTATGAAGGAGACCCAATGTACCTTGAAGGTGTAACAAAATTAGGATGCTTGTAAGGTGCATTAAAGTAAACAATTTTATTTTAATTGGTGTATCCTTTAAGTTCTCCCTGAAATACCTTAAAGACAACCTCTTCAGGGTATGTTCAAGACAGTTCCTTATACAAATATAGGGAGCATAATTTGCAGCTCTTGTAACCCATTCTTGATTTAATCTGTGTAAGACTAATACTGTTTTCTAGCGTTTTCAATGTTTTTGCTTACTTGAATTTGTGTATGACTGGTAATATGTAGATTAGGAACCTAGTTTTTATTTTGAAATAAATAATGTCAAAAGGCTGTGAGACTAAAGCTCCTGTGAACTAAGCAGGCATCATGTATTGCTCTCAGCTTTTGAAGTGTAGGGCTGTGACTTCCCAATAACAAGTGGCTACACTGGCTGGCATTACTCCTTATGTAACATTTCAAATTGAACACTGCATCAAAAATCTCTTATGTGCACTGTATACCTTTTAAAATTTTTTTTAGGTTATCACAGACTTTCTCTATAAAGCATTCAGCTTTAGGCTTCTGTGGAAGCTGTTATTTCATGGCTGTTCTTGCATAAAAAGCAGGAGTTAACCTGAGCAAGTATGTGTTCATTACTACTTAAAGGCCTATGCCCAAAGCATGAGAATAGATATTGTATAACCCATGTGCTTATGGGAGTTCAGACTCAAAAGGGGGGGAAGAATAATGTATCTCTTCCCTTGTTGGTGGAGATTAACTTGCAGACCAGAACAGTGGACTGCCTTCTGTGCTGCTCTTTGTGGGAGGGCTGATACAGTTACGGGAAGGAGGGAAGCAGAGCTGGCATGTGCACTGCTGCCCAAATGAGAGAGAGCTCTCAGACACACTTTTCTCATGGACTGAAGTGGAAATTGAAAGTTAGGATTGCGTGCTGATGAGAATGCCAACCTGCCTCAGCAGATGGAATTTGAATAGTCACCGAGGTGCTCACTTTGTAACTCACTGATAAACATCTTGTATTAGTCTGTCCTGACAGCTGCTTCAACTTGCAGTTCTCTCTCACAGGTTTCATAATGTAATTGGTCACATTTTGGGGTGCCTTGTTAGTTGTTGATACATATGTAATAGTTTACAAGTAAAACTTGTACAGCGACAAGTTGTAGATCATACATGAAATATACAATCCATATGGAATTAATTATACTAATTTTAGCATTTGGTTGGCTTCCATATGCAGTGTATAATACTGTGACCTGGTGTGGTTATGGAGCTGTTGTTTCATTCCAGCTGTTCTTTCAGCTGTGGTGTAGGAAACAAGATTTCTTCTTTGTCCACGATCCCACCTTCACCTAGAAGAAGTAAAATCATAATCCATTCTTTGTGTATCATTGCACTTCTGGGTTTTGTTCTGAATGCTGTTGAGTGGTTTTTTTTTTTCTCTTACTGGCTGATTGTATATTTGAAAGTTGCTTATTTGATTACTTAATCGTTCATGTAAGTGAGTGTTTAGAGCTGACCAAGCTGGGATTTGACCAAATGATGAAGTGACAGCAGAGGACTGTCATATCAACAAGAAAAGCTCAGACTCCATTAGAACTTAGACTGAATTTCACCCTTGTCAAGTCTGAAGTTTAGTTTAGGAATGTTTTCAAGGTGCCCGAGCTATTTCTGTATTAAGAAATAGTGCCTGGGAGAAAGTTTTCTGGATGTTGAAAATATCAGCTCCTAAGAGGATTCCCTTGCCTTCTGATGGGTGCTAGCTAGCAGCTTTTCAAAGAGCTCTAGGCAGAGCTTGACATTACTGTTCCAGGGACTATGCCACTGAGGGTTTTTTGTAAAGTCACACAATTCTGACGGGTTGGAGGATATGCTAAGGTAGTTACAAGGTGTTCATACCAGATGGCTTTTACTGTTCGAGATTGCTCTCAGGAGAGTTTAACATGCTGGGGCACAGGGATGTAAAGTCCAGACAGGTCGTTTCATGGGCAGCAGTGATCAGTTCACTGTCCCTTTTAAGCCTCCATCACTGAAAGTAAAAATTGGAAGTTTCATCATCTCAAGTCCTCTAGGGACCCAGTCCAGTTGGAACACTTACACTGGGACTGTTGGGATCTTTATGCAATGCAGCTGCACATGTGTTCTTTTGCCAGCGTTTTGAAGAGACTCCTACTTACACCTGTATCTTGACATTATTATCCAGCTACTAGTTTTCTAATGCCTCTGGAGCTCAAGAGTTTTTGTTGTCCTGTTTCCACAGGAGTGCCATAAGTTTCACTTTAAATAGTATGCCAACTGTCCCTTCAAATGGAGATCAGCCCCCTGCTTGGGGGCAGCAGCAAAGAACTGCAGGTTAGCATGAAGAACAGAACAGGTCATTTGTTGCAGCATTTGCCTCCTGTGCCTGGGTGAGGGGTCGTGTCTAACTTGGTTTAATGCTCAATGTGCAAAACTGGTGAGCAGAAGCTGGAATCACTGTGGTACCTGGGGAGTGCCACCACTTGGTTGTGGTGGCTGTTCTGTAGGTGAAGCATCTCCAGTGCTACTGGATGCCTGTTTTTAAGCACCTGCATTGATGTATGTGTCAGAAACATTTCTAATGGACATTGTGTCAGTATAAAAGGTGTTTCTTAGAAGAAAAAAAATTGAGTGCAGTGCTGATCATAAGAACTTTGAGTTGTTGCTCTCAGTCCTGTCTGATGTACTTCAACAGGGACTAGAAAAATTTCAAATGTCTAAAGTGAGAGGAAGAAATTATTTACCTCTCTGGGCAAGGTAGTTCTTTGTGCTGATCTCATACAACATGAGTTCATATTAAAGTCATGTATGGTTGCTGGCCTGTTGATGAGATGCAGTTGACACAAGATTGGAGGATGACAGAAGGCTCTAAACCATTGTTTTAGTTAACTGCTGCAATCAGAACTTGAAAATACAAAATTCTTCACTTTTAAGTGCAGAAGAAATAGTTTTAGATATATATAATTTTTAGCATAGCAATTTTCATAATAATTTAAAATTATTTTTCATAATTTATACATCTCTTTTGTTTTAATATTTTTCTTTCCCAAAGTATTCTTTGTGTTTCTGTTGTTTGCTTGTGTCTTCTATAGGCTTAGATCAATTTTTTTGACAGAGTTGAAGTATTTCATAAAATGATTAAAAATTTCGTCTGCACTGTAGAGCATCTCACTGTACCATAGTGCTTCACACTTCTGGGAATGATGTGAGGCATGTGGTGCCCTGCCTCCAGCACTGTCTAGCATGAGAAGCAGAGAACCAAATGCCACTAGAGAACTTAGTTCTCTTTGGCTTTAATATCTTGTTTAGAGACCGCTAGTTTCTTTTGGAAATGAAAACCTTGTCAGAACTTAGGAAACTTCTTTTTTAAACTGCAGGTAGTCAAAACTATTTTGTTAGGAATTTTTCATGGGGTTTTTTCATTCTTAATGAAACTCAGACTGAAAGGTTTAGTTTAAAAAACAAACCAACTAGCACTGGTGATCAAAGACAACTTTTTCAGTGCTACCCTTCCAACTCATGCAGAATTCAGGCTCTGCCATACTCTGCTGCAACACCAACACTTAATTTGAAAATATTGATAGCTCCAAAATGTTACCAGTTTGGGAATTTTACATCCTCCTGCAGGAGGAAAAGAGAATGATTGGTGTGACCAGGACTACTGTTTGTTGTTGGCTGTATTTGCTAATCCCGTTTCCATGTATTTTGCTGGAGTTGAAAGCTGAAACCTTCCTGTAGTGTCAGACAAGTGAAAGATTTTTTTTTTTTTTTTTTGTTTGGCTTGCATTTGTGTGTAAGTTGAGCAGATTACAGTTTAAAACAACAAATTCCAAACCAAGTGCACTGTAGGTTATAAAAACCCCAAACATTTAGCAGGTAGCACAGCTTCAGAAAGTTGTGGGGTTTAGGGGTGAAGATGTAGTGTCGTAATTAAGTTTGGAATTCAAGTTGAGTTCTTGAGGGTAAGCTGACTTAGTGGTTTCCTCGGTTTTGACTTGTGAAGAGTTCTAGCTGAGGAAGTGGTCAAAGTTGCACATTGCGCTTGACTTTGAGATGAAAAAAGATAATTTCATAGTTAAAGGAGCATGTGGTACTGGATAGCAAACTTGTGTATGGAACACTGAGGTTTCACAGAAAGCTGAAGAATAAAAGGGGTGAGAACAGAGCAAACAGTGGTTCTTGTGAAAGCCACTGTGTTTTGTATGGAATAATAGTGACTGCTGTAAATCAGGTTGGGTTGTTACTGTCAAAAGTGCTGAAGAAAAAATACTGGCAACTAATGAGGTACCTGGTGTGTTTCTCCTTACTGCTCCACTATCAGGGATTCACAAGTGTTGAATCTGTAAAGCTTTTTTCTCTTTGACTGTTGAATCACACAAAACTGCTGCATTAGATACATCTGGAGTTTAATTTTTGTGACTTTAAACCAACTTACTAACTAGTAAATCTTGGCAATTAAAACTCTAATTTTATCTACAGAAATTGAAATAAGCTCACCTATTTTAGTAGTAGGAAGTCTAATGAATACTTAATCTAATACCTCCAGTTATGAGAGTATTTGAGTTTTGGTGTTACCTTGGCCCTGCACTGCAATTCTTATTGTGTTATGACACGTTAAGGTATACTCAGGATTAAGGGCAGTTTAAGCATGCTAAAAAAATACAAAATCCAGTTATGTTGCAAAGAGGTTGTTGTGGTTTTTTTCCTTTTCTTTTTAAATTATTGGAACTAATGCCAAAGGCAATGCACATGAAATGTAATTAGTAGCAACAGACTAACAGGGACAAGGCATTTGTCCTTTCCTCTGTGTGCTCAAACCAAGGATGTGTTTATGAAGACAGGTTGTTCAGGATATCTTTATTCTACCAGGATGGTCTAGGTAAGCTTCACTGCTGTGTAAGGTCTGGTTTTGTATTGTTGCAGTTTTTGAAGGAGTATTTTTATGATGAGGCTGGAGGGAACAGTTTTGATTGCACTGTGTGAACAGGTTCTAGATTCATAATCAGTAATAACCTCATACTGCCCAATAACTAATGCATAAACTTGGCACTCATTAGCGACCTCTGATCAACCCACTGATAGAGAATAATGAACACCTGTAACTTCAGTCATACATTTCAGTGTCTAGATAGTTATGTGAATATATATGTGAAGACAGACTTTATTTCTCATTCAGTAACTAAACAAGAAAGAAATGAATTGTTCTACATAGAGATGATTGGAGTCTTTCACTGAATACAGTTACTGTGGAAACAGATCTGGTGGTTAAATCCCTATATTTTGTGAGAAGTGCAGAAGCATCAGATGATTTCCAAGCTGTAAATACGTCAAGAGGTTTGATTTTATGTATTCCAGGTAGTTAGGGGGGAAAAGATGTGAAAAGTAAAAATTTGTCATCCTGGAGAAGCAGAGTTTGGTACTCTAGATAACAGGCTGTGTTGTTAATAGAAGTGTTAATGCACAATAGGAGCAACTGAGCCCCTGCTTTTTCTATCAAATAGAATTTGATGATCACTTACAACATAACGTATTTGTTTCAAGATAGAAAATGTTCTGTCACAGAACAAAGACAGGAATGATTAATTTTTTCTTGTACCTTTTTCTTGTACATTTTTTTGAAGTAGCATTTCTTACAGTTACTCTTTTTTTGTTACCCAATTAAATGTGCTTTTAGAACAGCTGTGCTTATTAGAAAATAAGTACGTTATTCACCCTGCCAACTGACAATGTTCAGGCAAACATCTTTTCGTTATATAAACTGAAAAATGTGGGGGAATATTAATAGAAATGGGCTACTGAACTATGAATAGCATAACTTTTTGGTTTTTGTCAATCACATTTAGGCTCGATCGTCTCTTTATTTTACTGGACACCGGTACAACACCAGTAACAAGAAAAGCAGCTGCACAGCAACTTGGGGAAGTAGTGAAACTGCATCCTCATGAACTGAATAATCTCTTATCTAAAGTAAGCATATTTTTTTCCCTAGTACTTCAGTGGTGAGAATAAAACTAGTTTAAAGGGGTTTGCTTCTGTGGGAAGGAGAAAATGCATTGTGGTCTTGTGTTTTTCAAAAGTATGAGAATGAAGAAAATTAGGGGCTGCTTCTGTTAAAGGTGCTGTTCTGTCAGCTTCTGAAATTATTATATAAGTGAGGTTTCGTTTAGCATTCAGTATTGATATTCAGCATTTATTCAGACCCTCTTATATAAAGAGAAGCTCTACTGCCTTTAAGGATTTCTGCTCTTGCCTTTAAAGATTATTACTTGGGTGATAAAGCATTAAAAATGTCGACAGCTGCATGCCTTTAAAAGCGCTGGAAATTGGGAAGAGTTTTCCATTAGTT
This sequence comes from Sturnus vulgaris, assembly GCF_052056855.1. Taxonomy (NCBI): domain Eukaryota; kingdom Metazoa; phylum Chordata; class Aves; order Passeriformes; family Sturnidae; genus Sturnus; species Sturnus vulgaris. Next base: position 22,994,158 of record NC_142250.1, on the reverse strand, counting down.
TGAGACTTCAATCTGACCAAGTCTAGTAAAACCACCAAAAATAGTCTGCATCTGACAGGTGGAAATGGCTCAGTAACCTCATTTCTATTCTTATTGAACCAGGTGCTCTCATCACAATTGATGCTATCAGCAGAGTGGCCAAGGAATCATGATTATCAAACTGCTTTCAGAGAAATAAATAGTTTTTCCAGCTGTGTGACATAGTGATAAATTAGTTTAGAAGAGCATCTATTGCTTCAAGTGACCCATGTTTTATCTCTTCTTGGGTTAAATGACTTCAGGGTTTTAAGGTCTGTTAATCAATTTTGAATGCTTCCTTGTAGAGAAAAAAGCCAGCAACAAACCAACCAGCCAAAAAAATAAAAACATGTCTCAAGCCTTGTTCAGTACCTGGAGGAAATAAAGCTTCAGTTTAACAGATTGGACTAAATATAACTTACAGAGTCTTAAGGTCGGGCTCTGGCGAGTGTTCTGCTAAGCAGTGAGCAATATAGAAAAGGCTGCTGGCATTTCTTGGTTTGTATGTTGTATTAATTAATTGCATTAAAGTAATTGTGTTTTAATAGAGCATAACAGCTGATTGATTTTTTTTTTAAGTACATTTTAGGCCAATACTTATTTACCTATTAATGTCTCCTTAAAGGTGTTAGTGTATTTAAGAAGTACGAATTGGGACACTCGCATTGCGGCTGGCCAGGCTGTTGAAGCAATAGTGAAAAATGTACCTGAATGGAATCCAACTCCAAGATCAAAACAAGGTGCTCCTTAAATTAATTGTGTATAACTCATTGTTTATCTTATGCAAACTGTCTGTGATACGAGACTTTGCAAGCCATCTATGTCATTTGGTTTTTTATGAGTGTAGACTTTTATTTGCATGTAAGTTGTTTGGAGCAGGGTGCTAATAAGGCCAAGGTCATGAGTTCAGTCTCTGTATGGGCCACTTAAGTGCTGCACTTGATGATCCTTCTGGGTCCCTTCCAACTCAGACTATTGTGTGATTCTGTGAAGTGGGACTGTAGTTAAACCTCTTTGCCTTTAGATATTCTGACCTTTATTTCTTCCAGAATTCCTGTGCTTGTGCTTTGTACCCTCATAAAGCTTTTATAAAGAAAAGGAGTAGCTAGTAAAATATTAAACGGATCAACTTTGTCAAGATAGTTTGCAGAAACTCTTTTCTTCACTCTTCCCTTAATCCAGGCACCTTTCTGAGGGAGGTGAAATGGCAGCTTACTCAAGTCTGTTCTGTTTCTTTTCATCTGGAATCATCATGTTTGGGATGTTAGTTTCCTTAATTGTTGAGTTGTGGACTAAGTGATTTTGTCCAAACTCATTAGTACTGTCTGTGCTCGCAACTTTGTGGCCCGAGTTGCAGAAATTCACTGATTTGTTTAAAAACACACGCATGCTCCCTAAAATAGCAACAATGAAACTCACATCTGTTTGAGATGATCTCATATTTGTTTCACTTGGTGCCTCCCAGTTCTGTTGGCTTTGAATTTGACAAGCAAGTTCTGCATTTTCCTTGTCCATTGTCTTTATTTTTGTAAACCATCATATTTGCTCTCCTCCAACAACTTCTCTTCATATTGAAGATTGCAGTCTCTTCAGTCTTTCCTCACAAGACAGCTGCTTTGTCTTTTAAATAACTTTTTCTCTGTGCTTTCTCTTCTCTTACTTGTCTCCTCCTTGAGATGCACAGAACTCCACTCAGTCTGCCTATATCTCTAGAGTACCGAAATTTACACAGTGACAAAATGATGTGCTTTGTCCTGTCATCAGTGTCCTTCCTGGTGAGACCCAGTACTCGTTGTCTGCTCTGCCTTTCTGTATTCATCTGTTTATTGAGCAGTGAAAGTTGTCAGAAATGCCTCCAAGATTTTTATTTAGTGCAGTGTTCTGTAGGCATGGTTTAGGTTATTCATTTTTACACCTTATGTACTTATTTGCCCATTAGTCTGTTCTGAGTGTCCTCCTTGGATTCCATGGGGGCACAGGCTACCCAAAAGAGTTTAGTGTCACGTGTGTGCTTGGAGAAGAGTGCATTAGTGAATGTCCTTTCCATTGATTAAAGAATTGGTACCAACACTGATCTCCAAAGGACTCCAGAATTAACTTCTGCCTTTCAGTTTGTAAAAGGATGTTCTCCCCAGCTCTCTGCTAACCTAGTTCTTTTGATTTATTCTTTTATATGAATCCTTGCCAGAAGCTTTTAAATGTTATTATATTTGCTGGATGCCCTCTATCCACTTGTGGCAGGTCTTTAAGGACATTGATATTCAGGTTATTGAAAGATGCTTTTTTCCAGAGCAATTCTTTCCCAGTAAATCATATTTATCCATATGCTTAATAATTTAGTTACAGAATCACAGAATAGTTTGGATTGGGAAGAACCTTACAGATCATCTAGTTTCAACCCCTTCTACTGCAGGTGGGGACCCTGCTATTGTGTACTCTATCTTACCAAGTTCATTTCACTTGTCTAGTTCAAGGATTACTTGTAGCATGCCTCTTGTACATGGAAATTGGGTAACCTGTTAGTCTTAGAGACAGCATCCTTTTAGATGCATTGTCCAGTTCATGCATATCTGCCAATCAGATTGTTAATGAAATTGAAAAGTTAATTGTGTGTTTGAGAAAAAAGTAGTTTGACAAGAGCTTACAGCTAGGTGTCAGCAGCCCTTTCTCCCACACCTGTTTAGATCACTCTCTAGCTTGCCCACTTTGGATGCTTGGCTGGTAGGGATATGCAGCAGTGTTGGTGGGCTACTTGTGATACTGTTTGTGAGCCATATGCAGTTCAAAACTGTAAGCTAGCCCTGTGTGTATAGAGAAGGCTTAGTGGTAGGTCAGTGTCCAAGATTTTAAAATGCTAAATTTATCCAGGGAAAAGCATTATTTTCTTTTTCTGTTCAGGTACATTTAGTGACCTATTTCAGTCTATCTTTGTGAAAATTGAGCCTTTATACTTTGTGAATCCAAATGCTGTATGTCTGATGATTCTTTGCAGGAGAGATATTATCTTTTGCTTTTCCTTAATCTTCTGCCAGAATTTTGAACAAAAATTTCATCACATTGTCCTTAATATTATTTTTATTTCCTGCCTAGAACCAGGCTCAGAAAGTCCTAATGAAGATTCACCTTCAACAGATCGGTTGCGTTTTGACAGATTTGATATATGTCGGTTGTTAAAACATGGGGCGTCCCTTCTTGGATCTGCTGGTGCAGAATTTGAAGTCCAAGATGATAAATCAGGTATCTATATTTTACTTGCAAACAAGAAAATTTACTGATATAAAAAAATTTGTTGTGACAGCATTATGAATCTAGTCATCCATGAGTTTTCAGAATGTTAAGAAATAATGACAGAAAATTTCCCCAGCACAAGTGGTTTGTATTTTCATCCTCAAGTAACACAATTTTTAGGGGGTGTGTATTGTTTGTTTGGGTTAACATTATTACTATGTGTACAGTGGGGAAGAAAGGGTGGAAACCTTAAAAAGCATCAGAGATTTCTGTAGACTTTTTAAAAAGGATCAGGCACTATTACTGCTTATTCTTCACCTAAACAGTGTTCCCACATACAGAAGTAGGATATGGTTTATTTAAAAGCTTGAAGGTTTCAAGTATAGAAAGATTGCATGAAAAATACTGTGATAAGACTGACAAAGTTGGAAGATCAAATACCAGTGCATGTGTGATGTTTTTTGTTTCAAGTGACTTGTCTAATATTTTTTTAGCTGAGAGTTGGTTTGTCACTGTAATGGTACTGAATTATTTTAATCTAAGGTATTTTTTGTTATTACTGTACTTCCCTGTTCTTAATCCCAGACAATCTACCCGTTTCTGCACTGAATTAAGTAATACTGTTGATAAGAATCTGACTGTGTAGCACTGATTCCTTTGTTCCCTGTGTGTGATGGATTCTGTGCAGAATACACAGAAGATCAGTAGCTCAGCAAGGAGCAGCACCTGTGGCTGCTGTAACTTGAGCAGTGTCCTGTCTCTTCAGCCTGGTTGCTAATTTATTGCTTGCCATCTTTTAAGCTAGATTAATAAAGTGGTGTACATGTTTCACCTCACCTAATGAAACCCAACACTTCGGTTCATAGAAGCCTGATATTTATCCCAGTGTCACACGATTTCACATAAAAAACTAAAAGAACTAAAATAAATAAGAACTAAAAATCAAAAAATAAGAAAATGAAGCAAAAAATCTTTAGTTGCTGCTTTTTTTTAACTCATGGGAAAATGTCCAGTCTGCTTTCCCTTCTGTATTTTATAGCAGCTTTCCTTTTCAAGTAAGTAAACAACATGAATGGACATAATGTAACTTTGAATAATCTTTAGAATTAGCAGTCTTTGACGATTATTCTTAAGGTTATGTTAGAAAGGAGAAATATTTTTATAAAGAATGCAAATTACTTGTATTTGCTTGTCAGTTAAATGTAGTTTAAAAAAATGTACTGGTATAGATTATATTAAGTACTGGTTACTACTCGACCTGGTGTGTGCCCCAAAATCGTGCTTATATTGGTCATCTATTTAAAAGTTTGTGCTGATAATTGAAAATAAAAAACAAAAACCCCACCACACCACGGACAAACCAAAACAGCAGAAAATCAACCCCTCCTGACAGGTTTCTGTACTGTACATGTAAAAAGTGAGGTCTGACAGCACTACCAGCTTCAAGTTTTGGGTTGTTTGGAGGGTTTATTCTACTTGGGTGCTAAAATCTTACATTTCTTTATGTAAATGCAGGTGCTCCCAAAGTCTAGGTATTCTATAGTTAGTGTTGAAACTTCACACATTCTTGAGGTGGCATCTGTTAATTTCCAGAACGAACCTTGCTTGATTACAGTTGAAGTACTTGTGTAGTTAAAGTAGCAGAAAAGGTCTTCCTAGGTATGAGGGTGATTTGCTTTAGATGATTGTATTAGCCAAGTACAATTTAATCCTGTAAATTTTGGCTTTATGTACATTGAGCAAGTCAGTAAAATACCTGGTTGGAAATCTGACACATCTTCTTTTAAAACCCCCTTTTTAAGGTGAAATTGATCCTAAAGAGAGGATAGCACGACAGAGGAAACTGCTGCAAAAGAAACTTGGCTTAGATATGGGTGCTGCCATTGGAATGAATACTGAGGATCTGTTCAATGATGAAGATTTGGACTATTCTCCTTCTTCAGTTTTACTAGTAAACAAACAACCTGTAGGTAAAACCTCGGGCTATTTCACTGCAAGGAACAATACAGTGGGTTTCCTTAATTTGAGCTTGTGTGGTTATAGTATTTATATTTTAAATAAGATTGGCATCTAATGTGATATGCTTTGGCCTTCTGAGTTCTTATATCCTGTAGTTGCTTGTTAGTATTATTTGATGTCAAACTGCTGAAATGTTGGAATTGGAGGGTTGGGAAAGTTGAGAGCATTGTGGGTTTGAGAATTTTTCAGGACTTCATTGTAAGAAGAATTGACAATGAATGACTTTTCTTTCAGACTCTTCAGGCTGCTGAGTTAATTGACTCAGAATTTCGAGCTGGTATGAGCAGTAGACAAAAGAATAAAGCCAAAAGAATGGCTAAGCTATTTGCAAAGCAAAGATCCAGAGATGCAGTGGAAGCTAATGAGAAGAGGTATAATAGTGAACTGGTTTCCTTTTATTTCAGTTAAGCTGAGACTGTGATTTGATTTATCTGTTGAGAAACTTCCTACAGTCTTTGCATCTTAAATCTCTTATGTGCTAATTGTGCTGATGGTGGAAAGTTTGCATGCAGTGCTTGTTCCCAGGAGAGCTTTGTTGAGGACCCAGCTTCAGAGGCATCTTGACATAATGGGATGCTACAGCTGAAATGTGTGATTTGTCCCTGGTATTAAATATGACTTGATAATAAAGCATGAAAATGGGGGATTTCAAAAATTTAGAATACAGTTTTCTGATGTGTGCTGTGTTCTTCACTGTAGTTTATAGTGACATATTATCATATCTGCTGTGTTCTAGTGGTCATCTAGTGGTGAACAAAATTCTTGATCTTATTTAGGAATTTCTGGGTTTCTTGGAAAAAAATCTGAGACTGATTGTGAATTTGGGACGGCATTCTGCTGTCTACTCACTGCATGTTTGGTTTTTACGTAGAAGCTTACCTATCTTGCATATTTCAGTGTTAACACCTCTTTATTTTGTATTCTTGCCATACTTTATGGCAAGTTGTAGATGTAATTACTTCCCTTAGAGCATGCTTCTAACTCATAAACATGTACTTACTCCTTCTCAGCAATGATAGCACTGATGGGGAGCCAGAAGAAAAGAGAAGAAAAGTTGCAAATGTTGTCATCAGCCAGCCTGCCACAGACTCAAAAACATTGGTAGAAAATACTCAGGAAGAGGTATGATGTATTCTGCTGTTAGCAGGAATGATCATTCAGTTTTTTAGCAGAGAAATTTGAAACAAAACTCCTTCATATGCCCAAATTCTTTAGCCATCTTAGCATTCACAGAAATGGAATGAAGAATGTCATGGTCAACTTACTTTTATACAACGAAGCAAGTGAGCTTCTAACTGTGTGACAGCATTGAGGAAGAAAACACATTTCATCCTTTGGTAGCAGTTTGTGACCCAAATTAACACGAGTAGGTGGCTACAGGTGTCAGACCTGGGTATTAAACTGGAAAACTGTGCTAAACACTTACATGGTAGGATTACAGTGAGCCACAAATCATTTGTTCCAAATGCTTATTTAATCTTTGTACTTTAATTAGGCTTTATTTAGAATTAAGTTTTATCTTTAATAGTTGGAAGATTTAAAACAATTACCTTAGTCTTGGAAAAAACTGCATTTGTTTCAAAAGACTGAAAAGCTAAAAATTAAGAAGTGGTAAATAGAATATAAATGGTGCATGAAGTTTATTTGAGAAGACTTTATCTAGATAAGTCTGTATCCTACAAAAATAATTTCCAGTCATAGTTCAGTAATTAAATTTTTATTTACATAAAAATGATTGGAAAACTAATCTGATATATTAATGATAATTACAGGCTGAATAGCTGCTGGTTGCTAGCTATCTTTCAGTTGCTCTGTGTATGTGATGATGTGAACTTACTAATAGTAGTAAAAATTCCTTTCTGCAGCCATGTCAGTTTTCTTGTAGGAAATTTTGGAGTAGTGGATATGCTTTGGTTTTCAGGAAGTGGAATGTGTTTGGAAAAGGGTGCTGTTTATTGCTGGATTCATTGACCCAATTTTGTTATGTAGTGTTTTCAAACTGACACTTGTCTGTTATGTTCTTTAAAGGCAAAGTTCATAAACTTAAAATATGATTGGGTTAAATGAGAAACTTTGCTTAATTTTCTTTCTTAGCATGATTTCCAAAGGAAAGGTGAATTTCAGAACATCAAAATTAATTTCCATAGAGAAGAGATTACACTGTTAACACAAACTTCATAAAGTTCTTAAGAGATCCAGTGCTAATCAGTGAAGTTTCTGAACTGGGGAAGAAGATAGTTTTTTCAATTCTGCCCAGTAATGATGAAAAGTACTCTTCAAAGTGCTCTTTTGGGATTTTTTTGTATGCTATTAAGTATGCAAAAATAACAATGTAAGAAGTGTTTGATTCTTTTTTTTTAATCTCACACTTAATTTCTTTATGGATTTAGGCAAATGAATGGCCTCTGGAAAGCTTTTGTGAAGAGGTGTGCAATGATCTCTTTAACCCTTCTTGGGAGGTAAGACACGTGCACTATTTAAGGTGGGACTATTAAGGTTTTTAAAAAGGGCTTCAACAGAAATGCAAACACTGTATGTGTAGAATTTAAGAGAACTTTACCAGATACCAAAACTTAAATCATTTATGCATACAGATTACATAGCCGAGACAAATTTCCTTTTAGCAAACTTAAATGTTTTTTAAGACTCATTTAAAGGGGAATGGAAAACAGATGTGTAATGTGCAGTTGTGGAGAGTGGGAAAGATATGAAAAGCCATCATTATAGAAGTGAAAATTATGGGAGTATTGAAATTCAAGCAAAATAAAATCACATCAATCTATGGTTAAAAAGATGAAGCAATTAAAACAAACTTGGATTCATCAAGACTTTGAGGAATATTATGTGAATCTGTTGCTGGCAACAATGGCATGTTTGTCTGATACTAAGCTAGTAGAAAAGCAAGGGGAATCAATCCTTTAGTAACTACAAAAGCTATATGTTTGGTTACTTAGACCACTTATTTTCAAAATTCACAATGGTTCTACTCACCTTTTTGTTCAGTCCTTATACAATTTTCCACAAACTTTGGTAGAAATTTCAGGTAAAAATATGAAGTAGCTGATAATGATCTAACTTCCTTGTGCAGAAGGTCAACTAACTTCATTTTCTTAAGTTCATCTTTTGAAGGGTTGAATGCTAACAGCAACTCTAACATCCTTATGTGTATCTGTAGCAGTCTCGGTGATGTCAGTAAGGGCAGAGCCAATTTGCTCTCAAACTTGGAAACACAGAGATAGATCATATGTAGCAGCACAATTATTTTGGTCCCAGAAAAAGAATAATTATATTTGTGTGGCACATCATTGCATCTGAGCTAAAAAGTCTCACCTTATTTGAAAGCAGGCTGTTTGCAGTTGAAGGCCAGGTCCACTTGTCTTCTGGTATGTAGACATTCTCATAGCTTTCTTTGTACATTTGATATAAGGGAAGTAGATCAATACAGAATAATTATTACAGAATGTTCTGGGTGAAAAACAGGCTAGCCTGCCTCAAAATGTATGTTTAAAGATGCTTCTCTGGAAGGATCTTGCAATGTCTAGAGGTCACCTGGGTGACTACTTCAGACTGCTTGCTACACTTACAGGCAGTTGAAGTCAGGCAGGGTGAATCCTACTACTGCTATTTCCTCTGTACATTTGTGTCTTGTTGGTTTGTATTTGCAGAAGCTGAGACATTAACTAGCAAAGTCTCCTTTTTTTGACTTGTAAAACCTAGCTTATGAGCCATCTTGGACCAAATCAACTGTTGGTGTATGAACAATTGGAATTTTAAGACTGGACTCTGTGGCTGTTTTTTATTGGCTTGCTTATAGCTTTAACCAGCAGCCACTGAGCTGTACATAGGGGCCATGTATATTTGCATTTCATGTTCTGATGAAGGGAGGAGCTACCAAGTACTCAGTTCTAGTTGTTACTGCTGTGAAATGAAATGTAAGCAACAAGCATGTATATGAACTGTTCTTAAAAAAAATAGTTAATTCTCTTCTAACTTATGTAAAGGCCTCTCAATGAGAACCTGGTTCAAAACTCTGCTTTTGCAACTTTGCATATCTGTTGAGTGAACTTTCCTTGAGAAGCTGATTACTAGTCCAGTTAGGTATCAAAAATACCAGAAACAGGTGTGTCTTTAGCACATCTTTCTGCTGGTCTTTTGCTATTTCCAGAACTCTTCCTAGTGTGTTCAGCTGTTCATGTTTGGTGAGAACATGCAAGTGCCTGTAATTTGCTTTCCCATAATATTTGTTCACGTATTTCTGAAGTCCAGTCAAGCAAGGCAGGTTTGTAAGTTATGCAGAATAGTAGTTCCCAGAAATTTGTTTTGCAGACTGCAGAATACTCAGTGAGGATCCAAACTCTGTTTAAGAAATACAGAGTTACAGAAAAATATTAAACACAAAGTGCTTGAAACTATAATAATAGATTTGCTTTAGCTTGTAAACTTAATAAAACCAGTAATATCTTCAGACTTCTCTGACAGCTAGTGCCATATAGCATAGTGAGGTAAAAGTAAATGAATGTTGGCTGCATTACTGCAAATATCATAACATGTTAGAAAATAGAGGCAGTTTTTAATTGCTTCTGTTCATAAGCTGGCAAATATTTGAGCAAAAGGAGGTTGATTTTTGGAGAAGTGAATATTTTAATATGTGATTTGATGTAATAATTCCCACAAGTCTAAGTAGTGCTAATTCTTCAGCTCATGAAATATCTCTGTTAAGAACACGGTGGTATTATTTCAATTTTCCAGCATGGGTTTTGTCTTCTGTTCCCTAGTATTTTAAACTGACTTTATATTTCACTTTCCTAGGTTCGACATGGTGCAGGTACTGGACTGAGAGAGATACTTAAAGCTCATGGTAAAAGTGGTGGTAAAATGGGAGATAGCTCTTTAGAGGAGGTAAGTTTCCAGTTGTGTAGGCTTAGTATTTTGCTTAAATGAAGTTTAGAAAAGTGACTCTTTAAAATACTTTGCAACAGGTGTGTGATGTGGGGGAATATAAAGACTTTTCTCAGAAGCATCTGGATGACATCACTGTATGCACTGACAAAACACTGTTTTTAAAAGGCCTGTGCAGAACCCAATACCACTGTATAATTAGCCATTAATATATTGGTTGTGTATAAAGTTATTGAACATTAGCTTCCATATTGGCATATACTGTTTTCAAGTCCTGGTAAGGCTGTCCTGAAACAAAATTGACAAGCTAATTATGTAACTCTGGTAGTGTTTCAGACCATCTAACTCTACTTGCTTGAATGGTAAGAGGACTCTTATCAACCTGCTTTCTTTATTACGAGAAAGGGAATTAAAATAGTCTTTTTATAAGGAGAACAATTGTTTAAAAATATCCTGACAGTAATTGTATGTTTACTAATAGTGGATTTTATCCAGATTCCTATTGACTCTCCTGCTGTAAAAGCAGCTGGAAGAGCTTGTGGCTTAGAGAGTTGAAGAAGGAGATGTAAATCAGTGTACTTCAGCATACTTAGTAATAGGGAAAGCAAAAACTTCTCTCTCCTTCCTTCCTTGTATAATAGTATTTGTTTCGTGGAGATGGCTGGATAATAATAACACAATCTTCTATAATAAAATACTTAAACCATTTCTTAACTATTTATGGAAATTCTGTATAATAAAATATATATGTATATAATGAATAAATATAATAAATTGTTAATAATATAGCAACAACCAAAACGCCAGTATGGTATCACCATTATTCTTATACTGACTTTAGAACACAGCACTGTACCAGCTACTGAGAAAAACTAACTCTGTCCCAGCTGAAAGCAGGACACTAGCCTTTTGATAAAGGTACTGTGTTTTTAGAGAAGAAAACAACCAGGTTATGATATTTGTAATAATCCAGGTGAGTTGAATTAGTGCTGACTACTGGCCTGGACTGTCTCTGCAAGAGAACATTATTGAGTCAATGTGAACATTTGTTGTCATGTCTTTTACAGATATTAGCTCAAGTAAGCATATCAGAAATGCTTTATGAATAAATGTAGTCAAGGTGTTGAACTTTTCTGTTCTTACAGATGATTCAGCAGCATCAGGAGTGGCTAGAAGATTTGGTTATTAGACTTCTTTGTGTGTTTGCACTAGACAGATTTGGAGACTTTGTTTCAGATGAAGTAAGTTTGTTATGTTTTCATGAACAGGTAGATCAGCAGGCTTCTGCAGATTACATTGCAGCAGCTTGGCTGTGCCTTGTGTGGTGCTACTGCATGTGCCTGTTATAACTGCTCACAGATGCTTATTAAAAAGTAGCTGATACATAAACCTGACCTTGTTTGTATAACGGTTTGGTCATCTGGCTCTTCTTAAGTCAAATTTCATGCAGAAGTATCTGTTTTGTCGTTTACTTTTTTCCTAGGTAGTGGCACCAGTACGTGAGACTTGTGCTCAGACTTTGGGAGTGGTACTGAAACACATGAATGAAACTGGTGTTCATAAAACTGTGGATGTTCTCCTGAAGCTACTTACACAGGAACAGTGGGAAGTGAGACATGGTGGTCTCCTAGGGATAAAGTATGCTTTGGCCGTACGTCAGGTAATAGCCCTCATGACAAATTGTAGAGAACTTTAGATCAAAAATCTCTGCTTTAAGTAGAGGATGTAGCTGAACAGTAGATAAGTGTGATAAAGCCAGCTTGCCTGCACTGCAGTCCTGTGGGTTGAGATGTGTGACTGCACTTTTATATCCATGCTGCAAGTATATAGTGCAAGCTGTGCTTGCAGAAAACATTGATATGCCTGCCTTGTCTTGGTGATACTCTCATATGTGAGGTAACAGAGCAGAGTGTTACAAGAAGTATAGGCTATCTGTAGTGGCATTCTGCAGACACTGAGCTTTGTTTATACCAAAACCAAGCTGACTTACAGTTCGTTAAATTTGCTAACCTATGTTTAATTTCATGAACGGTTACTTAAAATATCTAGGTTACAGTCTTGGACCTGTACCATCCCTTTGAAACAATCAGGTTCATTCACACACAGAGTACATCTTAGTTGATTGTATCTTTATAAGCTTTTTCGGTTTAAAAATGCTTTTGATCTTTTTGGCAGGACATGATCAACACTTTATTGCCTAAAGTATTGCCTGCAATAATTGAAGGTCTGCAAGATCTGGATGATGATGTCCGAGCTGTTGCTGCAGCATCTTTAGTACCAGTAGTGGAAAGCCTGGTCCAACTTCAGTCTCAGAAGGTGACTGAACTGTTTTAAGTTCACTTTTGGTCTAAGTGAAGAAAATAATACTTAGAGGCAGCACTGGTTTTGTTGGGCTTTTTTCATTATAAACCTCCTCTGCTTATTTGTGTAGGTGCCTTTTATTCTTAATACCTTGTGGGATGCACTTCTGGAGTTGGATGACTTGACAGCTTCCACAAACAGTATCATGATCCTTCTTTCATCCCTTCTGACTTACCCTCAGGTCCGCAAATGCAGGTAACTTTGCAATTAGTATTGCTTCAGTATTACAGGTCTGAGTGTCCACTTACAGTCAAATTGGAATTACCAGTTGTTTTCAAATTATGTACCAAGGAGATTTCTAATTTAACTCAGTATTTTATTTCTACTCTAGTTTTTCCATAAAGTGAAGGTTGCAGCAGTGCTTCTATTTCTGGTAGTGAAATACAACAAAGGAATTAAGAGGTGTACTAAATGTGGTTTATATGAGACTTTTTTTTTCTTCTTCTGTCTCTCTCCATTCATCTTGGGTGTTTTCAGTAAAGGATATTTGCTCCACTCACATGGTGGTACTGCCCAAACATCTTGTTTGCTTACAAGGATCAGACAAACTCGAAATGAGACTAAACTATGTATATTAAGACACATTCATGAGCCTGTAGAACTTTACTGTTGGAACAGTTCTGAACATAAATTCACATCAATAGTACAACCAGTAATTCTGTGATGGATTGATGACAGTTGCAATCTTTCTGGGACTCTGACAAATGAAAGGAACTTCATTCATCCTAGTATGTTAAATTTTTCATAATATACGTGGTAAACTCACAGTATCTGCATTTAAGGTAGATGCTGTATACACATTTGATTTTTCTCATCCTGTATGATTGGCACTGCTGAAGCTGGTGGTTGCCCAAATCCAAAATAAAGAATGAAGTTTTGTTACTAATGCAGTCTTTAATTCAGCATGTACTACTTTCATCAGCTGATATGCTAGTTGCAGCAGTTGATACGTGAGTTCGTGCAAAAAAGATGCAAGCTTGTTTTTAATTATTTGTGAAGTCATAACTGCCTAATAGCAACTTCCGGACATAAACAGCCCTTTGTGTTTTCTAAACAGTTGAACAAAGCCTAAAGTATGATCTGGGAAAAAAAACATGGTAAAAACACACGCTTAAACTGACTAGTTCTCTATACCAGTTAAAAAATCCCAAATCAGTATTTTCCTGAAAAAAGATATCAACTCAAACTATTTAAAATGAATAAGCTGTAGTAAGTTGATCCTTCACTTAAAATCACCAAGTATATGCAATACTTTCCTTTCTTTTGGATAAAATGAGAATAAACAAAATTTACTTAGCTCTGTGTATGTGGTTTTTTTTTTATCCCTGACACTGCCTCTACATCTCATTTTCCTGTAGTATTCAGCAATCCCTGACAGTTTTGGTCCCACGTGTGTGGCCGTTCTTGCATCACACGATATCTTCTGTGCGAAAAGCAGCACTGGAAACATTATTCACACTGTTGTCTACCCAAGACCAGGTAAGAATTAGAGTTAGTAATGTCTTACTGTGATGCATATTGGAATGTGCTTGGTTATACGATATCCTTGTTTCAGAGTTCTTCAACATGGCTGACTCCAATTCTGCAGGACATGTTGAGGCACATATTTCAGTTTTGTATCTTAGAAAGCAACCAAGAAATTCTGGATCTTATTCACAAGGTATGTGCATGACTTACCACATAGATACAGTGCTTGTGTATCCTGCTCTTTCAAATCCTCTGTGCTTTTGTGCAGATGAAGAATAGTGTGTTTATGTTAAATATTTTGCAATTGTTATGTGTGATGCTTTACTGTAGAGTAAATGAGAGTGTGTTCTACAGTTTCTCAGCATGTGTATGATCTTACATAGATGTATGAATTTGTCATAGTTTCTACTGTGGTTCTTTCCCTAGGTGTGGCTGGAACTGTTAAACAAGGCATCTGTACAGTATGTTGTTGCAGCTGCTTGTCCATGGATGGGAGCGTGGCTCTGCTTAATGATGCAACCATCTCATTTGCCCATTGACTTAAACATGTTGCTAGAAGTAAAAACCAGATCCAAAGTAAGTGAAATGTGGCCTCGCTTACTGTTCTCAGGAAAGTAGGAAATTGCTTAGCTGTATATAAAACACATTCTGAGGGGAGTAGAGGGGAGTGGCAGTGCTTTTCTACAGTTCCAAATGTAAACTGTCTTACATGGCTCAAGTCTGTAGAGCAAAAGGGTTCTTGTCAGGTTATGAGAATTAAGTTCTTCTGTGTAGCGTTCTCTACGTGGGTACTTTATAAATCTGTGTTTACATGGCTCTAAAGCCATCTGTTTGCAGGACTGAGTTAAATACAAAAGCATTGTTATTTCTGAAAACATGCTGAGAGAGGTTTCTTTTTTCCTCTGTGTATTTATTGGCTGTATGTCGAGTATTAACCTTAATATTATAGCAAAGGAACTTAGCATACGTTTAATTGGACTACAGAATGCTACCAGTGGACAGGTGATATGCAAGCATTGACTACTTTAAGAAATCTGTTACCCAGGAAGTGTTCTTAGTCCAGCTTTTTAATGGTGTGATGATTATTTGTATTGTTATGGAATATAAATTCATCTTTTCATTACACACACACTTTTAACCTTTCCTTTATTCCACAGGAAAAAGCAGGTGCTAAACTGCGTCAAAGTCAAACCCAGAATAAGGAAGTGATTCAGGAATACATTGCTGGGGCAGACAGCATTGCAGAAGATCCAGCAACCAGGGATTACGTTGTCATGCGTGCTCGGATGATGGCAGCAAAGTCAGTTTACTGGAAATATGAAAAAAATACTTAAAAGCCATGTATTTTTTCCATAATATATAGTGGTTTTGCCAAAATCTAATTACTATTTTGGCATCTTCATTTTGAATCATTGATTGCAGAGTAATTATAACATTGAAGTGACTGTTCTTTTTTGTCTTGTCAGGTTGCTGGGAGCACTTTGTTGCTGCATTTGCGACCCAGGTGTAAATACTGTTACTCAAGAAATAAAGCCAGCTGAATCATTAGCTCAGCTACTGCTCTTCCACTTGAATTCTAAATCTGCCTTGCAGAGGATTAGTGTTGCGTTAGTAATCTGTGAGTGGGCAGCCTTGCAAAAGGTAGGATGTTTCTGCAGCAAAAATAAATTTTACTTACTATCTCAATCCACTGCTTGTTGTGTAGTACTTAGCTTGAATAAGAATTCAGTAGGTAAGCTAAAATGGTGTTTATACATTTAAATGCCAAAATCTTGATCATTAGACATTGGAGGAATACAGGACTCAGTAGATAAATGCCAGCTGTCAGAACTATGAATCAGTAAATACGCTCAAATCTTTTCTACAAATAAATCTATTCTCAAGATGCCTTTTATCTAAGGTCAGTGATGCTTTTTAAGATGACTGTTTTTTCTCTACTCAATGTCACTTCTAGGGGCAGACTTTTTGTTCTTAATCCTTCATCGTTAATATTCTGGGTTATGAATGTTAATAGTCCCTCTGGAAACTGATTTTTGTAGCTAGATTCTGCTGCCCAAGACTGAACAAAAGAAATTGTGATTATTCAGAAATGCGAATTATGTTGTTCTGTTACAGGAGTGTACAACTGTGGCTCTTTGTGTTCAACCTCGTTTGCTTGGGGTCCTTTCTGAACATCTCTATTACGATGAAATTGCGGTTCCTTTTACACGAATGCAAAATGAATGCAAACAACTCATCTCATTGCTAGCTGATGCACACATTGACATTGGAAACAGAGTAAACTGCAGTGTATTTACAATAGATCAAGCTAATGAGCTGGTAAGTAGAAGCATGCCTGCCTTTGCTCCAAATCTGTACTTGTCTTGAAATTATGCCTTCAGCATAATTATTACATAGACAATAACTTGCAGAAATAATGTGGTGACCTTTGCATATCTCATGAAAAGGAATGTGTGAAGATTCTTACTGCTTCCCCTGAGGCGTTTTCAGTCTGACAAAAATAAAGTGCAATACGAGTTACATACTTAATGGAAGAAGGACACTGAGTGTTCTTATCTCAGGTGTGGATTCGCTATTGAAGTCTATGCATAAGAAGACAAAGTGGGCTTCAAAACCATTGTCAGAAGACTTGTAAATAGACTATATAAGTTCTAGGCCTCCTCCCTCCTTGCCCCCATACCTTTTAATCTGCTTTTAATCTTTTTCCAGTGAAAGATTTAAGCAACAGTAGTCAACCAGTTGTGAGTGGGGAAGGATATGGAAGGTTCTGCAACTACTTTGTTGTGCTTTTTTTCTTAGATTTTTATCCCAGTCTCTTTCCTCAAAAGAAAATCAGCTGAGAAACAACTTGTTTGTGTACTGGACCTTGTACATCCTTTCTGGATTCTTATATTCACATTTCTGCCTTGCTGATCTGTCACATGCTTACATATTTCCAGAATATCTGGGTAGAACTGATAGATATGGGACAATCTAAATTTGCAGGAGTAGGTAAACTGCTCTTGTAGCTTTGGGAATCTGGACTTTAAATGACTATAATATATCTGATTTTCTCTTTGATTTGCAGTTCAGGATTCCCAGAAACTACATTTTGGAGTATTTCTTGTTATTTACTTGGCAAATGGAGATGGTGATATGTGGTCAAGTGACTCCTGTTGTGCCATGAGGATAGCCTGTTTTATAGTAAATGAAAGAGATTTGCAATTCTTTTTTTTTCCTTTCCCTTAGGTTACTTCTGTTTTCAATGAGGTGACATCATCCTTTACTTTGAATCCTAAAGTTCTGCAACAGTTGGACAGTAAAAGGCAGCAAGTCCAAATGACTGTTACAGAAACAAATCAAGAATGGCAAGTGTTGCATCTGCGAGTCCACACCTTTGCTGCGTGTGCAGTTGTGAATTTGCAGCAACTTCCAGAAAAACTAAATCCTGTTATAAAACCCTTAATGGAAGCTATCAAAAAAGAAGAGAATACACTCGTGCAAAACTATGTGGCTTCATGTATAGCAAAGTTACTTCAGCAGTGTACAGCAAGGTCTCCTTGTCCCAACTCAAAGATTATAAAAAATCTCTGCAATTCCCTGTGTGTAGATCCACACCTTACCCCACTGGCAGCATGTCCTGCACAGCCTCAGAGTAGCCAGGAAAACTCCAAAGGTATGACATCTAAGACTGCTATGGTTCCTAATATGTCTGCTTATTTCTGAGCTGTTGAAATGAGTATTTGAATGAGACTTGTTTTCATTGATTTTAAAAATGCCAGCATCTGAGTATTTATTAATAATGATTTCATTTAGGTATTCTAAACTGTGTACAACTAATATGTATTATTTTATATCTGTATATCTATATGGATCTAGAAAATACTGTCATTCCAATTTCCCAGTATTGACTCTTGCTTGGTTATTATCCAGTTATGATCACATTTCTCTTACAGATGTTATCGAGTAAAAATGGAAATTATAGTAGCCTGTCAAAAACATGATTTGTGTTACATTCCATAGGCTAATCATAAGATAAAAAGATGAGGACAAATTAATAAAATTAATTCCAAATTAATAAAGTAATCTTATGCATGCAATGGCCATGGATTCTTTAAATGGCTGTCCAGTATTGAAAATGTATGGATTGAATGAATAACCCAGATTAACCCAATTAAGATCTTAATGCTTTCAAAGATTCTAACCTACTTTAAGGTTTGACTGTTGTATGTTTTACTCATTCTTAATGAATGTGTCCTCCTTTATCTCAGGATAGAATAACATTCATACCTGATTGAAAGTGAAGCTCTTAATATAAATAGAAACATCAACAAATCCAAGGATACTGATGGCATCTTTTATTGTGTCGTGACAGAAGTATTGAACTGTTTTAGAGGACACAGAACATAAACTGGTGGAAACTTTAGAACATAATGTGCTTTCTATGAAATAAAATTGTGCAGATGTTTTGTATTTGATGTGTTACCAGTGCTTCTTGCTGAATTATAATTTCTGGCAGTTTGCACACTGAACTTTTCATTCCAAGTCTGTAATGTGTTTGTAGCATAGTAACTCCTCTGTACTGAAGTGCCATCGTCCTCAAGGGTGGAAGAAATCAAGGGTTTTTTAAAGCACAATCAGCAGATGACTTGTAGGTAGCTCTCACTTCCCCCTATGTGTTGAACTGCAGCATAAATTGTTGTCAGCTGTTCTCCCTTTTCTTTTAGGGCCCAACTCTGATAAAGATGGGATGCAGCACACAGTCACTAAGCACAGGGGAATAATTACACTGTACAGACATCAGAAAGCTGCTTTTGCCATCACAAGTCGGCGAGGTCCTACTCCAAAAGCTCCAAAAGCCCCTATTGCAGATCTCCCCACAGGCAGCAGTGGAAGCATTCCTACAGAACTTGATGAGGTACATTTCAAAAGTGTGAATTTGCAACTTCACATTTACTCCTCCCTTCCATTACTTTCCTTACAATGGAATTCACTGGAGTTCATACCATTGTAGTAGGGATGGGCCAGGGTTTTGCATCACAAAGTAAGTTTTGTGATGCAAGCAGCTTATGTTTGATGTTTTGAATGTTTGTCATTAAGAGCATTAGTAACTCCTGAAATGTTATATTTACTGTAGTATATGAATATCAATATAAGTTTGTGCAGATGGAGTTCCACAAAGTGTGGAACAAACACAAGAGGACACGAGCTGTGTCCTTCCCATGGTAGTGTTGGTTCATCTCAATGCCTGCTGAATGCCTCTGAAACATTAAAACCAGCAACTGAAATAGGACTCTGTGAAACAGCATCTGTGTGGCTTCCATACTTGTTTTCCTAAACTCTCCCCTTTTATTAATTTCAAACTTCAGCATGTTTTAACTAGATTCTAGGTAGGACTGTGAACTCCTAAACAATGTTGTGGATTTTGTTCCTAATTAGTAGTGTTTTTTATTAATTCTTCTTGCCAAAGAGGGTGGGATAAATAAAAAATCAAGTATTCTAAGTTTTCTAGTATAGTACTACTCTTGGTGTCACTGTATTGGCAATATCTGAGGTTCTGGGACCAGAGCCACTGGGAAACGTCTTGTTGAAATGGACCAATATCAGCAAAGGCCACATCTCAAATGTATAGAGTTTAAATAATTGGCTACAAAAGATTTTTTTGTATTTTACATCTATAAAGAATAAAGTAATTAACTTGGAAACCTATTGGTGGATGTGTTGTAGGTAGGTGTAAACAATCAGAATTGAATGCCTATGTAATGAGATGTCACCCTTGGCAATAATTGTTATTAAATGTATCTAACCTCACTACTTTGATAAATTGTTTAATTCTAGGCTCAGAAACCTTACGTTGTACAGAGAAGAGGAGCTGAATTTGCCTTATCTACTATAGCTAAACATTTTGGTGCTGAAATGGCAACAGGATTGCCACATCTCTGGGATGCTATGGTTGGTTCATTAAGGAACAACATTCACATAAATAATTTTGGTAATTACACTTCTGATTTCAGCTGGGAAGGGTGGCAGGCTGGATCCAGTATGCCAGTTTTAAACTGAACACCTTTTCTGTTTGTACCAGACCGAAAGTCCTTACTGGAAAAAGGAGATGCTCCTGCTCAGGAGCTGGTGAATTCCTTGCAGGTTTTTGAAACAACAGCAGCTTCAATGGATACTCAGCTACATCCTCTGGTAATCACCTCTTGCATGAAACACTTCAGCCTCTTTGTTGCTAGTGGTTTAAGTCTATATTATTCTTTTTTAGATGTTTTTCTGAATTGTGTGGCCAGAGTGGAGGCAAAATGGTAGTAATAAAGTCAGTTTATTGCTTGGCTATCCTGTACCAGACTGAAGGTTGTCAGAAAGGTTGCCTGTGCAGGGAATGCAAAAATTATGGAGACCTCAGTTTGCCCCCAAGTAGAATAGGTTTGATTGTTTAAACTGTTTCTTTCTATGAACTGTCTGTTTCTACTCGAGAGAGAATCCTGGAGTTGGGATAATTCTGTGAAAGTATCAGTAAAGTACTGGTTAAAAAAACAGGAATAATCAAGAAAGCCATCCTTATGTCTGCATTGAACACAATTTTCAGTACTAGCCTATCTGCAGTACTCTATTTCAGAATAAATATAGTAGCTCTGGAAGAGACACAGAAGACATGACAAAAATACATGACAAGGCTCCTATGCAAGGAATAAGTAGGCCAGACTCTGGAAAGGTTGTGTATAATGAAGGGCTATAAAATGCCGAGCAGATGGAGAAGAATCATGTGGAAATTTCTTACCTATTTTAATAAAATACTTAAGTGATTTTGAATGCATTTAGTATATGCCATGGAAAGACTTTTTTAATATGTGCATTTTATATGTATAGGCACATAAATGTGGTTATTGTGTAGATTGTTTTTGGTGGTGCTAATACTGTATGCAGTTTAAAAAAAACTCGTAGAAAGTCAAAGAGGCTGATCTTGGTTCATCAAAGCTAGAATTTAGGGACTTTCACAGCAGGAAAAACCTGACCATCTGTTCAGGTGTTGGATACGAAAGCACATCTGCACTGATTAAAAAGAGGACACATACATACACCAAAGACAGACCTGTATATCCTGCTGGGGAGATGCAGATTTCCTTCTGGGTGTCCTCCATGTCACACAGAATTAGTGAGATTCCCAACATGAGTGAGTAATCTGCTTAAACACAGAGGGAATGAGTCTTGAATGAATATGCTAGCTGGAAGGAATTCTTAAATCTATGTATCTGTGTTTAAGAAATATTCTATTCTGTGTATTTAGTACTATATTTTCAGTGTTAAACGCCTCCTTACTAACTAAGGGCTTCATTAGTTTTCATTTTGACTGAAATGCTAAATATTTTGTTACTCTGAATTTTATCTGTATTGGGGCACTCAATACATGTTCAAAGTTCCAATTGCCTTTTTCTTCTGAAATGATTTTCTAGTTTTAAGCAATTATATCTTGCAAATGAGCCTTTTATGCATTTTTAAGTTACTTTGAAAGACTGTAATTTAAAAAAAAATTACGAATTTGTTTATAATTCATATTAATCTTTACTCCCCATGCCTTTTTTCTTTTATTCAGTTAATACAGCATTTGCCTCATCTTTACATGTGCCTTCAACATCCCAGCACTGCTGTGAGACACATGGCTTCCCGTTGTGTGGGTGTTATGAGCAAAATAGCAACCATGGAAACAATGAATATCTTTCTAGAGAAAGTTCTGCCCTGGCTAGGAGCAATAGATGACAACACCAAACAAGAAGGTGCAATTGAAGCACTTGCATGTATCCTTGCTTGTGTATTCAAAAATGCAGAATCTTTGCTGTTGTTTCATTTGGGTGAACAAAAATGGTTGCCTGGAATAAATGGAGGAGGAATGAAATAAAATACTAAGCTGTTTTTTCTCCTGTGGAAAGAAACAGAAGAAACTTCCATTTCTATTGCCCTTATTTTATCTACCAAGTGACATTTTGGTGGAGGTAATTCCGTTTCTCAAACTATGCACTTTTCTGGCTGAATGTAATTGGGTAGATCAGATTTCCCTGCTTCTGCATTGCTTTGTTACTAGAAATCTCACTCACCCGAGTGTAACAATTAATGACTCTTACTTATTGAGTGTGAAATCTCCTGGGTGTGTATTTGTCAGACAAACCTGAGCTGTTAAAAACCATTTCCTTAATAACCACTCCAGGTGTTATGGAGCAGCTGGATGTTGGTATTGTTCCATACATTGTCCTTCTAGTGGTTCCAGTTCTGGGGAGAATGAGTGATCAGACAAACAGTGTGCGTTTCATGGCTACTCAGTGCTTTGCCACACTCATTAGACTGATGCCTCTTGAGGTAAGCTCGAGCTGTAATTTATGGAGTATGTGACCTGTCCTTTCCACTCTTTCACCAGCTGCAAAGTCCAGGCTTCTGGCTTATTAAATGCTGAATAAGTAACTGGTTTTATAGGAGTTGAGTTTGTATCAGATGATATTAGATGTGCCCTTTATAAGTAAAATGAACAAAATTTGACCCTGTGTTAGCAATTTCCTATTTAATGTTAAAATAAAATTTCTCTTTATAAGAAGCTCATTTCAGCTGTATATGCTATTAAATGGTAGACTTACTAATTTTGTGTGTAATGCTGCTTTTTTTAGTTTGGGTTTAAAAGTTTTTGGAGTTCTACATGCACTTTCCTTAGGGTATGTGTGTTGCTGAGTATGTTAAGAGAAATGCACAAAAACAATACTAGTTTAAAAGAAAAATCAAAAATAACAGTAATAGAAACTGTGTGGGGATAAGTAGGGTCACTTTTATTACTAGTTCTTAAAATTTAACACTACTGCATCATAATACACAATATTTTGCCTAAATATGTAGGGTAGTGCTTTTTAGTCATCTGCTTCAGTCTTTTACTCCTGCTACAACTTGTATACCTCAGACAACTTTTCATGTTGTGCATCAAAGACTACAATGCCTCTAAGTAACTTAATGTGACCACCAGATGGTAATAGAAGACAGCTTAGAATTTCCACAGCAATAATAAAAAACAGTTGTCAGCTTAATGGGTTTTTATTATTTCACTTTTTAATTTAGCACTGTATGTTATTAGCAAGTAAGAAAGCATATTTGGCCCCCAAATGCCTTCTTTGGGCTTCTGGCCTGGTATGGGGACTACCTAGGAAGTAAAGGTCTGCTGTTACAAATCTAGAGGGGTTCATTTTTTTTTTTTTTTTCTCCTAACAGTTTCCAACTGCTTGAATTAATCCTATGGATTTCAGTATCCCATTAAATCTAATCCTAATAAGTAGGAGAAAAATCCATCAAACTTGGGATGGTAGCTTGTGCCTCAAGAGATGTGGGTGTCACAGGATTCTCTAGCCAGCCAGATAAACTTTGATTAGAGGGAGAATAGCTCAGTCTTTGTAGAACCTTAGCAGCGTGACCAGAATTTTCCATCTTTTGTGTAATTTCTGTCAATCTGTACAATGTGTCCTTTTGGGGCAGGATTTGTCTCTTGTACCTTACAACACTGCATGTGTTGACCTGCAAATAATCAAACAAGTATAGCTAAATATAGTATTTAAATCCTGAGTTTAGATTCATACAGTTGAGAAGACTGCAGATCTTTAGTGTGTTTAAAATGTCTGAGTATGAGGTTTTCTTCTTCTCCTTTGTGTGGCAATTAAGTTCTGTAGCCCTTAAACGACTGCTTTAAAAATGTTCCCTAGGCTGGTATACCAGACCCACCAAACATGTCCGAAGAATTAATCAAAATGAAGGCTAAAGAACGTCACTTCCTGGAACAATTACTGGATGGAAAAAAACTGGAAAATTATGAAATTCCAGTACCAATCAAAGCAGAGCTCAGAAAATACCAGCAGGTAACAGCTTATATTTTATTTTAAGAGTTCCAGTCTTGATATGATTTCATGGAATAGTAGGAGTTGTTCAGGTATTGGCATTTTTCTTGTAGATTGAGTGTTCTGGTTTTTGTTGTGCAGTGTGTATCTTGGACTCTGGATAAGGAAGAACAAATGAAGTCACGCATGCTTCTTACGCTGTTCTAATGATATTTTTTTCCCCTTTCTGGATTTTTGCCTTTTTTTGTGGGAATGGCCTGTGGTCTGTGCCTTGCTAACACTGACTGTGGCAACCCACCACTGCAAAGGCAGACCTCACTGTACCATCTGGATGTTTGCTTCTCCCTTTATTCCCCCCTCTTTTAGTGAATGGGCTCTACTGGATGCATTTGTGGTGGGAAATGAGCTCCTAGTTTGGCAGTGCCGGGTCATTGAACATATGGATGTTTGAATTGAATGAAGCTCAACTAGCAAAAAGCCAGTTTTTACTTGAGGCACTCTCCTTTTCTGATTTCAGGATGGAGTGAATTGGCTTGCATTTCTCAATAAATACAAACTTCATGGAATTCTTTGTGATGACATGGGCTTAGGAAAAACTTTACAGTCCATTTGCATTCTTGCAGGTGATCATTGCCTCAGGTAAGCTTAAACAAATAACATTGTGTCTTAGACTTTAGTGATAGGTCTTAGGTGTGGTAATGAATTTGGACATAGTCCTGGGCAATTGTGACTGTAGGTGGTTGTGCTTGGAAAAGGGGTTTGGACCAAGTGGCCTCTAAGGAAGTCCCTTCCCACCTCAACTCTTCTGTGAAAAGCATTTTTATTAAAACTCTATTTTATACCCTTAAAGGGCTCAAGAATATGCAAGAACAAAACTGGTGGACAGTGTTCCTCTTCCCTCCTTGGTGGTGTGTCCTCCTACACTCACAGGACACTGGGTGGATGAAGTGGGCAAATTTTGCTCAAAAGAATATCTTAATCCATTGCACTATACAGGACCTCCTACTGAGAGAGCAAGGTAACCCATTTTGTGTTTATGACTGGTTTAGAGTAAAATATCACACATGGAATTTTTTCAATTTACTTTACTGCTACTACTGAAGCATACTTTGTGAACATGGGAACACTTGTGGTGGTATCTTTAAAGGCTGAAATAATAATATGTAAGGAACAGCTCAATTAATTCCTCATTTTTTTTCTTCAGATTGCAACACCAGGTGAAAAGACACAATCTCATAGTGGCTTCATATGATGTTGTAAGAAATGACATTGACTTCTTCAGGTAAGAATTGGCTTGTTTTCTGAGGTTTTTAATAGCTTAGAATTTTAAATGCTACTTAAGTCTGTGTTCTTCTTTTCTAGAAATATTAAGTTTAATTACTGCATTCTTGATGAAGGCCATGTCATAAAAAATGGAAAAACAAAGCTGTCAAAAGCAGTAAAACAGCTGACTGCTAATTACAGGATAATTCTTTCTGGGACACCAATCCAGGTAACTAATTTTCTATTTTTGATAAATAGTAGAAAACAAACAAGATAGACCTACCTTGCACTCAGTTTTAGCGTACCTTTTAACAATCATCTTGTTCAAAGCATACATTGTAAAACTTTTTTTTTTTTTTTTTTAACTTCTAAATACTCAAAATATAAGTACTCAAATACTTTTCCCTTTCCTGGTATACCTGTGTACAGGAGAATTAATGCAGGTTTATGGTATTAAAGAAGTTCAAAAGTTGGCAGCAAGACTTTCTCTACCACTTCCTCTTTAAGTGTCAGGCAGGAAAGAGACCATTTCCCTATACCTCAAGTAAAATTAGCGGGAAACTCAATTCTGTCATCTTCAGACTTTGAGCTTTGTTCCAATGACTTGCCTGTGCAGCCTATGTCACACCCAGGACTGAGACCACTGGTGTGTCCTGGGTTTTTTTAACCAGAAGAACTAAGTGTGACTTAAGGCACTGGACATAGTGGGAAGTCCATTTATACATTCAAGTGCATGCTGAGGTATTTCTGTAACTCGGATAGAAAAAAGAGCAACCTAGCTCCAGGAGCTTGGGACTAGGTTGTAGTGTGAGTTTTGTAATGTTTTAAACATGTATGGAAATTTTCTTATATCTTGCAGCAACTTACTAGTTGTGAAAATCATTTATCAAATGTTTCTTTTATCTTCAGAACAACGTCTTGGAGTTGTGGTCGTTGTTTGACTTCCTAATGCCAGGATTCTTGGGCACTGAACGCCAATTTGCAGCTCGTTATGGCAAACCCATCCTGGCAAGCAGAGATGCCCGAAGCTCCAGTCGAGAGCAAGAGGCTGGTAAGGATCAAATGTTTAATACCTGGGGTTTTGTTTTAGCCTTTTAAATGAGAACTGCTAATGAAAAGAAAAAGTGTGGTTAGTTCTAACATCAGAGATTGAGGGGGAGCTGAATGTTTTGAAAAAAGTGTTTTTCTTCTAAAACACTGCTGCTGTTTCCCTCACTAGGGGTACTAGCAATGGAAGCTCTGCATCGCCAAGTCCTGCCATTCCTGCTAAGGAGAATGAAAGAGGATGTGCTGCAAGATCTTCCACCCAAAATTATTCAAGATTATTACTGTATTCTCAGTCCTCTACAGGTATGCTTAAAAAGTGGCTGAAAGTTTATTTTTCAGCACAGTTTATACCACACAGGCATGAATTCTGTATTCCTGTATCAGACTGATATCAGATACTGACATTCTCTGGATGTACTATAAGAATTTTGTAGTGTGCGTTTGAAACGCTAATTCCAGTCCTGTTGTAATAGAATATTTACTGAGCTTAATTTTGGGCATTATTCAGGAACAACGTGGAGGCATCTGCAGATTGTTCTTCAGTTACACTTTGCAAGTTGAAAGAAAATAAATGGCAAGAGATTCTGTTCTTAATGCTACAAGTAGCTTTCTTGATGCGTGATAACTCAGAATTTTAATTTGAAACTAAACTCTGAATAGGACTGTCTATTTTCTGTCAGGAAAAACACTCATTCTCTTGTCTGGTCTACAGGTTCAGCTTTATGAAGATTTTGCCAAGTCTCGTGCCAAATGTGATATTGATGAAACAGTTTCTTCAATTTCAATGAATGAAGAAACTGAAAAACCAAAGCTTAAATCTACAGGTCATGTATTTCAGGTAAAGATTTTTTCAGCAATTTTTATTACCAAGTACATATGTTTTTGGTAACTGTATTTATAGGTTTAGTAAAAAATGAAAATCAAAATAGTAAACTTAGGCATTTGTGGTCATACGATCTAAGCAGAGTATGTATGGCTGGAATGTGATGTATAGCTATTACATTTAAATTATGGGTTTGTGTCTTATGGAGCATAACACAGCCTTGTATTTTTAATGTGATCTGCTCAGTTGTGTTCAGCTGTTTTGTGGATCCTGTAAAAACTTGAGTACTGAGAGAGCAAAACCTCAGAATGGGGGAAGTAATTCTGATTGCACCAGCTGTTACACTTCAACATTAAGATTCTAAAACATTGACAAAATGTTCCCTTAAGGGTAGATCTGAATTTATGAAGGTTCATGATCTTACAGAATTGCAGATTAACTCTTGGTTAATTGGAAACAATTATTCTCAAACTGCTCCTCTATTGCAGACTCAGATGAAAGTGTGGGAAATGGTAATCCTTGCATTTTTCCTGAAAGAAGGAAGATCACAATGAGTGTAACAGGTTTTTTTTTTTTTTTACACAATTTGAAATGCAGGTTTTAAATGTGTAGCTTTGATGAAAACACACCATGAAGTCCAGATTGTGGCATGTGGCCGAGTGACCCCTGTACTTAAAATCAATTCTGTTAGTCCTTTTTCTGTGTTCTTGCCAGTTATTTCTTTGAACTTCTTTTCTTAAATAAAGGCATTGCAGTACTTACGGAAGCTCTGCAACCATCCAGCATTAGTGCTCACAACTCAACATCCAGAATATAAGAGAATTACAGAGCAACTTGCAGCTCAGAATTCATCCCTTCGAGATATCCAACATGCACCTAAGCTGTCTGCTTTAAAACAAGTAAGTGGGCTTGTGTTGTGCCTCAAATTACCCATATGCCTCTACTGCTGTTATAGTCTAGGATCTTTTATTTAAGATTTCATCAGTATGGAAACTCTTCTTAATAAAATTAAGTTGCAAATGAAAAAATGCAAGGGTGTTTCAGGTATATGCCCTATTTTCCCTGATAATTCAAGAGGGAGGGTGAAACAACCATCTTCATAGTGATGTTTCCATAACTTTATGGCATATGAAAAACCTTACTTCTGTTCCTGTCCCTCCTGTTGCAGATTTTTTTTTCATTTTTATTGCACAGGAGACTGCTTCCTTGATAAAGTTAGATTGCATTGCATAGCTTACTTAAAATCGAATTTAAGTGAAGAAAATGTGTTGTGTTTTTCATTTTTCAATGACTCAAGTTTCTCAGTTTGATCGGGAAGCCAAACTTCACCTTGTTGCAATTTGACTGTCATTTAGAAACTTCCTTCTGCAGTTTTTCTCTCCTTTCTACTTTTGATAATCAACGAATGTCAATGTTTTCATGAGATCTGCAGTCATTTTAATGACACACTTTAATATTCTTTTACTTAAAGCTGCTGTTAGACTGTGGTTTAGGGAATGGTGGATCTTCAGAAAGTGGTACAGAAGCTGTTGTGGCCCAGCACAGAGTGCTTATCTTCTGTCAGCTGAAGAGTATGCTGGATATAGTGGAGCACGATCTTCTCCGACCTCAGTTACCTTCAGTTACCTACTTACGACTGGATGGCAGCATCCCTGCTGGGCAGAGACATTCCATTGTTTCCCGGTATGCATTACCCTCCAGAACCAGGATGAGGCCAGCTCTAATGAACTGTATTAATTATATGGTGCAAAATTGGGGTTTTTTTCTGACTCAAAGCAGATTAAGTTTATAAATTGGGTTTTCAAATGAAACTTAGTATGGTTAACTTCTTCTTGTATGCAGGTTTAATAATGACCCATCTATAGATGTTCTTTTGCTCACCACTCACGTTGGTGGACTGGGACTTAACTTGACAGGGGCTGACACAGTTGTATTTGTGGAACATGACTGGAACCCAATGAGAGACCTGCAAGCCATGGATCGGGCACATCGCATTGGGCAGGTGAGAACCTCTTCATTTCCCATGAGGGTGGCTTTTCTCTTGCTGAACTTGCTTGAAAGAGTTTGCAATGTATAACAAAGTGACTTCTGTAGGTTTCTGCCAAGCTGCCATTCACACTTATTTCTTGCAAATATGCCAGCTGCTGAAGTGTGTACTTCCTCATTCTTGGTAAGTCTTGTGTACTTCCTGAGCTGCTGGGGAGAGGCCAGAGAAGAATCACGCTTAGGTGGAGGAAGAGATGACTGAGAGCTGAGACAAGGAACTGAAGGGACAGCCCCACAGGGTTATCCTCTGGTGCTTGGACAGGGCAAGAATGACTGCTGGTAGTCTTCCCTTAGAGCTGTAAAAACCAGTGAATTCTTCCAGAGTACAGAGGCAACTGAAGATGCCTGTACTGTATGTGGGATAGTCTTGTGCTTTCCATCTAATGTCTGTCAAACTGAATAGAGTTACTGAAGGGTAACTCCAAGCCAAACTACTTCCAGACTCTCCATGATAAACAGTAAAAGCTTATGCTTTCCTGAAAACCTAAGATTACACGCTTTTTAGCTAAGTGTGCTTTTTTTTCTTTCAGAAACGTGTCGTTAATGTATATCGCCTGATAACCAGGGGAACTCTGGAAGAGAAGATCATGGGTCTTCAGAAGTTCAAAATGAATATTGCAAATACAGTGATCAGCCAAGAAAATGCAAGCCTACAGAGCATGGGAACAGAGCAGCTTCTTGATCTGTTCACTCTTGACAAGGTAAAGAGACATTTTTACAAATACCTGCCAAAAATAGTCAGCTTAGGGAAAAGCTTTGCTTTGAAATATAAAATATAGTCACACGAATGCTTAAGTTGGACATGAATAGTAGACAGCTTTTTGAACAACAAAAGGAAGTGAGACTTCCCCAGAAGAATTGGTTAGAATCTTGAAAATATTACTCTGTATATTAACGGGAATTTTTTTCTTTTGTGAAGGATGGCAAAACTGAAAAAGCAGATACCTCTACCTCTTCTGGGAAAGCGTCAATGAAATCAGTACTCGAAAATCTTGGAGAACTATGGGATCAAGAGCAGTATGACACTGAATACAGTCTTGAAAACTTTATGCATTCATTAAAGTAACCATCACATATTTGTAATACAACTGCTGCTAGTTCACATTTTTCTGCTGATATTCAGCAAACTTCAAAGCATATAGAGTGAACCTTTAGCTTAATGTGTAAATAGACTTACTGAAAGAGGAATCTTCAAAAGACTGGCACAAAGTAGTGTCAGCTGTTTCACTGGGAAGTTATTCTGTCTTAAACGTTTGCACTGTATAAAAACTTTAATGTAAACATTGTGAGGTGGTTCGAATTTTACTTGTTCTGAACAGCTGCAAATTCTTACTTGGTAGAAGAATTAAAACAAAGCAGGTTTTTACATTTGTTAACAAGTGTTGCTTGTGTTTGCAGTTAAGTCCATCATTATTTCTTTCTGTATCTATAATAGTTTTGTACAGTTGTTTCTGTGAGTACTTCAGGTTGTTCAGTGTACATTTTTCTTTTAAACACAACTTGCTTTTATGGTGTATTTAAAAAGCAATTTTCAACTTAAGCTTTCCTTCAGATCATTTCAGGACTTGTATCACCAGAGACAAAGCCCAGAAGCCTTGAAAGTGTTGAATAATGGAATGGCACTAGGCCTGTGCACCCACCTTTGTATATGGACTATAAATATATCACACTCTTCAGTCTTTTGACACCATCTTGTGAGAACAGCTGACTTGAACTTTTTAATGTAATGAGCTCTATTAAATACAGGTAATGGCCTATTTGAGGCCATGTTTGCATCCTATTAGCAGGGGTGTACTTTTTTAATTTATCTATAAGGCTAGAATATAGCCACTTTGAGAGATGCATGTATTCCATATGTTTCAATCCTATATATTTTTTGTAACTAAAAGAAGAAATTAAATATACAGACATTTTCCAGAAGTAGATTTTACACTGTCTAGGATTCTAAAATCCATGCTAAAAGTGACTGTGTACTAAACTGATGCATGATTTAAAGCTTCTTAAAGGAATAGGAAGGACTTTTTTTCTTTAGGAGAAAATATACATAGAAATACCTACATTCAGTTTGAGGTAATTGAATAGTTAAAATTGTGTAACAAAAATAGTAAAAGACTTTAATAGCAGTGAGTGAGAATTATATGGCTGTATGTTATGCAGCTTTTTATAAAAAAGGGAGGCAGTAGCAAAAGTGTGTTTCTAGATGTGCATATGTACCAGTATATGCACTTTTTATAAATATTAAATTATAGATAACTTACAGCAGTTGTCTGAACACATAGAATATATGTATAAATATAAAACCTAAGGTTTGTAGCTTGCTGTGTGCTTAAGCATCAGAGCTCAAAAACCACCAGAGACCTCAACTATTGTAAAATAAGATGGTTTTAAAACTATATAAATCAAGACAGTTCTACAACATTGGAGACAAGTTAATGTCACATTTCAGTAGGTATGAACTGCCAGATTGTAACTGAATTAGCATTCCATGAAAATAAAACAAACTGGGAATACATAAGTTGTATGTTGAGTTTTGTTTCTGTAAGGAAGACTTATCTGGCTGCCTAAAAAACCTAATGCTTTTGGAAATTGCAGCTGGATTATGAGCATAATAGTCATTAATTTCTACCTTCAGACTATTTCTGTTGTGCTTTCAGCTGATGATCCAAGCAGGGGAGACAAGATGGGGCTTGGTGGTGTTTGCAGAGAAGTTACAATGCTGGAGTAATGCATACTTGAAGATAATTTGGTGCAGTAATTTGGTGATAGTGCCTAGAAATAATGAGATTTGAATAAAGAAACTTCTTTAGTGGTAAAAATTGCATGTTTTTCTTCAATAGTTTTATTAGGTGCTGTGGTAAGAAACTGTTTGGGTCCTGTTGGGAAAGAAATAGCATAGGACTGTTTTAAGCCAGTTATTTATCATATTGAAGTTGCTATGCAACCATAATAATTTTAGTGATGACTCTCTTGGATATCACATCAAGAAGACTCCAGCACCTGAAAAACAGGGGAAGGTATAAACCTAGAATAATGATTTCAAGATTACTGTATGTACTTACTGATCTTAAGTGTTCTGTCAATGCTTTGAAATGTAACCCAACTGGAGCACTGCACCAACTATATAAAAAGAGGTTTTGTTACCTTTAAATATTTAATGAAGAGCACTTCTATGGGTTTTCAAACTAGCAGAGCATTTGCCAAGATCTGGCTTGTTTGTGCAGTGTCCTCAGTGCACAAACTGGATTCACTTACAACAAGAAATAGCTCTTGCAATGCCTTTAACTGCATTTGATCCCTTTAATGGGTATTCAGCTGGACCAGACCAGGGTCTGGGCTGGAATAGGAAAGTTTATTTCTAGACTGAAATGAAACCTTCAAATATGTCAGATTCTCAGCACCAGCCATTTTGCTCTCCAGCTCTGTCCCTCGTACAGGTTCTTACTTGCTAGTGAGGATACAGCCTAAGCCTTGACTGACAGCAGGTAGAGTCACCAGAGGCCCAAAGAAACATGAACTGAGTAGAACCATGCATAGGCTGAATGCTTTGGGTTGGAAGTGATCCTAAAGATCATCCAGGTCCAAAGCCCTGCCATGGACAGGGACACCTTCCACTATACTAGATTGCTCCAAGATCTGTTCAACCTGGCCTTGAACACGTCCAGGGATGGGGCATCTGTAACTTTTCTGGGCAACCTGCTCCACCGCCTCATACTCAAGGCTTGATGCGTTGTGTGTAATTTACACTGAATTAAATTAGTCTCATCATTTATTAGCATAAAAAAAAAAATAATAATCACCAAAGCCAGACCTCCAGATTAATCTAGTTCCTGATTCAGAGCTTTCTAATCTGTGAGAGCTAAGTACCTCTGACTGGTGACCGCATTCTGGGCTGGAAGGAATGACTTTGAAACAACTGTACACATAATGCTGCTTTTCAGCCCAACTTAAGGACTGCTTCAATTCTACTTTAAACTAAATGGAGAACTACATTCTGCAAACATGAACCAGGTCTGCATAAACACACCTTCTGCTGTGTCTGTTGTACTTAGTTTAACAAAGAATACAATCTAACAAGTCTGTCTTTCTCCCTGTAGGTTATCTTTGGAATTCACTTAGACAGGAAGTTGCTTACTTTCTGCAAATTTACATACAACTATTGCAGGTTTCTAGGTTGTTTTTTTTACTCTTCTCCCTAATGTTTTAGGAAGTTTTTTTCCCAAGCTTGCTGAAAGTGAAATTACACTGAATATCCAAGGTATATACATAGTCATTTAGTTTAATGCAAATTAGTTCAAGTTGAGTCTTTTGCTTTAGTCCATTATCTTTATGAATCTTGTATTTTTACCTTAAGATTACCAGATTTCAAGACCAATGCTTACATTTACCATTAGTGGTATCCCCAGCTTTCCTACTCTTATGGTTCTGCAGGTTGTAAGGCAAAGAGCACACATTTCTAATTAAGCCTTAATTCGAGCAGTAGGGTAACTTAAGCCATATTAGAAAATGTGAAAAACTTTTAAGATGAAAACATATTCACATACCAAAGCTTTTATTAACTTCCTTACAGATAGTAAATAATGTAGTGTTAAATCTAGCTTGGTGTGCAATGTTAATAGAGCTTTGGTATAGGGTAAACTTTAAAGCTTACAAGGATCACAGCAGTAACTGACTTGGACTAAGTTGCTTTGTAATCAAAAGCTTAGAAGATGGAGTTCTTTCTTTAAACCAGGCAGAGAGATGCTTTACAGTATTTTATAAATCACATTTAAGTGAATTACTTTCAAGGACAGTTCTCTGAATATAAGTATTTTTATAGAGATGATCATCCATCTATAGGCTTTCAGTGGTCTGTTAAAGGGACATGACCTTTGAATTTGTGTCAGAAACTCTTTCAGTTGGCTCCTTATCTTCTAGTAGCTTTGCTAGTTCTCCAGTATTCTCCTCTGCAGCAGGTTTGGAAGTATGTGTTCAGTTACACGGTTTTTAAGGCACTTCCCTGTTCAGGAATCGGGATTTAGTTGATACTCTGGCAGCCAGATCAGATTCAGGGATTCTGCCCAGCAAGTGAAAGCTTCCTTTGGTGTGAGACTGCCAGCACTACCCTTTCCAATACAGGAATGCCGCTCCCCTCCTGGGAAGACCATATAGGAGCAGGGTGAGAGAGCTCTTAACTTCACACTGACAATTCTGTGATCATGGATGTCACTCAAAAGGAGATGCTCTTCATCTGCTGTGTGTGTGCACAGGTAGAGCTCTGCTGCTATGAACCCTGAGGTGAGCTCTGTTGGTTGGAGCAAGCATGGTGCTCATTATGCCAAAACCTCTCCATTCATAAGCCTTATGCAGTAACAACAAAACCTTAATTTTCTTCTAACAGGTACCTTTAATTTAACATGAAGAGTAGAAGGTCTGTGCCAAGCTCCTCTGTATCTTTTTTTCTTGGGCAACAGCTAAATATACTATACTTACACTGTGCATATGCTGCAGTGGATAGGCAAGAAGATGAGAGAAAGTTGTCCTTTGCCAAGGTTAAGACATTTTTATTA
Organism: Sturnus vulgaris; assembly: GCF_052056855.1. Taxonomy (NCBI): domain Eukaryota; kingdom Metazoa; phylum Chordata; class Aves; order Passeriformes; family Sturnidae; genus Sturnus; species Sturnus vulgaris. The sequence goes on along the minus strand of NC_142250.1, from coordinate 22,959,602 downwards.
ACTTCTTGTAGACACGGGGATCCAAACTGGAAACTTTGCATCTCAAGTTGTATCCATCAGCCTTGCATCTACACAAACCAGCACACATGGGTTTAGGAAATTTGTTAGGCTATCCTACCTTTAAAAAGTCATATGTGCAAGACTTGTCCTGTTTTCTTAGCTCAGTCATGTGGATAGCTAACTTGGAGAGTTGGGTGACTGACAATTTACGAAGTAATCAACTCTTACAGATTATGACCTTTAGTATTTTCTTTTAAAGTAACATTAAGACCAGGATTTGCTAAGTTGTAAGAGGAATTCTACATACTAAAGGAAAACGTTTACTACTCAATTTCCCTTTTTCAGATGAGGGAAGGAAGTTGATCCAGAGAGCAGAAACTTCAAACCCATAAATTGCCTCAGGTGCAAAAGCTGCAGGAGTAGGGAGAAAGGAAGGATACACTGCATCCTGCCAAATGGCTGTTCCAGGGACACAGCAAAATGAGCTACTCTGCAGTTCAGTGAGAGGCTCAGAAATAGCTGAGCTATGGGAACATGCTGGCCATGTCTCCAATACACTCCAGTTCCAGGGGCCTTTGCAGGGCTATGCTCTCCATGCCAAGGCTGTGCCTGCCAGAGGTTTCCCATATGTCAGGGTAATTACATTTCACAGTTTATGCAGGCTGGGTGCTTAACTACTCCATTGAGAAAATGGGAGTACTGCTCAGTGTAGCGGCCCAAGCGGATCATGTGGTTAACTTGTGTGCTTTTTGCTGCTGTTTCAATGTTAGCTCTCTCTGAGTAAATACTGTGCTCTACAGATACACATTTATGTATTCTGACCCTGTTTCTTGTGACTCATACTGCACTTACAGAGATTTAATTATCAGTCACAGCCCAGCATCTGAGAAATAAAGCCTTAAAGTAGAAATCTGTAATGGCAAGCCAAGGGAAGAGCTAACACAGATGTTAAAATCTGCTTTTGCAAGAACAGAGCTTGAAAAAAGTCAGTTGAATTTGTCATGATCTCTGCTGTAGCCAGAGAGGGAAGACATTAAAAATACATCAACTCCCAGAAAATGACACATTCCAATTCTTGCCTTTCTTCTGAATCACAGCTGCCTCACTTAACAGGAAAACTGACTTTTGACTTTGCATGACCAAAACAAGTGTGCCTTTAGGAAAATGCACTCTACTCTGATCTATTTCTCCATGCTGCCCTCGCCTCCACACAGTCCAAATTATAAAAACACTTCTGGGATGCTTGCAACTGTTCATTCTTGGCTTCCATTTTGCAAGTATCATCACTCACAAACCACAACAATCAAACTAAATCAAACTTGTGAACTTAACTTTAGGTACTCAGGTGCTATTTCATGTTCATTTGGACACATCTGGATACCTATATAAACATTGGCAAAGTTCACTTCTGGGCATAAAGTTAAAATGCAGCCCATGCTCGTATTCAAGAGAATGTGTTTTCAAGAGATGGCAGAGGAAGGAATCATGCAGAATAACAAAACCAGCAGTAAGTGCCATCCCACCAGTGTCTGTCTTCATTTATGACTAATTTAAAGCTCACCCACTTAGGCATCACATCAGTTAAATTACCAGTTCATTTGCAAGCTGGAAAGGACAACGTGGCAGAATTCAAAGTTGGTACTTCTGCTTTCTTTGCTGCCCTGGTGATAGCTGCAAGATGTGATCAGCATTTCAGGCTTCTCATGGCTGGCACAGTCAGCAGTAGTTAATTATTGTTTATAAAATGCAGAACTCTGTGTTCTCACAGTTAAAAGTTGCATCACTCTTTGGCTGTATCTATTATTTATCAGCTGAAGAGCAAGGCAGCAAACAAAGCAAGGAGAGTGAAAAACCACCAAAACCTATGACAGTTTACATGGGCTGTGTAGGGCCAGGGAAAGCAAAGGAGGAGGAAGGGACATGGGATGCACTTGTTGCCAGCCTATTTTCCCTGGCTCTGTTTGGTTTATTTCTCCCAGCTTCCCACTGTGCAGTATTTTTGCCTCCCAATATAGATGTGGTCGCAGCTGGCAAAGCCACCGCAGTACTGCTGTGGAAGAGATTAAAATGCCTTACCCCTGGGAGCCTGGTGTGTGCTGCTTCATCCCCATCCCACTTAAGCAGGAAAAGTAGCTCCGACCACCACCACAGGAGCCTGCTGCGCCATCCCAAAGGAGAAAACAAACCAGCCAGACTCAAAGTTCAGATAAGTTTAAGTGGCACATGGTAAAAACACCCCACAGCTTCTTATACTTGCACAGAAACCTAGAGAGAAACCACAAGCCTTGCACATGAGCTAAGGCCCAACAGCATCCATGAGGATGCAGCAGGCAGCACTGCCTTCACAGTCATGAAACCATGGAGTATCTTGAATTGAAAGGGACGCACAAGGCTCATTGAGCGCCCTCCTGGCCCTGCACAGGACTGCCCTAAGAGTCACACCGTGTTCTTGAAAACATTGGCTAAATAGCTCTTGAGCTCTGTTAGGGTTGGTGCTGTGACCACTTCCCTGGGGAGCCCATTCCAGTGCCCATCTACCCCCTGGGTGAAGAACCTTGTCCTAATATCCAACCTAACTAACCCTTCCCTGCCTTCGTACCCTCGCTATGCCTCACTCACCAAATGGCAAAACAGAAGAAAGGGCCTCAGTACCACGAGTTTCTCTCTCTCTGCTCCTCGGGCTCCCGCAGTCGCCCTCACGGGGGAAGGGGATGGAGGCACGGCCCCTCCGAGCCTGTGGGGCCGCGCTGGCCGCCGGGCCCGGGCGCTGTGCGGGATCCCGCTGTGCCCCCTCACAGGTCCCACTGATCCCAGTGCAAGCCGCCCCCAAATTCCTCGTGTTCCCATTTCATCCCCGTCCCGGGATTGTCACTGTGAGCCCCAGGAACCAGCCCCAGCCTCAGCCCCCGGGGCAAGGCGGGCAGGGCCGGGGGTTGTGCGGGCCCGGCAAGGCGCGGCCCGGGGAGCTGAATTTGCGCTCTTGGGGCGTTCGCAGAGCAGCAGAACCGACGGCTTCACCTGCGTCGTTTTGGATTCCTGCAGGTGAGGATCAGCCCGGATTCGGGGTTTTACACTTTGCAGAGTTCTCTGGTTATCCACCCAAGGTCTCTAAAGGCAAGGAGGGCTCCTCCGTTTCGTTAGTCTGCTGCTGATCTGTCACAGGGTAAGACTTGCATCCGTGGCAGAGATGTATTCAAGGCACTAAATGGCTTTTGCAATTATTAGATGCCTTTATCAGCTTTGCTTTGGCACTTAATCAACCGCAAAAGCTATTTATTGCCTCATAAACTCCTCTGCAGCGAGCATTATCCTTTAATTAATCCCTGAAAATTACAAAGGCTGATGAGGCAACCCCTTTTTCACACCACCCAGTTAAGCTGAGGAGAATTTGTCGCTGTTTTCCCTTTTCATTTTGCTTTTAGACGTTTGTCAGCTGTCTCAGTCAGAGGGCTTGTTAGGACAGGTAGTAGCAATTTAGCAGCATGTCCCAGGTAACAAATACCAGCCTCACTGAGCTGTGATGATTATTCACAGCTGAGAAAGTTAGGAGATGAGTAAAATTTAAACCTTAATTTAACTCACATTAAAATAGGAAAGGCAATCTGAACAGCATGTGGCTGCAGAGTTAAAGGATGTTACCGACTCATTAAAAGATTGGATCGGTTGCTAATTAGGATTTTTTGAAGCTAAGGATACAATGGCAGAAGTAGATCTCTTACACACTGGGAGATTTCTGATGCATTCTTACCTTGTATATCATTAACTTTTGTATATCAGCACTCAGAGGAATTCAAAGTAACTGAAAATCATCAATATCTCTCTATGTCTACAACAACTCAACACCTTAAGATTTCCACTAGAATAGTGTTTTGTAATCTGGATACAAGTTTTCTTTACAACACAGACATAAAATTTTGCTATTTCCACATACCCCAATCCATACCCCCACCAGATTCAGACATTAAAATAAAGCAGTTCACAAAATAACAGAAATGTTAGGCATCACTATTTCAAACTTTTATCTGACCTTATGAGAACTAGAATTATAACTGGAAATCCAATGCTCTTGTCTAAATGTGTCAATTCGACTCTACAAGGGGGTGAGAGGAGCAAGAAACATTCCCCCGAATATTTGGGAGTTGGCAATGCTGAATCCTATCTCTTTGCTTCCCACAGATGACTGATAATTGTTGTGGAATTACCATTGGCTCCTTGGAAACATGATGTCAGGAGAGAAGGTGTTTCATCCAGGTCAGTTGCTGAGTTACAAAAAGGTGTTGGGACCATGAAATTAACTAGTTCTCTGCAGATGTGCAGAAAATGTTTCATGAACTGTAAACTGTATTTTAGGAAGCACTTAGTGATGCAGGTAGTTAAGGTAGAATAAATTTGGTAGGGGACTTGAAGTATAGGAAGGGAGGTTGCTCTAAAAATTATTGCAACATATTTCCCCTCAGCATTTAAAGTTTCCAAAGCAAGTTCTGAAAGGGAAAAAAAATCTCTTGTGTTTGAGATATGGAAAAAGAGAAGGAGAAAACTGGAAAAAAATGTTGTCTTCCATGTGTCTTAAAGCTCTTTATTTTTCTTCATCATTGAAAGAAAAAACACAGCCCAAACCCACAAAAACCTCAACCTTGTTCTAATCCTAGCTCACAGCTGCTAGAGAATTTACATCTCCTGTGGCAGGTGTTAATCACGGTGAGACTAAAGAGCAGTTGCACTTCAGTGAGTCTTTCTGTGTGTTAGTAGGTGGTAGCATAGTCAGGACTCAAATTATGAAAGATTATGTTTTCAGAGATGTGTTGAAAACCCCAACCCAGCAATTATGTTTTCCAAAGTAGTCCATTTGTTACTGCTGGAGACATCCTGCATTGGTAAGCGGTGTGTTCTTGCCATCTGAGTTTCTGAAACAGAAATAGGGGAAAAAAGATGAAGTAGGTGAACACTCTTAAAGCCTAACTTTGGAAGCTAGGAGAGCTGAGGCTTTACATCCCAGGAGGAAGTGTGGTGAGGTGCAGCTGATGCAGTTTTTTGCAGTGTTAGGTGGTCCAACACCATCTTGCTGTACTGCTGGGGAGTGGAGGGCAGGGCTCTGCAGCAGTGCAGCAGCAGTCCAGTCACCTACTCCAGCCCCAGGAAGAGTCACACAGGCAGTGGGACACACCTCATGGTGCAGGAGCACCTCGGTACCTGGAGGCCACAGCTGCTTGAAATGAAAGGAGCCACAGTAAAAAACTTGAGTTCACTGGGTGTAAAAGTGGGTAACTAGGTTAGTTCTAATTCAAGATTCTTCTCAATTAACTGTGGTAGTGAGAACACATGCTCAGGAGCAGTGACATTCAAGTCTCCCAGGTCTGTATCTTGCCCTTTGGCCAAAGATAAGGCCGAAGGTCCAGACCTGTGAGTAACCTCACCTGAGGAAAGGCCAGCAGAGGTCCCTCACTGCAACAGGTTTGAGGTTTTCTATGCATTTAGTTGCAGCTTTCTCATATGCCTGTAACTTCCTTTCTGAGCAGTTTGGCATTTTTGTCATGCCTAAAACAAAGGATTTGGATTCAGGAATCATGTTCCTCATCCTGGTTGCATAACAGAGCACAAATACCAGCTGCTGTCCTTTTCTTTTAGAGCACAGCTGGAACATCAGGAGGAAATGGCAGTCCCAGTTTTATGTGCTTCCCGATGGAAAAGAGACTGTGGTTGTGTCTCTGCATCACAGACTGTTCATTTTATGCATGTTAAAGCAAAACATCCTCCGGCTAAAGTGCAAAAAAAAATCCTGGAAATGTAATTGCTACTTACCTACAGCTACTTGAAAAATATTCTCTTGACTCTCTAGGGGATACAGAAAAAAAACAAAGAGAAGAGATTTTGTTTCCCCCAAATTACATCACATCACACTATTTTCTATTAATCTTCTTTTCAGTATAAAGAATATCCTTGTTGTTTCAAAAAGATGACAGCATGCTGGTCAGTGGGCCAAAGGAATGATAATGCACTCTTAGAGCATGAGGAAATTAGCCTTGTAAGCTCTTCTTCCAAGAATAAAGCTGAGCAAAAAGGTTAATGCAGAGTTGAGTCCTTTAGAGTAATTCATCAAATGTGTTAATGAGAGCACCACTTTGCTATCATTTCTAAAAAAGAGTGGTTGGATCAGAACAACTTGAAAAGTAGAAATAATCTCTGCATATTGACTCTAGGACTTGGTAAGATAAAGACTCAGAGCCGCCTGCATCACCGAGTCCAGCCTTGCCCCACCAGAAAATGTAGGAGCAGGAAGTTGAAGTTTCTGGGAGTGCCGTGGGAGTGGGGGGCATTGTCTCCTACAGCTCCAGCAGCAGTGAGGTGCAAGAGGCAGGCAAAGGCAGAGCTGTTATTCAAGCTTTGTTGGGTACAAACAATGCATTTTAACCTGCCTGACAGAAACTGAGTCAGAACTGTTGGGAACTTGGATGCCTGAGTCGTTCCTAACACCTGAGCAAAACTTGTCTTCCAGTTTCTGCCCATCTGATTTGGATTTGCAGTCAAAAGGGGTTTGTAGAGTTAACCTAAGTGCATTGAATAGATTTTGACTAATTCAGTCTCAGCTGGAAATGAGTGTGTATGTAATGGGATATTGCTGAGAAGCAGCTTCTTGTATTGTGCTCTTCTGAGTACAAGTTTTGTTTCAATGGTGCCATAGTCCTTATTGGACATCACAGCCATATCTTTGAAACATTGATCTAATAAAATCCAGTGCTAGGGATAGAAAGCCAGTGAAATGTGAAATGTTCATAACCTCTCTACCCAACACAGTCCTTTCAAACAGAGGTCAGACTTTCGACCTCAGTTCTTTACATAGTGAGAAAGAACCAGCAATTAAAGCTCTTTATATCCTTGTAGTTGTTAAGTATAGAAATTAAATTATACCAATATGTGTTCTCTACAAGGGAGATGGAGGCAGAAAGAGATCTCACATCAATTAATTTTTTCTTTTGGAAAAAAGACTGACTTTACTCAGTATTAAAAGTGAGACCAGTTCATTCCTGACTGGCTGTAAGATCTCAGACAAGCCATTTCTTTTCAGTCCTTCTGTTACTTTCATGTGCTCATTTTGTTTTTCATACTTAGACTGAAAGGATGTCAGGACAGAATCTTGCTCTCTCTGCCTGTATAATGCCAGGCATAACAAAGCTCTGCTTTGCTTTGGGGCCTTTAGACACTGATGGAACAGAAGTACTCACAGATAATTAACTGCACTGACTTTGAATGGCAAGTTACAGTCTGGCCTGAGAAAGAGGAACCCTTACTGCTCTACCATACCTGCTGATGAGTATTCTCTTGGAAAGGAGGAGACTGGAAATTTTTGCAAACATTCTAAATGTTCAAGATGCTTTCAGAGTTGTGGCTGAGTCTGAAGGAGCTGGAGTTTGAGTGGTTAAATTGTGTTTGGCTGAAAATCAAATTATCTTGAAACCTGCATGTCTCACTAGCACCTAAAGCCTAGAAAATGTTTAGTAAAAATTAAAGAACTCCTTGTCCTAAGTAGACAACTGTGATTGCTTACAAAACTTAACCATCAAGTGCCTTAAAGGGCACAGGCTTGACAGTGTGGTAATACTTAGGCTGTGAAACAAAACAAATCAAATGAAAATAGGCTTTCCTTTGAAGAATTATATAAATTTTCCATTCATTCTTTTCTTTTTCTATTATTTTTATCACAACAGCACCTGAGAGTCAGCATAAAGAGCAAGGCAACATACAAACCCTGCCATAAAATTCTGCCCTTTCTCTGAAGCACAGTTGGTCTTTGGGCACAGTGAGAGGGGCAAATTAAATTGCTTAATAGGTACTTGATCTGACTATATTTTATGACCTTTTTTTCTCCAGAAGTTCTTGTCATGTCAGTTCTACCAGCTGAGCTACTTTATTAATTTTTTTTTCCAACTTGAGTTTTTTGTAGAGTGAGATTACATTCTGTAGTAATTAGATAGATAAGAGCTGAGATAGCTGTAACTCTGTCAGAGACATAGGATTAAGTGTCCAGGGAGTGGAAACTCCTTAACCATGATCAGCAGCAGAAGACACAGCAAATGAACATGCACTGATTAGATTAAGTCAGCCCTGATGGCACAGGTGTGGGAAATAAGTGCAGGCAGAAATTCCTTCTCACTGAGTTAGTACCAGACTGTGATGAGGAGCACCTGCAAAGACAGTTACTGTTGCAATTGCTCTGGCCTTTAATTTCTTTGCTTTAAAAGCTAAAGGAAGTCGTCCCCCCCTCCAAATATTTTAATAAACAGAGTGACTGATGTAATCACAGGAGAGCACATTTAAATATGGGTAGAGTATATACAGTTTGCTTCACCCCACCTCTCCTGTACAAGGTGCTTTAAACATAGGCAGTGTCATTAATTAGTCCACAGATGCAACACAAAAACTATGGTCTGTGTGTTTTCCCTCAGAAGATTTGTGACTGCTAGAATGTTCTCTGTAATCAGAGAAAATGTTTCTGTCATGGGAGTGGTCCAGGTTCAGATACTCTGTTGGTATCATCATGGTGCATTATTCTAATTTGCCTTCTAGTTCACTAACAAGCACTGCTAGTAATTGCAAGTTTTGAGAAATAACACCAGGTCACTAGACCTGCTGATCCTCAAGGCAGGCTCATAATTCACTTACTTGTAGTGCATATAGGGGCAGCTAATAATATCTCATAAACCCAGTAGGTCAGGTGCATTTTTATAGGCTGTTGGATGCCTGTTGGGTGGTTGGGGAATTCTGAACCTGCCCAGTATCGAGGGCAGTTAATCCATTCATACTTGGCAAGGCAACTTCAGCAGGACTAGCTAAGAAGTAGTGTGGACAGCAGCACACCTGAGATCTTGCCCTTCTTTAGGGAATATCACATGGAATTCACACCTGTGTGTCCTTGCAGTCATCTAATATTTCTTTTTTCTTCTTTAACATGGCATTGCAACTGAAGCACTTCTTATGGATGTGAGAAAAAGGTGAAGCCTTGGTGATGGGAAATGAAAGTGTGCAGTGCAGGTCTACAAAAGCACTTGCTTTGAATTTTGGTACTCTGCAGGCAGCTACTATATAGTGACCTACTCTGTTTTGCCAGGGCAGGTAGTTCTGCATCTGAGGCACCTTTAGGCAACTCGGTCAGCCAGAGAGTTCAGACAGCTTCAAGGTTATGCAGTAGCTGAGCAGGAGTTTGCAGGAGCAGTTTTAGACTTTAATTTTTAATTACATTCTTTTTTATTTTTTCAGTTTGGTCCTACAGTGAAATTTGATTAAGACAGTACTAAAGGTTTTTCCACACCAACAATTTCACCTTCAAAGGCATTTGCAGCTGTGACCTCAGATATTGTCACTGTTTCACGTATTTCTCCTCTCCTGACAGAAGGAGGAATTCATATTCGCTGTTCATAAATAGGATCATGCCAGAGAACATCCTGACTCTGTGTGCAATCTCTCTGCCTGCAGTCTGGCTGCTTGATCTGCCAACCCTGAATTTTCAGCTCTCCACCTGATTTGAAAAGGGGCAGATATTAGTTTTTCTCTGAAATGAACTGCTGAATTAACAACTCTCTCATCTGAGGGCCACAAATGGAAATGAAGGGCTGATTCCCTGTGCTGTGGCACTCAGCTCTGAATTATGTGGCAGGCACTCTGAGCAAAGCATATGATATTCTTAGAAACCATTTCGATAAGGTGTCGTTACATCAGCTGGGAGCAAATGCAGATGAAAGACTCAACAGATAACAAACCAGAGGAATTTCCTTCAGTCTGAGGTTCGTGTCCTCATTCACAAGTTCGATTTGGAATCTGCTTGTCCTGGGTGTCATCAGAGTACATTTTGAAAGCACGCACACAGCTGTCCAGAAAATCTGAGAGGATTGCTGGCCAGCTCATTTGTCTTTACATGTTACATCTGGCTTTGATGAGCTGCACATGCTGCATATGATCTTTGTCCAGGTGGACAAATGTCTAGTTTAATGTTTAGCAATAGGTCCTTCATAGCCTTTCAGTCAAGGGCTTCAGTTACATATTAATGGCACAGGCCTTTGTGCAGGTTCAAGAGCAGGAACATTGGTACATACTGGGGTAGGGAATGTTTTGGCTCACCATATCAGATATAGCTGTTGGCCCCAGTTTGGCAATTACTTCAGTGTCCATGTAATTTTAAGCACATAAGTAATTCCAGTCAGTCAGGCTTGTATTTAAAAGTGCATTGCTGACTGGGGAATTTCTGGCTTCTATAGCTATTCAAATCTTGGCTCCCAGGAGTCTTCCTCCAAATTTAACAACGTTTCTGCTTTACTTTCTTGTGGTAGGAAACTGGTAGCCTGCTTTGCTCTGTCAGCACAGACAGCAAATCTGCTTTAGCTTCCATCCTGTGAGACTGTCATTTATGCACTGGACAGATACCTTGATGGGAATAGACATGGGATGGTTTACTTGAGAGGCCATGCAATGTGGATTGCTGCAGCTGAGACTTGTTATTTGGGTTGCATGAAAGTACAACTCAGGCAACTGGCAAAAGTTTTACACACACTTTTACAAAGTTGGGTGCTTGTTCCACAAAGTTTAGAAGTAGGGCAGTACAGAATAAGAGCCAGGAGATGAATTGGAAATGGAATTGCTTTTGCACCAGGATTGAGAGAGAAATATGTAAGCTCCTTTGAAGCTAGTACATGAAGCTACATCAGCTCCATGCTATACATGAGATAAATGTTGTTCAGGACAGTGTGGAGAAGATATAGCAGCTTAAATCTTGAGGGAGAGGCAGGACTCTCTGGGACATTTGTAAGTAAGGGAAATATTTTTAAATCTAGGGTGCTAATCCTTGTCCTGTTTTTTTAAAAAAAGTGTATCCTTCACTGTATTGCACCATAAGCTGTACAGGTGAAGGAGTTTCTTCTTTCCTCTGGGCAGTGATTTTTTTGTATCTTTTTTTTAAAATTGACTTGTATAAGAAATGTCTGCAGGCCATCAGCCATTTCCCCCTTGGGTGTGGAAGAATGAGCCTATAATAGGAAGACAGTACTGCCCTACAATGTAGTCCTTTCTCTTTTTTTTTAACCATGTATCTCCCTTGAAGAGCAGAGCCTGTCCAGCCTGGCCCAGGTCAAAATGGGAAAATGGCAAAAGCAGATTTTCCTGGGAAGCTTTTTTTTCCATTTACAGCTAAGTGTGTAACTTCACATCAGAATTGGTCTGCCTAAATGAGCACCTTGGACACCACCCTTCCCACTACATCCTAGCTGACTTCCCCGTTGTCAGCCCGTCCTCCAGTTGGAAAAGCCACAAGTAGCTGGGGGCTTCTGTCAGCTGTACTGACAGAACTACAGTCAGCAAATAAATCCACAGCTGTTCCCAGGTGCACCCCAAATATCTCCAAGCAAAGCAGCAAGAAGTGGGGCTCAGTTTATGACACAATTTCCTGGCTACTGTAGAATAAATGGCAGCATGCATCTTGCTGGGTTTCATCAGACAGCCCAGTGTGGTTTTGCTCTGTCCCTTCCTCAGCTGTGCATTTGAGGCTTCTGTTCATACTTCAGAGCAAGGAAGGTCTGAAGAGAGGTATGGCTAAGGGTCTAGAGCATGTCTGGGACTGTGCTTGTGGGGAGAGGTGGAACTGACAGAGGGGTGATATCAGCACCCTGTAAAGCCTCAGAAGGGATATCATGTTCTTTAGATCTAGAGAGAACCAGCATCTTCCCTGATTGCCTTGTCCCCCTGCCAGCGCCAGGCTATTACCAGTAAATGGCTCGGTAATAGGAGGAGCTGCAGAAGGGCCCCAGGAGCCCAGGCAGGTGGTACAGCTGGTGATGACAGGCTCGGTCTGTGGGAACAGTATGTGTGCTGGAGATAGCCAGGCAGAACCCATTTTAGCAAGAGCTGGGCAGACTCACAGTCACATGGCTCTGGCTCAGCTGTACAGCCTGAGCTTTAGGAAGCTGAGAGAACCAAGTTTTCAGAATTTGCATATTGCAGCTGAGTGACTCCACTGACTCCATTTCCTGGGGCAGACGAGTTGTTCTCACAGTCCTGTTTCTGCAAGAATCACAAAATGGATGACAAAACCCCCCAAAATTTCTAATCTGACAGTGCATTTGGAATTGGTGTGGAAATTGGGCAAAGATTCAGCTCGAGTATTTGATATGAAGTGTTCACTTCTGGCTAATGCTATTTCTGTTATATCCCTCCTTCAGAGCATGATTTAAGAGGACTGTTTGAGAGAAGGGCACTGGCACTTGCTGACTCTGCGTTACCTCCTGCAGCATTTTGCATGCAGCTTTATTCCCCTGTGAAGAGAACTGATACCAATCCCCATAACTCTTCACACTTGACAGAAACACAAATGAAGAGGGTGATCCATAATAATTAGGAAATTGGGATGAAAAGCGGGCAGGCTTAGCCCAAACTGTTTTGCTCAGGAGCAATACTGCAGCTTCTAATACACAACTTAATTACTAGAGAACATCCTTTCTGCAACTGAAGGCAGTTTCCAGAGTAGAAAGGCTGCTATAAATATAGTTCTAAATTCTACTCAAAGTAGGTTAGGAGAGCATAAACTTGAGTAGTATTTTAGAGAGTAAAAGGAGAATGTCATGTAGTGTTGTCCTATTTCTGGCATCACTCCTCAGTGGAAAGGCCATTGTCATCTATCTGCCCTCATATGTCATTCAGAAACAAGAAATCAAACACAAGACAGAAATGATGGTTCTTAAGATCCCTTTCCAAACAAAAGTGGTTGTCTTACTTAAGGGCAGGGGCAGACATCTTCAGCTCAGGGCTGCAGATGCTCTGTCAAAGGCAGACTGAGCTATTTGTGTGAAGAGTCCTTTTGTGTGTCACAGTTACTGTGTTAATAAAAGTCTAAACTGCAGAAGAGGTTCATCTCCACACTTTGCTGCTTTTCCTTTTACTTTATACATTTACTCTACACATTATAGGCTCTGTTCAATGGAGCTAAAACTCACAGGATGAAGGTAAATGTAAGATTTAAGGGTTTCTTCTGATATGTTGTGTAAGAATAGTCTGAAGCAAACGCAGAGGATATCACAGGTCTTAGCATTTATTTTCCTTTGTCTCATACAACCCTCAGTTTCACTGAGGATTAGATGACAACAGCCATTACACAGCAGGGGGTTAATTACAGAAGTTATATAATGCTGTAAAGATTTCCAGACTCAGTAAGTCGTATCTCCTCATGACCAGGTTTTTTTTTCTGGCCTTCTGGCTGCATAGTCTATACTAAACATTTTTTTCAGGGCAGTGATTGAAGTAGTTTTACTGAATGAATTTTAGCACTGAAGCTCCCTGGTATCTGATGGATTTTTTCAGAACAAAACATTAGCATGAGATCATTACATTTTGTCATGTTAATATTCTATCCTGATCTGAGAGTAGTGCTTTCATTACATGGCCATAAAGTAATGGTACTTTTCTGCCTCTAAACTCTCTTGGCAGAAAAGTGCTAAAATATTCTATTTCTGGAATTGGTTTTTTTGTCCTTTGTAGGATTGGGGTGAGGGGCATGGAGGGGTACGAGGGGGTGTGATTGCATTATCAGTTGTTTTATGTTTTGCCTCATAAAGTGCAGATTCTTCAGCACTTCAAGGTTTTAGTAATTTCTCTCTGTGTGGCAGGTAATTTATTTTTCAGTGCTAGTTGAAGTGTGTATTTTCTGCTCTTGCCTGGCATCAATATTTAGCATCTTTGAATAGAACAACCGAAGCACCTAATGTACACATTTAAAAATAAAGTCTGAACTGAGAAAAGGAAAAACAAGTCAAGGTCTCAAAGCTGAATCTACAAATTATGCCAGTGATGTTGAATTTGAGCATCACTGTGTCTAATTGTTTAGCTTGTGGTGGCCACAGCATAATCCTGGTCCTTGAGTTAGGCACCTGTAAGTAAATGTGATGCAGAGATACTCAAGGTGCTTTAGCACGGGCGAATTTAGTTGCTTTTCAGGGTGGTTCATCACACAGAATGTTTTATACTCACAACAGCAGTCCTTACTTGCATTATGCTGCCTGTGACTGAAGTAAGGCTTTTGCTTTCTGTTGTTCCACTTCTGTATAAAACAAATCAAGTTTCTCTGGAGTAAGAGTTTGGAGCATAGGAATGACTTACTAACTGAAAGGCTTGGACACCCGCTTGGGAGGGAGGAGCTGTTGGTTCTGGTTTCTGCCCTGTTTCTGAGTTCAGTGTAATCATCAAATACTCTTGCTTAGTTCTGCCAGTGACTGAAATTTGCCCATTTACAAATGGTAGCATGCAGGTGCAGTCAGAAGTAAGAAAGGCAGAGGCAGGTTGCTCAGCAGGACATTTCTGGCACGTGTGTCTGTGCTGTGATTAGGTGGTCCTGGAGTACAACAATATGCACAAGGCACAGCTGGAGGAATTAGGTACACTGTGAACAAGATTTTGTCCATCTCCTAGAATTTCATGGTTGTTATTTGACTCTGACCATGTTCTTTAGTCTGACAATGGGATTAGACGATTTTTTGTAACTCTGAAAGGCAAAGATTTTGGAGGACAGATGAGATCATTTATCTTTGCCATGACTTATGGCAGTATTTTTCAGAATTATTTTGCATATGAATTGTACCAGCTCTAGCTGTTTTTCAGACTTTCATTTCATTGGGTACATTGGTTGAAGCTGGTAAAGAAGTCAAGAAGGTGTATCAGAGGGCACGATCTCGTTATATATAATTTTATGAACAACCACTTTGATTATTTACCTGATTGGTGATGGTTATGCTCTTCCAGAGACCATTCTTCTTCACTTTAGAGAGCAAAATACATATCATGAAATAGTTAAGAGTAGTTGCCACAACCATGAATAAGTAGGTTTAGTTCTTGCTCCACAGAGCAGGAAATTTTGAAAAGGAAAACAGTAAAAAATAAAGATATCCCCAATTGTTTTGACCACTTAGGCTATTGAATAGAGGAGGAGATACACACCTCTGTTCTCCAGTATGTGAAATATGATAAATACTTTTGCAAGTGCTTTCTGTATTTAGGCCTGCAAGTGAAAAAAAATACAGGGGAACACGCTGAGAATCTTAAGTAGATCTTGGGTTATTGGGCAATTGAGAAGTATTATGACACAGCAGTTTTTTATATTCCTGTTCACAAAAACATAGGCCCAAGCAATGCTAGGGCAGCAGTTCAAAGGGGATTTTAGGAAGTTGGTAGCAAATAAACATCACTCAAGCTTCTAAATGAAGATCTGGTTTTATGATTTAGCCCCAGGTGCCTCCCATGGTACTCAAGTAATGGTAGGCACAGACACTGGGAAGCTATTGTGCTCTGGGTGGGACAGCAGGAATTCTGTCCCAGCTGTTGCCAAGGGCCTGCCATATGACTTTGTACATGCTGATCATTTATTTCTCCTTCAAAAACAGGAAAAGGGGGAGATTTCTGAACCTTTATCATGATTCCTTCTCTAATTGCTGTATGAGCAGTTTATCACCCAAAATAAACTGCAAAAACTTGCTTGCCCCAGGGGAGAGAGAGGATTCATTTGAACAGGCATAATCTGTGAGTGCAGCTGGTGCATCCAACTTTGCCCTGTGTTCATAATGGAATTGTGTGCTATAAGGGTTTTGCAAGTAGCTTGTAACATTTTTATGAAAAAAAGTTCCATAGGTCTCTTGTTTTAAAACCCATTTCCTGGTTCATCTCTGGGAGAGAAAGCAGCAATTCTGCTCTTGTGCTCATGCTGTTTATCTTTTGCTAAACAGAGGAAAGCAGATTATAGCTTTTAAGAGCTAAGCTTCAGCTTTTCTGCAGGTCTATGTGAGGGGGGACACGTTGCTTTGGTGCCTTGATTGCAAAACTGTTTAGCTTGGGAGCATGTTTAAACAGGCTTAATACACTTCCAGAGTCACATAGGTGACTATTTTAGATCAGTTTAAGTTTGCCAAAATAACACCAATAATACCAAGCAGAAGCAAAAGAGGCCATGCAGCCTTTTGTACTTAAGTGCACTTGTTTAAATTAAGTTACTGCAGCCTTTTTTTAATGCAGGCAAAGGCAGAGGTAAATGCTGTTATCAGCTGGAGAAGGGAGTTGTCAGTATCAGTGTACCTTGCCAGCAGCATGGCTGACTATCAAGAAGGGAAGGACTGGGGATTAGAAGTTTCAGAGGAGCTGCACTTCTTCCCACAGCTGTTCTCTTTAATTGAGGAGGAGCTAAACTCACACTGAGTTTTGTCCAGATGGACCTGGAACATTGTACAGTGAGAGGTTACACTAAGTGATTAATTGGAAGGTGTTTGTGAGAACTCCTCTCTCAAATTTAGCTCTGAAGTACGGAAAAGCTCACAGCTTCTCATACATTCATTCTGTCCAGGAATGAATATTACAGATCACTGCCTTGTAAAAGCACTTCTCCTGGCAGAGCAGTCAGACCATTCTCCTGAAAGTTACTCACAGTTACTCACTGGTTATTCACTGTATCTGAAAACAGCCTGACATTTCTAGTACTGATAGTTCCAGCAGGGCTCTTGAGCTGCATTTATGTAGACATTGAATGAAAACAGTGACAGACCATGCACTATTCTGGAGGCCTTCACTTGCCCTGACATAGAATTTTTTTCAAGGAAGTGTTCTGTGGCATTCCAAACAGCTGTATTGCTGAGCTTTAATTGTCTCCTATTCTTTAAAAATAAACTTTTACAAACTTCTGTTGTAGTGCTTTTTTTCTTTTTTTTAACTGATCGGTCTAATATCTGCCTGTAATCATTGTTAAAGTGCTAACAAAAGAGTGCAATATATGTTAGCCAGCAACTTTTTCTTAGCTCAAAGAAAATAATTCAACAGTTCCTTTTCTCAAGGCACTTGATTCTACATTCCCAGAATTATTTCCATCATATATATTTTTGTATTTACATTCAGTTTAGCATAATAAATACCTCTTTAAGGTGGCTTTTCCATTTTAGGGGGAATACATAAGTGGACCATATATTTGCATTATGAAATAACTAGGAAAGACAGTTTGTGTGCATGTAAGGTGTCTTTGCCTACCCTTATCTAGTAAAGTTTTTCCAATACAAGATTTGGGGGCTTTGTATCTAGTTTACATTCCCATAATGCATGTCCCAGGATTTCCTTAGCATGTGCAAAGGATGACAAATATCAGTACTTCATACAACTATATTTAATAAGTTATTACAGAAAAAAATAAAGTCCAAACTACAAAGTTTAAGCAGTTGTAAGCAATAGCAGCATTGAGCTCCATGTTTAGTCACAGTACTGCAGTTCCATACAAGCATTAGTCCAAGCCAAAAAGGAAGAAGCCTTGTTAGAATTACTAGCAAAAACAATCTAAGAGAACATGTAATAAAAGATACAGTACATTTAAAATTAGTTGAAAAACAAGTACAGAGATCTTAGCTGTGAATGCTCTAAAAGTTATGTCCATTAGTTTGACAGTAAAATTACAAATCTCTAATACTTTATACCCCAACAGAACTACATCCAGGAAAGAAAAAAGAGCAAAAATTATCTCTTGTTAGCACCCTGGTTTTCTACTTACTGATGAACTTTTTGTCATGTAAATTTGAGTGTGTCAGAATTATGTGACCAATGTGATTTCTGACCAGCTACCCATTTGGGGTATAGAGTAGTCACTAACATGAATATAAAATACTCCGTGGTATGATAGAACACTATAGCAGCAGAGATTAAGAAGTTTGTCTGTTTAAAAAAAAAAAGAAAGGAAGGAAGGAAAAGAAAAAGGGTTTAGCTGACATCATACAAACTAGCATAAAAGCAACTACATACAAGCCAGATTAAACAAAAGAGACATTTCTACAAATCTGTGACTAATCTTTCACTCATACCTTGCAAGTAGAGATGTCACAATACTGAAATATTAACATGGGAGCTTTTCCCAGTTAAGCGCCTTTTTTTCTTTTTTTTTCTTTTTTTTTTTACTTTTTTTTACTACTCTAACAGATAGTGAAATCAGCAAAGTTATTTGCTAACTGCATATTTGCAATACAATTTGTTTTAGCCCATGCCTTGCTAGCAGGCTATAAAATACAAGCATGTCGGCAGAAATATAAGCATAAACTTTGTACCACTTAGCAGGAATTTTTTATTCCCTCTTCATTCCTTAATCTCCTTTGTTTGCAATTTGTGTACATTCCAACCAGTAGTACCTAATTTGAGTCTAAATTTTACTTCACTATTTGATCTAGTCTATACATTACTTACAGAACTGAACACACAGAGGATACACAATAGACCAACTCTGGGCACATTTCTTCCCACAAGTCACGGATGAGCCACTCTAACACTCGAGCAGAAGTTAAGTCTAAAAGGTCGTCAGCAACTTGTGGAAGCGAGAGTTTTGTCTAGAGAAAGTCATTGTATGCCCTGTTTACGCAACACCAGTTTTAGTCTGGATTGTTTCAGGTGCCAGAACAGAGTCACTGGCTTCAGGAAGGGGTTTCTTCTGGCTGCATAGGGAAACAAAGGTGATGGAAATGGAGGTGAAAAGTGTTTTGATACTGGCCCTTGGTATTGCCAATACAAAAGAAAAAAAAAGGACAAAGACACAAGAGAGGCAGAGAAGAACGGAGAAAGACAAAGAAGCTGAAGGGATGTTCAGCCGTGGTGGCAATATGAGTTACTGCATTGCTACCAGGGGATGCTCAGAGTGTTTTGCATTAACTTGGCAGCTCCCACCCTCGTGGGGTGGCTGCGTTAGGAAATGCTGTGGGCACTGACAGTCTGCTCCACGCTGCCACTGAGAAACGCATGCAGAGAGAGACTTGTGTGGGAAAGGGGCAATTTCTCTAAATAAAAAAACACGGTGGCAAAATACAATGAAGAATAGATATATTTTAGGAGGTTCAATCTAAGGCTGTTGAAGAGAGTTTATTGAGTTCATGACAAGAAAAGTAATGAAGAATTATGCTGAATGGGCAGGGTCAAAAACCCATTGTTCAATAGATTTAGTTCCTTATAACGGCAATAGTATTTCATCAACACTGGTGGTGTATAAATCTAGACAGCGAACTGGTACTGTGACATCCCTATTATCTCCCTAAATCATTTTGATAAAGGAAAAGGCTTTTCAAAATATCACGGTTTTTCTGCTTCATTCTGTCATTTTATTGCCCAATTCTTTGTTACAATTTTCCAATCACTTTACATTAACCAACCATTTTCATCATTGCCACACTATTGTAAACCACATCAGCAAGTTAATACATAAAGCTTTGCATTTCAAAAAACTAGACACTTTAGTAACAATATTACAAAGATTTTAGCTTCAAAAATAACTGAAAATGAAAAAAATAAACTTTTAAAGAATCAGCATCATAAAATTAATTTATTCCAAGTAAAAATACAAAATAATATTAATGACATTGACCAGATATGAAAGTCTCTCCCAGAAACAACTATATTAATGGTTGAGAAAGCACTCCTTAAAGAAAATACGAAATAAAAATGAAAAATATGTAAATATGTTTAATTTTTTTCTTAGCAAAAAATCTTTCTAAAAATAACAATGAAAATTTGTCTCAGTACAAAGGCTACATTACTATTGAAAAAATACCAGCATGAAGAAAAGGTACATATTTGACAGTAGAAAAATGATTTTAGTGAATCACAATGTCTAAAGTCTGCAATGAAAATAAATCTGCAATAAAGATTTATGCCTTTTTTCTTTTCATTTTTCTTTTTTTTTATACAAACAGTACAAACAGTATTGCACATAACAACAAATAGTCGAGGTTAGGTTAGCCTTCAAAAAAATCGACTAGTTCAAGTCTCACATCAGAAAAGGCCACAATAGGACCTGTTGTACCCAGGGGCTTCTTAGTCAAGTTGCAGTTCAGAACTCCATATTTTAAAAAATAACTTTTTTTTTGAAGGACCCTCTTTTAATATAACATATTAACAACTCAGGGGCACATTCATTTACAAAACAAAAGGGAGCATGTCATAATTTAATAAACTAAAAAAAGTTCTCTTTAAAAAAATACAAACAGAAGAACTCTCACAATTCTGGTCAGTCGTGCATAATCACACTTGATTATAAATATACAAATTAAGGGAAAATATTTTTTCACCTTCTATTCACAACTTTCAGCACCAAATGGAGTTTGTGTTTACACCTATTCTTTATGATGATTTTGTTTCAGATTTAATCCAACATTATGGTATATTGTACATTTTCCAGCTTCTCTCGCTCTCTTTCTCTCTGGGAGTATTTTTCTACATGAAAGAGGGGTATTTCTTCAAAAAGGTTTACTTCTTTCACATAATTAGGTAGACTTCTGTAGGTTAGCTATGATCTTTAATATTACAGTTATAAAGCTCTAACTTCTTCATTTTCAAAAAAACTCAAATAAGCATGAAAAAAATAAAGTTACCCATCTGTTAAATCATTTTTCTTGCAGAATTAAATTAATATATATTTTTCTGAATAAACTTACTTAGAAAATATCATTTTCTTTCCTATATTTCAAAATTGAGGTATTGCAAAAGATCATGTCAGTCAGAAAGCATGCCTTTTTCTTTAAAAAAAATCATCAGCCAACTGTTGAAAACTGTCTAGATACAAAAAGTAGTGCATAACAAAATGTCTTGTACAGATGAAAAAAAACAGAAAAGACACCTGGGCTGGGAAAAGCAATATCACAAAAGCGCCCAGAAGTAACTTCAAAAGGGATAATTATAATAAGCATTTTAAACCAGTAAAAAACTATTTTTTCTTTTTTTTTTCTCCAAAAACAGAAAAAATCCTTTCAAAGCCAATACCTGCAACTAAACATTGGGAAAACCAACTTACTAAATTAGACACAAAGAAGGACATCACAACAAACAAAACCCAGAACATTTAAGTCTACTATGCGGTGTCATATCCAGTCAGATTGTCCCCAGAACTGCAAAAACAAAGGAGGAAAAAGAAAAAAAAAAATAGTGTACACATTCTCACAATCATTAGTATACCAAGTGTGTTTATATTTATATGCTATCTGCAGCCCCATAGTTCATGCTAAAAAAATGTCCACTGTGTTAGCAGGTCTTAATTGTATTCAAGCTTCACAGGATACATCCAGGGATTAGAGAGATAACGCCACATCCACAGAGCAGACATCTCATGTTACTTTTATATGCAGACATTTCTTTAGCACCACTTTGTTTCCTAACTTTCTTAAATGTGCCTAGGTTATTAGTTTGACAGACTATCTAATCGTAGTGTATGTACGCCAGCATGAGCTCTTTGGTTTTCTGGACAAGGTCTGCAGCTACGGAAATGATGCAAGCATTAGGACAGAGATCGTAACTAAGAGCTCATTTCTGTTTATGTACCTGTTATGAACTGTCAAAAATGTGTAATGTCAGATACAGAGGCTTTAACAGTTAAGTTTGATCACAGTACTAGACATAATCACTTTACTATATAAAATAAATTGCACGATATATAACAGAGCACCGCAAAGTACTTCATCTACCATCCACAAATTTTTTTTAAGAATATCCTACAGCTAGTTTTTATATTTGTTGTAATATAGGTCATTCTGTAATGGGCTGATCCTAATTTCAGAAGCATTACATTTACTGAGGCATGCCTTCCTCCAGTCAGTAATCAATTTTTTTTTTTGTTACTGAGCATTTTGTAGCCTACGTTCATAATTTGTGCATTGTGGGCAGGTTTTATATTAGACATATATAAAATTTATTGCATGCAGCAACCTGATTAAGTAAACATGCAGTCAAAAAATATTGACCTTCCTTGGAAGCTTTTCTGTATGCTATACTGATCTCCTTTCAGCAGCCATCACTATTTTAATCACATATTCATTTTTAATTGATACCCTAGCCTGAATAGAGTATTATGGTATTAGTAATACCATTTTAATAGCAGCAAAAGCTATTGCAGCATACATTTACATAACACTAAAAGACCTAACAGAACAAAACAAAAAAAACCAACAAAACAGAACAAACGAACGAAAAAAAATCCCTCAGCAAAACAAAAGAAAAAGGTCTGATCCAGCTTATGAGGTATCATCCTTACAAGTCAAAATCGAGAGCAACTAAAGGCTTATTTTTCTTTAAGGGTTATTACTATTCTAAATGACCCAAACTAATGATTGCTGAATATCTGTTTAAGTTTTTGCTACATCTGCCACCTACTTGTGAATATTACCTTTGGTAAGTCATCTGCTAGGGGCAAGTCTAAATTTCTGAAAATAAGTGCATGCTCCAGTTTAAAAATAAAAATAATTATAATTACAATAAAAAAATCTTCATCACATACACATCAGCCCAGTGAAGACTGATGAGAATGGCAGTCTACATAATGTCACTAGTGACAAGTCTTGTGTAGGAAATTAAGGTACCAAGCAGATGTTTGTGTGAATCAAAGTGCAAAATCAGTACAGTTACACTCTGCCGGTTTGTATTATACTGGACACTGAGTTCAGTAATGTGACTGTAAATAATAATAATAGTAATAAAAAGACCCATCTCTTCATTAAAGTCGAGGACGAATGCACAGATTTCCAGAACACTAAGCCCTGAGGCAGCGCTCTCTTTTCACTCAATTTTATTTACTCCAGTACTTCTTGCTGGGCGCGGCCGGGGTTCAGCTCCAGCGGAACGGGACGTGGCGGGGCCGGTCACCTCCCTCCTTTACCAGTGGTTTGTGGAACTCCCGCCCAGCACGGGAGTGTATGCTGGCCCAGCAGTATTCACAGTAATACTGCAAACAGGTAACATTGGCACAAAAGAATGGAGCAAATTTTCCACCACAGCGAGTGCCCTGGCATTCGTCACACATCTGATCATCCAGCACATATGGCTTCACTTCCACCTGCATCAGGGACAAGAAAACATCTGTAAGAATAGTTTCGCCGAGCATGAACACAAACTCCAAAGTTTTAATTCTTGCTGGCTCTACTGAAGGGTTTCAACTGATGCAGGATTAACCCAAGAGGTTGGTAGTTAAAGTTTCATACCATGCACTTTACCTGTCAGAAAATCTCAAGAAAGAAGGGCATGCTTTCATAACTATTCAACATTCCTTGGGAAATTTGAGTGTGGGAAAATACTAAGATTGAAGTACAGCAAAAATCTCCAAAGATTTTACCCACTAAGGAAACTCCAGGTAATCAGAACAGAGGTGTTACAGGGGCAGGCCATGAGAGTAGCATCTGGGAAGAAAACTTGTAACGAAAAAAATCCGATTTCTAAACTTCAGAGATCTGGTGGGTTTGAGGTGTTTTTTACACAGAAGATTTTTTTTTTGTCTCTTCGTTTGGCTTCTTTTTTTTTTTTGTGATCTACAAAATGTAGGACCAGACTAATATGAGATTCAAATGAAACAAAATTAAATGCACTTGTATTAAATATTCTCCATTTTGTTGGCAAAAATCACTATCAGCTCTTGAGGTGCAATAAAATTTCATTGTAGTTCCAACGAGGGCCTTGCCATCAATTACAAATAGAGAGCTGCTGACTTTTGTTGTACACTCAGTTATGAACAACTTGGGGCTGGAATGCCTTTTGTTTTTAAAGCATTTGTGCCAAACATAGCAGGACTGATGCATAATTAGACACTTGCAATAAAGCTCTTACAGACGTTGAGTATGTTCCTATGAATTGTGCCTACACATTTAAATGGAGTGTTCATTCATTCCAGGGAAATCATGAGTTCATGCATGTCTAATTCTTATGGCTCTCTGATGCTATTTATAAAAAGGGGTTGAAGTACAGTCAACTGCACTAGAAAACAGAAAAATTTGAAGTAAACATTTATAATAAATAATTTTGCTGTAACTGTACAAGTGCCAGTATGGCACAATTTGTATACTGCAAGGAAAACCTGACTCATGTAACAACACTTAAATACCTAGAGATTTAAAGAAACAGAATGAGATATCAAGCTGAAAGACAACCATTCTACAAAAAAGATTTATGCTGAATTTACTTCAGCTTCTCCTGATCAGACTGCAACAAATGTTCTCCTTTGAAGTAAAGCTTATATAGTGAGTTATATTTCTTACCTAAAGAACAGCTAGGGCTGCCAATCTAGTTTTTTTTAATTACACCCTGCTACTAGTATTGCATGGAACAAGTCTGAGTAACTGCCATTTTGCATATCAGATGCCATATCACTAAAATTAGAAGCATCATGTAAAATAAAACAGCCCTGTCTCAAATGAAATTGGAAGAAAGCAGGTCCAATGTCCAGCACAGCTCTAGATCCCCAACTACTCAGATTTCCCAAGCATGAATTGTGAAGGTCTCAAATAGAGTCTCTTTCTGTTTCTCTCTCTCATATCTTTTCTTGCATTGGTTACTAGTGAAATAATTTTAAAAATGTTTGCTGTACAGTTCAGGGATCTTAATCTATTAGATTTAAAAATTAAGATTTAAAGATTCATTAAGAGACTTCATACTTCTTCAAACTCACATAAATCTATTTTAAAAACAGATAAAAGATAATGAAATAAAATTAAATTAAAAAAAAGAACAGATTGATGAAAAAAATTACTAGCTAGTGACCTTCTGTGGCTTTAGCCTAAAGCTTAGAAAGTACCCTCTGGCAAGCATGGCTGATATAGGTCTCAAAGGTTTCAACGTGTGATTAAGATTCCAAAAGTAATCTTAATCTCTCTGTAAGATTTTTTCAGAATCTAATGGGCAAGAAATGTTTAGGAATAGCCTTGTCTTAGTTAATGCAATATGGTGTAAAGCACCATACACAAATTGTTTGAGGATTTCTAATTCCATGACCTCCTCAAAACTGACAAAAATTACAATTCAGATTTGTAAAGACAAAGTCAAAATAGTTTGAACTTTGCAGCTCTGTAGCTTTATATGCATACTGCACATAATAAACACACCCAATACCTGTTGAACTGACTTCTGAAGAAATCATTTAAACTGGATTAAGGGAAAAACAAGCCATCTCTTTCAGAAAATTGCATAGCAACAGTGCACACTGTGTGTCCTTTTGAATATTTCTAAATGCAGAGCCCTCAAAAACATGGGTTGTTTGTATGTGTAATCAAGAGGTGAAGACAGAAGGTCTGAAGGAAAAAAATAATTCTGGAAAGTAAGTAATGCTTTCTTTTCATATGTTCAAATCAAATTTTAGTGAATACTGTAACTTCACTCCATATTTGAAAAGCCCTTTAGGGATTTCATGTGGACTGAACAAAACAATCTCATTTCCTCCCCCCTTCTGCCTATCAAGCATCTCTTGGCATTTGGTTTTAGTTAAATAATTCTGAAGACTTATGAGGTCAGCATTACCTATTTTACTACAATAAACCTGTGCTTTAGGGACCTCAACTCTAGCCCTACACTACTGACAGAAAATGGCCTAATAATAGCAAAACTGTCAGAAGCTACACAAGCAGTCACTAAACTAAAAGCCACTGATGCACAGTGAGCAAACATCTAAAGGAGGAGAAAGAAGCTGGGAAATGCTATGGAATTTGACCTATGAACTCAAGAGAACCAGGGACAAACGAGTTTACAATCAACTATTTTCTGGGTTTACCATTAACAGTTATTTAAGATGTTTAAAGTATTTTTTCACTCTGCTTTAGATGCTCAAATAAGTTTTTTACAAATTGACAAATATCATCTGAAGAAAGAATTTACAGTGTTCTCCAACACAATGCTAATAAATATTTTTTAAATACCTGTACAGTTTGGTAACAACTATTTGACTCCATGCTATTTTACTTACCCGTTTATCAATGTCATTGTGTTGGAGCTGGACAAAGCGAGCACTGATAGCAGCAATGTAGCTCTGCTGGTTGGAGAAAGCCACTCTGCCAGCACCTTTTGGGTACTTCAGCTCTGGGTCTGTATCAATGCCAGCATAGCAGACACCTCCATACAAACGGTCCATAATCATTGCCAATTCAACTGCAAGAAGTCAATTGTTAAATGTAATAGATTTAACATAAATAATGGTGTGGCATTTGGATTGTTGCCTTTAAAAAGCACCATTTGTCTTATCAGACATGTCGTCTTCCAAAGTCTAAAATTGCAAAGTGAAACACAGATTGAGTCAACCTTACATGAATTGTAGTAAAATATAAAGGCAAAACCCAGAATCTGTAAAAAGTTGATGTAGCTGAAGTGTGAAAAAGAAGTGCAGAGTTATGCTGTTAAAGTAGGTATCAGGTGAACAAGAATTTACAATATTGCATATTAAAACCCTGGTACTTGGTAGGCTTTTTAATGCTAGTTTACATGTAAGATCATTTAGGGATATTCCTGGTTTTAGAATCTGATATTTTGCCCTAAGTACTAAGGTTCAAAAGATATCCAAGATATATTTCACATTTGAAACAAAAACCCGTGAAACATCTGAAGTTCCTGCAGCTAAAGCAAACCTACATTTTAGGTGCAATTTAAATTAGTATTTTGGTAGAATATTATCTTGGTTGTGGATCTTTTAAAATGGTTTGTTGCTTTTTATGGTTTTATGCTTTTTATTACCAATAACTGTGAAGAAGAAGTTATAAATATCATTCATAAAATTAGACAGGTTGAGTGCATGGCTGAGGAGACATACAGAGGGAAGTTAAGAGAAAGAACTGAAGGAAGTAGTAAAGAGGCTGAAGAAAGCAGGGAAGAGCCATGGAAATTGTGCAAGGTTGTATGGCCACTGTAAAACCTCATATGCCAACAAATGTGTCAGATGGACAATGCAAGAACTGAGACCTGAACAGGCCCTGCCAAGTCAGCCATTTTCTACTGCTGTGAAATATGTGAAAACACTTTCTGTAGCATGTTACCATTTAACTATCTAAAATAAAACTAGAACCCATAAATACTAAATATTTAAATTCTCACAGTTCTCACAAAATTCTCATTAGTAAATTGAATAGGTATATGCATTTGTATAAATCCATGTGCAGGGAACACCATATGCTAATTTGTCCATTTGCAACAAACAAACATCTGACTCATTCTACCAAACCAGATAATATTTTTGCTCCAAAAAGTAAAGAAAAACTACCAGCTTAATGTAGTGATTAATAGATTCTTCTGCTTTCTAATGATTTGGAATCATCACTTGGGTGGAGATCTCTAAAAGTGACAGTACAGAATAAGCATCATGAACAATTCCAATAGTAGTTCCACTACATTACCCTTGCCAATACACAAATAATACATAGGATTCCAGGGTAAGGAAACCAGCAGCGTTCAAATATCTTACAAAAAAACTTCTGTACCTGATCTTTAGAGCTGCAAACAAGAAGAAATGGAAACTGTTTGTTGCTTTGGAGAAGTTACCTATTTAAATGCATCAGTTTCCAAATGTAATGCATTTCCAACATGATCTATGACAGGCCAAGTGACATATCGTTTTATAAAGGGCTATCATTAGGAACGAGCTAATGTTTAATTGTTACTATTTACATAATTACCACCTTACAATTGAGCCTTATTTTAAGATGGTGAGGAAAGTGAAAGCTGCCAAGAAACCCAGAATAAGAGAAATCTTACTGTCAGCAATGGCTGGGGGACATTGGTACAGTTAGGATTAGGCAAAAGATAAAGTGAGGAGCTGAAGTTGCAGTAGGCTGGAAAGCGGCTGCTGAAGGAAACTGAGGGCTACAAGGAAAGTCTTTCTTCCAGATAGTGACTGAGAGGCCTTGTCTACTACAGTTTGTTCCAGGATTAGGATTAGGGTTGAGAGGATGAGAAAGACAAACCATGCAGCTGCCTTGGAGTGAGCATGGAAAGGAAGAATAAATAGAAGTGAGGGCTGCCAGAAGATCTGGCTAGGAGAAATGTTTTAAATTTCTTCATGACTTTGTCGTTAGCTCACCAAAAATATCAGGATTAGAAGAAAGAAATGAGGGTTAAGCTACATTTTTTTTTGAGCAGTGCTCAAATGGGGCCTTCAAAACAAAATGAAGACTGGGCTGGGATAAATCTTTCCTCTGGCCAAAAGCTAGGGAGTCTTGTCTATGGCTCTGCAAGTAAAAGTGAAAAAAAGAGCTAAGGGTGAAGAAAAAAAATTGAAGGAAAGAAGCTACATTAGGATCAAGTCTGGAAGATGATCTTCCACGTGAGGCCACCAAGAGACCTGGGTTGGGAGAAATTTTTCTTTGGGACAATAGCTGAGAGGCCATGTCCATAACTCCATGGAAGAATTAAGGTAAGCACTGAACAAAAGGGAAACAGAAATCATAGAGCTGAGGTTGGAATTGGTTTGGAAAGGGTCTGGGAGAAGGGTTTGCTCTTTGTCTTTAGACAAAGGAAAGGGAAACTTGTCTGCGCCTCAGCAACCAAATCAGGGTTCGGATTAAGATGGTCTGGATTGCAAAAAATCAGCCAAGTTCTAGGATATTACACAAAGTTGGGGAGAACTCTTTCTCCTGGCAATCCTAATTAGTAACCTATTGAAGAGGTTAAAAATGTTCACTGTATTTTGTAAACCAGAAGATACTCCTTGTCTTAGAAAGCAAGCTGTGATCTTTGGATAACACAGGGTCCATTTTCTGATCTTTTACAGATACTGTTTTCTTTTCCTCATCTTTTCTATTTAATTTGCTATATGTCCTACATTTTCCTTCTACTCACCAGCTCGGAGAGGCCGTGGAACTCCTCCAACAAAGATTGTTTTTCTTGGATCCAAAGGCTGAGACCCATCCATCACAAAGTCACTGTCACTTAGGTTCCAAGGTCGAATTTGCACCTGTATTAAGGATAATTTTTAGCAGAGGAACTCAGCCACTTAATTAAAATTAAGAAAAACTTGCCAAATCTTCCTGTAATTAAAAAAAAAAATTGAACTTTTCAAAAGCAGAAAGTTGGTTTTATAAGAACCAAGACAATTTGAGAGCATACCTTATCTAAGTATCTGAAAGCAGGGGGACAACTCATTTATCACCTCTAGAGGCCAGGCTTGAGTTAAATCTCCTCATCACAAACTCCTACGCTCATTAGTTCCCTGCCCCTAATCGCCATCATAGGAAGAAACCTGTGAAAGGACTTTCAGAACACTTTGCCATGTATGTGCAATTACAGTTGCAGTTTGGGCTTCTGGCTTTCCTGAAATGACATACAGTACCCACAAATTCAAAAGCACTGATACAAGCTCTGTAACTGGATACAAAAGGAATTTGTGTAATATGTGAATGACTATTTCTATTGGACAGCAAGCAACATAGCTGAGAAGAAATCATTAGATTACACAGAAAAAAACTGCTCAGAAGTTATTTAGATAAAGCTGTTTTCATCAATCTATTTTTTTAGGAATCACACAAGCCTGTTCACTGTGCTGCAGTCCTGCGTTGTTCATTCATTTCTGCAAGATTTTTAATAGTACTTTTAAAAAGCAGCACGTTTTTTATCTTATTTGTCTGCAGTTTTCACCTCATTTTTATATAAACACAGGCATTAAAGAATGTTAGAGATGTGAACAATAAAAACAGGCTACTGTATGTCTTCTATTCTGCTATAGCTGTCTGCAGTAGTTGATTTTACCCCATAGTTTCTATAAGGTAAATGAGGCCTAAATTATAAATTGATTAGCTAGTGAATGCATAAAAATAGTAATTAAAAAGCCTAATGAAATGCAGGAGATATTTGATGCTATCTGGATCTTAATTTGGCAGGGCAAAGTTTCTTCATTTCATCACATAAGGCTTTCTTTTCTCTCAAATCAAATAGATAAAAAATTATCATTGCATTGTTTTACAGTTAACACTGTTAAAGGATGCACACTCCTGAAGCTTACCAAATAAAGTTAATTGAACATGGCATTTATCAGAAAAAAGCAAAAGTAAAAGCCATGTTATGCTGATACAGGAAGTCAGTTCAATGTAACAGCAAGGTCAGAAACAGGAAATGACAAGTAATTAACTCTCAGTATTTTTTATTTATTTATTTATTAACTGAAAAGAGTAACAGCAAATGAGTTAGCAACCAGCATAAGCGCCATGGCACAAGCTACTTACTGGTTTATCCTTGATTGTGGGACTTGACACACATAAGTAAAGTTTTCCATCTTCTTCCAGACAGGCATCTATCAGAGCTTGTACAGAGCTTTCTTCCTGGAACAGCAGAAAGGCGTAACCTTGGAAAGGATAAGGGC
The DNA here is from genome assembly GCF_052056855.1 of Sturnus vulgaris. Classification (NCBI taxonomy): domain Eukaryota; kingdom Metazoa; phylum Chordata; class Aves; order Passeriformes; family Sturnidae; genus Sturnus; species Sturnus vulgaris. Next base: position 22,929,493 of record NC_142250.1, on the reverse strand, counting down.
ACAAGAAAGAAAAGTAACAGATTAATTCATAGAGCATTTTTTAAACAAACAAGCCAGACAGGCAGGTAAGATTTACAAATTACAAATAACTGTTAAGGTTGGTAGGTTGTTTGTAAATTAAATTCACTGAACATATCCCCTCATTACAGATCCCCACAGTACTGATTTCAGAATAGACAAGAGTATTTGCTGCATCTGAGGATGTTTATTTGATTATTTAATGATTCTGAGCAGTGAGAATACAGAATATAGAATATAAGATATACTTGTTATTTTTCTCTGGTTACTAGATTAGAAGAGTAGTCCAAGTTGGTGAGGTTTCAGTTTTCTAACCAGGGGCTAGTTCAGTGAGGTAAAAGCTCCTCACTTCTCTAGACCTCTATGAATAAACCATTCTCCTGCTGCAGAGTCCACAAGGATCCACCAAAGACACAGAGGCTGTTTACAGAGCAGGCTTGTGCTAACCTAGAAAGGAGGAGGCTGGACTAACCTTGACATGATGTCCAGCACTGCTTCAAAACCTGGTAACTACACATCTATTTCAATCATTCAAAGACTTCTGGTACTGAAGAGTAACAAAGATTACATGAAAATAAAAGAACAGAACTTCAGATAATATCAGGATCATAGAAGTTGATACGGTCTAGAAAGATACCTGCCAAAGTTAAAGGTATTTTTACTCATTTTCTAGAAGCACATAGGGATGCAAAAACCTTAACTTTAGAAAGGTGCAGCTTTTCCCCATGAGCAATTCTAGGCATTGCTACCACTGAAGACTTCCCCCTTCATCCCAATGCCACTGTTTAGAGCTGCATCTGCTTGCTCATCTAGGAAAACATGTGCTTCCATGGATGCACTTCATTTGATTGGAACTCAATAACAGAAGATGCACTTTGAATTCAGGTTCCAGTATAAAAAAATTAAACTAGAAAATATCCATGCCAAAATTGGAATTATTACACAGTAGGTGCAACTTAGCAGATGTTGGAAGTTGCTTCAAATTCCCCAGTGTCGTGTGCTTCAGCAGCTTCTCCTATCTGTGCTTTGCAAATATTATATCATTTCTAAAAATATCAATTTTTTCCCCAAGAAGTAGAAGATTTGATAAACCTCAAAATTTTAATGCAAATGTGGCAGAAATTTGGTAGCACAGTATGGTCATAGGTTGCAGTCAAACTTTGGCAGTGCTCCTTTCTTACCTGACCACACACCCTAAAGGTTTGAGGGCTCAAGGGATTGCTCTTGACTCATATTCTACAAAGTAAACCAGACAAGATATTTTATGCCTCAAAACCCAGCAAACTATTCTCTATCCACAGATATTTGGGTCCTTGGCAGAGCAGAAGCAATCCAGTTCCTCCTCTGCTGTTGGTGCAACACACCACTGCAGTGCTGCCAATAAATATTGCAATTCTCTGGGAAAAGGCAACAATGTATTTTGGCATAAAAAAAGTCACTGCAACTTTTCAAAGGGCACAGCAGAGGGAGGATGAGGAGAAAAATAATTTCCCTAGTTTATGAAGCCAACCTAGGAGATCCTCGACCCTTAGTTCCAAGATTCATTATTTTATGGAAAGCAGTAAAAGAACTAAGCTTCTTTGTACATGTCCTATTCTGACATCTTAACAGTGACACAATTTCCATATGAAAGGATAATTTAGTCCAGCTGGTCTAATTTCAGTTAACCTTGCTGAGAATAAACTGAAAAATATGGCATATACACTGTGTCCCATAAACTTGAAACAAGGTTGCCACTTGAAATGCAAGATACACTTGCAACTAAATAAAGTTGTTAAGAGTCTGGCAAGAGCATTGTTGCCTGCCTAAACAGTGAAGGGAAAAAGAAAATCTCCATTTCAATTAATACCAACATTGGCTTATCTTCTCTAATGAAGGGAACCTTTCTGTATTACTGAAAGCACAGTTTGTAATCAGGCTTCAGTGACCTCTTTCTTCAAAACAACGTGCTGGATGGAAAGCATATTAAGGTGCTGATTCTGCCTTTCTAATAAAAGAAGATCTTGATATTCATGCTTTTATGTTAAAAACTGGCGTGTTGGTACAAATTACAGGCTGTCATACTGGAGATTGAGCTAGTAGTGCATTCTGCATGTATTCTGCCCATCCTTCCTCAATGTTATTAACTGAAAAGAACCATTCATGTACCTTTACAACGGCAGAACGTGCATTATAGGTATTATTATGTGAGAGAAAATAAACTTACTGGCCCTGTGGACATCATTCAATTTAGCAAGCTAGAGCTGGTAGAGTTAATGAGAAAAGACCTAAAGCAAAATATTTCTCAAGAGTTAAAGATTATCCAGCTTCATGCCTGCCATGGCTCAGCAGAAAAAGCCTGACTGCATTTCACAGCATTTGTGAAAAGAGCACATTTAAAAAAGAAGAGGCTTTCTTTTATTCTTCTAAATCTGGTAACACCTTCCTTTTACAGCTCCATGGTTAGGCACAGTTTGGTAGAGTAAAAGGAAATCACTGTGTTTTGGAACCCTTGGGAGAAGATAGGAATGAAGTTTGTTATATTAGAATTTTTATACTCTGTAATTAATCACTTAAACTGAACAAACATTACTAGAGTAAAGGTTGTCTGGACAGTCCCTAGTTACTTAGTGGTACAGGAATATTTCAGAAAGGTACTAAAGGAGTAACAGCACAGATCTCTCACTTGAGATATGCGGATTGAATTTAATCAAGAGGTTTTTTTCAGAATTTCAGTTAATTGTGAATTAGCTCAATTTTATCATAATAACTGAAGGACACCATTTTATGCTCAACTTGTGAATACTCAAAGTAATTAATAATTCAAGTTCTTGCATTTGAGAACAACGGTAAATAAATTGTTCAAATGCATCAACCACGAGCTGAATCTTCTGGTACAAAGCCAGCATTTTGGCATGCAAATGTTATATAGCCAACAGGGAAGGATTAACCTATTTCTGGTTCTTAGAATCTGGGCTCTTTTCAAACAAAGTGAAATACTGTAATGAAGAGTTGTATATAAGGTCAAAGAGTATTTGAATATCCATGTCACGTGCCTGCACATCATCTATTGATTTCATATGTATTTGATCTGAAATCCATACTTCCCAAAATTCAGTCCACTTATAAAAACAGATAGAGGAATCATAATCTAAGGGTCACGTGTTTTCAGCTTTATAACACTAAGGTTGGGTGGCAGAATTAAGAGAATGAAGAGAAGAACTTCCTCTTTACTTTCTGCACAGCAAGTCAGAAAAGCCTTAAAGCCTTTGGGTACTCACATGCACTGATTTCATCTGCAAAAAGGGAAGGACCACTTATGTTTGAGACAAGCTGAACTACCTTCAAAGCACATCTTTCATCCATTTAGGCAGTGTCTTTTCTGATGTTTTCATAAGCTTCAGGATTAAAATAAAATCTAGCATCGACCTCAGATTTCTTATAAAAGTATTTCAATATATAAATCTACCTCATATTATGTAAAAAAAAAAAAAAAGGAGTTAAAATGGCAAAGAAAATTAATGTTCTAGTCTCATTTCTTGAGAGTTATTTTTAGATGGCTGAGATGGCTGCCTCAAAGAAGTAGATTTAAATAGACAACTTTTTCATTATATACATATTTCACTTGCTTTTTTTCTTTTTTTTTAACTAGATTTTAAAATATAGTTTTGAACTGAATTATGGTTGTATTTACTAGAACTTTTAGAATAAAGTTGTTTTAAAAGCCCACAGGAAAGGAACATTTAGAAACAGTGTGAACCAAATTTCTAAATCAGTTAATGTGATGACAAGGGTCATTGCTCAAAGTCACCTTAGTAATCTTATTAGAAGATGCTTTGAACATGAATAAAACACATTTCTAAATCCAAAGATGAAACGACTATTAAAAATTAAACTTATTTTTGAAAAATAAAAATCCGAGGTGCTAAAAAACTGCAGACTTTCCTTTAAACGTTGCAGTGACATGACTGCATTTTCCAAAAACTTCAAAGGCTTTAAATACTTAAGAAACCTCAAAATAGAAAAGGCTGTAATCTCACTTAGCTACTGCAGAAGAGTGAAATTATGTATTAGTCAGGGCTGCAAAGATTAATTTCTTTCATTCGGTCTAATTTTATATGGCAGTGTTTGACCCTGTCAGCTGATTCTTTTCTCTAAAAAACAAAGGTGTATAAGAAATAGGAACAGTCTAGAATCTTACAGTGACTCTTCTATTTCTGCACATTAACATTTTTACATGATTTTCATGAATACCAGACTAAGCCTGGCTGGTGCGATATGCAAGAAATTCCTCATATGCCACATTACAGACAGGTACTGGGGAAGGGTTTGTTTGATTTTAATTAAAGGATTTAACTCCATATCCTCAGTTACACTGAAAAATAATTGGATCCTGAATCTTAATAGCAATAAAATGAAGCATACATGTCAAACAGAAGACAGGAGACATAACAAGAAAAGTCAGCAATGGAATGGATCATAGAGAAGAGCTGAATGAAAACAGGTTCTGTTTCAGTAGCTTCTGTAAAATAAAGTGCATGTCTTCATCATTCCAGTCTCAGCACTACATAGTCCACATGATGAGATCACCAAAAGAATTGAATAATAATTAATACTTACTAATAATGATTTTACCATATCACGAAGAGCAGAGAAAACAGAAATCTTCAGTTTTGTGATATATATTATGGAGCATTTTTCTCCACATCTTGAATTTAAGTGGAAGGAAAAAAACCCAATCCACCTACAGAACCTCTGCTTTCTGGACATGCATTATTTGTGGGCATGGGAGAGGTGCCCCAGTATTTGGTCAGTAGAAAGGACATTTCTTTAGTGCTGTAGTAAATACATACAGCTGAAGATTTATAAAGTCTTTTCAGTTCCAAAAACATGTCAAGAAACAGAAAGGATTTTCTAGCTATCATTACTTTACTTATGGGTAAAAAAGCCCCAAAAGAACAGTATACATATGCCATCTCAGTTTGTCCTGTAGTAAAAATACTCCCTCCCACCTATATTAAAAAAGAAAAGACTGAAATAAATTACTTGGATTTTTTGGTGGTTTTTAACCAAAAGAATGTTCTACAGTCATACTAAAGCCTCTATTTATCTGGCATTTTACTTCTGAACTAGTATAAAACATTGCAACAGGAAATTTATAGTGTTGTCTCCTCTTTCAAAGGTCACAGCCATTTTCAACATCAGACTTCAGACTGCAACATGATCTATAGCAGCTATAAATCAGAATTAAAGGGTATAAAAACATAAAAGAAAGGCTCTAACATACAATTTGGTTACTGTAGTTATTTGAGTAGTCACATGAATTTCATATGACAAAGACTAAATATTTGATGAAGTGGAAGCTATCTTTGTGAAGTTTGCTGAGTCAGCAGCATGAAAAATAAAACAAGCATTGACACTTGTAAATATTAAAAAACCCAACTAAATCCAGAACTTAATTTTTAAAATTTTGATTTTCAAGGGCAACACACAATGGTGACTGCTCTGGGCAGAGAAGCTCATGGTCATCATCTGGAGAGAGTCAGGTCTGCTGCTTTTACTCTGAGCAGATGGCTCAAGAAAGAGCCATTTCTAAGTTTAAACAAAACCTGTTACTCTTCTTTGCAAAAAAACTCATTTTCCAGTCCTACTCCAACCAACATTAACATGGAAAAATTCTACAGAAATATAAATGCTCTGCTTGATTTCAGCTTCTATTTCAAGCACAGTATCAGCATGAGGTAAAATAAATTTTCAGAGGAAGAAAGCACTGGTCCAAAAATCCAAGCTAGCTGGATTACAGTTATTTTAAATTAAATTTGATATTGGGTATAAAATAAAAATAGTTCTCACTTTAAATTATATGCTTTTCTTGACATTTGGATTGTTGTCAAGAGCTTCAAAGTAAAGTACTTCAATCAAAAGGAAGACACCCCATGTCATTTGCACAGATGAAGCTAGTAACGTATTTTCTGATTTTTCTATGATTGTAACTCTCCTGTGAGCTGTAAAACATTTCTAAAGGCAGAATGCAGGGCTTCAGCACTAAGCTTTGACTTCCCTTCTTTTAATCAAGTAAACAATTTGTCATTTGCTGCCGTGGTGCTGCTAATCACTGGTTTGAATGTTCACTCACATGTGGATTGTTTTCAGGTTCTGGTTTGTTCAAATTTGTCTTTGTTGACTATAAGAAAAAGATGCAGCCTGAAAAACCCTCCATAATAACAGAAGGATTTTTTTCCAGAATTGGATTATGTTGAACAATAAATTCCTCTCAAAACCAAAGAAAACCCACAACTGCTTCTGGTGAGTAAGAGTATGCATGTCCCTGGGAGATGAGAATAGTATATTAAATAAATAAAAATACTGGACTTCCCAAATCCCCTAAAAAATTATGTGTTTACCCTTGTTAATGAAACTGCCCATCCTCCACTGGCATACAGCTGACTACTGGTTACACTCTGGGTATAATCAGTAACCAGATACACTGTAGGTCCCAAAACCAGGTAGGATTTGCATGGTACCAAGTAGACACAACCTGCCAAGCACAGCACTGAGACAGCTGAGGGAAACACCAGCTCTGAGCTCCTCCAAGCTTCTGGGATCAGAGAGAAGCAGATGCACTGCCTTGGGCAGAGGCACCCACAGCATATCCAGCACCTGAAACACTCACACTGCCACTCCTACCTCTGATTTGAGAGGACACAAGTATAATTAGGGGTATTACGTTTGTTAAATTTATGATGTGTGTATTCCAATGATCTTGCACCAATTTTAGATTACCATCATTACCATATCATTATTTTTAGATATTATTTAGATTTCCATATCATTATTTTAGGGATAGATTCACTGAAGTGATCCTAGGAACTAAATATGTACTTTTATAAATATAATACCTGTAGGACTTCACGAAGAGATCACAAGTTTTTAATGCATTAAAGAATTACAACTGATTGGGGGTGGGAGTAGGGAACAACTTACTTTTTAGATGACCATCAGAACAACAAATATGCTGCAGTGCTAGTACAGAATCTGCCTCTGCAACAACCCCTTCAGCATATTTCAATGATTTGAAAGGATAATTTGGTACTTCATAAATTATTAGCAAAACAAGATAGCACAAGCTACTATAAAGCACAAAATAATACTAAGTCCTCAATAGCACTATTCAAAGGACAGCTTTTATCCTGAAGCCCATAATACTTACAGATCAATTCATGTATTTCCATTTATAAAACAAAAGAAAAGGTGACATTTAATAAGAATAGTATTGGGGAGGGATGAGATGTACAACTCACAGTAAAATCTTCTTGGGTTTTAGGAGAGGTTAATGAGACTAGGACAAATATTTAACTTCTTCCATTTGACAAAAGTGGTCTGGCTACCTCTACAGATAAACATGGAAAGCTTTTTATGTACTTAGATATGTTCAAATTATTGAAAAAGGGTCAAATGCTTGCTAAAAATAGTGTTTTCTTTTACAGAAACCTAGCAATTCTGAAAGAAAGTAGGATCTGTTGAAAGCAATATGAAAGCTGGGAGAGAATAATCCTGCAATGCTACTTCAGAATCAGATTTGTTCTGCCGAGGCTTGGATGGCTCAAAAATACTTTTGTATTTTGCCTCACCAGATTCTTGTTTTCCCCCAGAAAAATAAGTTTCAAATGACATGGTTTTAGAGACAGAAATTACCTTACATGAAGCAAGCTCCTTGAATACTTTTAGATACCTGGCACAACAGTTTTAAAGACAGACATTTAAAAATCATCATTATCAGTACACCACCTCAAACACTTAGGACAAGACACTAAACAGTGTTAAGAGCTTAAAAAGGGGAGGCTCGAACAAAAGTCACCAAAAACCTCAAAGAAAATTCTCTGCAAAACCAAGCTAAAGTCACACTGCCACAGAACAGCACATTAGTATGCACTGCATTTTGCCACCACACATTTTGTGACTTGCACTGATTTGGGATTATGCTGCCCTGCTGTGGGAAGACACAGGGACTACAAATTACAGACATGGCCTCAGATGTCAGAGGCTGAACAACTGACACTGCACATGTGTGTTGGAACATACATAAACAACATCTAAAAACGTCCCAGAATCACCCTTTGCCATGCAATGTAATTCTGGATAGGGAATATCAGTTTCCAGTCTAACAAATATGATGATGATCTCTGACTTCAGTTTTTTAAATACAAAAATTGGCTCAGCATTTCATGCTGGACTGTGGTGGTATCATGTTTGATCAGTTAAGCCAAAGCAGGCAGTTTTCTAGAATAGACTGCTGTACTTAGGCAAACCAGATACCTTCTTGTGAATATAACTAATGAAATTGGAATTATGACTCCATACTTTCTCCTTGCAACTGTTCACTCTTGTTCCTCTGGCAGAAACTACAACTGCCACTGCAGTGGCAATGGAATTAACCATGGAAATGGTCTTGATCCATGAAATCAAGATCAGTCAAAAGACTACAACAGTGTTCCCATCTAAACAGTACTTTGGAGAGAATCAGAGAGGCTCACACTGTCTGTCCCACCAGTTGTTTTTAAATTAAAGCATGACAATAATTTCATGTTAATTTGTGCAACTTCACTTACACTGTTTTGTTTTTCATGAGATCTCCCTCATCCTACTGTCCCATATGGAACAGTAGGGACAAATGTGCTTTATTTTATCAGATAACAGGATAATGAACTGAAGAACAGGGAAAACACAAAAGGATCAGGCTACTGCACAACACATCTAAATCAACTGTAGAGCCAAAGCATTCCTACCATTCCAAACCCATCCTATCTTCAAGCTCTGCCATGCTTCATTTTCTAACTCTTATTCTCATCTCTAGACAAACATCAATGTTTCTAAATGGAAAAAAAAGGGTGAAAATTTTTGCCTAATTTTTGGCATTTTAAAACACATGGTGCAGTTCTTACTAGAAAAATCGAAGTTATCAAAAGGAAAAACCACTAAAGAGGTTTTTAAAAGTTGCTTTAAAGCTAGCAATCTGTTGAAGAAAAAACAACTGAAAAAATGTTTTTGAAACAGTTGGCACCATCTGTTTAATTAAAGAAAAGGAAAGAAAAAAATTACTGTAGTTAGCATAAGCATTGCTTAACTCAGCACACCAGCAAATAAGTGAAAACCCCATCAATTTCTATTTAAATAAAACATGAATTAACTGGATTTTGCCAGAGATAAATAGACTGCGACATGGTAATATGCAACTACTTTAGACAGTATCCTTTAATACATATTTCTTTATTTCTCAGTGTCTCATAGGTACTCAAAAGATACTTAACCACAAACCACATTTAATTCCCAAACTCTGGGGTGAAAGCCAAGTAAACACATTATGAACTGGGCATCTGCTTACCCAAGACCAACACATGGCATTTATAATTTTGCCAGTTCAGTTAGTAGCATATCCAAACAGATGCCAAAGGATCTGTAATCCAAAGACTTCTCAGGCAAGGGGAAGGAATTAGCCTTATTCAGAGGTAAAGCATTAAAAACCACCTCATGCATGACACAAACATGAAAACATTGTGCTAAGCTTTACAATGCACAGGAGGAGTAAAAAGAAATGTTAAGGCAACAATGCAGATGCTCAGAACTAGAAATTGGAGCCTCTTGCACACATTGTCAGCTGTTGGCAGTTTCTCTTGCCCAAGTGCACAATATTCACTTTCAGTGACAAGAACGTCCCTGTTCTCTCGGCAACCTAAATATGGAACTCACTGGCAAGCAATGGCAGGTAAGGTGTGCTTGATCTACAGAATGATTCTGGGTTTGCTGTTACAATGTCCAAAATTCAAATGCTGACAAAGCCAGACTGCTTTCACAAACATGTGATCAGTGTATTCTGTGATGCCAGGCAAGTTTCAGCAAGGGTAACAAGCCCCTAGAATATCTGGGAAACAGGAAAACCTGGATAATACAGCTAGCAATGATGTGCTTGAGGAATATGTTGCAGATACCTCTGTGTTGCTGTGCCAACCCCCAAGATCCAAAATGTCACTGCTGACCCCACACTGGGATAAGCCTGCTGTTACTCACCATGTTGGAGATCCCAGCTCAGCATCATTTCACACACAAACATTTATGTCCATCAGGCCCATCACTAAATCTGAGGTGATGTGTCTAAGCAGACCTGTGGTGACTCCATACTGCTCAGGATGCCAAATCCAGGAAAACCAACTTTGTTCAAGCTCAGTGCTGCAGGAATATTTCTGGACTCCAGCTGGTCCCAGTGATAGCTTACATGCCACTGCAGCTAAGCTCATCAACCTCACCAACTAATAAATTAGCTAATAAGGCTTGCTGGAACTGACTGCACATCCATGGCCTGACTCGCTCACTAAACTAACCAGAAAAAGCCCTCAGGAGGGCTGCTGGGTGCTAGTGGAGGTCACTAGACTGTAAGCAACATTTTAATCTTTCATGCTTGATCAGATTAGCCATGGCTAATGGTTTCTGCAGCCTTCTCTTCCTAGCCCTAATATCAACAGAGTGCTCCTAATACAGGGCAACTACAGGGAATTCATGTGTTGCACCAGCATAGCAAACATTCCAAAATTCAATAAGTTATACCAACAAGCAGATACTGGAAATCTGTATTGATTCACTCAGGACTGCAGGGGATGTTGCATCACCTGGATGTAACTGAAGACAGAAAACCATGATGTGAAGCAGCTCCTGCATAAAACTTCACTGACTGTGCTGACCCATGGCATCACCTACTCGTGTTGTCTGCCCCAAACCTCTCAGTGAACACTCATCAAAGCAAACAGACAAAAGCCCTGAACCTTGCTGAAAGACCAGACACTGCCCCATGGTCTGACCCTGCAGTAATGGAAAAGGCCATCCATCAAAAGGACACTGAAGTCCTTCTGGAGGTGATGACATATGTTCAGAAAGAGCAGGGCTCAATTTTACTGCCTCTGGGGCACACTCAAGGAGGTGGGAGAAGCCTTGAAGGTCAGGCTTTATCCATGTCTGAATAGCCTCTGCATCATCCCCATTTCATTCCAACAATTCATTTTTCTTGTTTTCTTTCAAGATTGCTAGCATACAAATCCCAGCTCATTCTCTCCTCTATAATTTCATTTGTCCTTTGTTTTTCTGGACATGTTTTCCATTTGAAAGAGTCATATTCAAAATGTCAGAGAATTTACAGACTAGCAATGCAACATGGAAGACAAGACATCTAGAAAAATGGAGAAAATATTTGAATTCATGAGTATTTGACAACTGAATAAGTCTCACTGAATTTTGCACCAAGCATAATTTCAAATATCTCTTTTTGTGGTTTTTAAGGAAATGTCCAGCAGATTTAAATAAAGAAGTAAAATAAACAAACAAACCAAAACCAAAGCCCACCAACTTAAATTTTAGGTCTAAAATTTCTAATCAAAACCAGCATTGGAGAAATTTCATTGTGGTGCTTCTGAAAATTATTCTGTAATAACTTTGAAAAGTAAGTACTCTTTATTAAAAAAAACCAAAAAAACCCAAAAAACAAAAAACCAGAAAGTTGTGAAAAAATTAGAAGACGTTCAAACTTTACCCTTTGTCTCCTGGAAATAATATTCTGTCTTCGGTGTAGGTGCTGTCTGTACAGGATCACAGTCAATCAAGTACATTCGACCTAAGGAGCTCACCATGACTGTAAGTGAATGTCAGACATGGATGTCTGATGCTGCAGCCCTGACTGATAACTAAGAAGTCAGATATAAATAAATCTGGAACAGTTGGGATTGACTGTTGTTTAGCACTTTCAGACAGACGTTCAGGGCAACTGGCAGGGGCTTTGAAAGCTGTTTCCTATATTAGAATCATGACAAAAATAGAAGTGAGGCTGCATTCCCTTGTCTTCTGCTAAAATAGATCTTACTCAAAAACATTTTACAAGTTTGTCAAGGCATAACTAGCCCACAGTCAGATACAGAACAAAACCAAAACTGGATGCCCCACGTTAATTCAACAAATAGTTTCTTATTGAATTAATAAGACAAAAAATATAAAAAGGGAAAACAAGTAGAGAATACTAGGAGATAATAAGGGCATAATAAGGATAATGGCTTTTCTACTCTTTTAAAAAAAAACTTTTAGGCGAAGGTACAATTAGAATTCACTAGCCAGAAAGACCCCAGAGATCTTTTAAAATAACATAAAAAGGGAAAAGCATATATTTTACCAACTGTCCTTAATATTGCAGGGGGGTTGAGGTTTGGGGTGGTTTTTTGTTGTTTTTGGGGCTTTTCGATTTGTTTTTAAATTCAAGAACAGATGTTGCATAACTGCTGACAGCAAGGCTGAGTGGTGAGAATGGAACAGGAAAGAGGAAGCATGTACGGTTTCTCTTCTGATTTTAAGTGTCCCAAATACTGCTCACGGGTCAAGTATTTGTCACAGTGTTATCTCACCTCCAGCAATTAAGCTTCCAAATAAATTAAGTTGGCTTTTGTGTGTTTTTATAGTCAAAATATATCTATCAAAATATTGCAGGATTAGCTAGTTCACTGACTGAACAGCCCGTTGTTCTGCCAAAATAATCAGTGGCCTTAATGAGCAATTAAGAGTTTCCAGGGTCAACGAGAAATTAAAATCTTTGCATATAGACCAGAAATTTTGTGTACAACTTCCTGCTACTGTTTCAGATCACGAGTGAGCTCGGGAACTACATGCAAGAGGCACACGTGGGAGAGAGGAGAATGTTTTGTACAAAATCAGAGAGACCTGGGCACAGTAAGGGCGGTTTGATTTAGCCAAGTAACCCTCCCCAACAGATTTCCATAAACTGTTCTTTCTCACCCCAAACAGGTCTGCCTGACGTTGTGCTGACTGATAAGAGGTTGCCCCACCTGCACACACTCTGGCCCACGCCCTGTGCCCGGGCAGCCCTGGCATGGAGCTCGTGCCTCCAAGCAGGATCACAGCTCCTGGGTCACAGCACCTGCTGGAGCTGCTTCCTGCAAAACACTGGGCACCCAACCCAGTGACCCAATCCAGGTGACTCCCAGCTCTTACTCCCATGCGTTTTGCAATGTGCAAACCACAACAGAATCAACTAGGACATTTTTGCAACTTGCATCCACCTACTGCTGGTACAAATTAAGTCATAATTCAAGGTTTCAAGGCGTGCTGAAGAAATACACACAGAGGAGCACATTTCAATAACCAAATTGTGAACTTTTTTTCAATCGTGACAATGGCTGAAAATATCTTTGATGAAAGATAGAAAATTCACCATAAAGAGTCAAAACTTTGCTTTGTAGTGGATTGCCACATGGCAGATGTAATTTCCTTTTACCAGAACAGCCTTAAGTGTATTCTAAACAAATTACCTTTAGGTGGAAAATATGACTTGCTTTCAGCTTTGTGAGGCCAATCCACCACAAGAGGTCCAAACCTACGAAAGCTGGCGGTGATCTCATCTAGAAAAAAAAAAAAAAAATGAGGCACCTTAGAGAGAATATAAAAACTGACAACGGCAGTGTTAAAAAATCTTCTTAAAAAAAAAACCAAACCAACAAAACAACAGTGAAAACTGCAAAAGTGTCCATAGAGGATGCCTAAATATTCTTTCATCTCTGTGCTTTATATGGCTGCTTAAAAAAGTGATTTTACATTCCACTAGTGGAAATCTGCAGCAGGATTAAATGCAAACATGATCTATCAGAAGTGAATATGCTTCAGCTGCGGTCTATTTCTAATTATAGCCACAAAGCAGGGTCAGAGGCAGCCACATGGGACTGACGGAGGAGCTCCATGTCAGCACGGCTGCTCCTTGCAGCCTGCCCTAGAAAGAGGCTGCAGCAGGTCACGCCACTGTGGGCATTTCACCTTCCTCAGGCCCCTCGGGAAATCTGCCTTGAATTACCGAGCTTTTTCTTCACATTTTAAGCATCAATTTGGAACCACCATGTAACATATATCACGAGCTATCCTATAGGACAGTTTTGTTTTACATATAATTCCTTCAGAAAAAAGTATTTAAATTTGGTTTTGAAAAAAATCTTATTTTCTCAATACATTTTCACGTGTACTTTAAAGAAAAATTAGTTTAAAATTGTGTCTAATGTGATGTTAGGTAGATCAGAGTAACAAGCCATCAGGAGAACAGGCAGTGAGGTTTTCCAGTTTCTGGACTGCTGACACAGAGATGTGTCCACTTTCTCCGATCCCATGAATTGCATGCCAGATTTTTCTGGAGACAGAACACACATGTTGTACACCTGAAGAGCTGAAGGAGAAAGGGTTACTGAAGGAGACCTCTCAGGAAGGAGAGTGACAGCTGCAGGTCACCATGTTACTTCCTCACAGGACAGACTGGGCATGTATTTTGATTCTGAATGACCCAGCAATGCTCACATCAGTTGTCCCTGCTGGGCTGCTGCTTCTTACAGCTGCAAATCCAGATTACCCACCAGACCCTGTACAGCCCTGCAATTCTTGGTGTGACATGGGAACTGCATTTGAGATATTTGGCAACTCATACTATTTCTTCATTAACACTGTACATGGTTTAGGCTTCAGATTAGTAGATTAGAGATCTCCCTCTTTTCATTATAAGGCATCCTCAAATTCCCTGTGTATTCCCAGTGAAGCTAGACAGTGGTGGATTCCTATAGCTATATTCCAGCTATGAAAAACACAAAAAATTAGCAAAAACTTTCATGATTTTAGTTTGAGAGTAAGGGTTTGTGGAGGCACACACAAGTAGAGCAGATAATGATTGAGCAAAACTCTGACCATCCTCGCTAAGCAGGTTATTACTTTGTAACCATGTCATTACCCTGTATTTATCATCTGAACCCTGCATACATGCTGGGTATAAGAGCTGTTTATTTAAAGCCCATGGTATTTTGGTAAGGACTGCATTAAGAAAGTCCTTAAAGTCAACCACATCCAAGAATAGGGAAAGACTATAGAGGAGAGACAGTACCCACTAAGTTCCCTTTTTCAGCTTTCCCACTTGACAGTCGTGGGAAGACATGCAGATCAGAAGACCTGCTATGCAGTCACTTCTGCCTCCATCTCTTCTGATCTGCAGTTCACAAGAACACCAAGTAAATTCTCGGGTGTTGCAGGGGGTAGAGTGTGTTTGTTCTAAATAACACCACAAGCACTATAAGAGACACACCTGGGAAAATCCATCTGCTTCCATGAAAATCTGACCTTTTTAATAGAAATTATCTGAAAGCCAATTCCCACATTTCAGCAATGCAAGTGATTCACTGTACCTTCATCAATGTCAGGAGGAAGACCTCCAACAAACACCTTTCTAGAATAGCGTTCCACTCTTTCCCCGTTTTGACAGCGCGTCGGAGAGCTGAGACCCGAGGACAATGACTGATCACCATGGCTGTCATCTAGGAAGCCATCTTCAAAAGGGAAGAGTGAAGACCGACCTGGAATAGATTTTGTAGGACCTATAGTTAACACTATTTCCTGGAGAATGAAATACCTTAGTAAAAAGCCTTTTCCTTTGACTGTTTTACTTGAACAGAACTTGCATTAAAAGCCTCAGTTAGGTGGTCCAGTTGTCCAATTCATGTTCATTTGTATTGTTTCTATTTTTCCAAGAGTGTATTGCCTTACAAGATAAGAAACCTAATTTAGCTCTAAAACAAACCCTTGCAAATGGATGGAAATGAAAAACAAGTTATCTGATGAGATTATGTGCCATAGCTATAGAAATAACCTTTGCAAGATCCTCATTTCAAACCAATTCTTAGAGATTTACACCTTCCAAAACAGATCCTGAAGGGATGATCTCAGGATCCCTCAAGCCACTGCACTGCAGAGCAGGACAGTCCTTTGAGGGCTGTACAACAAGAGCTGACAACAAGGGCTGCAGCACTTCCACCTCCACAGAACACAGGCCCGTGCTGAGTAGGGGGGCAAACAGCAAAATAAACACAGAAAAGCTCTGGATTGTGGATATTAAACACAAAGTGAAGAAACTCATTGAACAAGAAAAAAAATCTTGTTAAATAAACGACATAGAACTTGCACTTGAAGGAAAACATTGTTAGCTAGAACAGCCTGTCAGCCTGTTTGCTACTCAGAGTTAAAGCATCCTTTCAGTAATGAATGAGTAAAATCAACACAAATGGCTGCCACTCAGTTTGTTAATGAAAAGTAAAGAATTTTTGTAACCATCTGATGCAATTAACTTGTTGCTTTTACTAACAAAGTATACACACATTAACTTAAGAACAGATTTATTAACAAGAAAGATAAAATATTCAAAGACTGCACATAAGCAACACTTGCCAGCTTTGGAATTTAACAATTCGCTATACCTGAGTTGAAAAATACATCCTGCAATGCAGAGAGCTGTATAAATAGGAGCCACACTTCAAATCTGAAAAGGCTATTTGTCCCCTCATACCATGGAGGATTGCTCCCAGGGATGGAATTATAATTAATTGATACAAACAGTTTATAGGGGGGCTGATTACAAATATATTTACACTTTTCTAAGTGCACATAATTAAATTCAAAGGTAATGGATCACATGAAATTGACTTAGCAAGACCTAAGGATTAATACCTTCCTGGTATTAACAGCACAGGGAAGTAAGGGAAATAAAAATAGAGGCAAGGAGAAAAATCAAGACAGAGGGACAGCAGTCAGAAAACCATATACACTGAAAATATCAGTAATTGTCAATTGTCTCCAGTAGCAAAGAACAGATTACAAAAAAGAAGCAGCAATCCTGTGTATGGAAGATGAGCTAATGAAGTCAGGAAAGATGTTCTCACTGACACACTCCACCAGCCTGATTTTTTTTTTTATAAACATCAGGCACCAGAAAAGTGTTGATTAAAAAGAATATATTGAATGTTAAACACTGACAGAGATCAGACACAAAGATCCACTGAAGCAAAAATCCTACCATGCATTTATACATCAACATAAAAAACAGGGTAAATGCCACAATCAGAGAAGGATGTAGAAATGCTACCTTTCGAAGTAGAAATTTGTTGTCCGAAATGATGGATTTAGAACATAAAACAGACTTTTGATGAATATTCCATTAATGGACAAAGAGGCCATGCACATGTATAAACACATGCATTTCAACATAAAAGATAACATTTGGATGAGAGAAAAAATAATTAAGAATACTATAACTGTGTAAAAATATCAAATCTTTGAAAAACAGGAAATCTGAAAAAATCTCAGAGACTGACATTACTGAAGAGATAAATTATCTTTTAATTCCTGCCCATCAACCTACCTTCTTGTGAAAAAGTAACCCAACAACAAACATGAGCCATTAGTGGAAGATGACATATCAAATTAATAACAAAGTGTTCAACTAAAATACAGATCTGCAGAGGAGACTGAGTTCTGAAGGAAACAATAAAAAAAAATTCACAGCAACTTAGAAAGCAAGCTATCACCTCTAAGCACCATGCCAGATGCTTGGCAGTCTACAAGCACCACACTCACCTTAAATAAATGCAAATGATGCTCTATAAGTCTATAGCTAAGTAAAGTATAGAGCTAAAGGTGAGAAGAATACAATTAAAATAATGGAAAGCATACAGACAAGGGAATAGGAATGACTGTTCAGTCTTCTCTAGTAAGGGAAAAATAAACTGAACACAATCAGTACATGCCAAGGCTGAAAGCAAGGCAAACTTTGGAACCCTGGCTACAGACTTTTTGAGATGTTGAAATATTTATGTAGGCTTAGAAACGGGAATGAGTAAGAACAGGAGAAAAATGCAATCCAAAGCAATAAATATTAAAACATCACCTCAAGAGACCCCCTGGGGCAAATTTCTGAGAGAACATTAAGGGAAAGCATCACTAAATGCATTTTTTTTTGTAACATACTCCTGCACCTCTCTCTGGGCATCTCTGAGTTGTCAGTGTAGCAAAATAGTTTGGGCTGATTTCCCACAGCAGTGCTTACATCTGTACCTGAAAAACTGGTTGTAAAAGTTAAAAAACAAGGTACCAAGAACATGACTCAACAGCTCTAAACATGATATCTACAAAGAAATGCTCATCTCTTTTCTCAAAGGAAACAGAGAATCGAGTAGAGAACTGAGAGTTTATGGTAAGCCTCAAGAAATGTCTGACAAAACCTCTTCTCACTGAAGATGTTTAGTCACAGTGACAGAATCAAACACTAATTAAAATATCCAAGTATAACCAACATAAAATGAGTCCTTGCACAGACTTTCCTGTGGTTACTCTGCATATTATCCCAATGCAAATGGGAAAAGCAATAATAGAGAGGGATGGATATATGAGAATATTTCATAACCAATGCATTTTTTTTTTAACAGACTGTTGTAGAATTTCACACTTAAAGCTTAAAACCAACATTATAAAGGTAATGATAAAGCATGAACATCACAGACTTTAATATGAATGAGGCAAGTAAAAATCCCTAACATTAATGACAAGACACACACAAATCTACTTGTTAGTATGGAAAAGTCTGCATTTCACACAGGACACAAGAATCTTGTGGAATGAAACATGCTTCTTGGTAGTGAGAAAAAAAAATCTGAAAAGCCAGCACATTCAAACTTGTTTGCCCTGTTTTGACTTCACTTAAATTCGTATAAAACAGCCTAAATTACATTCATCACAATTACTTCTGCTTTATTGTATTTTGCTTCTACAAGTAAACAAGAGTTGCAAGTAATTTATAGTATCCTACTGATTCCTACCTCATTTCCTACGTTGGTGCCATTTGATCAATCTGGAAACACCTGTCACAATCTTAAAATAAAATTAAACTCTTTACATGCACAGAGAGTACACCTTACTGTATACTCCACATACTTCCCAATTTGTTTCAGTACCATGGAAGCACTGAAAAAGTATTAGAATGCTTTCAACATCTGTTAACAGTAGCCTGATCTCTGCAGGTAGGGAAAATAGGAAGGTAAGTTTGTGAGGAAAATGTGAATCTTTTGTTTCAGATTTAGCTATCAAATAAACACTAAAAGGAGTCAGCTTGGAACAAAATCAGAGCAAATTCTTTATTACAAACTGTGTTAGTATGGCCTGTACAGCCCATCACCTCAATCCACACAAATTACACACCCTTAGACACTACTGGTCTGTGTGATGGATACATCTGCCTCTAAGGTTCTTCTCAACTGTGATACCAATTCTACATTAGGAAAAGGAGGCAATGTCACCTGCAGAACTGGCAGAGAACTTCACAGAAAGGAAGATAAAATTAAGTTTAATGCTAAAGTACCCTGTGCAGATGGCACTGCCTAAACGTTAAAGCTGCTGTTTTCACTGATATTTTCTCAATAGTCTGTGTAGGCTACAGCACAGGACATAAATGTGAGCTGCATTAGTGGCTTGCTCAATACAGCTATTGTCTTTGTTCATTCATCTCTCAGAATAAACTCATATGCAACACTGTATATTTATAAAATATTTTCAGTTTGCTTTTAAGGGTTCTCTGTGATGAAGTACTGTTAAAATGTGCTCAAATACTGTATCTTTTCAAAATGATCATGAATATTTGCTGTTGAGGACAGTTACTAGTATTGGTATTCACATGTTCTATCTGAGGCAATTTAATGTAATGAAGCAAAAGCTATTTCATGTAAGAAAAAAAGTAAATTTCAAATGTTCAATGCAGCAGTTAAACATTGCACTTCTACAAAACAAGCACACACCAAACATAAACCCAAACCTGATCTTTTTTTGGAACACTATGCATTTCAAGTCACAAATACATGTCATGAGAGTCTTTACATTCAGTCATCCTCCAGTTCTCTAGGAATAGCAACACACCTGAAGTTATCACCTCAGGATCATCATTGCTTTAAGATGCTGTTAAAAGGGAGCTGTTTTGCAAAGGAAGAACATGATTGATTTATATGAAGCAACTGATCAACTAAATAATGTTAAAATTGGTAGCATCATCTTATCACAAGAAAACTAAATATTTATTTCTCCCACTATTCAGCAAACAAAACATTTAGTAAATACTTTTACCTCTTCTCCGCCCATAGCTCCTGGCTGCATGTAAACACAGAAGAAAATTGTCGGTACAGCTGTCATTAAATTTAGCTCCAAAAGCAATGAAAATGTAGCTTCTACCTCTTCTCTTTTTTCCCCTCCCACCATAAAGAAGGAAAAAACATTTAAAAGTGCAAGATGAAATTCAAACAATCCAAGACAAGAAAAAAAAGTTGAAGATGATACAGCCAGGGAAGAAAAAAAGAAAAAAAAAAGAACATACCTGCTGTGCAAGTTTTCTACATAGCAAAGGGCAAAGGTATTAGAAAAATCAGGCATATAGGACAGTATTATAAAATCATAATTTAGGATTATGGTTTTAAGGGGCAATAAACATCATCAACAGTAATCCTAATTAAAAGAACTAATTTTGCGTTTTATTAAATAGTTGTGGAGAACATATTTTCCAATTATGATTCAATTTAAATAATTAACCATATGCAAATACTAAAATCCTACTAAAACAATATGAAATCAACAGCCAGTACATTTAGATGACTAAAACTAGATTGACAAAATGACTTCATTACTACCAGAATTAACAGAGCATTTCAATGAGACATGCATCAATGGCAAATCCACAATGTTGGACAACTTTAGAACCATATTTTGTGATGTAGTGGCAAATGCAAAACCCAGCATTTTTGATCTGAAGTTTTAGAAAAACAGAGCATAATCCGAAAACGTGTCTTCTACACAGGATCTCTGATTTATCACAAAAGCCATCTGTCCTTCCATGGAGGGTTTTTCAACAGAGCTGAGCTTATGTAAGAGGTAACAGAGCTTTGTTTTGTTTCCTTCTCTCCTCATTGTAACACTATCAGTGTTCCTGCTCCTTCCCAACCCCATCCCTTATTTCCAAAACTAACACGGTGCTTTTCCAGTCCTGCCCTACACACCCAGGTGTCCCACCAGACCCCTCAGCATTCCCAGGCCACTTTTCTTTTGACCAAGAGGCCCCGGGGCTACCCAGAGCAAGGCTCGCCCTCCTGCAGCACAGGCAGCTCTCTTCCACCCAAGCACTTCTTCCTCAAGCCCTGAAGAAACACTATACCCCTACATCTTTTTTCTGCCACTGTCAGAGAGGTCACAAAAAGGCAAGTACATGAGTATGTCATTGGGGGGATTAAAATTTTTCAAGGGTTATGATGAACTGCTCTGCAATTGAGGTTGAACATGAAGACAGCAGGAGCTGTTTGTGTGAACAGCTACTCAGCCACAGTGAGGGGGTTGGCAAGCCCTGAGAGATATTCTGCTGCCTGCAATAGTGAGAATTAACACTGGAGATGGCTTTGAAGCAAGAATAAAATTAGTCCTCCTGCTTTCTAGTTATTGCCCTATTTTATTAGTGATTATGGTGGCAAAGAATCACTGACAGATCTCTTGTAACAAGTTGTTGTCTTGATGAATGCCCATATTCCCAAAAAAGCATGTTTCAAGGTATAGTTATGGACACATTCTAAGAGCAATTTATCTGAAAGAGGTTTCTCAGAATGTCACCAATCTAAAAATTAAATAAAGAAGCATTATGTCAGTATATGAAAGATACTCTGGTGTTTTTTCTGAAGAAAACAAAGCTTTATATGCTTAATATGAAGTTTTAGGCTCTGATCAAGATCAGTACATGATGGCAGAAATCTGCCAAAGGCTTCTGTAAATTTTAGAATATCCTATTGCTACTCATGTATTTTAACACAAGCAATACTACACTGCAGAATAATACTTTTATCCTATACTTGCATTCACACAAAATCTTTATGTCCATAAAAGTTACTGAAACTCACTGAAGGTATATTTGCCTGTAAATTCCAGGGGCAAAATACTACAATTCACTTAAACAGGAAGACAGGCAAGTCAGTTTTTGCTGATCTAAAAACATTGCATCAGATCTAAATACTCAAAGAAGGTGAAGTTCCACTATTGTTGTTTATATTTTGTATGCATATACACACAACATTTGAAAATTCTCAG
Organism: Sturnus vulgaris; assembly: GCF_052056855.1. Classification (NCBI taxonomy): domain Eukaryota; kingdom Metazoa; phylum Chordata; class Aves; order Passeriformes; family Sturnidae; genus Sturnus; species Sturnus vulgaris. The sequence continues at coordinate 22,907,494 of NC_142250.1, read as the reverse complement.
TTTTGACTAGTATTTATATTAAAATGCTACTTTTTTCCAAGAAGCCGAGTTATTCAGCATGATGACTTCAGAACATCAATGCACACTTTATGTTGCTTTCTCAGGATGTGAAGTTTGAATGTGTCATTTGAAACAAGTTAATTTAAAAATACCCATCTTGCTCACAAGTTAAAATTCACAGCACAATAGATTAAATAGCAGGAATAGTTCATCAGGTAAATTTCACAGTGCCTCTAGTTTGAATAAATACTTTAGAAAGTAAACAGTTTAGAAATTTTTCTTGAATGAAGACATTTGTGAGAAAAGAAGAAGATTGCCACACTATTACAAACAATGAAATTACCAGAGCTATATATATGAAGTTACTTTCTCTCTTCAGCAATTCCAAGAGAAGACAAAAAGCAACCGGGAGCTTCTTAAACTGTACCCCCACCAATGCATCTGCTCCTCATGTGCTGGTTTTGGTGCCACATATAAATGTCCTTTTGCACAGAAAACCATCTCCTGCAATGTTTCTAGGTTCTGTACAAATGATTCCTTCCTCGGTACCTCCTAGATCACTGCAATGTTACAGCAAACCCAGGTGCTTTCAGAGGGGATGAGCACATTTTCCCATGTAAAAGGTGCACTGATGGATTGTGCAGCTCGCAGCAGGATCATCCCTGCCTTGGTGTTTGTCCATCCTTAGCAATGTTCTGTAACTGTCAGGTACAAAGTTACATAACTGCTGTGTCCCAAATTGCATGGCCTCAAATGCAAAGGAACAACAGATTCCTTTTCACCTGCTGATAACTCTCCTGAAATTATTAACTCACCTCGTCCCAGAAGCCAAGTGTATTTTTATAAACATGAAATTCTATCATGAAGGACAGAACTTTTAAGTTTTGAACAAACCATCGGAACAAACTCCCCAAACCTCAAATCTTGCAATGCAATCAAGGAAACTCAGTGTTAATGCTCTGGAATTCCCCAAAGCCTGCAGCTAAGATTGCCCATTGTTGAAATAAATCAAAACTCACTCAAATGAACTGCTCAGATTTTAACTGCCTCTCAAGGCTACATGAAACTGATGAAAAATAACTTTTCTGGAATTTTTGGACTATTTTATTGTAATATGGGACTGAAACTGCACCTTGTATTTGTATCAAATAATTATCAGTCCTGGGAAACAATAAATTTATGAACCCATAAAACATTAACTCAAAAGGACTAGATTTATATGCTCTCCATGTCATAACTTGAAATGAATTTCATAATGTAATTTCAAATTTAGATATAGGCAACAATATTTATTTGTATTATCACATTTTATGGAAGACTTAATAGAAAGTATTTTGAGACTTTTAAGAACATTGTTTCCTCACTTCTGGTATTTATCTTGTTCACACAATTATGTGGCCACAACATCAAAGGTGCACACTTCAAGGAAATCTTAAAGACATATCTTAAATCAATATAGAATAGCATTAGCTCTATGAAAAAATGAGATCAACATTTCCAGACTAGAAATTTCGGAGCTATACTGGCTAAAGGAAAGTTTATTTGACAAGACTGGGAACCTCCTTGATTTATAAGGTACCAGAATCTTATTTCTAGCTTGGAACACTCATTTGTATTCTTGAAGCAGTCAGCAGTTCAGAACAATACTTGCTTTAGGACATTATGAGTTATGCAATGATTTTCTAAGATCAGAAAGGAAAATATGTCAAGCTTTTGCTTTTGAACAGAGGGTCTCTGAAGTTCTTAGGGATCTGGAAGTTTACAAGTAAATTAAAATACCAGAGAAAATGCATTCATGAGCTGAGGGAAGGTGATAGAATCAAGTAGAATTATGCAATGTGTTTTTCCACAAGGGAGGGATCATCCAGAAGAATTGCAAAGATGGACACTCATCTGCAAGTGGTTCAAAAGGTGGTTCTCTACTTCCACTGATGGATGGGCTGGATGTGCAGATGGGCACTACAATAATTTGGTGATATGAACCTCACCAGTCCCTATTGTTTGGTTTTTTCCCCCAATATTAACAATGCAAGTGTTGCAGCAATCTCCCTGCTAACATATGCTCACATACATATACAACTGAATCCCATCACTAGAAAAGCACCATCTACATGTAAGCTGCATGCAGCTGAGTCCCACACACTGGGCCTCAAACACATGAACTGCACTCAATACCCAAAACCAGCTTAGATGTTCTTTCCTGAGGCATACCAGCAGCCAAGCAACGTGCAAAGAGGGAAGGTTCATCTATTTTCATATTTTCATTTTAGTTTAAAAAAACTGTTTAACAATAAAACTCACATTTTTAACAGCCAGGCTGCTTCATCTCTCCTAGCACCATATATAATGCTCTTGGAGTAGCCAGGCAAATCTTAACATTCAGAGGAAACAGATGGCACTAACCCACAATAGAGAGGATCACAAAGATGAAAAGAAAGCACATTGGTGAGGTTGTGAGGCAGGAAAAGCGGTGGAGGAAACAAACAAATAAACAAGAAGGCATTAAAGAGCTACCAAGTTGGATTAAGAGGAAGACGATTTAAGAAATCTTCCTCTGCTAGAAAAAGCCTTTAGCAGCCACTGATAAGAGATCCTGCCTTCAGTAACAGCCAGATGGGTCTCTGGAAGTAGAGATGCCAATATAAAAAACTGGGAGAAAGGGAGAAAGAAGAAAATGCATGTACTTACTTACTGCTCCCCTGCTTCCCCCTTCACCCTTTAAAAAATTTAAATAGGTATAGAAGGGACTTGGAGATACCAGCAAGCCCACCTCACAGCCTCCAAGGCAGCATCAACACCAAGTGCTTGTACAGCTGGTTCTGAAAAACCTGACAAGGTGACGTGCACACTCTGGGACTCCTCTGAACCCCGCTGCCTTTGCTATCTCACACTTCAAAGCTGTCACTTTTCCCCTCCAGTTATATTAACCCAGATCTCTTCACAACTAAATCAGGTCTAGTTTTGCAAACCTTGTAAGTTCTCTCAGAGTTTTTTATTCCTTTCTGTTATTCTTTATATGCTGTTAAGATGGTGACACATCAGTAACCCAACATGGCAACTGCACTGAAGAGCTCAGCAAATTCCTATAGGCAAGAACTAAACTATCAGATGAGATTGATGCCTCTCAGAATTTAGTCACACATTTACCCAGAATATTATCACTACAAAAAGAAAGCTTTTATTAGCTATTCAACTGCCAACCCAAGATCTTGCAAGACAAAAGTAATTCAACAAGCTTTCTATTTGGAGCAGTTTATTTCAAGATAGAACAGTAGCATTAGCAAAACTTTTAAATATAAAATGCTACTTCAGCAACTTCTCTATCTAAACACTATATGTGTTTGAAAACAACACATCAGGAAGAGTGAAGTACAATAGCTCTTAAGGAGAAAGGCAATTTTACAAACAACAGAAACATGAAAATAAAACTGAAATAGTTTTGTTGTCATGACATTTCCTGTCATGGCATGACAACTTCCCCACATAAATGGGATTAATAAAACAAAACCAAAATCTCAACATACACATCTTAAAATCCCTTCCTTAATGTCTTTTTCAAATTATTTTACTCTGAATAAATAGAACTAAATTACACTAATGAAAAGACAGTCATATGGAGAGCAAATAGTACCAGACCTCACAGATGACACATTTTTGTATGAGACAAGAATGAACAGTGGAAGCAGATGGAACATTTGTAGCCCAACAGGACTGAAAAGTCACTGTACAGAGGAGCTTTACGAAAAACAAAATTCCAGCATTTCACAAAGGGGTTTCTCATTTCTTTATTTAACTACCTTTAGACTACATTTATTTTAAAGAAGACTGTTTGGGATCCCAGCACAACACTTCAGTGCTCCCTTATTGAAATCACACACCCTCATTTATTCCCATCTCCATTTTCCACGGGCCTTTCTCTCCCCCTGATGTTATCGTGGCTTTCTGGAGCTCTCAGCAAGCCCTAAAGACAGCTCACCTCCTACCATGTAGGTAACCATGCATTCATGTTGATCACTCAGTCCTAATTACTCAGGTAATTAGACAGGAGCATATATATATTCAGGAGAAGCAATGGATGCAGAAATGTACGGCTACAAAAGGTACTGAATATTAGCAAGAGGATAGAGGACACGTTTGAGTTAAATTTATGCCACATTTCCCCTATAAATTACAGCATCAATTATTTTTATAAGGTGCTGTAGATGGAAGTTTAAAAAAATTCTTGTATTGTTCAGCTCAGTATGAATGATACGACTAAAAATTACTTTATGGCACTAATTGATTCAAAATACTATCTCAATTAGAGAAATTTCATTTAGATCTAGTACAGACAAAAGCTGCATCATTTTGCCTTCAAAAATGCTTCCAATCTAATATTTACATCTTCCTTTTGTTTAAGATGCTCTTTAGGATTATTCTCACATCTCTCTGGATATTTGAACATTGCATTCCTCAACAGAAGCCTAATTCTGAACTGAGCATTTATAATATAAACATGTTTATACACATGTGCAACTCTGTATGTACATAAGCATAATGCCACTAATGACACAAAGAGATTCATAATAATTATGCATTTCAAAGTAATATAATTTACCCCGTAAGCTTCATTATTTCAGAACTAGGTGTTTTAAGATGGTGATGGTTTAGCCTTGCTAAAATGATGAACAGAATGGTGGTGGCATGCTCCCCCTGTGCTCCCAGCTAGGCAACACCTTCCCTCAAACCAAACAATGCCCTCCAACATTGACAGACAGCAGCTCAAGACAGGCAGGCAAAGCCCCAGACTGAAAAGGCTGTAATGGGTACACAGGAATAACAGCTGAAGTACAGTTCAAAGTGCTGCCACAGAGGAGAAGGAGCTAGAGATAAACATCCTCCAGAAAACTTCCCCTCTCCCTACAGCATGTGAAGTTTTGCATTGCTGTTGGCATGAGCATATGTTGTCTTCCAGCTTCAAAAGATTGCCTACATTGTCAGTGTGAAATTGAGCTTTGAGTAATAAATCTTCAAGATTATTACTATGTCTTCACAGGAAAAGAGAAAAATTGCTTATGAAGCAATGACTTGAAATAGAATGTGAAGGTTGGATTTGCAGACTCAGCAGAGAGCGTTTGGTTTCACAGAAATTAAACATAGATATGACAAGTATTATGATTTAAAGACATTATATAAGTTCTCAAAATTATTCCAAAAAATACTGTGATAAAGTATCTTTTGGGAATTTTTATTCAACTTATTTTATTTTTTTAACCCAAATCTCTGCTATTCCATCGCAGAAAAGAGTATTTCTTCTTAAACTAATTTTCCTTGGTATATTTCCCCACAAAAGGGGACAGGTAATGAATGACATGGGAATTACCTAGTTCTAATTTTTTCAAGTTTAGCTACATACAAAAAAGGATTTCAATCATGGAAAGTAATTTTTAAGCTTGTGTACTTGAATATTTGCTTTTATTCTTAGCTCTTCAAAGATTTAAAAGCAAAATCCAACAGGTTTCACAGTACAATAAATTCTAGCTTAGGGCTCTCATTGATGGCCAAAAATGGTGTGGCCTTACCTAGAAGAGTTACAGAAGAGGAAAAATATATGGGAACTTATTCAGACTTTGGATTTGTGTTTAATTTAATTTTGTATAAATTTCATATTTATGATTACAGCCTTATTTGAGTCTTTAAACAGGTAATATTTGAACAAACCCATAATATTTTAAACAGTGCAAATGCATAAATAAATATTCTGGTCCCTCTGTTAGCTATGCTGATATTTTAACCATGTACCAGGACTATAACTACCAAAGATAATTGTTTTTTATAAACTGAGTATATAGCTGCTGCAAAAATTTCAAAGAAATTAGACAGGAAAAAGGCTATTTTCATTCTTTTCATCCAAAAGAAATCAGAATAAAACACATCATTCATTTAAGATAAAAGCAAGTTGTCCCAAAATAGTATAACTTTCTGTTTCAGTTTTTCATTCCCATCTTTCAAAAATATCTGTTAGACTTGGTAAGAAGTAATACTATATTTCATCATAACTGTCAATTTTTAAAGGTAACTCAAAATTCACAGTATCCCATCGTCACAAATATATTTCTATTGCAATTAGATTGTTGAAATGCCCACTTCAGAAAAAATACATTCTGAGACCAGAATTCATGTCAAACACCTGACAACTGTACTGTGTAGACCTCATTTACACAGAGAGGCATGAAGGCTTCCTCTTTTAATAAAGTCTTTAATTAAAAAAACATTTCTCCAAGTTATTTATTTGATTTCCCATAATTTCATGTGCCATAAGAAAATGGGATTTAAATGCTAACTATGACAAGAACTCCCCAAAATATCACCTCACCATTAATAGTGCAAAACTAAGAAGAACATGAGCAAAGTCTTACACTTTTCAAAATCTGGTCTTTAAAGCCAAATCTTAAACACCTTGCATCATGTCTATCACAAATTTTTGGGTCTTCACATCTATAAATTATTCTTTGCTTGGTATTACACAAAAAGACCCCTGCAGTTTTCAGCTATACACAGTCTCACTTGCATAGACAGTGCAAAGGCAAAATATTTTAGCAAAGTTCATAAATAATCCTAACATGTCCAATACAACATTGTAAACAGAAATGGACATTTCAAAACAGCATTTCTCAGGATTAGACAGACAAATACTCTGCTTTGATTTGCATAGTTCAGTTCAACATTATGCCTGTCCCCCACCCTCCCCACACAGGAACTGTCTTCCAGATCTATCCTGCCAGATTTTTTGAGTCTGTATGTTCATGACTGGACTTTTAATTTTACTTTTATTTCCTGACACAAAAAAAGCAATAATCTCTCAGTGAAGTGCAGTTTTCCCTCATTATTTAGATGTCTAAACATTCTCCCAGTTCCTGTCTACATAATGGAAACCAACAAAGCAAACACCATGGGTCCATGTAATTGTATGCAAAACTTGTAACAGCTCATCCCAACAGGAAAGAACATGTCTGGAGAGGTATCAGAAATTAAAGTTACAGCTTTAACACACATACACACCCACAAAACAGGGAACAAGAGAGAGTGCTCTGTAATATTTTCCATAGCAGGCATTATGAAGCTTCCAGTGAAACACATAAAGCCACTACAAAGCTAATATAAAGAATCAGAGGTGACTGATTTATGAAAAGCATTTTCAGAGAGTGAACATGAACTTCCATGAAAACATTACACATATTTATGTCTGACTGTGCAGCTACACACACAATAGATGTAAGAAATAATATTCAACATGGCAATATAAATCACCAGACATTAACTACTTACTATTAAGAGCCATAATATTGTCTGTTCCTGGATGATGGAAGTTTATTCCCATACGCCCTGCAATGTAAGCAAAAGCTATTTTCAACGGGTTTATTTCAAAATTAAATTAAATTCATTAATATGAAAAATTTCTAAAGGGAATGAACAATCAGGGTAGCTGAATCTTCCATCTGTTGAAGACAACTTCCCAAGAATACACATTTAAAATATTTAACACCATAGTACCTTCAGTATTACGTACTTAAAATACTGAAAATCAAAAAATAAACAAGGAAACAATTATTTCAGTACATTCCTTTACTTTGCACTAAGAAAGCATTATGCTTACCCTTTCAAAACAAGGCCTCAAGTTCAACCTTGCTGCAGGTTTGCCATTTATAGTTGCCTTTCAATAACAAGTATAGCATTACAAAACTGCATTTAATTGGTAAAAAAAGAAATCACTATTTTTCTATTACTGTTTTTTTTATACTACATGCAGCACCAGAAGCTTTCAAGTTAACAGATGGTTGGAAAGAGAGTTCTTACCCTGCTTTTGCATTCTTCCCTAAGAATCTCCCATCACCTACCATTTGAGATAAGACACTGGGTTGGAAGGAATATTGCTCTCAAGTAGTACATTCATATGTACTTTGAAAAATAGATATTCTTGACCTAAAGGAGACCTAATCCAGAGAAACCTATTCTTATATTAAAGCAAGAAATGAGCCAACAGCAGCAGTGCTGTTCAGATTAGTTTTGGACACTTTCAACTGAGCTGGAGTATGAAAACTTAACCTGAAGACAGTTTGTCATAGGACTTTTTAAATTAAACCACCCAAGAAAATCTGCAAGCTGTGATTTGTATTAGTCCTTACTTGGAAAAAGATATAAAAGGATAATTAAATGTTTACATGACTACAATTAAGTAAAGCTAGTAACTTCATGTAAATAATGCAATTCCATTTCATAGGCTTTTCCTATCTCTAGGTCTGTGGCTAAGTTTGGGAACTAAGCAAGAGGTCACTTCACATTTCTTCACTGCATGGAAACTCAAATATAGGATCCACTCACTACACTGAAAGACCAATATAATGGTTATGTTCCTGTACTCAAGTTTTAACAGACTCTGGCAGAGCAGATCTAAAGCAAATCCTCTCCAACATTTTTAGTTCCTATTGATACTTAAAGCCTTCTATTTCCAGTCACTGAAACTGCTGTGCTGTAATAAATATTCTTTCTGAACAGATGCAGCATGAAGTTTCAATACACTTCTGAAACTAAGTTATAAGCAGGTTAAGAAAAGTAAATTAATCTTTTCTTCACATTGATGTTATCTGCTTCTTTAAGAAAAAAAATGCCACCACAATAAGGCTATGAAGCAAAGAGCACCTCCAGAAAGAAGTGGGGAAAAGAAGATATATATAATTTCCATTTCTACTTTCCAACTCCTTGAGCAAAGCTTATTAAAGAGATGATCTTCATTACCCATATTTCCTAATTACAGACATAATTCTCCTATACATATTTTCACATTAATCTGGCACTGCAGAAACATTAAAGCTGCTATTATTTCATTTAGTATAACCTTTGCTGAAATACTTCAGACATCTCTCCAGATGGACATTAATTCCCTTTTCCTTGACACTGTACTAAAGAATGTGAGGTTACAGGTACTACTTGTAAAGAGAAAAGGTGACTGTACTAATTTGTACTTTAAAATTAATACTTGAAATAGAAGAAATAAAAGAAACCACTATGAAAAAAATGAACAAATTTTGAATGCATATGCTTGGATGGGTCCTTCTCTTTTCCTCTGCTGAAGCTGAAATTCTGCTGTTTGACCAGCCTCAGAAATAGAATCCTATCTGTGACATCTGGGTTTGGTTTTTTCCTCCCTCCAGGCTGTCACTGGACCAGGTGCTGCTTGTGTGACATTTTGTCACCTGCCCTTGGCCTGCTATTTTTAAACAGTTCTTGTCAGCTATCTTTTAAGAGGAGCAGAAAATACAGAGCAGCACAAGCAGAAGGACATGTTCTCCCACTGAGCTAAGCCAGCGTGCAGGATAATTCTGTACATCTTCACAGGTCCCTTGTGCAACTCTAGAGAAACAGATCAATGGAATCCTTTCAAAACACACCTGTATTAAAAGCATTCAAAAGACACTGGCAAAATACCAATCATCAGACAAGCTCACTAGGAACAATTATACAGCCTTTTATATTGGCTATAATGTTTTAATATTTTGTTGCTTGAAGCAAATTATTCCATTGAAAAAAGGGGCCATCTGCAGATTACAAAACTGCATAATTATCTAAGGAACAACTAGAGAGCACAGAAAGGAAATTATATTTTTTTAATTTAAAGGTGCAATGTAGAACTGTGAAATGTAATTAAGAATATGTACTTTCAAAGATCTATTTAGGTGAAACACATAAATGACTATTGGAAAACAATCAATTTTAAGAAAAAACACATGTAGGCTACCTGAACATTTACCAAAACTATACAACACATATTTCTAATTATAGTTATAAAACAAAATCTCTAGATAAAGGGTTTACTTTTCAAGAATATTGAGCACACTAAACAGAAACATAGAGAAGTTACGAGCACAGAAATTATAGATTCCAGCAGTTTGAAATCATAAATAGGAACCCTTCCAGTAACAGACAACATCCCCAGTACTTGTATTCAGTGTACATCTGCCATTTTCAGTCTGCCTGTCTTGGTTTCATAACTATTTACTGAGTATATTTTCAATTACATGTCTTTATAACATACACTCAGAGTACTGCAGTTAGGCTACAACAATAATCACTCTTTTATGTCTTTTCAATTCCTAGTTTAGAAAGAAAAAATCCAGTTGTAAACTTCTTGTTCTTTAAACACTTCAGAGCATAAATGAAGGCTTGATGATTCTTGTATAGTCCAGGCTGCACTGTTGCTTATCTCATGTCATTAAATTTCTTAAATTATCTCTCCTAACAACATTTGGAGAGACTTTTGTGCCTGGACTGCCTGGGTGCTCTGCTGCATGTGTAGTATCATACTTGTCACGGCAGAGAGCCCAATTCCTTTTTAGAGCACATCAAGCCTGTGCATCCTCTCTTCTGTATTATATTGGATATGAGATGGTATATGGAATTTAACTTTACCTTTTTCTGTAAAGGAAAGTAATGATCTTGAATGAATTCTGAAATCTTTCTAACAACTTAAGGAAGTATATCCTTCCCAGACATGAATCTTTATTGATTCTTTTGCAAATAGACTTTTTTTAATTGTCTAGATAATTTTGAGTTACATGATCCGTTTTGAGAAATAATGCTGTTCTAGAAATAGTAAACATGACTATCAGACACAGTTTCACCCCTATTTCATTTCTTCTTTTATTCATTTACTCTTCCTAAGTGCTTTAAGGTTTTTTTGAACTTGTGTAACCCTGATCAGCCCCTGGATATGAACACTCACACGGTGAAAGACTTCTAAGATTATAGTTACCTATTCTAACCTTTTTTATGTTACAATCAACATTCTAAGAAACAATGTTCATTGCTTATATATTGAGTAAAACTTCCTGCACTTTTATACCTGGCGGTTTGCACCAAGATTGACCACTTATACCAATTCAGCAATTAGTATTTGGCATAAAATTTGGTAGAAAATATCAAAGTTGGCATGCTTTTGACCTGGCCTGACCTTTCTGGGAATGAGAACTTCCTCTCACATAATTCTTAAGATCACTGTTGATATCAATTACAATGTATGACCACATAATTCTGTGGCAAGGTCAAATGAAACTGGCAACAGGACTAGGTCTGCTTTATTTCTTCAGTAATAATACCTCCTTTATCACTCTTATCTTTTCTATGATTTCCAAGTTAGTGCCAAGAAAAGGCACTAAAAACCAGCAATACTTATTGGATAGATAGGTAAGTGGGATAGGGTAAAGTTTAGACACAGAAGAGTGCAAAAACCAAAGCAAGACCAGAATATTACCCCAGACACGTGAAATAAGATTATTCATCTGACTCCCATGTATTTGGGAGCCCAGTTTACAGCACAACCTACAACTCCACACAGCCTCCCCTCATCTCCCCATACCCCCAGCTCAGCCATGAGTGTGTGCTCCAGGATTCACAAAGGGCCACAAAGCATGAAGCACGTGTGCATATACAAGAATTCTAATCATTTTTACCTGAGTAGACCTTTGGCCATTCTCTCTCCTTTCCCCAAAATTACACACATGTGAAACTATGCTACATTAACTCAACATACATGCCCAAGACAATTTCAACACTAAGAATGTTGTAAGCAAGGGTCCACATAAAAAAACTATAAAAATAAAAGGTAGCTCTCTGAAGAAGTTTATTGAATTTATTCTCCCCCCTCTTTTTAAATGTACATTTGCCATTTATTCACACCCATAATTTAAACACCCACACTAACAGATCTTTAAAAAAATAAAATACTGAGCAGAACAAAAGTACTATTGTTTGCCAGAAGGGAAATATGAAGAACTATTACTGTGTTCACACGTATATACTTTACTGTGCAAAAACATCTTGTGGCAATGTGAAGAGAAGTGTATAATTATCAGCTATGAATATCAGTAATAAAACTTCTTCCTATCACTGACTAAGCATATATCCTATCAGCAGGGAATGAAACCTATAAAATAAAACAGCATATACATTACAGTGAAATGCAGACTTTATAACTAAATTACATTGCTCCAATAAAACACAGCAGTCTTGCATATATTTCAGTAGTGCAAACATTTTTAGCTTGAAAACAGCTATATTTTCAAGATAACAGTACTTTGAAAGCAAGACTTGAACTTAAATTTTGCATTATTTTTAAGTGGTAGACAAGTATTTGTACACGTATGCTCATTCTAACATCAAGTTCTAGAACTGTATTCAAAAGAGCAATATTGGTATTTTTCATTGGTGTGTTTGGGGGGACTAAAATAAAACAATATCAAAGCAGACTTTTCCATTGGCAATCTATACCAAAATATACAAAACACTCAAAACAGTAGCAAAGTGAGAAAGAAAAAAAGAAAAACAGCTTTAGGTCTTTGTGAGGTCAGTCTTCAATAGCACAATGAAAAAAAGGGAAATAAAGAGAAGGAAACTTTGCTCTCTCTATAACCACTTCTTAAACTAAACAAAGCAAACAAAAAACCCCACCACTCCTGACCAAACAGATTCAGCAGGTCAAAGACAAGGACATGCTGGCTTCCAGCAGCAAATTAGGAAGTCAGGTCATACTACAGGGACATTGCAAAAGGCACTAATTTAAGAAATATGAACCATGGAATGACCATATTCTGTCCTGAAAAGAAATATTAAAGAGGATTTTCTTAAATAAGCACTGTTTTAAATGGAAAGGCAACATACTATCTTTCCTTCAAAAGGATTAGCATGAGGGGCCTAATTTTAAACACAAATACAGAGATGTGCAAACATCTGTCTGCTCACTCTGTTTTCCATGAGCATTCACAGAAAGGGCTCTGATGAGCATCGAGATTTTGGGAAATGCTGGTACACTGCACTCTTTTCTAATGGAAGTGTTGCAAAAAGTTCCAACAGTGTATCACCACTTTTAGGACTGAGATGACAACATTTGTTCTATTTGCATGACCTTTGTGTTCAGCTGCTGACTGAAAACACAAACAAGATCCATTCACCTTCACTTTTCTTAGGTCATGTGGCAAACTTAGTGCTTTGCTTACAAAAAGCTTAGGAACACTTAGAGCTGAACAAAATCAGGTGGCATTACTGAAATTAATGCAAATCAAAGTGGAAATCTAAAGGTCCATTCTCTATTTATTACAACAGTCTCAAGTTGCATGTAATATTCAAACACTTGGCTGTTAAAATGTGGTTAATTTAAATGTAAATAAGAAATCTTAAATTTTGCTTAGTTTTCATGTGACCTGATAGAGCATTTACAAAAGTTTTCAAGTAGTAACACAGTAACTTCAGTTTTGTATTTCACAAATAAATGGGTGACATTAAGGACTGAAAATCAAAATAAATTTCCCAACAGATGCTATTTCTGCCTCTGAACTGTTGTATTTATATTCAGCCTCTTGATCTCTACTGAAATATTACATAATCAACACATGCTTTATGTATCTTTCTACAGTATACCCATTAAAATTAGGGATAATAAAGCCTACTCTTGAAATTTCCCTGTACATGTGTTGTCTCCAATTATTTATATTTGAAGTTGTGTTACACTGATACTTTAAAAAAACCCAGAACTTTTGTTAGGTTGGGGTTTGTAAATTACAGAGTTTGTTTCTGTTCTGATTTAGAACAAAAACCAAATATTACTGTTACCTAGTGTAACAGTAAATTTAAAAGAAATACTTTGAAGGACATGATTTCTCTCGTCAAATTTTATACTTAGTTTCATGACCTGTCAGTAGTAGCACATGTGCACAGCATATGATCTAACACAGCTGAAATATTGTATTTAATTATTTAAAAATAGAACAAAGGCAGCTGCTAGTTACTACTGATCAAAATATTTTTTATAGATCAGAATGCCTCTGTTTGTGTTGTAATGCAATAGTTTGACACGAATAAACATATTGCAACAGTGACATATTACACCACAGACAAGAGACACTTTTAGGTAGGAAAGAAATGTTCTGGTCAGTGATAAGTGGCATCTACCCATAGCCATTCTGATAATTCACTTTTGCCCTACACCTTTAGGTCAAAGCAGAATGTAAATAAAAAAGGTTATAAAATACTGCAAATATAACCCTTCCTCATACTTTTGTAGCATATATTTCATTGGCCACTCAGGAAATAAATAAGACTGCTCAGAAAAAACATCTTGGAGATACTGCACATTTCTGTCACAGAGGCCTCGTTGTGACTGACATGAGGGGTAGCCAGATAGCCTAGGCCATACACTGTAATTTGCCTTTACTTAACTTTTTCCTCTTTACTTATGAGTATTGACTGAAAGAAAAGAAAAATGTGGAAGCTGGTCTTGATAGTCAAGAAGCACAGAGGGAAATATGCCACAGTGTCTTGGGACAAACGAAAACGAGAATTCCTTTTCAATTAATTTACATTCCTTAGATCTCAAAGCACAAAAATGGCAAATGATTTGTAAAGTTACACAATTCCCAGACTATGAAGACAGAAACAGAAACATACAGAAGGGTTCCCCTATCTGGCAGGAAAAGCAGAGAAAAATAAATCAGTTTTAGAAACACAGCAAGAGCTGACATAGAGCACCTTCTCCCAAGACTGAGCTCATGATAAAAGGCTACTTAAATGGCTGTGCTGGTAATTTAGGTCCAGAAACCTCAGAGCTAGATTTCAAATCTTTTACAGCAAGAAATACACAAAAAGAACTGAGTGAGTGACCCTGGCTCTCCTTGCTGGAGAGCACCAAGCCATCCTGCCAATCAGCCTGGCTCAATGTAATTAACTGAACATTGCAAGAGTGAGGATCAGATCATTTCTGCTGCACTAACAATCTGTCAGGCTTGCTCTGCTCCACACTTGAAAGCAATAAAAAAGTCCCTTCCCAAAAAATGTCACTTAATCTCATGCCCTCTTCAAGGCCAAGTGGATCATGCTTTAAAAGAAGCAACCTGCTTTGGTGACCTTGAAATAAACTCAATTTCCATGGCTTACAGAACAAGGCCTGACCATACCTCAAGACTGAGAGAAGGGTATGAAGCTTCAGCTACCACAAACAAGAGGACAGACACTCCCTTTCTCACCTTGAGCTTCTTCACTATTTTCTCTGAGCCAAACAGAGCATAATGAACTCAGACCCCAAATCAAGAACAAAATGTTCCAGAAGCATTTCAATTTGGTCTTCCCATCAGAATCTCTCATGGTTAATCCTCCCACCCACCTTCTATTTGGGAGCTCTTGTTCTATACCTAGGAGAATCGTATTTTGTTCCAAGTATCTGCTGAGACATGAAGGGCACATATGCCAAGAAGGATGATGTTCCAAGCAAAGTTTCAAACTTCAGATAAACCACTTGCAATATTTTACTCATGAATACATATACAGACAGTACTTCTAAAAGTAAGTATTTGCTGGCAGCAGAAGATTGGAATGATCCTGAAACAGCTCCACTGGCTCTGTAACATGCATTGGATGCCCCAAGAAACATATAGTTTTTCTAGAATCAAATCTTCTTACACTTTCAAAATTAGAGGATTTTGGTACTCATCCTTGTCACCCTTTGCACTTAAATTTGGATAGTAAATGTACAGCAAAGTGACCTGTAAGCACTGCTAGCTGTGATTTTTTGAGAAAAAAGGGCTCATTTATCAAAAGGAGAACAATTTTTAAAAGTCATTTGAAAGCCATCTCATTTCTTTTATTCTAAATTAGGATTTTTGTGGCTGCTTTATTTTGTAGCTACTGAAGAAATAGTACACAGACCTAAAAGAGGACAAACAGATGCAAGAGGAAGTAAAGATTTTAAAGGGAATAAACAGTTTACTACAGAAGACAGAGGTGGTAAAATGAAGAGGAACTAGCTCAGAGAGTTGGTTAAGTTAATAATATTCCAGAAATTTCACACAAGAGGCATTCACACGGGTTTGTCTACAAGGAACTGAAAAAATGAAGCTGAAGTACGCAACCAATGTACTCAAAAAGCTTCAAGGTGAAAATAAATGAAAATTTGGCAATGACTTAAGAGCAAGCCAAAGTAAGCAGAATTGATCACTTACTTTCTGAATATGGTAACAGACTAAAATGTACCTTAAGGTGGACAGTCAGAGGAGAGTGGAATAAATAAGAAAAAGCAGATGAGTTTAGAAGACCACAAAGAGAAATGTGAGGAAGGTGCAGAGAAAGGCAGCAGCTGAAAACCTTCTGCACCTTTGTAGAGAAAAAGAAATGGGGTGTACAGGAAAACAGTCCAGAGCAATTTTCACAGAAAAAGAAACAGCAAAAATGCAGTAAGAAAGTGATTTGAGGACTGAATCAAGTTTTGCAGAAGAATGTTTTTCAGGAAAAGGATTCAGCTAAAGTAGTAACATAGATCTGCTTAACACAGAGGAAGGCAACACCTCTTGCAAGGGAGCATGAATGTGTCCTGAAAGAGCAGCTCCTAGAAATATTCCCAGTCATGCTGCACTGTGAAAACAGGAGCAGGGAAGGTACACATGAGGCCAGGGCAAGGCTGGGGGCTGGCAAAGTCAGCCCTGTACTTAGATGGAGAAGAAAGTAAAACAGAGAAAGCAAAGGTGTCATTGGGGAAAAACCCCATCAACCAGGTAGGCAGAGCCACAGGGAGGTAAATAATAGAAAAGCAGACTTCTCCAAGAGCTACTGACTGGAAGTGAGCTCATTGGCAAGGCAGGAAGGCCAAAACAGGTGAGAAGCACCAAAAGAGAAAATGAAATGGTTACAAAGGGCACATCCAGTGTGAGACAGAGGCCTTTGTCAGAGCAAAAGTAAAGCCAGTGGTCCCAGAGTGAAATGGAAAAGATCAATTTAAACTTCACCTAATATCCAACTTCAACAATTAATATCCAATCCAATTTCTAACCCCATTTTTTCATATAAAAATTCATTCTTAAAAAATTAGTCTCTATTTGTATATGTAAATAAATACTGAAAAACCAAAATCATGGGAGTTTTAGCTAAATTACGATGTCTCTAACAAGACACAATAAATATTTAACTGTACTTACGAGCAATTTGAATTTTATTTCATGTTCTAATGCCAGCCACATGAAACACATATCCAGTAGAAACATTTGAGCTTGGCTTTTTAAGTTTAACTTTAACCCTTACTTCAGAGCTTTATGATCAGAATAGACATATAAGAATATATATAAGAATAGACTATATTCCTTGCCATTTTAGACAGATGAATAATGAATAAAGACACAAAGGCTATGGCACAGCAAATTTCAATGTAACAGTGGAAAGCACAGGTTAAAAGATGGTACAGAATCCAGTTTGGTTGAGCTGTGAAAGAAACCTGTACCCAGCAAGATGGCAAAAAAACTGGACTCTAGTTGTATGACACATTTTTGTGAAGTGACTGCAGCAAGAGATCTTGCTCTACAATTTGCCGACATAAAATCCCATGTTTCAGATATGCCAGTCAGATAATACTGTGATTGTACACTTACAATAAATGGATACACATTTCACCTTATTTCACCTAGTAGAGAAGTTTATCTTAAGATGGGAAAACAGAAATTTCACATAACTGGAAACTCATTCATTAACAAAAAGTTTATAGAAATACTGAAAAGCTGATTTTTGTTTAAACACCAAGCAAGCATGGACATATGAATATTCCTAACCTGTAAAATGATTCCTCCACATTATATCAGCGAAACTCATTGGTGGGCCACTGGGAGGGTAGTGTTTACCTTTCAGAGGCTCATGATCAGTCCTTATCATATCCATTAAGGAATTTTCCAAAGAGTGCAAGTTAAAAGTGTCATAGGGCCTATTCCGGTCCTAGAAGAAAGAAAAAAAGAAGAAAAGACAAGTGTTATTGATAGGCTCATTTCTTGTTATATAAATTCCAGCATCCAATTCTAAATTTCTTCTTCTTAGAATTTTTTATAAGAAAAAAATAAAAATTTATAAATATGTCTACAGTTGTTTAAAATTATACACTTAATTTTGCAACTGCTGTTGTCACCAGTACAGCTATGCAAAGAGGCTTTTAAACATTTCTAAAAATATACATGCAAGTAATACATAATTCTAAACATTATCATTTAAATGAGAACTTAGAAATAAAGCAGTATTAATGCTTACACTGGAGAAATTAAATTGTTTCAGAGATTTTTGGTTTGTAGCTTCCATCATCTGCTTTCTGTCACTGTGCTACCTTAATATCAGAGCAGAAGCAAGCAATGCTCAAGACACCAGCAGGCACCTTTGTGCCAGAAAGTACTAACTAATTCTTCAAATGTCTAACATTAACCTGACAGGTTTAAGGAAAGTATACTAGGTGCAAGAAAACACAAAGGCAAGCTAGGGTAACACTTCCACTGCAGAGCACTCAAAAACCTGAGTCAGGGCTGGTCTGTATTGTTTGAATCCCAAATTTTTAATTCACTGTAGTTCTGCTTCTGCTTTTGGTAAGTAAAAGGGAAAAAGAAAAGAAAAACAAAATCCTGAATCACTCTTTAGCAGGCCTACTAGAACAACCAGTTTCAAAGTTCAGGAACAATTCCATGGAGGAAACAAACTACCAGTGCCCATGTACCCAGAGTACTGTACAACATAAGACAGCGTAACAGAATGTCATTCTGCTGCTAAAAAATCACTATCATTAAAAAAGGGAGGGTGTTGGACACTATATTATGCTACTATTTATAAAGAGTGGTATAACATTCTACCCTGCAAACTGAAACCTTCACTGTAATATGCTTCCACAATTCCTGGAACAATGTTTTTCACATGCTGGTCAGTAAAAGACATTCTTGCTTGAAAAACTAGTATTTAAAATCCTCAGAGAAAAAGCAGTATCCATAGAAAAGGTAATAAAATTCTGTCTTAATAATTATGTCTCTTGAACCATCTTGTTCTTAGGCTGTTGAACATAAAACTAAAGGAGAGAATGGAGTTCACTGGTATAAATTAAGCTTTTTAATATTCCTGTTCTGGAATTAAAATAAATACACATCATTAAAAGCTTGCTGTTATCTGTATTGCAGAGTTTTCTGTAATCTTACTGTCAAAAATCTCATGTTCCCACAGTGCCTACTCAAAACTAAAGACCCTATTTCCCTTATCCAATGTGCTAATGTTGTATTTTCTATAAGTGGACTACCATTATTTTCTGTACACATTTAGTTCATCTATCGAGCATTTTTGGCAGTCAAACATGATGTTCAAAGAATAGTACTTGATTTCTGTTAGAAGCCATAGTAAGCACTGAAGTTCAAATGAGCTCACTGATTTTTAACGCTCATTGGTTGATGATTTTGGCTTCTACAGCTGCTCAGAGCTCCAACATTTGTATCCTGTATTTAAAAGAGTACTTGTTCACCTATCCAAGCAAATCAATACATTGAAATATAAAATTACATGTATATCCAGTAAGTCCAAAACAGATCCTAGGAGAAAAAAACACCTCAAACCAAACAAAAACATCCAAAATGCCAAGGTCGGGGGTATTTTTCAAAAAATAAAGCTTTATATGGTTAAAACAACTCACTTTTTAGTAATACACACTAGGAGAGAAGAGTTTGTTTTATTTCATAACCACTTCCTTAAAAAAATGCAAGGCTTAATTGAAAGGAAAAAGAATTAACTTCAATGAAAAAAAACCATTCTAGTGATATATTAGTGAATTGATTAAATAGAATCTATAGCATTCCTTCAAAGCAAGAATTTTTGTTGTCTCTTTCTATTTGTGTCTTTTAGATACATGCACTACATGTAAGTGAAGAGGTCAGATGCTTCAATACCCAATTTTAACACCTTTTTGAAGAGAAAATATGAATGCAAAGGTATAGCTTATATCCTAAATAGGGGTAAGGAAGTATTTTTCAGTCAGATGTGTGCCCTGATCTGGTTTACTATATAGCCATAGCAGAGCTGAGTTGGCAAAACCAACTGGCAGGCGAGCAAAAGGGCAGGACTGCTGCTTTTGCCACGATGGTAGTTTATTCCAGCTTCAAACATTCCTGAGATTACAGCCTTAGAGGTCAGAAGGCGTGAGTTCAGAAGAGGACACAGCCTACATATTGAATTTAATTGCCCTTTATTAACATATGTATGTTATATTTTAACTATGCTACTAAAGCAGCAAATCCCTGGGAGGGGAGATTTTCTTCTTTGCTACTTTGTTCTGTAAGCTGCCAAGGAGCTGTGCACACGGACACAGGTGGAAAAAGGGAGAAGGAAATCCTAGCGTGGCAGCAAGGCTATGCAGGGCAGGCTTGTTCAGATGCTTCATCTTTCTAACCTTTTAAGGGGCACACAATATATTTTCAAGATTAAAACAGATCTACATTAGACACAGGAAGATCGATTTAATCAAAACCCTTTACCAGGCAACTGTAACACTTCCCATTATAGCACTTGAGCAAGATAAATCTAGTAAAAGAAATTTTAGACGCAACAGCTTTTACGAGCATGTTGTGGCAGTGCATAAGTATAAGGCATGCTGACTACAGACTTTGCAGTGTGGGTGATAAAACACAAGTAAAGGCTAACATTTTAGCTCCTAAATAAAAGGGCTATTACCATTTTTCTCAGTAGCTTTCATTTCAGTACTAACTCATTTGTACTCAGCAGATTTGAAATTGTTTTCTAAATTCAGCAATTTCTTCCAAGGCGACTGGTGCTTCTGCACACACACGCAATTCTGTTTCCTCATTTCACAGCATGAACAGGTTCTCCTGGTTTTGTGAGCCGATACTGTTCCATCCCCTGGATTTGCCTTTTGCATTGTTTCCACAGGACACCAATCTATTGCCAAACAATCTTAACAACATAAACAATTCATAAAGGTCCTTAGCAGCACATGAGAACTTGACAAAAAAGTTCTGGGACTAGGACCATGAACTAAAAATCAAAATTTATATAAAATACAGAGCAATAAAGCATAAAAATAACTTGGAAAAGAAGTCTGAAAATCCAGCAAGTCTGGAAGATTTGCTGGGGTATTTTCCTAAAGAAGACAAAGCTCCTAAGACCCACTTAGATAAACTGCATTATGGATAAAAGAGAAATCTCCAGCTACCAGGCACTGCCTTTGGCTACAGAATAATCATTAAGTCAGCAAAAGATTAAGTCCAGCCTGCTCACGTTGGTTTTATTTCTGCTGTGTGCAGACAGCAGCTCCTTCGTTAGCTGCTGGTGTACATGGCAGCATATTTCAGTTCTTAGAATTCTCCAGTCTTGAAAGAAAGAAAAATAGTTTAGTAATAAGAGCTCTTAGAGAAGAAATGGGTCCCAAAACTATAAATCTCAGTCCTCGATGGCTGTTTTCTATACATTCATCCATGCCATGGACTTCCTCAAAGTGGACATGTTCAGCATAATGAAAAAATCACAAATGCCTATTAGGATCAGATTTTGAAGGATCACAAAGTAAAACGGACCTTTAGTCGGAGATGGGTCTCAGCTTTCTACCTCTAAATATTTTACCTGTAAGCATGATAAAAAACGTCACACACACAATACAGTGTCTATAATCTTCTAACTAAAAAAATAAAATAAAATCAAAACCAAAGAGCAACTGCCAAAAATAACTGCAGAGTCAATGCACTAAAATAAAATGAAAAATGTGACAGTGTGTATTTTATCTGAATCTTACACTTTTGTGCATATGTATTATGCTAGTCTTTAATTACACAACCATGATAATTATTCAGAGGTCTCCAGTCTCCATCCAACACACATAATGAGCAAGCTCTAGGAATGAATCAAAACAGTGCTTTGAAGAGGTCTGTTTATCTCTAGGATAGATGCCTGTGTCGCTTACTCCAGGCTGAGTTCTAATAAGTGCATCAGCAAATTCCAGGAAGGCAAAAGTAATTTTGAAAGTGATCTTATTTATGAAATAAATATTACTTAGCAGTGCCTGCAGTATTGACACGTTTGTAACATTTAAAATAAAAATAACTTTTTCCCATTTGTTGTACCCTGTAACATAGTAGGCTTTGTTTTGCCCCCTTCAGACTCACAGCATGGGCATGTAAGGGCAGGGCATACCCAGCACTACTTCAGGTCCCTCCCAGTAGATACACAAACCATGTCTTTACTGCTGAAAGGGAAAGATAAAGAATGAGAAAAAAAATATATGACTACATCGTGGATGAAAATGGCAAGATCAAATCTATAGCTAGGACCATAACAGGTGAGAAGTGCATCTTAATAAAGCCTGATTTCCTCACTAATGCTTTCAGCTTGAACAGGTAGTCCAAAGTAATTGGAACTAATGAACTAAAAAAGGAAATGTCTGACCTATCCCATGGCAGAGACATGGAGAACATGCTCCAAAACCTGACGCTGTATCGTTTTCTTCTGTCTCTGCAAAGGATTATGGCAGGAAAGACACTTGACTATTAATTATTAAAGTCCAGTTAAAAAGTGACAAGTTTTATTCTAAGAATTCATGTCAGCAAACTAACACACAGTGCTCAAGCCCAGCTATCATCCATACTCATAATCCTTAACCATGAAGCACACAGTTGCATGTGTTAAATCCTTGTCGGCATGGTCAGATACATCTATAGCATAAAATACACAGCCAGTTGAGAGATACTCCTCATCTGCATATTTTTTACTGTGCAAGCAACAAATCCTCAGATATCTAGACCCCTCCAAAGACACATTTCCCTATGTCTACATATTTCAGTACACTGACTTCCTACTAAGCTTCCAAGCTTCCTATATTCTGAACACTATCTCAGTTACAGTAATTTATTACAGCGTAATACATTTTCATGCTGCCCTAGGTTTTTCAGCTTTCTGCACCAGTATGTGGCACAACATAACCTAACTCTGCTGAGCAACAAGATGGCTTCAACTCACTGAAATATTAACTGTTTCCAGAATAGCATAACTCCAGTGAGGCTCACAGGAGTCATCAGAGCCTGCAACATTACGTGGAGTATTTTGATCAGAACAATGAGATCTAGGGAGCAGCTACAACTCTTATGGCTTAAACAACTTTCCTATCAATAGAAACTTCTTCACAGGGGTCACTGCTGTGTTATTTCTGTGCCCAACATAAACCTGGATTTGGCTGGACAAAATTGCTAAGCATTGCCAATGAAAGCTGAAGTCAATGGAAGCACAGCTTTGAATAAATACAGGGTAAAGTGCCAGCACTGTTTCAAACAGGCCTCACTCACTCTGTTCTAGCACCTGTAGCACAGGTTATTACCAAGAACACGAGGAAAACAAGTTTGTCTTGTTTCAGTATCTCAAGTCAAAATAGCAAAACCAACAACTGAAAAAAAAAAAAAAAAGTATTCTGAAGTTTAGCTTGGGACATGCTCAACATGCCATGATGGTGCACATGAATGATCACATACAGCATGCTCTAAATGCTCGCCAGGCAATCCTTCACTTCTTGCAGCTTCAGCTGAGATGCAATCCCACTCACATTCCCAGAAAAGTTAAAAAAAAGTATTTCAAAATACAGGAAATCTGAGGAATGTGGTAAAATTATCACTGTACAAAAGAATTTTAAAAAAGTAAATAGCAAGTGTTACTTCCTTTGCAGCTTGGTGCTGGAATGCTGCCAATAACATGACTGACAACCCAGACACAGGCAGAACTAGAACAACCAGAAATTTCAGTAATTCTTCCTTATATTGGATTTAATTATAAAATGAAATAAACCAAAACAAGTAAGAAGAAATAAAATGTAGGTAGGATGGACAACAGGGTAAATTTGTCTATGCCGATAAGAGGCATAGCCACTAACACCAAGTCTTAATGGAATTTTATTTGAATTCGACTTTCTTTTTTATCTTTCCAGTTAACTTTGGGTTGTAATAAACAGGTGGATTTATTGTGTTCCTTTACTGGAACAAATTGGGGAATGTTTTCTTATGTTATTGTTGCTCTTGGAATGTGCACAGAATACATCAACTTCTCATATATTTGTCTTTTCTCAACATTACCGACTGTAGCACATTTTATTTTCCTAAGTGTTTGGAAGTGTGCTGGGCAGAAGGTGAATTTTTTAAAGCCGATTTAGAAGGCTTCTAAGAAAAATAAGGAAGATTAATACACATATAAAACAATACCTAACTGTATAAAGATTATGGAAACATTTCCATGTAATTTGAATAACATTTCAAAACTCTATTTAATACTTAGTCACCTTGTCTGTGTTATATAAACTTTCATAGTTAACATGCAAGATCTCGGACTGAATCCAAAAGCCTTGAAAACCTGACCTACTCAAACAACTTTTCCACAAAGAAAGGTGAAGTTATATTCGAACTTTAACCCCTTATAAATCCTTAGTTCTAAAATCTTTTAGTGAAAGGTTTCAAATTTTTATTTTCAGATTAACTAAAAAGCACAGAAACAGGAAGAGATACAACCATAATCAGCATTATATAGAATTAAAAAACTAATAAAAATTATATTATTTGTTTCAAATGTCCCTTTACTTTGCAGTTGAGATTCCCTTTTTGCATACCCTTAATACATGCTTAAAATATATAAGAAAGTTCAGTCTTTATAGCTATAAGACTTGGCATCATACTCACTAAACAGAATATCCTGTCAAGCTCCTGAGTATTCAATTTGCTTGCAAAATGGGGGAAGAAAACAATTGAATTTACCCTGCATTTTCCTAAATAGAGATAACTTAGCTATTCTTCCAATACACATTTTTATAATATACCAAGCATACTACTTACATGATCACTAAAATGTTATTTCTCCATTCAATGACAGTCAGGTACAGAGTCAAATGCTCTAAAGGGGAACACCATCTTTTACCTTGCTACCATCTTTGTAAACAGAAATGTGATAATATAATACAATTAAGATTTCAAGTATCATCTTTTGCCATGAAAACAATTGAACAATGCGTTTTAAAAACCCAAACAAAACCCCACCAAAAAAAAAAAATCAGAAAAACCAACAAAACATCTATTATTTTTACAGCCATTACACTTCTGTAGGGAATGATCTCTAGACAGTACAACTGACTGAGCACCCAGTGACAGGATTTATGTTTAATCATATTTTGTTCAATGTGATGCTTTAGATAAAAAACCTGCTTATCAGTCCTGCTGCTGAATGCATCTCAAAAAGCTGATGTATCCACTTTCTATTATAGTTACTGATTACAGTAACAAACAGTTCTAACACTTGTAAAATATAGGATTAAAGTAGTTACACCCAAGATGACCATCAATTCACAAAAACAAGCAAGTGGAAAAAAAAAGATGTCAGCAGTAGAATTTACAAGCCCATTCATTATACCCTTGAGCTATTAAAATGACATAATTTAACTGGTTCATTGGTTTGCTGTGCAAGAGTTCAGCACTGATAAGTTACCTTTGGGCTTCTCTCACTCTGTTCAGTTGAACGTTGCCTGTGTCCCATAGCAAGGAAAAAGTAACATTGACCTAAGAACTCCTTGCTAGACAAATTAGCACAAGTGCAAACCTCAAATCACAAAATGAAAGCACTGCAGAGATGCAAAGAGGAGGGAGTACTGGGGATGCTACAGAAGGAAAGGATCTGAACAATCTCACTTCACAGGCTGGACTACAGAATGTAAAACACAGTGGACACATGCTGTATAAGGAAGCTGTTGTCTCCAAGATTTACAGTCTGTCTCATGGTATGACAGCATAATGAGACTAAATTTGAGATAGAAAAGACACAAGTAATCACTGTCAAACAGATGTTTGAGGACCATTGCCCACTAGCTTCATTCACTAAGGCCACCAAGCAAAGGAGACTCAAGGATTTTTCTGAAACTGTGGTTTTGTCTATACCAATCATCAGTGACAAGGACTATATTGGTAAGAGGGAAAAAAAAGTGTCACTGAAATGTTTAAGCCTAATGACAAATAATATTGTCTCTTACCCTAAATCATTGTGCTTTTAAGAAAAATGTGACTAACATAACATCTAACTGGCACATTCCATGTCATGCTCCTGTTCCATTTCTGTTGTGCTCAGGAAATAGTGCCTCTTGACAAAAATCTTGAAGGTGTCAGAACTCCAGTAGCTATTTCAACAAAAGAGAGGTACCACGTTTCATCTCTTCACACAGGACAAGATCCTCACCTACAGGTCTGGAGAACTGTCCCTAGAGAGGACAGTCATGTTCCATTTCAGAAGAGGAAATGGTACAGTGGAGATCGCTGTTCGTAAGGCCTGGGTGGAACTGGGGCTATTCACCAATATTTACTCATAGGCCTGAACCAGGCCAGAAACATTTGCAATGAAAAACAGCTCCCAGAGAAGACAAGGTGACTTCTGCAGTATGATGTCACTTTGCATCCAACAGGATTTAAAGAAAAAATTTAACCTGTTAGTTGCAATACACTTTGATTACTAATTACTTACCAATTACTCATGAACTACCCAATTCCTAACTTTATACTATCATAGCACTATCAATATGCATGATAAATTGTGGCACACAACAATCCAGTCTGTCATCTTCTTCCTAAGGGGATTGAGAACAGGCAGCAAATCTTGTCAATTCTGGGACTTTATCAAGGACAAAAATCAATCACAGAATGCCAAGCTGCTTCAGACACCTTCATGTAAGGGAAACAGAACTACAGGCTTTCTCAAGCTACTTCTAAACATGAGTTGAAGACTCCTGCATAACCAGTGAGATACCATGCAAACCTTTTCTGAAAGTGTCACTATGTTAGAAACCCTAATTTTAAAATATTTGCTATTACGTATCTGATCATCTACAAAATCACCCAAGGCTGCACATATGCAAGAAACAGGCACGAAACAGCAGACAGTAGCAATCCAAAGACCACTTGTAACATCAAGCTCCAATTACAGGAAGGAATGACAGAAGCAGAGCAAAAAAAAACCCAGTCCAAAATTTATGTTTTCATTCGAAGCAACTCCTCATATCAATTATATGCAAGCAATTCAATTTCAGATTAAATTTTATAAACAAAGGAATTTTTTCAGTGGCAAATACTGAATCATCCCACGTATAAAAAAACCCTTCAATTTAATAACAAATTTAGAATTAAATTATTAAATGTATTACCTTCATAAGATAATATATTAAAATAGTAACTGAATAACACTATGCATACTTCCATCTTTTATTGCCTAAGGGGCTTAAAAGGAATAGATGATATGAGGAAAAGAATAACTAAGTGTGTTGTGTATAAAACGCCGGAACACTTACGGTAAAAGTCTTGAAAACAACCAGAATAAAAATTCTTCCCCTTAGATAAGAAGAGGCCACGAGCAGTTGTGTTGTCAGGTAGGTGTTATGCATTCAAATTACTGTGGCACATTTGGATTTAATTAAAATAATTCATAAATCACTGACACAACAAAAGTACAAGTGTGAACAGCCAATTAACCAAAAGGAAACCTTTATGCAGAAATTGAAAACCATATTCATAGGAGCAGGAAAAGCACTTTCCTTTTACATCATAAGAGCTAAACTGATTAGCACATGGCAAATTTAGTAAAGATTGCTCCAGACAGGAAAAATGTCTTGAGATAAAAGCCTGCCTGATTTGAAACAGAATTCTCCATTTTTTAATTTTAATTTTTTTTTTGCACAGGGTAATAAAAACTGACAAGCATGTTAAGAAAATGCTGCTACAAGGAAAGAACGAGGATGTCCAGCCACTTACATATATTCAGGGAAACTGCTGTAAGAAGGTCAGCATGAATACCTTGGACAACAAATGTCGACAAAAAGTCTAGCAAGAGACTGAGAAAAAAATTTTAGAACACCAAAAGAAGTCAGGAGAAAATAATATCACCTCCATAACTGCTCTTCACATTCATAGAAGAAAATCAGGTAAACAAGGGTAAATAGAGAAGAGAGATAAATAGTAAGAGAAAGAAATATCATCTATCCAAGTCAGTAACTGATGAGGTGCATGGCAACATCCTAATCAAAAGGAGCCAGTCAGTCAGCAAGGCTGTCAGTGGAACCACGAAAGCTAGACCAAGTAACAATGCCAGCACTGTGTATATCTGACCAGCAAAATAAAAATGAGAGAACTGCAATAACTGAAGCAGGATATGAAACTAAAGATGACAAACATTGTTCCTAGTTTTTATGATTGAAATGCAAGGATTTCTTCTCTTAAGAAGTACAGTGCAGAAACAATGCAGCATTATGCATTACCGATGCAATCCCCTGGAAAAGGTGATTCCTGCTTCTTGAAAGATTAGGATATGGCTGATCTAACAAGGACTTCCACAGACTGCTTCACATGGTGCTACAGGCAAAGTAACCATGTAAACGGGGACAAAAAAGTAACCAGTGCAACTGAGGTAAGGAAAAAAAAAAAAAAAAGGCAAAAGAGGAAAGAACTGCTAGTGCTCAACAGAATCTGCTAAAGAAAAGTGAATAATGCAGTTTCTTAAGGGCAAATTTTGAGACTAGTTTCATTGATATTACTTGAGATACTTGAAATGAGTAATGTTGGTTATTAAAGAAGATACACAATAATAATATTTACAAGACATCATCAACCCAGAGGACATAAGCTGATGGTACAAAAAGGGCTGAAGAATTGCAGCAAAGCAGACTGATATTTAATAGCACTAACTACAAGGTCACAACCTCAAGGACTCGGTCTTCATCATAAAGTGGGAAGTTACTCATCAACCAGTAAGAATGAGACAGAAAAGAGAAATACAGGGGTTTTTTAGTCAATTTCTGGACAATTACAAACCACAAATATAAATATTAAGTGTAAAAAGGTAAACAAAATTGTAGGTAGTATGACAAACTATGCATCTCATACTATGCATGCCTGTATTAATAAAAAAAAAGTTATTTTCACTGTGTTTGCTCTTTTAAATTAATTCTCCTTGTTCTACATGTCCAGTGGAGCTAAGGACTGAGCTGTATTTTGAGACACTCACCAGTTCAGGTTTATATTCAAACAAAGATACTGTCCAAACAAAAAGATGGGCAGGAAAACTTTCCAGTTTCTATACAAAGTGAAGCCTTTCTAAAAACCTGTAAGATTTACTACGATCAATTTTCAAGTAGTTTTGAATGGTATACACAACAGCAGGTACTTCTCCCTTGCCTAGCAAGAACAAATTGTTATATAAGTCATCAACTACTTTGTAAAAACATGTTGGAAGATTGTGTTTCTGTTTAGACAAGGGAGGTACTGTCTGCAGAAACTTGCATCAAAACATCACCTGTAAAATCTGCTGACTATTAGGGCTGATTTTCTTACTCAGAAGTCACAGGTATAGCTCCACTTATTAGCAGCCAAAAGGAGCAGGAGCCACCCACCTGAGGACCCTTACCACTAAATGTTGAATGTGGTCCAAACTTTTCAAGATTTTATTAGCAGAAATTCTCATCTGCAGAAAGTGAATGGGTATATTATCATGTTGGATTGCCATATTAAAAAATACCACAGCTTCCCTTCCATTCTGTACTATAAAAGTCCTACTTTTTCTTCTTCCTGACTTTTGTTTCCTCTACTCTCTTGTTCTGTCTTAGTCTTCCTGCTGCACAGCCAGCTGCTACTTCGGGCCTTGTGAATTTTAAGAAAAACCTTTTCAGTTAATGTGAGAGGCCTCACTGTTCTCAATTTTTTTTTTCAATTGTCACAGGAAGAAACAATATGATCCTGGAGAGAATATATGAAAAAGAAAATTATTTAGCAAGGTGAAAAATTAGGTCAGACTGTTGTGGGCATCATAATTTAAAACTAAAAGTTATTTTTATAAGCAGTTTAAAATAAATTCAAACCTACAGTGTACTATAAACATTTTACACACTTGGTAATTACACATCTTAATGCTTACTAAGCACATCAAGAGATGATATTAGATTTGCTTATAAGCCATCTGTTACCATGCAAACAATCAGTTAATACATTAAAAATTTGTTAACCCTTCACAGGTGATAAGGTCATGTTGTAATTGGGAGTAACACCAGCTACTTCCATGTTAATTCATTAATGATTTTAACACATCTATTTCATAAAGCAAGATACTTCAGCAGAATGAAGCAGCAATTTCCAACAAGGAATTAGGAATTTTCATTTCATCCAAAACAATTTTTAACCATTCAAATGTTTTAAAACAAAATGTTTGCTCTGTTTATTTCAGCAATTTCCAGAAGAAGCTACAATTCCGAAGAATCTCTTTAGGATATGAGTTACCTGCAAAAAAGAGCCTCACTCAGGAATAAAACCCAGAGAGCTTTGGTGGGTGCATTTCTTTGTTGTCTGACATTTCTCATTAAAAGATCAGCTTTAAGTTGCCTACAGTGTTGCTAAAAGTAAGTTTTTAGGATGAATCTTTTTAAGCTGAGCACCTTTACAATGATTCTTATACATAGGTGAATTTCACCAAAACACCCATTTACGACTATGAGATAAAACAAAATCATATATAAAAGATCCATGATAAAGCCATAATGAATGCTTTTCTCATTTATGTCAGAAGTGGTTTTTTTGTCAATTTGTGTGAAAATCCATCCCAAGTCATACATTTTGGAAGCTCAGTTTGGGCATGGGGAAAGAAAATCAGTTCTATATGTTCAGACTAAGTTGTCCCTTGGTTAAAATGTCTAAATTTTTAGAATTTAGACCTTCTAGGTAGTATTTCTGAAAATTCCATTCTCTCTGAATTTAATTAAACCTACTTAAAACTCCCCATGCTATTAATTTTGCACAGGACTAAGTGAACACGATTCAGCTTACAACTACAGGCATTTATTGGGCCTTCCACTGTAACCTGAAGCTTTGACACAGAAAGTGGAATAGGGGAGGCCAACTCAAACTAGAAGCCTCATTAAAAAAAAAAAAAAATCAAAATTCAGGAACAGGAAGAAATAGATGTTTGAAGGCAGCCAAAGCGTTCAAGGGTGGATAAAACAAAGAAAATGGGCCATGCCCACTGAAACCTATTGACAGTGCTCTGTACTCCTTTCATTAACTTGTTAAACCAAGAACAAAGAACTATGGAGTTGATCAAAGTCTTCTTAACTTGGGTGATGAATCATGCGAAGTTTATCATCCTAACATGCCACAGAATCTGTGGTTTTGCTTAAGTAGTTTATTTAGACTCTAGGAATTTAAAAGAAAACTGTTGCAAATTCTTGCAAATTTTGCAAAGCCATCCAGAAGAAAAGAATTAGGAACAGCAAGAGTAAGACTTCTCCACAATCTGGAAGATGTTCAGAGAACAACCCAAACAGTTGAAGGAAAAGTGGGTATCAAAGAAATTAAGTATTTTGCTTCTTTTCTCTTCCCTGACAAAAAGTTCTTAATTCCTGAGAAACTGGTATGTAGCATAAACTAAAAGTTTTCACAGGAACCGATTTATTGTCTTCATTTTTTCATGCCTAATTTGAGATTAACACAACCATTAAACTTAAGAGACTGCAGTGGATGCTCTGTTTTCAAAGACGTGTTTTCTAAACATTTCAGAAAAATCTTACAATGTTTTAGTCTTCTCAAGCTGAAGAAGAAAATTAATTTCTCCAACTCTGTGCCTCTTATTAACCTCTGCAGAATGGACTTCACATCATCTTTTCTAACACTGTTGTGACAAAGAAGATCAATATCTATCCTGATTGGCACAGTGCTTCTCTCCTATAAGATGTTAGGAAAAACTGACAACTTTATCTCTGGAATGAGCTTGAGAAACATACAATAAAGGTACAAAGCCACTTATCCACAACAAGAAGGAAAAGGAAGACATCAATTAATTGTGATTTACAAATGCTACTTGTAGGTTCCAGGAAAAGTCAGAATCATTTAACTGAAACTTATGGAAACAAAAATATTGACCAAGTCTGAACAAACAAGCAAAATTCCAGTGACCTTTCACATCTTGCATTTTTTAAATTCTAAAATTTAATAACAAAATGATTACACAAATGAAGAACTAATTCCATATACAAAAATTTTACATTCTTCTAACTACTGAGACAATGCTTAGTACCAGTATGTGCAGCATTCTAACAACTGCTTAAAAGCAATGCTTTTGTGAAACACAGAAAAATTAGATTTAAAAAACTAATGAAACAAAACATGGCAATGCTGCCCTAAATTTAGGTACAGAATGTATAAGATAGCCTAAAAATTGTAAAGTCTAGAATAGAAGCAAAATTCAGACATGCACTGTTTAAGATCACTTTCAATCTTTAAACTAAACCGTGCTTTATTTTAGTTTCCCCTTAGTATAGATCTGCTAGGAATTACTCTTGAGTGACCTTAATGAAAGGAGAGATATTTTACCAAATGCTAACAATGGAAATATTCATCATTCACTCAGCAAACTCTTTTTTTTCCTTGAAAAGCACCTTGAAAAACACAACTTTTCCAGGTCTCTCTTCCTCTCACATTCTATTCACAAAAGAAGTCCAGGTAAAAAGATGAAAGCTGGGAGACATGATCCAAGAAGGGGAAATAGCAAAACTAACTACACCTTCCCTTCTATGGTTCCTCCCAAAGACAGGTAAGTCCTTAATCAAATCTTTCAGGCAGAATTATTGATTCACTGCTCCATATTAATACATTTAATGTTTTTAAGGAAGTCCTAGCTATGTACAGATCAGAATATCAGCTGCCTAACTCTGACAGCTTAACTATGATTGGTTACTTCAAATCAAAACTCTGATCAATAAGCAATTAGTGTTCAATCATAATACTTTCATTATGAAGCAGCCATGTGCTTTTTTCCTGTACCATTACTATGTTTTAGTTAATTTGAAAACGCAGACATTTGTAATTCAATCAAATTTAAAATCTAACAAAAAGTTGTAAAATTCTTCTCAACTACTTAGCTAGAATATGACGTGTTACTTGTATCTGTTACATGGGAAGACTACTGAAATACCACAATATGGGCTCCCACATTTTACTATTCAGAATCCAGCTACAAAAAATGCTAGTTAATAGTACCAACAGAAGCACTTGAGAATCCTAGGTACTTTCCTCTTTTTTTTTTTTTTTGTCATCCATGAAGTTGCAGGCTGTCAGTGCTTGTGCATCATCATGAAAGAAAAATGAAGACTGGACTACAATTTAAGAAATAATTTTTAAGGTAACAGTAACAATACTAAGTGCAGTTATCTACTAAACTGTCATGAAGCTAGAGCCCAGAATGATAAATTTAGACTAAAGAAATACAGTGTTTTAAAAATTAATCTTTAAATAGACTAATTACATAGTTGCATACAACTATTTCTGCCTAAAAAACCCTCCAGATTTAAAAAAGGTTTTTAAAATCAGTCACCAGAGTGTATTAGTCAGTAAACCTTCTTTACTCATAAACACAAAACTTTGATTGTTACACTCCTGAATGTTCCAATACTTGAACTCTATACATATATACACACTTACATTTAAACACAAACTAACTGCATGTTAGAATTGGCATTTTGTTTAAGTATGAAATATTGAATATAAAATTTCTAAATTTAGCTTATAATTTTATCTAATTCTAACTGAAAACAATGAGGAAAAAAACACCATACCAAAACACTTTCCCAAAAATTCTTTCTCAGTCTCCCTGCAAAAGATTAACACATTAAAACTATCTTTATACACAATAAACATCACCTTATTTATTTCTGCCAGAGAAATATTTATCAGTGAAGCTGCCAATGATGGTTTGATGCATGCCAGAATCTTCAGAGCACAAAGTGCAATGCATTTTATGTTTCTAAAGAACATTACTTGGGAAATGGCAGAACTCAGCACAGTTTCTGGAAAATTGTTACAGTGTTGCTATAATTAAAAATCCACAAGGTGGACATACTTAATTAGATACTGGTCTGCAAACTTTTAATTCCTTCTCTATCTTCCCTGCAAAGAGAATTTCTGATCCTTGTTTCCAAGGATCTATTTCAGGCACTATCAATCCTCCTAACCCACAAGCTGTGTCCCAATATCTTCACATGGCCAAAAGCCAAAAGAAATACACTATTTACCTGAGACAAGTGAAGGGAAATAGAATAGTGGGAGCAGCACAGAAGCAGGAGATGACAATAGTTCTGTACAAGCCCCACCACTCTTCTGGAAAATGGAACTGAGCCACTGCCGGGAGAACGGTGTCCTCCCAGGGACAACCAGTTAATGCCAGCCTCAAATGCCAGAGCTGAGGGGCACCTCACATAATAGCACAACACCCTGCTGGCCACACGGCAGCCAGGCACCCTTCACCTGAACCAGTCAGCAGGCAAAGCACGTTCAGAAGAACAAACTGGCCATGTTTTTGTATTTCCTATCTGGCCTAGTTCCACATCTGTTCCCATGATCTCGTCTCCAACTCTTACTTCCAACATTACATTTCATTCCAGACTGATCACTTCTCTTTTTCCTTTCAACCATCAGCTTTATATCTCCCTTTTTTTTAATACATTGGTATATGAATGTAGTCTCCTTCAAAGCATTTTTAGTGGCCTTTCCACACCAATCACAAGGCAAACACCAGCAGAATTCCTACCAAGTGGTATTGTAAACCTTCTGATATGTTCTGCAGCACAACTCCTTGGGACAGACACCAATTGATTTTGGCATACAAGATGCACAAAAATATTACTCAAATTAAAGGATGAAAATATCTAGCATATTGCTTTATATACGTTTTAACAGAAACATTTTCAAACTGGACATTTTTTTCCTAGAACAAGATATATCAATACCTGAGTATCAACTTTCTTCAAATATTATAGACTCAGAACGCAAATCTTGGTTATAGATCTTTTCTGATCAAAACTTGTGATCACTGCAAAGACCTGAACTACAAAATAGCTCTCTCATGTTATTTCAAACAGTGAACATATTAATAGTTTTCTTCTTTCTTAAGGAAGCCTCATAATCTTAACATAAAATAACAGGTTAACACTAAGAACTTGCTAATGTGCATAAGTGTGTTGCTAGAAAGTTTACTGGAAGATATTTCCAAAGTACCACGCAGTTATGGGGGGTGGCACATGTAAATGGATAAACCTGCCAGAACTACTTGATAGTGCTGACAAGCAAAACTTACTGTGTCAACATATTGCCCAATTTAGGGGTGGGGGAAAGAAGAAAAAAAAGACAACCAGGACCTTGGCAGCAAAGATTAAACTCTTAGACTAATTTGAATTTTCTTTTTTTCAGTGTAACTAAACAGTTGCCTCCTACCAATAGGATGGTTTCAGAATGTCTTTGGCATTTCGTTAAGTATAGCAGCAATCAACAGTAACCCAGATGAAAAATTTTTAATAAGCAAAATTCAGCAGCTTGTATTAAAAAAAAAGGAGCCTAATAGGAAGAAAAAATACAAGTGTTCTGAGTCTCTGAAATCAGACTGCTATACCGGCTGCTGCTGAGAATAGCCTAAGCATTTGCTTTCAGTTGAACATGAAAATACCAGGTTAAATTCACAGAAAACAGGTTTCCAAATTTACATATTGGCTAATACTTTAGCTTTTTGAAACCTTAATTTCAAAAGCAAAAGAACTTTTCTTTAAAAGCAGTTATCTGTTTTTTTCTCCTCATGATGAGTAAATGTCTGCCAGTTTAATTCGTGACAATTTACAGTCACAATAATAAAGTTCTGTATTCATTAAAGATGTATCTCACTAACCAAACCACAGAAATAAGACCATTTACTGTTGTTTTCACCACTAATTCAAATATACCAAAATTTGTAATGCCTTACATGTAGACAATTAAAAATACTTGTAAATTGAAACACATTTCCCACTACTCAAAAATGACTGGGAGCTATTAGCTTTTGTGGTGCTGTGCTCTGTGCAACATACTATTTACACCAGGCGTATTGTGGCTAAAGTGTAATCTGCCTTCAGTGCTTCAGAGACATTAACCAGCAGCTCACCAGAAGCCACTCCACCTTCATTTAGGGCAGCCAATAAAAAAATTGCAACTCTCCCTTTAAACAGAATGAAGCAGCAAAATGAAATTTCAGGGCTGACTATAAGATGTCCTCTTTGAATAGGACTGGAAAGTGCATATATTTTACTTCAACGGTCTCCTAAAATCATGAGGGTGGGGGTGCATTTGTTTGATTTCTTTTTTTACTGTGTTTCTAAAACTGTCAATCTAAATGCTATTCTTACTAAACTGGTAAGTTACAGATGTTTGAGAGGTCATACTTTCTTAAGAAAACTACTACCTAAAAAGCAAGCATTTGTGAATGATTTACCTGTATTTCAAAGCAGAAAATTTTGACTCATCTGACCAAAACAGCTAGCCTAGAAAAAGTCTGAGGTTCACTTCACCTGGTATGGATATAACTGCAAGTGCAAGCTCTGCTTTTTTCGACTTAAAATGGATTTCACACCATGACAGGTTTCATTCTGCATTAAAATTGCAAATCTTCCATTTGGCCCAGTTTCAGCTGCAATTGATCTGCTTTGTCGTCATAGATTAAAAAAAAACAGTGAAGGGCACTGCAGCTTTAAATATTTCAGAGCTATGTAGCTAGTAAATAGACTCCATTGCAATATGGCTCTGAAGGTCGTGTCCTATTGTCTCTTTTCTCTGCAAATATTCTGAACAACATAAAATGGTTTATTTTATACAATACCTCCCTGCCATTTCTAAACCATGTCAATTGTATTAGGCATTTCCTTACTGGAAAGGACAGATATGCCACTCTTTCCATACACACCCACGCTGCTTCAAGATGTATTCAAAACGTCCACTGTGAATATAACAGCAGGGTGTTCGTATTAGATGTACACAGCTTTTCATATGGATGCCTTATGCAAGCAGACTCCCTGTTAAATCCCACCACAACACAAGGACAATTAGTTATTGCACTGGTGATAAAATAATTAACTGAATTTCAGGTCAAGAAGCATCTTTGGTTAAAATTAACAACCCAGTTAGAAAACTGAAGCCAGCAATTTCAACATCTCAGCTTTCTCACATATGGGAGAATAGGAAAAAAAATTCTAACACAGCACCAAGGGAACGTAGTCTGCTGAACCTGTTTTTCATGAAGGCTACTACCTTTCAGATGCTAAAAAAAGAGCAAAGAGCAACAACAAAAAACCTCCACGCACCGCATTTAACAGTAAGTTACAAGAAAAACAGGATTTTAAACCTTAAGCTAGAATAGGAAATCTTCGTGTATGCACTCCCCAGGTTCAACCCCATTTCTTTCATGTAAGGTGACTATTTGATGAAAATATGAGTTATGGAGATGCCAGTCAGACAACAGTAACATGAAACACAGCCCTACAAAAACCACAAATTTGTGATAGCTGTCATCGTGCAAAAGGTGCATCTAGTCATTTACCTGAAAAGGCAACAGATTGTTGCCATTGTCCGTCCTGAACGCGTTGTCTTCCATCCAGGATTTGGGGGTTAAGGGTGCAGCCCGTGGGAACTTCGGAGGGGCAATGACATTGCTGGAGAAGGGTTTTTTAAGGGGTGAAATAGGATTGAGGGGGGAGGGCACGCCGACTCCCACTCCCACGCCAACCCCCACTCCAACTGCCCTTCGAGGGTCCCTACCAGCCTGCAGCCCACCCCAAGGGTTGGAAGGTGTACTCCAAGCCGCATTTTGATGGTTATTCCAGCTGGAGGAGGAAGAAGAAGAGGCAGAGGAGGAAGACGGTTTGCTGGTCATGATGGGCTGATGGCTGTAAGCAGCATTTCTCTGGGCGAAAGGTGCCTGATTAGGACTCACAGGTGACCTCCGCTGCTGCTGCTGCTGCTGAGCTTGCTGCTGCTGCTGCTGATGTTGGTGGTGTTGAGTCTGAGCTAGGCCAATCTGAGGTGAGAAAGTGCCACCAAATACAGGGTTGACATGGTGTGGAAAATTCTGGAAAAGCATTGTCCCATTGACTGGAGTAATCCCTTGGAAAAAGCTATCATCCACCGTGTTTGTGGTCCCTGTAGACCAGGTGCTGCCAAACGAGGGAGACAAGGAGGTGCCGGCTGCAGGTTCTTGTTGAGGCTGGTGAAAGCTCAAGCCAGGCAAAATGGGAGACTCCATCTGCATCTTCTCCTTGCTATTTTGGGAGGGAGCCGATGTGCCGATACTAGTCACTGAACTGTTGTCTTCTGGTTTGGGTGTCTCCGACGAGATGGGCGTAGAGGGGGCTTCTGCTGAGTTTGGATCTTGCTGCTGCTGCTGCTGCCGCTGCTGCTGGGGCTGGGCTTTGCTTTTGTCCATCAGTAAATCATCCTGCATGGTTTGCGCAGCTGAAACAGTAGGGGAAAAAACCACAAAGACAGATTATTAACATTGTCATTCATACCACAAGCCAGTCTGTTTTAATAATTTGCCAGCCAAAAATTTCGTCCTATTGCTAGTACTATGCTACAGCATATTGCAAGGCAAACCCGTAATCTTCCCCCTCCCCCATTTAGGAATATGTAACCCTTGATCGTGCTAGATTGCCTTTAAAATATTTTTTAAGATGCTTCACCCTTTTTGATGCCTGTTTCCCTTCAGTCTAAATGAGAGGTGTGCTTATAGGGCAGAGATATACAGCAATTTCGCCACGTCTCTTTTCTCTTACACCGGAACTCAGAGCTCTCACCCTGCAATGAGAAACTGATTCTGGTTCCTGTTTTTCCAAGCACCCTCCTCCTCCACCTCCTCCCCCTGGTTATTTGCATACGTCAATAAATACTGCTGCGTCCTTCAGCAAGGTTAAAAAGACACCAGTCTTCGCTCTTCTCCACCCCCTTTTCTATTAGGGGACCTTTAAAGGAGCCGGGTGCCGATTTTCCTTAATTAACGAGCAAGCTGGCAGTGATTGAGGTTTATCAGAGCGAAGGCGCGCAGGGACGCTGGCGCTGACACGGGAGCGGCTCCGCGCTGCACAATCGCTTCCTGCGCGCTCCTGAGCCCAGCCCGCGCCGGCTCCGGGCAGCGCCGGCGATGGCACGGCCGGGAGGGGGCCGGGGGCGGAGACACTGCGCCTACAAAGACACCGACGGCTGCTACATTTGCCTTCGGTGACCTTACGATCTCTCCGCGTAAAACGCTATTTTACATCAAAGCAGTCCTTTGCTTGATGGTATAGCTGTCTACTCGCTCTATTTATATACATACCCGCTCTATTTATACACATACATATGAAATCATCGGTGATTTGTCCATTAGAAAAACCTAAGGTCAAAATCAGCAGGCTGGAGAGGTATAATTAGACCATGATCTTTCCGATGCTTTCAGATAAAATATAAATCCAGGGAAAATCGAAGTATTTACAATATAGACATGCCGCATGTTAAAAACCATCTTTATATGCACAAGACAAAGACTAGG
Source organism: Sturnus vulgaris (assembly GCF_052056855.1). Lineage (NCBI taxonomy): Eukaryota > Metazoa > Chordata > Aves > Passeriformes > Sturnidae > Sturnus > Sturnus vulgaris. The sequence continues at coordinate 22,868,275 of NC_142250.1, read as the reverse complement.
GATGTAAATTATTTGCTAAATCAATACATAACTTAAAAATTTAGAAAGGAAATGTATGTGGAATGGTTGAGGCTTATATTTGCTAGAAAAGGTGCTCCATATGAAACAGAGCAGATCATGTAATTTCATTATTATTTAGAGACCTAATAGTACTAATACAATACAGACATCAATGAACAGCAATTGTATGAAATCACAACAGGAACATCCGTATTTTGCAGGCTTTTAGTCAATTGAGGAGATCATTCTAAATCTCAAAAGTATTTTAAATGAGCCCCAAATCACGTACTTTAATTGAATAACTATGTCAAAGATGGCCATCGCAGAATACCTAACTGCATTGCTATTGAGTTCATCATATGACATTTACACGCCTAAGACCGCATTTTTTAGGATTGTTTTTGTAATGTAACAATGTAAAGCCAAATCAATTAACTGTTTAAGAAAGGTGGCAAAGTGTGAAACTGTCAGCACTGTCCTTTCTGACATCAGATGGTCCAGGTGTTTTTTGTTCTTTCCTTTAAATATCTTCTGAGGAATACACACACATTTTAGTTAAAATGAACGTCAGGAAGGTTTCTGCTATCTAGTCAGTTACTGCTTATGCTCCCCCTGATTTACCAGCTCAATATGTAAAACGAGCAGCAAGGCTTCCTAAGCAGACCATGCAGTGAGACAACATTAATCTCCTAAGGACGGGGTAAACCATTCCATCTGTTCCAGGCAGCGCTGCTGCTGCTGCTGGGAGTGCAGAAAACCTTGCAAGGCATTTTAAAGCAATACTGCAGTAAAACACAATATACCAAGCTCTGTCTGTGTAACTTTCCATTAGCTTCACTTCTACCCACATCACTATTACTCCTAAGGCTACATAAAACTACTGATGACTACACATCAGAGGGAGAAAAGGATTATATGTACCCCTCTCCCTTGGATCTGAGCTATCAGTATAAAAATACATTTAGAGAAAAACGCACAGCAGCTGAAATGTTAAAATTCTGTCGTCAATAAAGTTATATTTAAATTAGTTAGTCACCAAGTTATCTATAGTGGCTAGTACAGTAGTTGCTTCAAATATGTACCTTGACTTAGCTAGCTGGTTTTGAACTTTATCCTAAGAACCATGATTCATATTCCCTTCCATAGTGCTTCTTAAAGGCAAAAATCACTGCACAGTTCAACCCTCTTGTCAAGGTCAAGACCTTCCTTAATGAATGAAGCCAGTCCAAATTAAAAAATACTGGTTAATAAATGACTTTGAAAGACAGGCCAGCCAATGTCTAATGTTGGACTAGTATGCAGTACTCTTGATTATTTGCTAGTGTAAGTATTCCTACAAATTTACAATCCAGTACAGGAAATCTATATCCCCATAGCAATACCAGCTCCACTTGCATGCAGAAACCCACGCAACCAATGCAGAAATGTTTAAGGAACAGTTACCTTTGGATTTTCTGTATTTTAAGATCAACAAAAGGACAGTATATTTATTTCCTTCCCTCAGGTTTGGTATATGACAAATAGCCGACCAGCCTGGCAAGAGCACTTTGACAACTGGAAGCCTTCAGCGCATGCTCTCCCCAAGGAATCATGGGGTTTGAAGTCTTACCTACAGACAGCATTGCACTGCTGCTTCCTGAAAGGAAGAGAGCTCCAAAGGAGAAAAAACATACGTGCACACTCCCTCTTCCCAGGGAAAACTGCTGCAATCTGAATCATCAGCTCTGAGGAAATATCTGTCAGACTGAGCTGAACGTGACTAACTAAATATGAGCTTTTAAACAGTTTGATTTAGAAGCCCAGATTAAATAGCCACCTATTCAGAACAACTGCTAGACAAAGGAATAGTTCCCGTATTTCCCTTACAAACTCCTAGCATAAGAAATTAATTATAAGCTCATACAGCTATAAAATTTATAGCTGTTACAAAGAAAACTGTGTCATGTTACTTAGCTGAAGAATATATTAATCACGTGTCATAATACATTAATCACGTGTCATAATTTCTAAATATATTCTGAAACTCAAACACAAATAGGTCAAGTATGAACATTTAAAAACAAAATCAGTACATAGGTGAAAAGTTGTACTATTGGAATAGTTTCCAGTTTTCAAGTTACTACTTTTTCATTACTGAGTTGTTACTATACTGAAAATTCTACCAAAAAATAATAAGCTGCTCTGAAGAAAATCAAGGTGTGAATGTTACTATTTAACATTCCATCTATCCTGTACATGGTGGTGCCACACTTGACCTCCCTCCCTTTCACTACACACCATCTACATATCTCCAGCCTCCACATCAACACCCAGCCTCTCACACGATATTAATACTGTGATCCTTAATGTAGATCAGGTAAAATTTTCAGAATTTCATTCACTGGCACTTGGTGTTCTGTTTTGCACTAGTCCATGAATTATTCTGCATGTTTATTCTGGGTAATTCATAATACTAATTATTCAGACCAAATAGTAATGCACATAAGGAAATACATAGTTGAAATCTGAAGTGTGAAAAAAACAGTGTTTAATAAAAGTGCAGGCTGATTTTCCAAGGATGAAATATGCATAATTCTGTGTGTCAAAGAGAGATGACTAAAGCTGAAAAAAGTAAATAAGGGCAGTTGAAAGTGAGTTGTCCTAACACTTATGTCTCTGCTTTCTGCACTCTGTTTATGTTGGGCTGTATGGTCTGCCTGCCCTAAATCAACACTGTAATTAAGAGTTTCTCAACACTTGCTCTAACCTGTTTGTGCTACTCTGAATCATTAAAGGCAGCAAAACTGTTTTCTTACAGCAGTTGAAAATACTTAATTTAATGAACTATCCCACCTCTCACAGGGCTGGCTCTAGGCATTCTATGCCCCTCCTTTATGTCCCTATTTACTTGTAGGTTATTGCTTTTCAGATGATTTGAGGATTCACATGCAAGGGACTGCACTGATTCTGTCAGCTCTTCCCAGGAGACAGTTTCACTCCATAGATCAATCATTAGGATAAGGAAAAGCACTCCAGAACCAAAGAAAATCAAGATGTAAAGACAGTTTTTGATCAACTAGCCACTAGAAGAAAACAACTTTCTTTTGTTCCTAGCAACCAACTCCCTTATAACTGGAAGTTAAAAGATAGTACTGAGAGCTGAATCAGAACACAAGAGCTTAATTCAATCTGGTAGATGAATTACTTGACCTGGGCCAGTTCCAAAGAAACAAATGTAAGAAAGGCCCAAATAAGCCAAGTTAATTCAATTAACATTGCATAAAGTGTATTTTTATTTTAAGCAATTCATTATGAAGCAATTTAAGCCTCTTTAAGCCTCCTGTGACTAACAAAGCATGCTAGTCTTTTTGACAGAAAGTCACTATTCCAACTAGTTTGAAGGTTAAAATAAAGTGTTATGGTATTAAAAAAAAAACAAGTTTCATTGTAGAAACACATTTTTCAACTTAGATTAGTTTCACTTTAGACTAATTGAGGGCTACTTATTTTTTAAAAAATGGAACCAAGTAGATGAAAAATGCCTAACTGATCTTGTAATTTAATTTTACATATTGGTATCGTAGCAGTTAATATTTAGATTTTCCAAAACAGAATATTCCTATATTGCCAGGTTACTTAGCTTTGTTGTAAACAGTGAATAATTTCCACAGTTTTAATACTGCCAGGTCAGAAGAACCATATTAAGGTACAGCTCCTTCAGTATCTGTCCTCTTTTCCTCTTTTTCAGTCCTCACTGAAGTAGTCATATATACATATATATATTTAATCTACCTCCATGTCATTCTTTCAGTAATTGTTTGTCAACTTCTTTATAAAGCTTAAATCTGTATAAATTTGTTATCGAACCATTTATTATTTTTAAAAGTTGATATTTTGCAGTAAATCCAATAGCCAATTTTAAGACTCAATTTGAAGCCTTAAATAGCTTATATTGCTTTTGGTGACTTTCATTTCATTAGGTTCTGTACTTGTCTTCAAATGTGCAGTTTTACTTAATTTACTTAAAATGGCTGCTACCTCCAGTCAGTGTCTGGGAGCTGAGCTCTGGCAAAGCTCCAGGAAGAGCAGCCACTTTCCCTCACTCTGCACTGGCCAAACAGAGCCTGCTCCCAGGAGAGTTCTCTCGGCTCAAATGGAGCCACTCACGCCAGGTGCAGGTAAGAGATGACAGAGTGAGGCAGAGTGCAGTGAACATCAGAGAAACGGGAGGAAGAAACAAAGAAGGATCTATTAAAGGGCGATATAGGAAGCAATAGTTTAAAAATGAAAAAAAAAATGCAAGAGGCATTTTTGAGATGTATAGTGGAAATTGCCAATGCAAAGAAGGAAGCATAAAAAGCAAAAAATGGGAAGAAAATTAAGAGAAGAGGGATGAGGGAGAGTGAAGGAAGAGATTGTATGGGGAATAAAGCAAGCAATTGAATAGAGCAGCTGCATATCCAGTCTTGTTAAGGAGAATAGAGAAGGATAAAATGACAACTCCTGCTCTGTCTGGGAGTAGGGAAGTGGTTTTTTACAAATTTAAAATCATTTGGTTATATATGTCTTTTAGGATCACACTTTGATTCTGGAAAGAGCAGACAAAGAACACATATCCCAAGCAGTCCAAGAGTTTCCACAAATTGGTTTTTGGATTTCAGAATCTTTAAGCTATTTATGGGATGTTAAGGGGTCTGCCATTATAGAATACTTTGGGCTGTACGGGACCTTTAAAGCTCCTCTAGTCCAACCTCCCTGCAATGAGTAGGGAGGTCTTCAACCAGATCAGGTTGCTTAACCTGACCTTAAATGTTTCCAGGGAGTCCACCCTCTCTCTGGATGACCTATGGCCAGTGCTTTACCATCCCCATCGTAAAATATTTGTTCCTTATGTTCAATCTAAATCTACCATCTTTTAGTTTAAAACCACTAAAGCCTGTCCAATTATGCTTTTATGTATCCTAATATGTTTTTATTTCTTATGATTGGAAAAAAATTAGAATTAAAAAAAAAGAAAAAAAGACATGTCCAAACCTACCAAGTGCTCACTATTTGACCTGATATTCAAGTTTTGTCCAGTCCAGTCTTGGCATACCTTCCTGTGCCAGTGGTAGAGCAAAGAAGTCACCTTTGTCACAGACAGTTCCTTAGCTTCAAATGGTAGCCAAGTGATCCTGGGTTCTGGTTCCATTTCTTCAGGTAAATATTCTTCACAGCTATTATTAGCCACTATGACCTTTATCATAAATGGAAGGCAACCAGCATATCCTTTCAATTCCAAAGCAAAAATACAGAAATTGCACAAAGCACATATTCCTAGAAATAAAACCAGCTTCCCTATCTCCATTTGTAACACTTGAGAATAAATGTAAAAAAACCTAAGCTAGGCTAGCCTAGCTGCTCAATGTTCTGGCCAATAGACAATGAGCTTAGTCCAGACCAAGAATAGGAACCAGAAACTCTTGATATCCAATATTGCTCTTACATGCCACAGACAGCTGTAATTGGGACAGTGTGTATTAGGATCTCTTCCAAGAGGTCATGCCCCTGTGGTTCACTCAGGCCACTGTACATCCAACACTCCTCAGCAGTGGTAGCAAAACTGAATTTTATAGTCCCAAGAATAAGTACAAAATAAATTTTCTGGGACAGGATGTCAATGCCGTCTTCCTAAGGTATGGAACATTTACATCTCTGTAAATACTTCAGCATTCCTCTTTATGGTATTTGTAATTAAAAATAAACAACACCCTATTATGCATATAATACTGCTTACAAGTGCAAGTCCAGATGTTTTACATAAATTTTGACAACACTTTCCCACTGACTCTCAAAACCAGACTGATTTGTCCCTCGCTAAGGCAGCACAGTCAAAAAATCCAGAATATTCCCTAAACTTGCCTTCCTATTCCACCTGATGTCTGTTGTCACATACGTGCAGAAGCCTGATCTCAGCCAAGAACAGCTGTAGGCTGATGCAGCTGCACAGTTGCAACCTGGGCTTGGCCCTGTAAATTACAACCTTGAACAGCAACTGCAGTGTAATTTACACAAGGTACAGGGACTAGTTTCACATAGCAAAACCTAATATAAAAGCTGTTCTTTCCAGAAAAGGAAAATTAAAAGTTGATTTTTACTAATGAATCTTTCCAAGAATCTGTCATGTCACAACAGGCTCTGAAAAAGAGGCCATTGCCTTTGCTTCGAGAGCATGACGTGAAGGCAAGAGACAAACACCCATGGTGGAGATAATTGCAAAGACAACTCCTTTCCAGATACTATCCACCTCTTCCCTCTATAAAGGCTCTTCAGCTTCTAAACTTCCAGTTTTTCAGATTGTGACGCTCTAAGTTGACTTCTGAACATACAACAAATTTTAAAAGCAGCTTAGAAGGACTTTTTCCCATTTGGAAGTACGCCAACAAACACAAAAGAGAGCGTTGCCATTACCACCGGCCGTGCCATCCCTCACCCCACTTGCACACAGAAGCCAATGGTCACCGGGCCTCCATGGAGCACCAAGTGCCACTTACAAGGGCGCTTGTCCTTGTCACCGACAGCACCACCACTGAAACGGATTAATTTCCCTTCCGCCGTTCCAGCCACCGCCCTTCTGGGCAGCCCGGTCGGGGCTGGCAGCTGGCAGGATCCCCTCCGCCCTGGGGGCAGCTCCCGGGGCCCGGCGGCCACGCAGGGGCGGGGGCCGCCTGCACCTGTTCGGCAGGGGAGGGAATGCGAGATGCTCCTGCCCGAGGGGGTCCCAGCGGGAGCGGGGCAATGCAGGCGGCCCAGCCTCTCCCTCTTTCCTTTCCTCCTCCCTCCCTCCATCCGTGAGGGGTCCCGGCCGGCGGCGGAGGGCGGCAGGAGGGGCGGCAGCCACCGGGCGCGGATCTTCCCCCCGCAGACCCCGCTCGGCCACCCCGCCGCGCTCCCGTACCTGCCCCGCGCGCGGAGCCGGGCAGCGACTGCGCGACGGCGGCGGCGAGCAGAGACATGGGTAGGGCAGGGGAAGCGCCCCGCCGGACCTTTAAACCCGCGCCGGCGGCGGGACTACAGCTCCCAGTGGCGGCAGGACTGCGGCGGGACTACGGCAGGACTACAGCTCCCGGCGCTCCGGGCACGGGCTCGCGCTCTGCCCTTGGCGCAGGCGCGCCGCGGGGCCTGGCGGTGACGGGCGGCGCGGCTGCGCTCAGCGCTCGCCGCCTCTCCCCGCGGCGGCCCGGGCGCTCCGTCCTGCCCCGGCCACCGGCCTTGCGCCGCGTCCCGCCTGCCGAAGGAGGGGCCGCCCCGGCCGTCCCGCGGAAGGGCGGGTTTGCCCCCTTCCCGTTCGCTCCCGTTTCTCCGCCGCTGCACGCGTGACGCCTTTGTCAGGCTCCGGGCCCACGGCTGGGCCCGCTCCTCCGCCCGGGGCCATGGCCGAGCAGACGGGCTTGGCGCTACCGCAGACCATGGACAGGTACGGGGAGGGAACGTTCGGGCTGGGCCTGTGAGCCCCCCGCGGCGGGTTTGGGGCCGGTATCACGGGTCCGAGTTCATTTTTTGCCTTCTAAAATCCTTGGTGGTCTGGCAGAAGTTGTGCGAGCACTGTCGTAAAGCAGCGTAAGGTAGCGCGGGCAGCTAAGGGGAGAGGAGGGCTCGCTCCCACAGCCCTCGGCCACAGGAGCTGGCTCTGTGTGTCTATATGTGTATGTGTCTGTGTGTGTGTGTGTCTGTCTGTGTCTGTGTGTGTATGTGTGTGTGTGTGTCTGTGTGTGTGTGTGTCTGTGTGTGTACCTGAGCTGGGCGGGCTCTGGGACAGCCGGGGGCTGCAGGAGCCTGTCCCTGGCTCTGGGAGAGCCTCTGGGTAGGGAACGCACTGACGGGTACGCGAAGTGAGGCACCAAAACATGACCTAAGCTTAGCCCGCCTTGTGTGTTTTGTTGCTGGTTTTATGATTTGAAGAAAGCCTACAATTGCTTTCTGGAGCGTTCTTAAAAATTACGACCTTAGAAGGATTATGACTTAAGCATCTTTCCTCATCTGTAATTACTAACTTGTACATTCTATTTTATATTTGTTTTCTCTTTATACTTTTATTTGAGTATATAGCACTTTCACGTTGTTCCATTGGGCACTTAAGATTCCTTAAGTGTAATTTTGACTCATCCAGGAAGCCCTTGCAACCCGTCGTTGGGGATCCAGATGCAATCAGGCTTCTGTTGATGTACCTGCCGAGTTTTCATCAAAAGGAATCAAAAAAACCCCTGGTGGTTTTCTCCTTTCTAGGTAGCCTCTAAGGAAAGACTATTTAATGAAATACAGCCTGTCATCAGGCAGGTGATAGAAATACAAGCTATGGGAGGCAGGGGTAGAGCTTGTGCAGCCTGAAAAGTGAGAATGAAAGGTTCCAGTTTGATATGGAAAGAGGATAAAAGTGATTTGGGGAGGGAAAGTTTGTGTTCTAGAAAAACTGAATAAGTAAGAGACGACAAAGGGATGTTTTGCGTTGTAAGAGTGTTGCTGAATCAACTCCTCTTAAACTGAAACCAAAATCAAACAACAAACTCATCTACATCCTGTATTTTGTAGTCCAGTAATGTGTAGTATTTTGTGTTTTGGAGTTCTAGGAAGAAACCATAGTAATAGTAAGTGGGTGCCCTGATGCCCATGGCTACTGTACCACACTCTGAAGTCCTAGTTCACCCTGTTGGGAAATGGCTGTAAGGTGATGCTTATAATCTTTGTTGTGACCAATTGTTAAATTAAACAGTTAATTAAAAAAAAAAAGGTTGCCAAACCAGTTTACTATTCTTCAGTTGTTACCTGTAAAAGAGATGTGAGTTTTGGTGTACTTTTAATATTCTTGTATCCTTTCAAGTTTGTGAAGTTGTAATTTGTGTCTCTGGCTCTTTTCAAAGACTTTTTCTAATGTACTTGGAGTAGCTTGATTTGTGAAACAATTGGACAATGTCTCTGATTACCTTAACAGCAAGGATAGCAGGGAAATAATTTGAAGTACCTAAGTAGCATACAAGGAGGTCTGAAGAGAGGCTGTAGCTTTCTTGTAAGAATTCCTTGGGCTCATTAGAAATAGGAATGTGACAAGTGGTGGATGTAGTAGTAAGAAGGAACCAAGTATTTAGGATTTTAATTTAATTCAGAGTGTAGCACAACATCAATAGAAGGATTTTGGACTAACCAAGACCTCAAAATTCAGTTGGTGTAAATAATTTTTCTGGTTTATATTGGGTTTGTGGAGCAGGGTTACATTTGAATAAACAGATTTTTTTTAAACAGGGAACAGCATCTGGTGTTTCTGAAGGTTGTACATAACTGTTGTCATGTTGTTTGTAGCAGTGATCAAGATAAACCTTCAGTATTTCATCTTTAGGGACATACCCTATGGTTAAATTGTTTGTGGGGATTCTGAGGAATGGAAATACTTTTCTATCCTGTAATCTTTTTTGCTCATGACAGATTATTTGTTTTCCTCAGTGAGAAAAAAAACAGATATGCAAAATCTTAAGAGTAATTCGTAATGATTATAGCTTAATACAAAGCTCATACTTTTAAAAAAAATACAGATCTTTTAGTGAAGGATGCAGAAAACAGCTTTCCAGTGAAGATGAGTTTCGTTTGGATTCTAATCGTTAAGGAGAGGAAAATTAAGGGTTTTCTTCTGTTTCCAGTACCTAGATCACCACTGAGAGTGGTGACATGCTTTTGTATCAGGAATTAGGTGTTGCTATAGATCTGAATGCATGCATTGCTTTGTATACAAGGGTCTTTAATTAATACAAGTTCTTTAATTCTCTGTTTGTGAGAGGGAACAGTTGGGTTCTTGTCTTGACTCATAGATTCTATACCTGTATGATTACAGGTTTCTTTTCCTTAATAAAGTCGTATTTCTCCAGTGCAAGGACTGACTCAATAGTATCACCACATTGTTGCCTGGGATTAATCTTTCTTTGATGTATTTTGTGCTCCATCCTTTATTTGCCTGTATAATTTCAATCTAGAAGCAACCCATGGATTTATAATGAAGGTAAATAGCTGTTAAGATGTAAGGATTTTATACTTACCTGAAGGATTGGCTGTAGCATAAATACAAGAAGCATGATTGTAAAGTGACACTACATTGTGGATTGTCTCATCTGCAGCATTTAGGAAACTAATCCATATGATTGACATCAACTTTTCTAGCCTCAAAATTAGACTTTTTGTCCCTCTTGTAATCTTTTTCTTCTCTTTCATGTTCAAATAACAGTTCCAGATAATAATTCTTAAAATACTGTCCTTTTCTGAAAGCAGGAATCTCTTTAATCTATGGTAAAAAGCTGTATTTCTAGACTAATGTGTACACTTGAAGCCAGGGATTAGTAATCTGGCTAAATGGTGAGATTTTCTTATTATTACATTACTTTAATGCCTTTGTTCATGTTAGTTTAATACATAAATTACAGAATTATAGTAATCTTCATTAAAACTTGAAATTATGTGACAGTGGGTTTTTTATGTGCTGTGAATGTGAGCTAATGTAATGCTAAAATGTACTCATATTTTTAACTTTATTCTCTTGACTTCAGTTGAATTACACGTGGATTGCTCTTGCAATTGGTTATGCCAAGGCTTCAGAATGCTGAGATTCTGTTTTTCAAAGTATGTCCTGTGGTACTTCATGTACTGTCTAAATTGAAGACAACTGCTCCCTTCTTTCCATATATTTGCCACCTGGTCAGAGCATGTTCACTTGCTTTCTTTTACTTCTGTCTTCAAAGATGTTAGTCAACATTTGATGGATAATCTGTTGAAGGCTTGTGCATGTACATGCTGAAGAATCAACACAGAGGTAATTTTAGCATGGTTTAGTTTTTGGATTAGCATTCTTAATTTCCTGACTGGATGGTAGTTGCTCAGTTGTGGTCAATATCCTTGATAAAAACTAGAGCCAAATGATGGGACTTTAAGTCTCTACCCTTGCCATTCCCTATTGAAAGGAGGCAAGAGAACTGAAATTGCAGATGGACTTTAAATGCAATTAAACAATAAATTGTCGTTTACTTAAGAAATTACTCATACTATCAAGAGAGGAGTACTATTGCAATTAAATTTGCTCTTTGCCAGAACATTGATTTATTGGAAAAATGCTAGCAATTGTAGTCCAAAATTTGCAAAAATATGTTGGATTTTCTATTTCAGTTTTTTTAACTGTCACCTGATTCCATGGTAATTTTCTTTTTTCTTTTTTTCTCCCAAGAAAAAGAATATGCAGTGGTTTTGCACATAATTTTCAGTTTATCTTTCCATTCCAGTCAGCATTTGTGGTGGTGTTTGTGTTGAGAGCAGTCATTTCCTTCCTTCTTTGAAAGTGCAGGCACTGATTTAGTTTTATTTGCACAATTAACTGTTGATACTTTAGTAACCTAATAAATGGTTTTGGATTAAGACTCTAATGCTGCAACCTTGGCAGTGTAATTAGTGCAGTGTGGTCCTTGATTGAAGATGTTTATTCTGAACATCTTTAACTTGTACTGTATGTCGTGCTCTTATTTCTCTCAGTGATGGAAGCTGACACACGAGTAACTCTTTGTAGTAGTGGAGTTCAGCCAGATATGCAAACTAATGGGCAACATAAAACACAATACAGGATCTATGTATTATCTTTTATTTGTCACAGAATGCCATCTCTGCAGTTATTCAGTCTGTCTGTTCTACCTGTACTGATTAAGCACGTTTCTCTTCCTTGTCCTACCTCAAGTAATTATTTTCTTTCTTCACAACAAAGGTAAACTTTTGAGAGAGGTCTTCTTAACTTCTGGTCAAAGTCTGTTAGTATCTAGAAGTACCTGGCTTTCTGTTCTTCCTTGAGAGTAGGTTATTCATGCTTAGAAGGAAAGGGTGTGTAAGAGTAGAGAATGGACTGTGCTGGGTTAACCTCTACCAGGAAGCAAACAAGGGCTTTGTTTTTCCTTGTCCTTACCCCAACTATTTGGAAGTTGATGTTGATGCAGGATGGAAAAAGCAAAATCACACATATCTTGGAGAGTGGGTTTTAAGAAAGGAAGTTTGAAACAATGACTTTATAATAGCTTGGCTTTCTCATTACTGCTTCATTTTAGGTACATCCCTTCGTATTTTGCTTCACTTTATGCTGAAAGTTCTATGTAGATTGACTTCTTCCTGTGTCTTATCTTACTAAAAATGATTAGTGGAGACTTAATGCAGACCTGTACACTGCCTTTTGCCCATGTGAAATATACAGGTGTCAGCATGTTATTTATAAACTATCTTAACCTTTTGACTGTCATCTTATGTCTGTTATTTTTCTATCTTTGATATGCTTAAGAACAAATGTACGTGTTTCAATTGCTGCTTAACAAGTAACTTCTACCTGCAGACAGTAGGTAATTATTCTTCCTATTTAAGTGTGAAGAAACTCCTGAGAGACAACTTAAAATTTTTTGTACTCAAACTCTTGGCATCCTATGTAATGTGAAGGCATTCAGATAACGTTTTCATTTGTTATATTCACTTTCTCTATAAAGGCTGTACAAACCCCTCTTTATTGATCTCTTCCATATAAAAGTGTTCAGACTTTGTAGTAGTGCTTAAAGCTCTAATGATTTCCTTTGCCGTGGTGTCTTAAAGTGCTCACTGAAGTTGAAATGTCTGACAATTAATGCAAATGTATTGAATAAATATACATATAATAATTTACAGACAAATATCAAAAAGGTTAAGGTATCAATTTTGGAGCAAGTTTTTAAAAGTAATATTTAAAGTGGTAATGAACATGCCAGCTGTTTTAGGCTTGTTTGGTGCTTTTGACATCTTTACCTGCTTATGGCCTTTCTGCATTGCACAGAGGGTGGAAAACTCCTGGTGTGAAAGTAAGTGCTTTCTGATAAAAAAAGCAGCACAATGGGCCAAGCACTAGATTTTTATAAAGATGTAAATACCTGTCTTTATCAAAAGAGTGTGTGACTTGCTCATGCTTTTACTGGCATTTTTATTTTACCAGAAGGAGCAAATTCATCACTAGTGCAAAAGAATAAGAGGACTCAATGTGAAGTAGTTAAAGCAAACTGCTTCTGTCTGATGTTTCTAAATGAAACTGTTGATATTACATAAGCTGGTCAAAGGGCTGGAGCACATGACTTACTAGAAAAACCTAGAGGGAACTAGGCCTGTCTGAAGAAGAGATGGCTTGGCAGATCTGATAACCTTCTACCTACCAAGGAGGTTGTTCAGAAGACAGACTGGAGGTTCCTGGCAGGATGATGAGAATCAACTGTGAATTTTAACAGAGAAGTTTTCAGCATGTGAGAATAGGAGTGATGCAGTTGAGCTTGGGAACAAGCTGCCCAGTGCAGATGTGGATCTCTGCCCATGGGGCTTTTCAGGACCCAGCTGGAGAATGCTCTGCTGTCTGGTCTGAATTTGGTGTTGTTTCTGTCTTGGGCAGGAGGTCTGACAGGATCTCCTGTGGTCCCTTCCAAGCTGCAATTCTGTGATACCGGGTCTAGATGCAATCCCAGTTTAAGTAGGAAAACAGCACAGCGTTATTTGCACTGCATAAGTTAAGCATACTATGCTGGAGGTGCCAATAGAGAGGTACAGTCCACTGACACCTTCTAGCAAATCTGCACTTGGCCTTTTTTAGCACTGGCTCTGAAATTTGTACCTAAAAGTAAAGATAACTTTCTCTCTAGTTGGACTGAAAATTTGCTTTTTTTTTCTCTTAAGAATTTTGCTACTGTTATGTTGATGCTAATATGAGTGCTTTTTGTCAAAAATTTCTAAAACTGAATGCAAGTGCTTATGCTCAGGATTTTTGTGTCAGTGATTCTGGGGGAAGGATTAGACACTTCCTGCCTAATACTACTGTATGATAAGAAAACTTACAATCAAAATGTCTGCTTTTAAATGCTGTTTTAAAAAAATTGCACTGAAGTTGTATTAAATCAGGGACAAGCTGTTCATTTGTTTCTAAGTTAACGTAAAAATTCAACTGGCCTGCTATAAAATAGTTTCTCCTATAACAAGTAAATACCAGTTGATTTAAGGGCTAATCAGGGAATCCTTCTATGTGCTTGAATTTGGAAACAACTTTGACAGGAAAAAACGTCTTGGATAAGTGTTGTTAGTGCTTCTAGGTTTTCAGGTGATTACTGATGAGAAGTATGGACTGTTATGTGTTCTCAGTTTATGTTTCTCTGCTTGTTTCCTCCTGTGGCCGTGCAGTTCTTCAATGTGTACGTAGTAAAAGAAACTGCTAACAGTGAGAAGGTGGTAAATAACAGAGTTGTCATGACAAGAGGGGCTGGCATTCAGTGGTATTTTTTTAAAGCCGTGTTGATATAATTAATTACTTCTTCACAATCTTTCCAGAAAAAAAGCCAAGACCCTCTATTTTAAACCTGCAGTGTGGTCATTGTGTACCTTCCAGATCTCTTCTCATTTGTTTCTTCTGAGTGCCTCCTGGAATGTGAATATTTTTGTTTAGAAGTGGATATTTTTTATTGGGATAAAATGTGCCAACATGAGTGAGCTTTCTGTGAGGGATGTAATTACAGAAGACCATGTGCAGGGTGCTTGTGACTGTTCTACTGGTGAGTCATGCAGTCAGTTCCACAGCTTGTTGAGGAGAATTACTTAATGTTATGATCAGACACCTTGCAATTTTGTTCCCATTTATTTAGAGTAAAGACTTTCCAGATTTTCAGTGTCTGCCACATTTGATAGGTGGTTTTTGTTTTTCTTGAAGTATTAACATTCCAAGAATTTATCTTCTTGGCATTTAAATTTTTTTGATAATTTTTAGGTCAGAAATTGTTCCAATTTTTATTATTAGGATTATATAAGATGACTGACTTAAGTAGAGCTTTTTGGTTTATTCTCTTATACTGTAAATTTTCTGGTAAAAAGTAGAAATGATAAACTGAGAATAACTTGAGTAATAGTATCTGTCATAAACTCTTGAGTTCAAAGCAATTCCCCTGCTTTGGAGCCTTCCACTTTGTGCAGTTGGAGGACTGCACTTCCTTTTTTTTTTTTCTTTTCTTCAGAAGAACACAACAGGAAGATTGCCTACCCTGTATGGTCAGTTTAACCATGAAACTCTCTAGGAATACATTAAGAAAAATAAAACTTCTATTTCACTTTCCCTAAAAATTGGATGTAAAGCAAGGAACCATGTTTGGTTTCTAAGAGGTGTTTATGCTAATGCGTTTACTTTTGTAATTAAAATTACTGTGCCTAAAGATTCATTTGTACTTCTCCATTAACTGCCTGACACTGGAAAATGGCTGCAGGAGACTGAGCTCACATGATACAGATTCTGTGAATAACTTTGCTGTTCTTATCATTTGCTTATCACAGTAACAGCTTAATGTCAAGATGGTTACAGTTTTAGGCAGGTCAGACTTGGTCTATTCTGTATGTAGGTTGCTCCTGATATTTGTAGCATCTGTCATCTACTCTATACATGCACCACGAGTATCAGTGTTGGTATTTTTCTGATGCAACTCCCTTCCCCTTTCCCCCAGTGCAAAATAGCATTGTTGGTTAATAGAAACTACATATTTTTGTCTTCATTTGGAGTCTGGTCATCTTAGAGGTAATTAATAAGTAATTAAGATGTTTAAAGTCACATTCAAGGAAGTAACTTTAAATAGCCTCTAATATGTAATTTCCTAGTTGCTTCACATCTCTATTCCTGTGTTTGTGATTATTGACAGATAAACAATGCATGAGAAAATGTTTTCCCTATATCATATCATATGCTATCTGCACTATAAAAAATCCATTAAAATTTTAAAGCATTAACTTAATGCTATTAGAATTCTTCACTGTTTGCTATTTATGTACTTGACTACATGTCAACTTTCTGTTCAAATCATGTTGTTCAAAGCATGTTTCAGTTTTGGAAGTAAATTGTTTTTTGTGTGTGTATGGGGTTCTTTGTTTAGGTTTGTTTGGTTGGTTTTTCTTTTTCCATTTAGTTTTAGTCACTTCTGTTTTTCTTCCTAAGATGGTATGAATCAGTGTTATCCACCCCCAGCAGGCATTCAGTAGCTTAAATTGTTAGTTATAGGCCAAGCTGCTAATATACAATAGTAGAGTTCAGCTAGCAAAATGTAGAACGTTTTAGTAATGAAGTACTTATTGTATGAGTGGTAGTTTTTCCCTGATTTGTCCTTTGTACATGTCTAGAAGGGCCCTGTTCTCCCTCCTTCACTTAGGAAATAAACAAATATTTCTAACTTCAAAATTCATTGCATATTTAAAGGCTGATAGCAAGGCCACTGAGCTTTGGTGATTTCTCAGCTTTTCCTTTTGAAAAAGTAAGAGTATGGTAATACTAAAGCCTTTAAGATAACTGAATTTAGAAGACTTTGTGAAAGGAGTATGTCTGAATAACTGGTTGCAAAAATTTAACTTATCCAGAATGAAAGCTAATAACAGTCTAGATTTGGCAAACTAGAGACTAAAACCCAACAAGATAGCTAGATCTGAGGAGAGATTCCTTATGCTAAGCTGGCTAGAAGCAAACACCATAAAAACCTCCTAAGGCTCAATTTAAGCACAATAGGTGAGGCCTGACAGTCAAAGGTTTAATTTTATCCACAAGCTAGAAAACAGCCAGCAGGATTCAGTGAATTGTCCTTTACTCGTATCTCTGCCTTTATATAGTGCAATGAACTCAAGTGTAAAGTATTTCCCCTTGATTTAAGCTATAATTGAGAATATAATCAACCTTGAATTGAACTTCTGATAATCAGTAGATCTTTCTGGTGCACTGTCTAGTTAGTTATTCCATGTGGGTTTAATGTGTTTGTTTACTGGGTTTAGTTATGCACATGCTTTTAATAAAAACTTTTAAAAATCTCGTTTGTATGATATCATCCTGAGAACCTATATGTGAATACCACTTGGGTGCCCATATGTTCACACCAACATTAGCTTGATATTCTGCCCTTGAGCTGTTTCTATTGAAAGCATTGCTTTTGTAAAGGGTAGTTACTGTTATGTCTAGATCCTTAGCAATGTCTCCCTTACCCAGCATTGCACCCTATCCATGAAGACTAGGCAGAGCAGAATTGGATATAAGGTCAGATGACTTTCAGGACTTCTTTGAGAATTTTAGACTTTGTTTCGAAGTGACAACATGTTTTCTAGCTGAGTGATACAGGCTGGCATATGGCTGCTGTGCCATGCTGCCTTAAAAGCATCTCAGACTGCTATTTTTGCACCAGTATCTGTTCTTCACTCACTGTATTTCTCTTGTGTGTTTTCCCCCTTAGGATAGTGTGAGGGTGTTTTGAGTTTGATAGGAAGGTTTTGGATTGAAGATAAAAGTATTTTCCACTGCGTTTGATGGCCAGGAAAATACTGGAGAAAGAGCAATGTTCCATCTATAATCCTGCAAGTGGGTTCATCTCTTCTGGCACTTAATCTCCTCTGTGAAGCATGACATAAGCTAACATTTCTCAGGTTGATGGTATTCCTCTCTTTGTAGCCTTTATCAGGGGGTTTGTAGGCTAGGCTTGCGTTCTCTCTTGGCCCTCTAACACAAGATCTAGCACAAGCTGCTGGCTCCTCATACTCAGGAAAAAGAAATGCTTAGTGGTAGCATTTGCAATAAGGTGTTTCTCTGGCTCTTAGAGAGAACAGTTTGCTGTCCCCCTACTAAAATTCTAGTCACCTCCAAAGCAGCCTAATGCTACTAAGTAACTCCATTTTTCTGACATCCTAGTCTTCCAACTTAAATATGATCTTGTAGTAGTTAGAGTGTAGTTGGCAAGTTTAGTGTAAAGCTTATCACCATTCATCATCAAAGATATTTTATCTGGCAACATAGACTACGCATAAAAAGTTGTTATAGAAGCTCATGAAAAATTGCCTCTTCCAAACAGCAGACTTGTGGGTCATTCTTTAGAACTGTGCCTTTTTATGGCTAGTTACTGGAAGGTTTTCAGTAATTTCTTTCAAGGTATGTTTTCACCCCTCACTGACTTGGCTCTCTGTGCTATTGCTGTTATCAATTCTATTTGAGCCTTTTCACTTTCTTCTTTCGGGATGTGAAATTCAATAAGCTGCTCAGACACTTCGTGCTTAGCAGGACTAGGATGCTTTACTCTTGCAGCAAGATGTCAGCAAATTCCTGACACTTTAAGGAAAAGAGCTGTGCTTTATGATGTGGGAGAAGTGTAGAAAATTTATTGTTTTATGAAGGAGCTGTAATGAGAGGGAAAATGCATTTTTAGCTCATAATTCTAGAGCGCATCACGCATGTTCAAATTTGCATTTCCCACAGTAAGAGTTAGGTCTAAAAGTCTAGTAAAACTTTCTTTTCTGAGAAGTTTTCTGATTTTGCTGACCATTCCTATGTGTATGCCACTGAACATAAGGGGAAAAATTCCAAGATGTTTCCATTCCCACTTGCAGCACTGAATATTTCAAACCAGATCATAGAACAGCTGTGCTGTCCCAGTCTAGCAAGTCGTCTTCCATTAAGTGTTGTGGATACAAGGACATCTGCTGGGCTTATGGGGCTTTAGAAATATTTGCAAATCTTTTACTAGTAAGTATAGATAACTCACATACTGCTTTTAAATTACTTTTTTGTATTGCTTTACAACTGTCACACCTGCTTGAAAACAAAGCTGTTTCATGATGAATTCAGCTTTCATAAATTGAGTCAGATTTTATTTAAATAACATGAATTAGATACTGTCTTCCTTCCCATGTAAGACTGGTTTTGGAAAAAAGTAACCTTTAGAAGGGTTATAGCTTAATAAAAAGCAGAGCAGTCTAGGTATGTCTGAGACTGGGGGTCTTGGGGATGTGTTGGAGCTGTAGCTCCAACCAGGTACCAGAGACAGTGGGCTCCTTACTGGTAGGAAGCTTGAGGTTGGGAGGATCCTGGTTTTAGGCAAGCCTTGATTTCTTAGATTAGTCATTTGGAGTATAGGGTCTCTAATCTTCAATACAACTTTCTCCCCATCTGCTTTGCTCTTCACACAAGCATTGCCCTGAAAAGGGTTTGTCTTTGCTGGAGAAAAAAACTGATGTGAAACAGGCATTTTTCTCAGAGCCAGAACAGAATTTTTGAGACCAGAAAGCTTCATCTGCTGGGGAGCTGAATCTAAAAGGCATTTGTAACCTTATATTCAGAGCTGCAATAGTGATACTGGTCTGGGGTTTTGTATGTTTTGTTTTGATTTTTTTTTTTTGAGCCAAGGAAGTGTGGAAAAATACATTAGTGTTATTGATTTGGCTATGTAGAAAGTCATCAAGGAAAAGGGTTTGAGTTTCTATCAGAAACAATGCTTTGTTCCACCTTTTCAGCCCTTTCTATTTCAGGTTATCTGAGTAGCAACCTGATTCAGTGGTAAGAATCAAGGTCATATTTTATTCAGTACAAGAAAATGGAAAATCTGGCAAGAGCCTAGATACCTGTTTTGAAATGGTTTTATTTAGTCCTTTCTGCTACAGCTGCTGTCAATGGAAAGAGATAAAGCTGATGACAATATACAGGGAATTTATTGTTCATTATTCATGGCTTGCTAAAGGTTTAAGTCTGTAAGGGATTTTGTTATTCCTTTCATAGGTCTTTCAGGTTTTCAGGTATCATTGGCTGGCAAGAAATTGGATGAACCAATTAAAGAAAATATGCAAATTTTTCTTGACTTACTAACCCCGACAGAGAACTTGAGAACAGAATTTATAACAGAGTTTATAACTATTGTCATGGACAAATTCACTAGTTAATCTTGCTACACTGCAATTTTATGTTCATGCTTAAATCTGTTATTATTTGAATAAACTCTAGACTTGCATTTTGTAATGGTATCCCCAGACCTAACTAGCTCTGTTGTGAAGTCTTTAATTTACAAATAAAAATCTGAATTACAAATTTAGAGCAGTTGTAGACTTAAATAGGATGTGGAATGAGTGAGTGAATGTCTACCTGTAATGCAGAAAAAAACTGCTGAATTATTATTATTATTATTATTTGTTCTTAAAGTAAATTTGGGGATTCTTAATATAAATAAAAATCAATGAACAATGCAAGAACTTTTATTCTGTAAGAACTTGATATTGAGTGCAATGAACCAAAATGTCAGCCATGCTTTGTAATCCTTACAAATCTTAGTTGTGGTCTCAGCATTTTCATCTAGACTCTTACTAACTTGTGGCTTGTCTGTCTTTCCTCCTCCTGCTTAGGAAGGTCAATGTGTCCTTTCATTTGGGACTGCAGTAGGTGCACATTGGGAGCATGAAGGCAAAAAGAAGGGTGGTGTTACAGGAGTGAATAACATGACAATTTTGATACAAACCAATGTGGGGAAGAACAGAAAAAAGCCAAGTCAGCCTTTGCTTTTGCATTCCCATTAAGATCAGTGGAAGAAACTACAGTTCTGATTCCAGATGTCAGTCATAAAGTAAAAAGTCTTCTCAAATGCAAGTGGAGGCAGCTCTGGTTTTAGGCCACCACAGTTTAAATTTGCATCTGTACCTATAGAATGTGTTCTGAATTTACAACTGAACATATGGACCTTACAGGTTCATTTTATGGATTGTTCAATTGTTCAAGGTTTATGGACTGCTTTCTCTGCAGTCTTCCCTGGAATCTGAATCTCAAATTGTATTCCCTTTTACAAGTATGCTGGTACTAAACTGATACAGGTTGCCCTCTGCTCTGAGAAGCTGCACTTGCAATTTATTCAACATACTTCTACTACTATAGATGATAAAAAGATTCAGTGCTTTAAAGAATGTCTTGCAAGTATTTTATAGGCACAGTCATTTCTATTTTAAAAAATGGCTATTCTTCTGTAAATAAGCATTTTCAATTTACAAATAGAACACTACCCAAAATAGTTAGGTCTGAAAAGCAAAGCTGTTAGGCAACAATATTTTTCATTTCTTGAAGTTGGAGCCTGACAAAATTTAATTTCCTATTGCATATTCCCTCTTCTTTTTCCTCAAAGAGGAGCTAAAAACAAACGAAAACAGAAGTGAGAGGAAAAGCATCATGAACCACATGTAACATCCTGGCATAGAATCCACAACCATTATTCTCAAATAACAAAATTGTTTTATTTACAAGCGCCAGAGCATTTCTCAGTTTCTTCTTCCTCAGTTACTGTCTGTTATTCGTTACACATAAGAAACTTTTTAATGTTTCATCTTAATGATGTCACTCAAATTGTTAAGAGAACAAAACATCATCAAAATTGTGATGTAAAACTTCATTTAGGTCACAATGTCTAATTACATTGTTTCTTGGAAGTTAAATTATAGGGATTCTGTTGCTGTGCTCCTTTGTAAGGGTTTAACTATGATTGCAGTGGCTTGCATAAAATATTTTTTAAAAAGCAAACCATTAGATATATATATATATTTATAGTAAGATTGTTATTTTGATAGATTCTGGTTTATTATGTAAACTCCTCTATCTTCAGTATGGGAATTAGCAGATTGTGTCACAGTAAAAGTAACTGGCTGAACATATCTAGTATTTTCCTGGTTTAGATCCATATTTTGCTTTCTCTTGTAAGTTGGCCAAAACTCTGGCCTAAACATCATCATTGATCTGGGAGTTCCTAGGTCCTGTGCTCACTTCAGGTGAGGTTGTATAGACTGTCAGTTTTGTGTTTTCTCCTTACAGAATTAATGTATTTGAATTTTCATGTCCATAAAATTCTCCAAAGCAGAAATTTCCTCCTCTACTGGTACAATAGTATTCTTGAAGTACTTTGTAACTGAATTTATATTATACAAAGTCAACTTGTTTGAACTAAATATTTCATCTTTTCAAAGAGAGCGAATGAATTTTATATAATTGTCTAGAGTTAGACTAATTGTAGTATTTGTGTTGTTTTATCATTTAAGTGGATTGAACTTATTTTCCCAAGTAACAGACTACAGTATTGATCTTATACATTTAAAATTTTTAAAAAACTCAACAAAATGTTGTAGAAGGAGATAATAAAACATTTTAAAAATGGATTTTTCATATGTTGAATTATTAAAGGTTGGACTACAGTCTCAATGCTCTTTAATCATAAATTATCTAAAAGTTTAATTAATAATTCAGAATGTATAAAGCAGTTGTTTAGCTATCTATAAAATTATGTTTATGCTGTTGATTTTATAGCAAAACTGTGGTACAAAATACTGACACTTCTGGTGATTAAGAATGAAGTAACAACCATCATCTCCTCTAGGTGCACATTTTCTAAAGCTGCATGCTTTAACATGTGAATACTTATTTTAAGCATGTAAAAGTAGCAGAAAATATCTCTTTTTTTCCCTTCCTGTGATTGCAGAAGCTGCTGGGTTTGCTTTGCTACCGATGAAGATGATCGGACAGCAGAGTGGGTGAGGCCCTGCAGGTGCAGGGGCTCCACCAAATGGGTGCATCAGACTTGTCTGCAGCGCTGG
Source organism: Sturnus vulgaris (assembly GCF_052056855.1). NCBI lineage: Eukaryota > Metazoa > Chordata > Aves > Passeriformes > Sturnidae > Sturnus > Sturnus vulgaris. The sequence goes on along the minus strand of NC_142250.1, from coordinate 22,845,862 downwards.
GTGGATGAAAAGCAAAGAGGAAACAGTACTGCTAGAGTTGCTTGTCCTCAGTGCAATGCAGAATATTTAATAGTGTTTCCAAAGCTAGGTAAGATATGGATCATTTAAATTGTTGTTTATTTATTTGTTCTTGCTTTTTTTTTTCCCCTTTCTTATGCTGGGAGTACCAGTTATGTTGGAAACTTGTCTATTCCCTTTTCCAGACAGAAAGAAATAACTTTATATTTTGCTTGCATCCTATTTGGTGGCTTAGTTAAATGCCGTCTAAAAATTTTGGATATATTCCACTTAGGTATATAGATAAATCTTGTGATTGACCTGTAATTATTTCCTGGCTAATGGGATTATTTTTCTTGTTGAGCAGAAGGTGACTTCTTTCAGCAATTGCCACACAGTACATAAACACATCTTTTTTTTTTTTTTTTTTTTTTTTTTTACTCAGCTTGCAGAGACACTTATCAGAGGAAATTCAGAGGAGAATTTCCTAAGCAGCATGTGGTATTACTGGAAAAACATACTTTCACTTTGGTCAGGAGGTGTTTTGAGTCAATACTGCCCCGTAATCAAGAGGCAGAATATTTACAATTGCTGGATACTGCTCTAGCTCTTTTTGTCAAGGTGAAAAAAAAAAGTTGGACATGGTCTTCCAGAGTCTCTTACTTGAGTAGCCAAGTAGGATAATGCACAGTACGTTGCATGTATTTAAATTAGCAGTGCTTGCTGTTATTTCAGCCCTCGTTTGCCCATGTGTTCTATGGGATATATTAAGCAAATCAAGAAAATGAAATGTTGCCATGGAAACTTAAATTTTGTTTAAAAGTAAAACTGCTTGTCAGAGAAATGGTGGTGTAGCAGTTGAGTGCAGACATTTAGAGGATTTTGAAGATTTTTTTTTTAAGTATCCTATTTCTGTCATGAAAGAGCTGAAAATAACTCTGCCAGTTCTTTGGGACTGGACTCTTTTCTTATTAGCTTAAGGGCTGACAAAATTAAGGTGTCAAGGGAATTTTGAGTAATGACATTTATTTCCATGATAGAACACGGAGTTATGGTAAGCAAAATATATACAACAATACTGCATTATTGATATAAAAGAAGATGTAAATCAGTATAAAACTTACTACACGTATTCATGTAACAACCACCATTCAGCTTTGCTGAATAGGGTAAATCTCCATCATAAAGAAGGCATCAAACTATAACATTTACATTGGCTTTGGAAAGAAAACTGGGTTTCTGTCTGGACATAGAATGCATCACAAAACTTGACATTGTTTAAAATTCTTATTTGTATCTTGACTGATGAAATTGTAAGGTGAGCTGTATTTGCATTTTATTTTGACAATGGAAATAAGGGGAAGGAACTAATTTGGACAGGATATATTAACATAACAGGCATTTTAATTTGTTCCTGCAGTTCGTGGCATACTGTATTTGAAAGCTTAGATTCCAATATTCCTGGGTTCTGAAGCTGAACTAAAATTCTTGCATGAGATTGTTCAGCTCTTGCACATGTGTGAGACCCTTCATGTATTTTGATAAAATTCCCTTCACAATAACATCTTTTTCCATTTTTAATGATGAGGGCATAAGAATTCAGACTTGTGTAAGAGTACACAAGACATCAGTAGTAGAGCAGGGAAATTAATCTGGGTCCATGGAACATAACCTTGAAGTGCCTTAAACAAGTGACCAGTCTTGCCCTTTTGTCATTCTTTCTAGTAACCCAAAGCTGTTACAGTGCAATTCAACTACAAGTCAATCAAGGTCACACCAGGCAGAGTAAGGACAGTAAGAATTTTCCAAGGGCCCTTGCTAGTGGCCCTGTTTCTCCTGCAGCAGGTGTCTTTTGAAGACAGTGTTAGTCATACCCTTCCCTGACGCATCACAATTCACTTACTTACTTTAAGACTTCCTTAACGTACTGCTGGAAACTTTTTTCTAAAAATTCTGTGAAAGGACACCCCCAACACAAATTTTAATTTATGATTATAGTTTAGAAGTAATATCAACTGCAGGAGACATCAGTGAATATAAGTAACACTGGATTTTTTTTATGTATTTACCAGTTAACTTCTCATATCTCAAAATCGTAAATCCATTTTAGATTTGATAGTGCCTATCAGTTCTGGTGATTGGTGGTAATTATGTTCTTGTGAGCTGTTTTCTGCTCTTCTGAGAACTTTCACTAAATAAAAAAATATTACTACCACTTTGAAAGTAACTAAAGTATCTATTGAATAATTACTTCAGTTTAATAAACAGAAAAGAGTTTGGCAGAAAAAAACTTTAAAGCATGATATATTTTTCAAAATGAAAAATATTTTTGTTTCATATTTCCTTCTTTAATTTGGGTATCAATGATATCTATTTTCCTGTTTCTTCCTCAGTACCATCTTAAAAAGCAAAACCAGTTTTGTCCTCCTTTCTCACTATTTCCTTCCTAAGGGCTAATTAAAAGATCATTTCAATATTTTTTTCTAGTATTTTCTCCAGATTCTATGCCTGACTCTCTAGCCAGGTTTCTCTCAATGATTAGTGTCAGTAGGTATAATTTGTTAGTACTTGTGTTATAAGGCAACTTTCAGTGTCATTTGAGTTTCCTGTTTTCAAACATAAGTTTTCAAAATGGTAAAACCAAAGCACTTTTTCAGTGGCTCTGGGAAACAGTCAAGATGTGTAAACTACTGTGCATTTAGTACTTGCAGTTATGACCTTGTTGCTACTTCCAGCATACTGATAGACATCCCAGCACCTTCTTAAGTGTGTTCTGGAAAGTCAAACACAACTGTTAAGAGTTGAACTGGATGTTCCTGTTGCTTTTTTCCACCAGATGACTTGAGCTGAGTAGAACTGGGGTTTTTGAAATCATTTATAATAAAGATGTTCTCTAGAAAAAGAAGAACTAAGTAAGTCATGAAACAGGAGTCACAGTTTTGTCACTATGGGTAAACTTTGAGAGACATGGAGGATTGGTTACTTGAGGAATGCCTGTAGGCTGGTTTTGAGAATTGTCACTGATTTTGGTAGGAAAAAGTAGGAGGGAGCTCACAGGAACTGTTCATGCATATGAGTTGTGGGAGGACAGTCTGTATGTAGAATTTGTTGACAAATACAAAAGTAATGCAAATTATGGTGATGATGTTTTTCACTTCCATATATACATTTCAGTGTTCTGGCTTTTGCTTCACTCATGCTCTTGCAGTCCCCCAAAGAAAAGATGCAGGCATTGCCCTTGTTTACCTCACCCAAAGGTAGTCAGGGTATTTATTGTCTTGCCCTGTGTAAGTCTGGAAAGTGCAGTTGTGCACAGACAGAACAATGAATCTATTCATGTGTTGTTGTCAAAGGCACTGAATAACCTGAATAGGAGTATTTTTCCTCCAGTGTTTTGAGAGGTGATCCTCTAAACATACTGAATGCAGCCTCTTCCAGTGGAAGAAATCTTTTGTATTAACTGCACTACTTTTTACTGCATAGCAGGATAGTTTAGTGACAGAATTTTCAGATGAAGCTGTCAAAAATAAGGACAAGAAGTACATTACAACAAATCGGTATTTTTTTCCTTTAGAAAACTAAAATATCTAAGCAATAAAAAAGGCACTAAGCCTAAAGTGGTTTCTACAAAAGAACAATTCTTACTCAACACAAAGGAAGCTAATCGGTGGGTAAATTAGTGCTTTAAGCAGTGTATCAATCTCCTGGAAAGGTTATGTGGTAAATGAAATGGTAGGTAGAAAGAAGTCACAAGTTTAGCTTAATAGCTTTTTAATTATATATTCTCACTTAATCAGCACGTGTGGTATGTCAGACTTGTATTTTGCTTTCTTTCTTATTGGTGATAGATGCTGCCCTTTTGACAGTATGCTTTTATGTGTGTGTATCTATATATATCTATCTTGAAACCTTACTTTTCCTTTATCACAGGTCCAGTTGTTTACGTTTTGGATCTTGCAGATCGCCTGATCTCAAAGGCATGTCCCTTTGCTGCAGCTGGAATAATGGTGGGCTCTATCTACTGGACAGCCGTTACGTACGGGGCCGTGACGGTCATGCAGGTACACGTCTTCCTCTTCTTGCCAGCTCTGAAAGCAGAAGTCAGTTCAGACTTCTTTGTCCTTGCTTTAAAACATTCTTAGCTGCTTTCAGTGTAGTTAACAGTGAATTCAAGATGGTTTTTCACATTTAGCTGATCATAGTTTAGAAATGCTAGTATGCCTGTTCGAGCGTGGTTCAGTCTGCAGCTAACAAAATCCACTCCTGCTCTAGCTGGCTGCTCTGTGTATGGCAGACTGGGGAACCCAATTCTTTTCTCATGGAAAAGGTGCCATTATTACCTAGCTACCATTCTTCAGAAAAGATATGAGATTTAATCTTTTCTCTTACCTGGAGAAAAACTTTGCTAGTAACATTCACAGGGTTGAAATTGAAACATGGTAAACTATTCTCTAGACAATGTGATTTTTTTTTTTTTCCTAAATAGTATAAAGGAAAATCCATGCTCTGAATGATGCAATTCATTCATAAACAAGAAATGCAAAACGCTGCAAATTAATAATGTTTTAATTACTCAGACTGTATGATTAGTTGAAAGGGGAAAAATATTTTTCCTGCTTCTGTTTTTGTGAACTTGCTATTTAAATAGAAAAGTAATGTTGACAGATGGTAGACTATTAACTATGGAAAGACTTGTTCAGGGCAGTCCTGGTTCAACCACAAGACCAGACTTTTCAGAGATTGTACAGTCAGAAGCACTTTCGTTACCCTTTTAGTTGTTGATTCCTTTATCAAGTCCATAACCTGTGTTTTGCCTGAAAGCATAAAAGTATTTCTGATGCTAATTCAGCTGTAGATAGAATAAACAAATCTGTATATTAATAAATACTCCTCTACACAGTTCTAATTTTAAATATACAACCTGGTTCTTTGCCCTGTAGGTCATTTGGCACTAGTTCTTGAGATGTGTGGTACTGCCCTGCAGTTCTGCAGGTCACTCCCTCTCAAGATCGTGTGCTGTTTTGGTTCACTTTCTGTGTGATCTGAAAGCAGAAATGGAGCCCAAATGAGTGGTTGCAGTTTCCCTGTACCAGTGTGGCCAAAGGTCAGGCAGCTGCATAGCTGATATGTAATGGCTTTCAATCCACCTCCATTCCAGTGGATGAGTCTGTGTATTACAGAGTGGTGCACTTAAATATTTTTTCCTTGGATATTTTCTTCTTGTGGCTCCAACAGGACCATTACAACCGTCTGTAAAACTACAGCCAGACTTTGGAAATGCCCCAGTCCTTTTCTTGCTCACTGCTACACTGAGCCCTTTTTCTGTACGAAGTTGTGACCTTTTTAGCTGCCCTAGAACTCCATAGCCAAATGGAAAAATAAATTCTTTGTTCTGAAGTTGTTTTGCTTTTGAAGTGAGGATCTGTCTAAACATTGGTTTAGGCAGCTGGTTAAGTGCCAGGTATGCAGAATTAGCTAATTTCAAGATTTACTGTTTTGATTGTATGGATGGCATGCTGGGCAAGACAATAATTTAGTTTTGCTTGTAGAAGAGGAGATTGAGTGTGTAGTAGAGGGAAACTGTTCCACCTCTTTTGCCACCCCAACCTTGCTAGGTTTAAAACAACTTGTCTCCTGATGCATTTCAGATTCCTTTCCTTTAGTTGAAGGGCCAGAGAGAAGCACAAAAGCTATTTTTAGACTTCGGGCGCAGAAAAATAAATACAGAATTGACATTGTGGTAGCTAAGTCAGAACAAGTCAGATGGAGTTACTGAAAGCAGAGAAATACAGTAATCTAAAGCAGAAAGAGACGAGATACTGATGCTTTTTTTGATGGGCAATGACTATAATGAGAAAAAGGATAGTGTCAGACTTCACAGCTTGAGAAGTTTCCTGAGAAGCTGGAAGATAAATGCTGAATGTTTTTTCAGGGGTAATCTTTTGGCAGCAACAATATTGGTTATGCCTATTTTTAGAGCCTGTGGTATATAACAGAACTTCCTGTTCTAGAGGCATAACATGGAATGCTTTTCAGAGCAAAGGAAAGATGTACAGTTTGAAGGTACTGTGGTACATTACTGTAGATTCTTCCCCGTGTCCTACCTATTCCAGAAGTACTGGGTTTCTTGTTTTCCTTTTTTAAAATTTTACTGTGGTTTCATGTTCTCACCTCCTAATTCTAATTTTTGTGCAATTGAAGACTTGATAAGTTATTGTACTTGTGAGGAAAATGAGAAGTCAGTGGAAACACATCAGAAAATCCAGTGCCTGACAAACATAATTATTATTTTAGTGTTTTTAGTCCTCCCAGATTCTTACAGAAAAAGTCGTAAAAGAGCCTGTTCTTCCTGGAAACAGTTCAAGGACTGTATTAGGATTTAGACTGCTTAAATTGAGACAATTCTAGAGGATATCTACCATGTAATTTTTTTATCCTCAGTCCTATTAGATTTATTTAAAATTAAAACAATGTACTTTTTAGAAGACATAAGGCACTATTCTGTTGCAGTGTTAATATATGCATTTTATAAATGGAAAGGTCTGATTAATTTTTTTTATATGTTAGTAGAAAAGTGCAGACACAGCAGTAATACTGATCCTCTAAAATCCTTGAACTAACTACATTTGAAAATAAGGTACATGTGAAGACATGCTGCTGTTTCCACTGCAGTTGAAAATACTGTTCATCTTTCTGCATTGCCCAGAGAAACAATAGTTAAATACTGTGATCTCTGTTACGTAAGGTATTCCTAAAAAACATAAAATTTTGATAAAAACATCTTGATACCTACCATCAGTTTATCCTTTTGAACAGTAGTATCTGATCAGTTTCTGAGTGCAGAATTAATGTTGTAAAACTGTAAATTCTTAAATGTGAATTCTTAATTTGGAAAGCCTGCTATATTATTAGTGTTTCAGATGTTTAGGCTTTTACTTACACAAAAATAGATGAAACCTTTCTTGAGATGCTAGGGAATTATGTTACAGTTCTTTGCAAGATTAATGATTTGCAAACTAGGGCTGGTAGCTCACCTGCATTATGATCTATAAGCAAGCAAGGATACAAAGAGAAAACAGAGTAAATTAGGTAAAACAGTATTCTTTTTTTCTTTAACTTAAAACGTTTTGGGCAGCTTCAAACAAACTCAGCTTTTTAAGTTACCTTTTTGTTTATTTGTACATTGTTATACTGTTGTGGCCTTTGTTATGTTTGTCAACTATATGCATATTTTCCAGGTTGTGGGTCACAAAGAAGGTCTTGATGTGATGGAGAGAGCTGATCCTTTATTCCTTTTGATTGGCCTTCCCACTATCCCAGTCATGCTAATACTGGGCAAGATGATCCGTTGGGAGGACTATGTGCTCAGACTGTGGCGCAAATACTCTAATAAGCTACAAATTTTGAACAGCATATTTCCAGGTAACGTGATTAAATTTAAAAGGAAATGCCAAGATTGAATTTTGGCCTTCAGAGATGGGGATAGACAAGTAGTTTTTGCTGTTTTTAAGTAGAGGTGATTAACACCATCCCTCTATTTCACGTTCATTCTGTTGAGATTGGGTTTGTATACTATGTCCTGAGAAGGGTGGGGCAGGAGTAGCAGGAACACGGTTTCAGTTCAGGCTTTAGTAGCAAAACAAGCTCCTAAAATTCATGGGTCTTGAAAGTAAAAATGACTGCAGTCACTTAATGGAAACAGAATATTGACTGAGAAGACACATAGTTCTCAAAAAGTAGTTGTGCTATAGATGTGTAGTGGGATAGGGAGTGGGCAGTAATGTACTTTCTGTGTTCTTTTTAAGGCAGTGGCTGTGTAACCTTTTCTTCCCCCATTCTTATCCCTTTAGGCATTGGATGTCCTGTTCCTCGTATCCCAGCAGAGGCCAACCCTCTGGCAGATCACGTCTCTGCCACACGGATTCTGTGTGGAGCTCTAGTTTTCCCTACTATTGCCACGATAGTTGGCAAGCTGATGTTCAGCAGTGTTAACTCAAATTTACAAAGGACAATCTTGGTAAGATTCAATACTGTTTGTTTCATAAATTATTATAATGCAGAAATATGAAGTGTTGTGAAGAAGGGAGACAAAGGAAAAAGGAGCATCAATTGATTCAGGATTTTAAGAGCAGCATTTGATTAAAGGAGGGGTTTTTTTAAGTTGCCTGTCTTAGCAGTGGACAAATGTGTGTGAAAGACTGCCTTTATGACTGAAGCTAATCTCAGTTCATGACAAGGCTGAAACTTTTAATCTGGCACTGTAGTAGGCAGGCCTTAGCAGTTATTAAGGCTGACAAGATGAGGAGCCAGCATCTTCTAAGAACAGTCTCTGTAAGGGAAGACTGGGGTTTATATTCTAAACCTTTCCATATTAGCTTTTGTTTTCTGATTTTTGAGAGAAACCCTTTGTTTCTTATTTTAATAACGAGAGGAAAATTAACTCTCCATAGAATTCAAGTGGAGGGGGAATGACAATCTCTTCCTTTGTGAATAACCTCTCTGGTTGCAGCCTTTCAAGGGCAAGTACATTGAGTTTGGTAATACGGAATCCCTGGTGATCTGACTGTCACTTCAGCCCCTGTTTTCAATGCCTGCATGCTTATGCACCCCTCTCTTTTACATATTTATATATTTTATATGATATTGCAAATGTCCACACAGACTAAAAGCTTCTTGGCGTCTCATTTTGAAGACTTGAGATAAACATATTGTAAAGCTTTCTAGAGGGGGAAAAAAGTTTGCTCTACAAAAATAGATTTTATTTTACTCCACTTTTGGCAAGTGCTATTTTTCACAGTCTAGTTATAGAATGGTTATCAGTACTATTCCTTGTGCCATGTATAGTTTCTATTCAGAGAAGGGAGGAAAGCAGATCTTTGTTCTTGAAATAAGATTTTGATTTTTAAATTTAGAATACTGGTGAGACTTTCAAGGAAATAAGAACTTTTATAAATTCAGTCTGTAATCCCTTTAAGTAACATTAACTTCTGTAATAGTGCATTGTGACAGAAAACCTTAAGATACTCACTTGGAACTGTACTAATTAATCTTCAGAAGAAAATACTATATGTTTAGAAAACAAATCTTTGGAAATTTTTGAGAACATTTGCAATGATATGACACTGAACTGTGGAGGTTTTCAAAACATCTTTTTATTTCAGGGTGGAATTGCTTTCGTTGCTATAAAAGGAGCTTTTAAGGTTTACTTCAAGCAGCAGCAATATTTGCGCCAAGCTCACCGCAAAATTTTAAATTATCCTGAGCAAGAAGGAGCATAAGGCTGTAACCTCCAGATGTCACAGAGTCTCACCTAACAGGTTTCCATGTTGTATTGGTTCCATTGTTATTGCACAGTAGTGGAAAATTGTGATAAGTTGCTGCTCCTCTATTTTTTTTTCTTTAAATACAATAAAGCACTGTCTTGTGGCAGGGTAAATCTTTTCAGCAACCACTGAACCTAAGACTGTGATTTGGCTTTCATTATTTTTTTGGGTATTTCTGTTGGGCAGTAGGCTTTTGAATTATTTTCTTTGAGCCAATATATTGAATGGAAAAAACACCAACTACAGAACATTTTAAGTGTTGTTATGTAGGCTATGTCCAAATGCCTTTTCTATAGGTGTTTTCATACCCACACTGTCATTCAGTTTAGCATTTCACACAATGAAGGGAGATTGCTTTGATGAAAGGGAATGTGAGTCATTACCAAGGAGAAGTAATTTTCCTTGGGTTTTGCTGGTATTGAATGAGGAGTGTGAAATACCCAAATGGCAGAGAAAGCAAAAGATAGATCACTCTCTGCAGGAGTTGTATGTCAGCTTTAATCACCTAAGCATTAGGTGTTAAAATTAGCATGGCTTTCAGGTGACTGTTTTATTACTGGTAATTTTCAGTGTCCTGTTGTATCTTCTGCAGTGCCTAGTGTCATTTTCTCATGGCTTTACTGGTTTGTAACTGGTGCTGGATAGCATTTTTTTCCTCCACAATAAAATAATTACAAGGGGGAAGTAAATTTCAGTTGCTTATTTTGTAGTTAAGTATTGGAGTTAGTTTCCATAGTCCTTTATGTTGTGTAAATACCCACAGAAATCCAATGAGAAAGTAGCATTGAACACTAAAGCTCCATTTGAACTGACAGAGCAGGGCATCCCCTGAAGCATCCAGGCCTGAGTGTGTAACTCAGCTCTGCTCAGGACGAGGCTCTCCTGCCCCAGTGGAAGTGCTGGCTGCAAGGGCTCACACTACACTTGGGGTGTGTGAGCTGAGCATCCTGCCAGCAGGATAGGTGCTCTGAAGGTAACTTGGCTCTATTTTGTAAAGGACTAAAAGATAAATCTTACATGTGTAATAAAGTTTATTTATACAGTTAGCTTTACTGTTCCCATATGTCTAAAGTAGTCAGTGGAGGGAGACATTAGCACTACCATTATTTGATGTATTTCTAAACCTACTTTCAACAGAAATTGACTGTTTTGTGAAGTTAAATTCTGACAAACATAATATGGCCATTGCATATTCATACCAGACCGAATCTAGATTTTGTATTTGAAGTTCTTTATTAACAATTTCTTTGTTTTTCTCCAAGTTTTTTCTTGTTCATATTACTATGTCAAATGCATGGAGAATGGCTTAAAAATATTCTAGTGAAATTATTCATAAGTAAATATTTCTTTTCACCAGAAATGAAGTAAATGCAGAATGGACTTCCTATTTGACTGCAATAATGTATGTTAGGAGAAATTCAAAGTAAGGTACCTTTTCTATAGTATGTTTATCTTAATTACCAAGATGTAATATTTTAAAACTGTACAAAAGTGTATATAAAGGCCAATTAGTATTGAAAACCTCTACAGGTGTTAAGAATTATACATTCAATCAGTATCAAATACTTTTAAGGCTCTTGCTGTAATAGAAGAATTACTATAACCTTGTAAGCCTGTTGATTATATATTTGTCTTAGTGGGCTCACTTTTATATAAAACCTAAGCTGAGTAGCAGCCTCTGAAAGTTGCTACACTCTGTAAGATAGTCTTGAAACAATATAATATGTATTTCTTACAGAATTCCTTGTTTCAAGAAAACAGCTTTTCAGTGGTCTTCACTGTATATATTTCCAAGCAATTTATTACTGTTTTTTAAAGTCTTATGGAGAGAATTGAATGATACAAATTAGTGGGTTTGAAAGTTGTTTCATGGGAAAGCTCATTGTCTCCTCTGGAAGTTAAAGCTATTGTAAAAATACAATTATAAAATACCATATGGACTGTAAGATGATTTCACGAGTAGTTAAAGGTCATTACTCTGTAAATCTTGTTTTTAAGTATTGAAAATTATAGTTATGTTGAATTAGGTTGAATAAATATTTTTTACACTCCTTAGTGTGTTTTGTGAGTTAAAAAGCCTGTAGCAAAACTTCTGAATGGAAACTGTGTTTTCTTTTAATGCATACCTGAAGATTTATATAATTAAGTTGATAGACTAAAGAAATATCTTTGTGATGGAGAAAGAATTACTTTAAGTCTGACATTGAATTTTTTTTTCCTCCTCTCTAGTGATGAATAAATGATGTAGGGGAATGTGTTTCTTAAATACTTAAAGCAGAAGAACTGTTACAATATGGGCAATTTCCAGTAATACAGAACTGGGGTTGGAAGTGACTACATATCCTTAGGCTGGCTAATATGCAGCATTGATTTGGCCAATACATTGATCTCTCTTCATTAAGAAAGATAATACTGGCTGAAGAAATTGTATTTTTCACTGATAGCCAATTTATATCCCATAACTTTCAGGACAGGGACTATGCCCTGTCTGGCATTTCTCAGTATACTCTTACCTGTAACATGATTTCTCTTAGGCTTCCATTACATCAACATAAGGGCACAAATTACCTGCACTGTGATTATGTAAATACACAGAGGATGCTTCTCTCCTTCTCTCTTTTCTTCTGCCTTAAACTCTTAGATTTAGATGGACCCCTACTTTATTTTTTTTTTGTGTGTGTTGTTCTTTCCTGTAAAACTTAAAAGCATGTGTGCCAAAATTTGCCAAGCATTCTTTCTGCTTTACTAAGATAGAGAAGTCCAGATAGGCATTATTTATTAATTTCAAGCCTTACTCAAGAGCTTGAGTGATCCATCTCACTCTCCAGAAGGGCAGTTCCCAGGACACATGTACAAAGAAGAATTGCTGTGAGTGAAAAACATGCTATGCAAACAGGGATGAACTACCCATGGGACTGGGGCTCCTAGGCTTTCAGAAAGTTTGAAGACCTGTGGCCATTCTTGCCAATTAGTTATTCACATGCTCTGGATATTTTATTGCTTTTGCCTCTCTGAATATTGTGAGCATAAAGCAGTTATTTCTGGTGTACTGTACTAAGTTGTTTGGTAGAAAAATTCCATTCCAGAACCACTAAAAGCAAACAGGAGACAGGACTTGAAACTGCCTCAACCAAACAGCTCAGCAGCACCTGTCAAAACATATCGTGCAGGCATCTCATTTACTGCTGGATGACTAAGCCATGGAAAAGCAATTGCCTAAGCAGTGGTCCTCCATAGGAAGTACTGTGCTTTTAAAATAAAAAATAAAAGCAATTCCTGGCTTCAGACCACTCTGTGGTAGAGCATGCACAGCTCGATGTTAGGAGTGTTTAGTGTTTTTCAGTTGCTCCTCTGCTCTTACTACAACTCCGTAACACTTGGCTGCAGTTTAATGGAAGCTGATAAAGGAATACACTGCTCTGAGTATTTGCTGCATGTCTAAGGACTGTTTTGTCAGTAGTTGTCATTTCTCTGACATGAATCATTACAAGCTACCTCTGAGCCTCCCCTTCCTAATTTTCTAGATACTTCTCATGCACAGAAGATAGAATATGTAAGAATAGAATTAAAAACGTTTATATGTTAAAACATCATTTGATGAAAAGCAAGAATGATTTTTGGGCTTTTTTTCTGCAGCAAAATGGTGGCTGGTTCAGAACTGTTTGATTAACTTGATGGAAGAAAGTCTCTACCACATTACCTCTCTTGCACAGATCTAGGTTAATCTAGTTGTTCCCTTGGGTAGTTCAGGGTATGTTTGTTTTAATGGTAGTTTAATCCAGTCTAATCATAGTTTGCTACATTTCTGTTGCCTTACTCTGTTTCAAACAAGACCACAGTGCAGGAGGAAAGTCCTGCTTATCCAGTATATTTGTACTTCAGGTTCAGGGGTTTTATGTATTTTATTAATCCAAGACAGATGCTGGTTAATTATAGATAACATATTAGAGTAACTGCCTCTGGATCAAGAACACTGCAGTAGTTCTATGGAACACAAGGTACATGATGAAAGGCATTTGGGGTGGGGTGGATGTGTGTAGGAATAAAAACAGAGATAGAAGAAAATGCCATTTTGACATACAGAGTCTGAGACCAAATTCCCTTAGCATCAAGCCATAAAAGGCCAAGGGGTTTCTTGTAACCAAAACAAGAGCAATTCTTTTGGAATTGCTGAGAGGAGCATAGAAAATTGGTGCTAATCTATAAAAATATTTCAGTTTGAATTTCATTAAACAAAGATTTCAAGTTTAAAATTTTTATTGGTACCTTTTACATATGAAGCAATTTCTTTTTCTGTTCTCATGTTGGTTTCTTTTGAAAAAGCAAATGGCATCTTTTAAGAGCAGGGTTTTCTACCCCAGCATGTTTTTAAATGAAAAGGAAAGTGCTTTCCACTTAGCCTAAATTCTATCCTGGGGACTACAAATGACCTTCCCCCATTATCAAGCCCCATCTCCTACTGCAGACACAGAATTGTGCTATGGAATCTCTGCTACATAGCACATTACTAATAATTAGGCCGCTTTTCCCATTTCATCTCAAAGATGAATTAAAATGCAGACAAAATTAAAGAGTAAATTCACAAGTTATTTCAAAAGTATGGGTGCTTCCACTTCTTTTTTCAGCTCTAGATCCTTTTTAAACAGAGATTTTTTTATTTTTCCTTTCTAAAGGGGCTCAAAAGTGCTAAGATTCATTATATCCATTTATTTTGTTTTTATAAAATACAGTTACAACATTTACACAGGGATAGTGTATGCCAAATGACAAAAAACCGGAGTGTGTTTCCTGAGCCTTTGGGTAGTCAGTGATTGTAGATATTCTGTAACATTCCTCCAGCATTTCAGTTCTTGCTGAGCTAAACGATACACACAGTGTGCTGAAATCCCTTTATGTAACACTTAAGAGTAGAATTATTAGCAGCCCACAGAAATATTTTGCCCTAATCTACAGATTAGGACCAAGAAAAACTAAACCAGCTTTACTAGTAGCATCTGGGGAGACATTTTAGAGATGACTCTAGCAACAGAAGTTGCCCCACATGTCAGGGAGATCATCTTTTCTCTTCAAAAATCTGAGCAGCACAGAGCACAGGGTGTGAGTCTTGAGTGCATCCCCTGCAAGGGGCAGCACCATGTGGTCTGTAGCACTGAGCCCTCTGTGCCTGGGTCTTTTCAGCCCAGTACCAAGATGGGGATAAACCTCTGCCTTGCACATAATGTAATTACAGAATGTTCCTGGAAATGGAAACAAGAGTGCCTCCCAAAACTGGGAGATGCGTGTAGTAACTGGTGTTAATAGCTTATTTCAAAAGATGGCCCAGTCCTTATTTCTTGCATCTGGCATTCAGATGTTACATAAGTAACTATTTGCAAACCACCAGCTGACAAGCAGAAGGTGTCTTTCATGGTTATCTTATTTTGTCTTGTTACCACATTAATTACCTCCCATAAACCTCCCTTAGACTGTCTCATTATTGAGGAGTACATCCATTTATGGCATCCACATGTGAAGAGCTTAAAAAAGTAATAAAAATTCATTCTGTATAGTAAGCTGGACACCTTCAAAAGCCTGTTAACTGTCAGCTTTAGAAGTCTCATTACCAGGTAATCAGCTGCATCTGGATAGTCCTCACGAGTAAATTAACAAAGCATTTTAAAAAGTAGTGCTTAAGATGAATTCATCCCTTTTGGCAGCTGCATAATCATCATCTGGGAAGCCATGTAATCCTTTCTTGCATCTTATGAATGGCATCCACTGAGCCAATGTTAAAACACATTGGCAGACCTGTGAACATGACCAGGAGAAAGAGTATTTCTGCATCAGCCACGATGTGTAGCTTGGATGGTGGTTTTTAGTTTTGGTTTGGTGCTAGTCTGTTTTTAAAAGAACAAGGCTTGTCATATTTCACACCCCAGGAGAAGCACAAAAGGCATAAGCAAGCTGAATTGATCAGCATGTGGCAGTTCTGCTCCAGTCAAAAAGCAAATAAATGTTCTGAAACGTAACTAGGATAAGTCAAATATACAACACAATTATATGGCTCATGGTAGGCAGGCTCCAGAAGTGTATTTTTGCATTGTAACATTTCCTGTATTCTAAAAGCAAATTCTTTTCTTATGATTGTATTTTTGAGATGTAATTAGATGGCTTCAAAATATGTTTTCTTTTTTCTGTAACAACCCTTTTTTGAAAGTCAAGGATCTTTTTTTACTAGTTGACTTATAGAGGAACTGAATAGTAATTACCATCAAAATACAGTAACTCTTAATATTCCCTGTCCAGTAGGTAAGGAAGCAGAAGGATGAAGAGACTGTACAATGAAATTAAATTCTAATAGTATTAACAGGTGAATTTGGTGCTGTCTTAAGTAGTGTACATAGTTAATTTTGTCTTTTAAAATCTACTTGCATTTTAAAAAATTAACATTTAATTATTTAAAAATTAACATTTAGTATTAGATAAACCACGACACCCATGCTCACACACACATAAACCCTGCCTTTTTGTTCAAAACTGATGCCAGACCCAGAGTGGGAGCCAAGTGCCTTGGCCATGCTGCCCTTGCAGCTCTGCTCCTGTCACTTTTGTGGGTCTGGCTGGCTGGAGGAAGCAGTTCTGCTACACAGCAGGAGCTTGGGAAGAGCCACTTGAGACAAAATCTGCAGGTGACTCAAGTGTATGAGGTGCTACAGGCAGTGACTGCAGGGCCCCTTTAGCTGCACAAGCTGGTTTTTCAGTCCCAGAAGTCCTACAAATGCCCTTTTCCATCTATACAAACAGAGCAAGCACCTGTCAATATAAGCTCTCGATCACAGAGGACAGGTTCGTCCAGCACCTCTGACAAATCTGTCACAGCTGGATGTTGTTGCAGATTAAATTTCAGCTGGTTTGAGGTGCAGTTACACAGCTCAGGAGTGGTGGCTCCTGGACAAGCAGATGCACAAACAGTAACTGTGTGACTGTATCAGCCATGGATGGATATGCCACTTCATGCTTCAAATTCTACTGCACCTTGCCCACTACTGCTTTCCACATGATTGCTGGATGCTGTTGGGAATCTTTTGGGTGAGACCCTGATGCTCCAGCCTTTGGGCTCAGCTGCCTCCCCAGGAAGCACTTGCAGTGCCCAGCAGTGCCCGTGTCCTGTAGCCAGACTGCCCAGGAGTCAGAGGCATAAAGGGCACAGGGTGCCACGGCTGTACTGGGAGGGCACAACCAAAATGCAAACTGCTTTGTTTGACTTGCTTTGAATGGGGCTAAGAGTAATCTGACCTATGGAACAAGCTTCATGGCCTCTTTTTTCCCAGAAGGTAAAATATTTTTAAAATCCTCTAGTGGTGCACTATAAGGCTCTGACACCAGTGCAGACAGACCACAGTACAGCTTTACACAGGCCAGGTTGGCCTCAGAGTGTGCAGAGTAACAAAAGATAGAAATAAGAGTTGTGGCAGGATTCTGGAACTGTACCAACTGCTTGGAAAAAAGATTCAGATTTCATCTAATGTCTAGAACAAGATTATCCGTGCTTATCACAGCAATGTAAGCCTAGAGCAGATGCTGGAATTCAACATTCTGCACCAGCTGAAAGCAGATCTAGCTCCCTAGCAGGTAAAATGCTGGACTTGCCAGCACTGTTTTCTTTTTCTGGCTTCTGCTGCTCCTGCCAGTAGCTGCAGTTGTGCTGAAAACTTATTTTAAAAGGTCAGAGATAAAGATAGTTGGATATGGATTTGCAATCCTGAACACATGCAGTATCTGAGAAGATGATCTGATCTCATATTCTGGTTCAGTCCTTTTATAGTTAATCTCCCCATTTTCCAACTGTGTAGGAATTGTACATTTTGGCTAATCCTCGTATGCCTCTGGTGGTTGGAGTTTTTTCCATTGACAGCAGTTCATCAGTACAGCTAAACAAAATCACTGTAAGCTGTCAAACAGAAGACAAATGAGAGCTTAGAAAATAGAATACTCACTGAACTGAGACAACACTTCAGCACCGACAACGATGATGGCAGGGGAGCAGAGACTATCTAGTTATAATTGCCAATTTAGCAACAGCTGAGCCTGTACTTATCTGAATTAGTACTTCTGCTAAATTCATGTTTTTGTCCTGGGCTAAGCTTTGACGTTAGCAGACACAATGCAAATGCAGTGTTCCAGGGATAACTCCTCTCTCAAAAGCCAGCAGGATGTTGTTAGACTGAGGACTGAGTCCTAATGGAAGATCTCTTTTTCCCCTTATGTGGGCACCTGCTGTTGGGCTGAGATTTTTTGAATCTGCCTGCAAGCCTCAAGGTGATGAGCATGCACTATTTCTTTTCAATAGATGTTTTTTCTGGCCTTCACCTTTTTCTATAAGCCCAAAATATGAATTAATTTTGTTTTAAACTCGCATTCCAGGTTTGTGAAGTCTTGTCTTGATAGCAGCTATCTTCGGATTGTACCTCATAAATGCATCATTCTGTTTCAACATGAAGGGGTTGCCACCAAACACTGGTGGCTTATTCTACCAAGGATAAGTGATTTGTGGGAGGTAATTACTGTTTAGCCTCTTGATATGCTATCTCATCAAAAGATGCTTCAAATTAACAAAGTGTTAAAAGGATATACAAAAATATGCAGAGCCCATTTCTCAGAAATCAATTTTGCTCCACTGCACCAAAATGCAGATGAGTGGAGTAGCAAAACATGTATTTGCCCTTTTAAATGAAGAACGGTGTCTCAGGGAAATTTATACAGCAGTAATCATGATCAAAATTAAAAATAATAATCAACTATAATACTAGGTGCATTGATGATATGAGTATACAACATAACATACCTAAAACAGAAAGAGAATATAGAATCCTGAAATTAAAATTGGACTGTTCAATAGGAGATAGCAAGAAAACAGAGTAAGAAACAAATCTTCCACCTTTCCTGTACAGGCATCCATGGACTGCTATCCATTTTGGGACAGGAACCTTCTAACAGTCTTCTAACCCCCATTACATACAAGAGAAACTGTGTCCTTTCTCCAAGCTGACAGCTATTTTAGGCCCATAAATAGCTTGCTGTAAATTACAGAGCAATAAAATTGCAGGGATGACACAAAAATTAGCTATATGATACAGAAAAACAACAGAGAAATTTGTCTTCAGCTGAAATTTGAAATGTTGCAAACCAAAGTATGACATCCTAAAAGGCTTCGACTGGCCTCTCATCAGCACAGCTGTAGTTTCCTTTCCTACCATGTATTCTCTAAGTCATGGCTGCAATCTTTCTTGTTTCAGTATGGGTAGCACATTTGCTTTGCAGTGTGGGTATGAGGCAGATCATATGAAAGGGTCAGTGTGGTCTGAACAATGCCTGTGGTCAGAAGCATTAATATTTGATGTAGCTTTGACAAATTTGCTGCACTGGAGCTCAGGTGGTGGGTGGGAAGGGCAGGGGCTGGCACCACAGTCTGTCTGTCTGTCTGTCTAAGGCCTGGCTGACTCAGGCAGCCACCTAGTCCAGCTTCAAAGGCAGCTGTTTGTGTACAGATTTTACTCTCATATTGCTAAGTCATAGAAATCTGTGCCATATTTGTGTTCAGGATTGCAAATAGGCTGCACATTCATGGCTAATGCTGTTATTTATGTAACTGCTACTTTAAAATTTAAGGAGACTTCAGATTTACAAGGTTGAATTTAAAAGTGAATGAAGAAAGATGCTGGAACAACAGATTAATCTACTCTTTTCATACTTTTTCTTTCATACTTTTCTTTTGCAACATCATATTAGACTTCCCATAAATCTGCATGTGCAGGGGCATGGTTCAAGCTGAGTCAGGGTACTAATGATTTGCACTGTCCTTCGTGGTAGGAGTTGTTTGAGTTACCCATTCCCAACTCCTGACTGAGGCCCAGTAATGTGAGGCTGGAAAGGAGGATGCAGATACACACCTGATCCTCCTGATACAGCCATGAGACTGATGCAGTCACTCATGAAACCACCCTTCAGACTCAGCCCTTCTCACTTTTTCCTTTGCTGCCAGATTTAGATTATTTATTACAGCTCTGTGAGTGTGAATCTGACCTGTTTGTCATGAGAGGCTGTAGCAGAGAAGGTCAGAACAAAGCTGAGCAAGGAAGCTTGTGCTTTCTCAGTCTTGCTCTTTAAGATGCAAGTAACATCACTTCAAACTTGCATCTGGGTAGTCAGCAGGGATAAGTGCAGGTCTAAGGCCATTCAAGCTGACAAATCTCTGACTCATCTCTCATCTCTACTGGGGTGATACACTTTGCCTATTACTGAGGCCTTTGAAATAAAAAACGGACAAAGGAAAGACAAAAGGGAATTTAACAAAATGTCATAATTAATTCAACAACATTTTAAATCACCAACTGCAGTGTTATTCAATTTTGGTGAATGGGAAATTAAATAAGTCAATTTTTTTCAAATCTGAAAGAGCTGAAAGCTCCAAAGTTCAGATCAATCTTCAGAGAGGTATGTTTCTAATGGACAGGATTTCTTTCAAGCCAAGAACATTCATTATCTCTGCAATGTTCTTTTCAAGCTTACAGCTCTGGAGAGTGCAATTTATTCATCTGTCAGATTTTATGCACTTCTTGCCAGGGTATCATTTATATATTATTTCTCCAAACCAGAAAAAATATTTTTAGAAAGAGAGAGCAAGCAGAATAAAGCCTTTAAATACAAATCAGCTGATTCAGAGTCCCTTCTCCATTTTCTATCTCCTTCAACCACATTGCCTTGTATTTACCCTTAAGTTAAACCAGTCAGATGAGCTTTTGCTCTCTGTGACAGAATTACAGAAAACAGGATAAGCAGTTTATCCTTTCAATGTGTGAACCAGGCATCTCTTCCAAGCAGATGTATTAGCCAGTCACCACAGCAGGTGCAGCCCAGGGATGCTCACACCCAGCAGAAAAGTCTGACCCAGGGGGAAAAGGAAGGTCCTGCTGCACGGCAGAGCACAGAGGAAGGGGCCTGGGGCTCTCTAATTCTGTTCTTTTTTCACTGGGCAAAGTGTGCAGTTCATGGGACACTGCTGCCAATTTCTCTACTTGTGCTCTGTCCTAAGGCTCATTCTGCTCCTCTCCCCTCAGCACTCACGTGCCTGCACACATTCTCACAGTTCCCCCATTGCTAAGTCTTGAGCCAAGAGGAGGCTGCTCCTACGGACTTTGGGAAGGCACATGTGCAGGATCCATTCCATTCAAAGGTATGTCAGCCTTAAGTTACAGAGCTCTGCCAGGATATGTCTCCTCCTCTTCCTCTTCCTTTACTTCCACCTGACACAGAAATGCTGTTATCACCACTTGGTTGCCTGGTAATTCCTCTAATACAACTAAGATAAGTACTGAGCTTCAAACACCACGCTGTGTGACCCCAGTAAGCAATTATGGAAGGTTTCTTCTCTTATAGTTTATTGAAATGGTAGCAGATTTCTGACAGTCTTACAGTTTGAAGCAGGGAATTGAAAATTAGTGGTAGGGAGAATTTCAGATTGAGATGGTGTGTTTTGTGAATTGTATGAGGAATCTTCCAAACACCCTGAAAATTTGAATGTTGAAGCTGCTTAGGTGAGATTGAATGAAACTGAACTGCAATTTCCTAAGGATTTGGAATTTTTTAAGGGCCACATTAAGAAAAGAGATGGATCTTAGCACCTTATGGCCACCTGCAGTGCTGTATGGCTGGATCTGAAAGCAAAAAGGCTGTCCTCCACAGCTCTTGGTGACTTCCCTGCTTTCCCCATCCTACTGCAAGGCAAAAGATAAAATGTGGCTTCAGCAACACGTGTAATGAAGGAAGGACAAAGAGGGTGAGGACTGCGAAATCATCGAGAGAAGTGCCTGAGGGCTGGTGGGCGTTAATCTGTGACAGAGCCCGGGAGCTGCAGATGATGTTGGTCACACATGGGCTAAAGGAGGCAGGTGACAAATGGGTGACGAGATGAGGACTGAGTCTGGCCAGAGGAGCAGGACGTGGGTCGGAGACAAGGAGGGGATGGTCGGGGAGAAAACACAGGGGTGTGTGTCACCATGCGGGGCTGGAGCCGGCCCTTGGCTGCTGTCCGTGCCGCACGGGGCTCTTATCGCCCGGCCACACGCGTGCTGCCCTCACGGGCTGTCCCCCGAGATAGCGCGCGTGGTGCCACCAGGCACCTCTGCAGGAAAGCTGTCCCACATTGACCTTTTTCTCTCGCTTGAACACCGGGCAATTAATTACACCTCCCAGTCTGTGCTACGAGCACGTTACCATCAAAGCCCCATTATGCCAAATGCCGGGACAGACCAGAGCCATTCTGTTTTCTCAGCCCCCAGTGCGCCACTGTCCCTCAAACCTGCTCCGGCGGAACTGCTGTTGATTCCATGCGTGTCCCTGCAGCAGCAGCAGCTGGCGCAGTGCCCAGCAGTGTCCCGGCACAGCCTCCCCGGGGGCTGAGTGCGAGGCGGGCGCACGGTGATGGCAGCGCCGGCGCCATGGCCCGGCCCGCTTCCCTTCTGCCCTCAGGGAAGGGCGCGGGGAGGGCAGGGCCGGGCCGCGCTCGGTGCTGCCTCCCCGGTAACTCACGGGCACCCCGCAGCCCTGAAGAGCAGGGGCGGCGGACAAACGGAGCTGCCCCCCGGGCCCCTCGGCGTGAGGGGACGGCAGAGCCGGCGCAGCCCCGCGGGCCCGGCCTGGCAAAGCCTTGGAAAGGCCCCGTGAAGGGCCCGTGAAGGGCCCGGGCGGCGCCGGAGTGCTGGAGACAAGGACGTCACGGCCGTCCTGCCCCTTCGAAAATACACACCGGGACTAGTTCTGCGATTTACACGTGGTTTATTAACTCTGATTAAGCATTTAAAGTTCCGTTTGGATTTTTTTCTGTAGAATCGTACAAACACGATTTTCCTCAGCGAAATGAAGGAAATAATTTTCATGCACAATGGTGAGATGCACAACTCTTCACATTGTTACAGGGAAGAACAGCAAACCTTGTATCGTATAGCACCAAGAAGAATTTTAATTACAGTGTGAAAAAAGGTACCACAAAAGCTTCTTGTTTCATGGTAAATCATTTAGGCTGACATTTTTACTCCGAAGTATATGCTGTTTTCCAAGCAAAGAAAATTAAGCTTCTCATTAAAAAATTAAAATATACCTGTTAAAAACTTTACACTTTCTAAAAATTAAGATACTAAATTTTACTTATTTTCTTGCATAGCATATTTTGAACTTTGAAACAGGTAAGAAAATCTAACAAAAAAAAACCCCAACCCCCCCAAAAATTAACTCCTCCTTTCATGGTCTTCCCTTACCATAGCCTGGTCAATCAGCAGGAAGTAATTATTGAATATGTACGACTACATCATGAACTTGAACATTCCTCTGAAAGTTTCAGTCTACAGTTCTGCTACTTTATTTATTACTATAAAAATGGCGCAGTGTTCAAGAGTTCAAAATTTACTGTCCAATAAGTCACTTCTATTTGACTTTCAAAAATATTTTGGGAAATGCCAGCTCTAAAGACTCAACAAGTGACCCAAAAATTCAAACTTCAGGTCTTTTGCTCTTTTGCATCACCATAAATAAAACACACAGTTCTGTTGTTTATTTCAAAGGTGAAGAACTAGATGTGAAAGCAATTTCAAATACTTATGCACATCTGTCACCTGCAGGCACAGGTAACTGGTTGGAAATAGCACGAATTAATGCACTATAAATACTACAAAAGAGGAGATATAATTCAACTTCCTTTTTGACAAGAAAAAGGTATTACATGTAACATTAAATCAGACCAAAGGAAAGACCTGTTGAATAAGGAGATTTGATTTGATGTAGTTGCTGCTCAAGAGCAGAACTTTACAGCTTGCCCAAAGCAGCTGAGATTGCAAGGGGCCAATAAAGGCAGGATCCCTCTCCTCTCCTGATAGCTTTGGCCATTCCTACTTTCAGCACCAGGAAGAAACATCACAAATATTGCCGAGCTGCTGTGGGTCTGTGGGTACTGCTCTCCATTCTCATTACAGCTCCCCAAACTGGGCACTCTCTCCTGCAATACCAGAGCCCTGGGACTGTGCACGGTGCTGCCAGGACATTTCTGGTATAGCTGTTGGGGGCACCTCAGCACATTCAGTGCACGTTCAGAAATTACCACCAGCCTAAGTAGAATAGTTCAAGTTTACTGACTGTGCTATCTCTTATAGTTTTATTTATCATACACATAAATCGACACTCGGCTTTGATTTTGAGTTGCAGTCCATTTTCTGAATAATTGCCTCTGCTGAGCTGCTGGACAACCAGATCTATTAAATCTTTCCACAAAGTTTTGAGAAGGTATATTATTTACTTCACCTTAAGAAAAAGTGCCAGATTCATTACACTAGAAATGCATACTTCACAATAGTAGACAGGCATTATTGTTTTACTTGCATGGTGTATAGTGCTAATCCGAGGGGATTAGCAAAGCAGCTCCTCTGGCATCTTTGTAACACATCTCTGTCACAGATCTCGGTGACACCATCGCCAAATTAAAGCTCAGTCCAACAATCTATGAAACTATGGGACTCTATTATTTCTATCCAAGAAATATTGCATCTATCTACATAGATATTAGTGCAGTATTTCTATCCTGTATGTGGATCTCAAATCAAAACAAAAATATGAATGTTACAAGACTTCCAGGATTATCAGCTATTCCAAAAGTATTTAAGATTATCTTAAATTACTAGCCAAGAGTTTATACCAAAACCATTGCTAAGATGTACATATTTCATAATCGAGGGCTATCAATATACTACAAGGCAACACATTCACTCCAGCTGTCAGGCCAGCTAAAGGATTTAGTTATCAATTATCTCAACTGCCTTTATTTTTTGGTGTCTGTTGGGTAAAGAATGTAGAGCTGAATAACGTCAATGAGAAATTGTGATAATTTTATTCTGTTGCTTTCAAAGAAACTTAGGACTATTTAGGCACTACAAGTTGTCCTAAAATTAAGGTCTTGTCTTCGCTCTAAATTACTCAATTCACCATTTAAAAAAAGCCTAACATGTATTATTAGCTGTACAGCGCCACAGTTGTGCATTGGTAGTTCACACAGTAACACGACTCCTTTTCCCAGGAATTTATAATTTTTACACAATGACATGACAAACAGACATGATTATCAGACAAGAAGTGCAAAATGGCATGCAACTTATATGCATTATCTTCCATTTCAACGTTACTTTTATGAAGAGGCTCACAGTGTGGGCGAGCACCCCAGCTCACACTTACACTTTGTATACATTGAGCTTAATACAATCTTTTGCATTTTCACATTCATAGTATCTTTAAACTAACAATTACTGACATTTAAATTCAAGTGGACAATCCAAACTACAAGCAATTCCTTATATATGCATTCTTCAAGTTACACAGAGCCTACAAGCTATTCCATTCTTAAATATTCTACTCTTCCTACTTCCAGGAAAAGGCTGCATAAGGTACATTTTTCTTAGCTTATTCTCAGCTATAGAATCATGTTGTGCATACATCAGCAGATGTCTCCTGCTGCAGTTGAGTAGCACCTGCTTTCAAATGATTTCTGCAATAGTTGGACTTGCTTAAATCTCCCACTTTGCTGAGCTCCAGCAGCAGTCCAGGGTGGCTCTCCAGGCTTGGACATACTGTAGGTGCCATCTTTGTTTAATTTCATGGGTAAAGCTTTCCAGGATTAGAAGATAAGCTCTAATTACAGAAAAGTATCCTAGGGCACACGCATGCTGCCTGCACACAGTGTGTGCCTGTGCTAAAGGGACACCAGTGACACTTTGGGCTGGTGTGACAATGGCAGTGTCTGCTCACCTCACCTTGGCCACGGAGGTGTCACACAAGGCAAGGTGAGCAGTGGCCATCTCTGCCTTTGAAGGTGACACACAGAGTAGCAGAACTAAACAATCAGCTTGTGGAGATGACAGATCCAGTTATACATACAGATTCCTGTGTTCCTAAAATACATTTAATGCTGCAGAATTGTCACTATTACTTTCTCTTCCTACAATCTTATCTGGCAATAATCTGTGAACAGAATTATTTGCATAGGTTTTTTTCAGACTTTTGAAACTTCCCCCTTAACTGGTATGTGCCAGTGAATGATATGGATATCTCCTAGTCAAAACAAGTAACTTCACTTGGAGTAATGGGTTTTAAAAAACTGGTTGTTAAAAACACTTCTATTCCTCTGGCCCTGCAGAACTTTTAGCAGACTGAAAGTTACTGTAATGGTAGTGGGATAAAGTGAGGTGGTGTTGAACTTTTTGACAGCTCACTGACTCCAGAGCATTGATGGGCTCTAAGCTTGTGAACTTCCCTGGCTTTCACATACATGTACAAATAATCATTTGGGTTGAAATCTGTCCTGCTAAACTTACTTCATTCCAAAGCCAGTTGGAAAGTTTAAAAAAGACTGTGAGCCATTTTTTAGCACTATTTCTGTGAAATGTTTATGTACTTCTGGTGTTTTAAACCAGTTCCAACATTGCTTTGTCAAGTGCACCACTTTAAGTACTATTCAGGAAATTTCTAAGATCTCTAAAAGGCATCACATATTAAATTTACATCTTCAGAGGGTCTGCCTCACTGACATTTGCACACCCAGATTTTCTACATTCAATACCCCACAATACCATTTTTGCACATGCTCTGAAATTACGTAGCCTTAACCATGTAAAATGTATTAGTATTGGTCTCCTACATCTGCCTGGAATTCACAAATAGCTCTTCTTCTTTTTCTCTCCCATCACAGGAGTCCATCCTTTACAACAGACTTCATATAAATCATATGCTCTTCTATACACAACACAGTGTATAGTGGTTAGTTGAAGTTACCAAAACATGAAGTTTATTTCCATTTTCTATTAGGGTCTTCCCTAGCCTGTTCTTCCCACTTTCCAGGTTCCTAACACAGGCTGAGGACCTCCTCATTCCCCTCTGTGGGACCTGTGCTGACTCTGTAAGTGTTCCCCACCAGAGCAGATGTGTGTTTGAGCCCACATGTACCACAGGACACACAGTTCTGTGTGTGGGTGGAGGGGAGGGCTGGAAAGGGTCCTGAGTTCCAGCTGCTGCTCCAGTGAAATTTTACATGCCTTTGGTAGTCACTGGGCAAGTACCACAATTCCTTGCTTCCCTTTTTGAAAAGGAAGCTGAGCAGACAGTGAAAATCTGTAATAGAAATCTGATGCAGGAGGAAACACATCTAACACCTAGTGAAGTGGTGGCAAACCCTCAGAAAGATGTAGGAATTAAACTTGGATGCCTCCCTCTGGAGTTTCCCAAAGGCTAAGCCTGGTCATTTCCTTGCACTTGGAGCTGTGTATCTTCCCCCATCCATTGTACAGTCAAGGAATTTAATTGGGCATTTTGCACTGCACCACTAAAGACAGTCTTAAAAATTAACACGGGCAAATATTCCTGAGTGTGATGTCTACATCCTTTAATGCTGCACTTGGGCTTAGAAATGTTAATTTAGAAAGCCATAAATATTTTCACTCCTAAATTCTGTTTAGATGCTTGAATTCAAATAAATTGATTTAATTGTGACAATCTCCTGGGCCTTTGGCCTTATATACTTTGTTCGTTTGAACTGCAATTCAAATTTCATCCACTATTTCCATTATATTCTACCCCCAGCACATACTGTAACCTACATTCTTTGAATGGTAAATATAAATGTTTCAAATAAAAGCCTTTCAGCAGAATCTACATAGGCCAGGCTTCTTTTAAAATTACAACGTACAAAAGGGCCCTGACTTTCTGATCTCCTCTGCCTTTAAAATACCCAGAGGTGCCTTGTATTAGCAACAATATTAAAAACTGACTTGCAAACCAAGTATTTCAGAGCTGGATTTGAATATCATGTTACATATGAGCTTGTGCAAAGGCCCCAGTGCTACTGTGAGTGACTGTGTCAGATCAATGGTCACATACTGAAAAAACATGGGTAAAATGTAGGAAAATATAGAAGATAATGGTTTCTCACTTCACAGCAGACCTACAGTAAAAGCATAATAACTGTTAACTAGGAGAGAAAAGGCAAAGTAAAATTCTGCTGATCCTGTTTTAAACCAAGAGCTAGATAACAATAAATGAAGTTAAAAAGGTGTGACACTTTCTCCAGATGCTACGATTACACTGTGGAACACATCATCAATAAGGGCTGCTCACATCCAAGCGCTTAAATCATCTGAACAAGCTCAAGCATTTCTTATGGCTAATAGTATTAGTTAAAGTAGATTTGGATAACTTGATTTTTTGAAAGACAGTAAAGTCACTAAGTCAAGATTTATACCAACCCCTAACAACTGGGATTGGACAAAGCCCTAATGTTGGGGAAAAGTAATTTTCAGCTGGGTTGTTGGCATTCTCTTTCTCCCCTGAGATACCAGCCACTCTTCCCAATGCCAAGGACAAAACCTGTCTCTCTCAATGCTGCTCAGTGTCAGTATTACTTCAAGGAGCCCCCTCAGAAGAGCAGGAACGCCTGCCAACTTGTATCTTTATGCTGTCAGAGCTGACATGATTTACTACTTTAACAATCACACACTCCTAACCTTTTGAAACATAAGTCTTTTGGTGTGCATAGACCAAAGAAAATGACCAGGCAAAGTAATTTCTCAGAAGCAACACTGTAAAGCTGCAGTAGGCAAGATTCAGTCTGGCTGCAGCCATGCCCTAAATTTACAGTTTCAGATTTGATAATTAAAATTCTGTCTTGTGCAAATATTTCTACCTTTATATTACTAAATTTTCATACACTTAGAGGGTAACAGAAGCTGATCTAACTAAGAGGTGTGGGATACCACACGGGGAAGGCCTCTGAAACTTCCTGAGAAGTGCCTGGGAGCACTTCTGCAGCAATGCTGTTTGGCCTAACTAGTCCAACTGGATAGTGGAAAATCACATTTAACACCTAATAAAAAACATGCACGAGACTGATAGATGTAACATTACCAGTATGCAAAAATTAAAATGAAACAAATTAAGAACTCCAAACATTAAATTCAGATTGTTTATTGTAAACAGAATAACTCTAGCACTCTGTCATACTGGCTGTGTCACATGCACCCAATTCCACATCAACTGCTTAAAATAGCACTTGCAAAAATTACAGTTATGTAATAATAATTTATGGTTTCTTACATAAACTAATTAACAAGCACTAAAATTGAATTACAGTGTATTCTAGGTAGTTCTTTATTGCTTGTAGACACTGCAGCTTTGGATCCATTAAAATGAACCCATTAGTATGCCTGAGTTTATCAAAATTTACTGCTATATCAAACTCAGAAACTGTAAAATGCTGGAGAACACTTAAAAGCAATTGAGAGTTGTTGGAAAACTACATGGGTTTTCACATCCAGTCACAGAACTTTGAAGGTATAAATTTTGTCCTCTGGAAAACATGATTTGTAAGCTTGTGTTAGATACACTGCTATTCCAATTTATTTATATCATCTGTTAAGAGTTGAGAGTACTTCCATGAATATATATATATATATTTTTTTTTTTTACACACAATTGGAGCCATTTCATTGTATTTACCATAAGAGTGGTATGTTTAAATACTAAATCCCAAAATATATATTTTTATAATATGTTGTCAAAACTTTTAATATATATAATACAAATACCTTTACTAAAGGAAAACTATAAACAAAAGTGAAATGCAAGAGGGCAACAAGCCTCATGTGAAGGATCCATGAAAAATGTGAGCAGAGACATCTTGACTGGTTTTGTTTAGACTGTATTTATTTTTTTATCTCTTCATCAGGCTAAAAAAGATGCTAGTGGCCTTCCTTGGCAACAGGTTACATCACAAACTCTCATCAAATTTATTAAAAAGATACTGAAACATGTACCGTGAACCTTTTAAACAACTTCTAAATGCACCATATTTATTCAGTTAGAAGAGACTCTCCAATAAACCCAACTGAAGGCCCCTGCCCTGTCAAGCATTCATTTAATTTGGCCTCAGAGCCAATGTAAGAACCAACACAGATTCAATCCCAGAACAGCCCTACTGACTATACCAGGATTCTGATGTTTGACACACATGCCTGTCACATCAGGGCATTACTTTCAGGCTCTTTTAGTAAGAAGCAAATTCTCACTAACACCTCTGATGAGCAGGTTTTATATCCTCACTGCTTTACATACTCCCTCCTCTCTGAGTTACTGCCATCTCTTATATATTACAGAGGCAGGAGAACTTAATGCTCCTACCTTGCCTTTTCCAATTTGGGTGCTGTCCCAAGCACAAGACCACTCTGCAGAAGTCAGTAACGTTGGTGAGGACGAGACACCTTATCTTGTTCTATCATTTTACTAAATTATGGAATATATATATATATATCTATATATAAACATTATTTCAGCAGTTCTTGCTCCTTCTGAGTTCTGCACAGCCTTCTTCCCAGAAGCAGAGCAAACCCTTTGTGATGTAACCTGAAGCACAGGCTGTGCTGCAGCACTGCTACCCCAGCACTGCACTGTCCCAAACACCTTCCTGAAGGACAAGAAGGACCCACAGATGTATCAAAATAATGATATATCTGACTCATTAGAGAGCCCCTATTTGACATGCAACTGTTCTTGAGTAAAGAACTAGTGTGTGTTTAAAGTTATTTGCATTAATGAGTGCTTTGCTGGACTGAGACCAAACATAACAGGTGAGGCAAAACAGACTGAGTTCTCCATTAGCACATACGCAACTGAAAACAAAAAATGACACCAAATAAAGTATTTGATATACCAAATTGACAGTTCACAGTAATGCTGTAAAACTGAACAGGATGTTGACAGTATCAAGAGACTGGGACAACACTTCTGGTAACAAAAATAAGACACACTAATAGAGTGTTTCCAGCATTTTACTAGTTTTAATATAAAATGTCCCCAAATTTGTATAGAAAGATTAAAATCATACCCTTATCTTCAATTATTCTCATTAAGACAATTCTCTCACCTATTACTGTGTTGTCAAATCTCCTTTTTTTCAGCCCCACTGGTCTTCATAAAACTTAAATAGAAAATATGTTGGTTGCATTAAGGATCAATTAAAAAAGTATCATTCAACACGTCACTTCAAAAAAATGTGAAAGTCTCTATTTTTAAGAAAAATTGTTGACCCCATCCCAAAAAGGACTTACTTATCTCACCCCCTCCAACTCCCAATAAGATAATTATTGGGATACTCAATGGTGTTTTTCAGGAGTAGCAAGCACATTTCAAGCAACTTCATTTGCTCTGGAGAGTTATTTCATCAAAATGAAAATCTGAAGGGATATGTTATTTTAAAAATATACTGCATCTACAAGTTTGTATTATTATTGTTTCAGTTGATTTTGGTTTTTAACAGGTTGTCTGTAATATAAATGACACATGACCACAACTGATTTTTATATACCCTCTATCCCTAACACACAGCTAATGTCAAATGAACCAAGAAGGAATTTGGGACTTTCATAATGAACAGAACCATTTATCCCAATGCTATTTCATAATTTTGTTCATCACGAAGTCCCTTGAAACCATGTCAGTACTGATCATTTGCATTTCTTCATCCATTGGGGTTCTTCACAGTTTTGCAGCCATGAAATTGATATGTGGTTTCACCAGTGGGAAGAGCGGCAGACTGCGCTTGAATTCTGTCATATTTTCAATCACACTTGGCTGCAAAGAAGCGCATGCAAGAAAAAGTCTGCTCAGTATCTTCAATCAGAGAAGTGACAGATTCCTTGCTTTTCATTTTAACTGGTGCTACAGCTACATATAAATACACCTGCCTTGCTCTTTTCTACAACATTAGTGATTCACACTTCATAATGACAAGAACCTCCAAAATACAATGTTATTTCTTATGAAACAACTGGTTTCATATTTACATCATTCCAAACAGCTGTAATGCAGTAACTGCATTGCTAATAACGTCAGAAGCTCCAATAAATGCAGAGCTGATCTTTTCATTTTCATTCTACTTCAGAGCACTCCACCTGTCCTTTGAACATCAGAGTAAAATCATAACCACAATAGCCATTCTATGCACTATTATTTTTAGATGTAGTAACAAAGTAAGCTTCTAATATTTCAGTCATAATAGCTTATACCCATACTATTCATAAAGAAATTTCTACCCATGGCAATTATTTCACCTGCAAGGTCTGATGAAGAACACAGACCTACCACAGTGTGAAAAGTTAATCACCTGTTGGGACAAACACTGCCATCCTTCAAGAGGTCCAGTAAGGGCCCAGTGCTGTCTATCCAACCACACTGAAATCTCTAATACTTGTATGAAGAGAATTTGCCAAATTGTTTCCTCCATAATTAAACATATTGACAGGAATGTCATTAATATTTTAGGCTTTATGACAATGACCAAGTAGTTGGTTTTGTTGTTGTTTTGGGGTTGGTGGGTTGTTTGGGTTTTTTTAAACAAAGATGATAAATTTGTTGATGCATATGCAGCTCTCTCTTGACATCTGATTTATCTGATCATATACAACCAGTATTTTCAGACAATAATCATCTGTATTTACTCCATAGTGCAGATACCCAGTGTAGTTTCCTACTACTATTAGATTTTATTTCAGAGGACTAAAAAGAACAGAAGTAAATGGACAAATGGATAAAAAGAAAAATCAGGAAAATCCCCATAGTTACTAACGAAAATGCATGTAGAAAAGAGCTAAAACATCAGCCCCATGACAGCAGGAATTTTCAGAGGTCTGTTTCTTCCCTTTTAACTCGTATTTAATGGCACAAAACCTCTAGATTAAGAGGGCAGGCTAGGATTTTGTGTGTTGTTTCTTTTTACCTGTGGTAGTGGTGGTGCTGGTGCCAGGTTCACATCATTTTGGCATGGAAATTCTCCAACAACAGGGCCTATTTAACATCAGCAAAATTAATTATGGGACCATAATTTAATGACTATCTTTTAGTTAACGGATTAACTGTTTTCTCTTATAAGACAGGTATCTAAAAAAAGCACCTTTATTTAAATATTTAAAATTTTAAATTTTAAATATTTAAATTTTAAGTATCACTAAATAAGGTTTTATAAACCTTATTTAACCTTATAAACCTTTTATATTCCATGTCCGTCTTTAGAAATATCGATATTAATCCATTATTTTATCTGAAAACATAAGTTGAGGCAGTGGCTTTTATTAATGTTACTTATACATAAAGAGAATGTAGAAATAAAAATTGCTAATCTGTTGATCAATCAATACTTAAAGCTGCTTCTCAGTACAAATTATGAGAACAGTAGCAAATGCCAGAGTACAAACAAGAGCAGTGCAAGAACAGCACATCATTTGATAAGGACATGCCTATAAAAGTGCAGAGGTTTCTCGAGGTACCAAAAATCTGGACAGCAACCCCAAGTATTCCCTGCCTATCACCATTCATGCCCTACTCCAACTACCCCAAAATTTATTTTTGCATTTCTAATCTCTTTTTTTTTTTTATAGCATAAGAGAGTCCAAATGCCAGATTAAAAGATTTAGGACTGGGGAGTTATTTTAGGACTGGTTATAATTTCTCTAAGTAACCACTTGTTGTCTTGCAAGCTCACCCTTGTCTTGGGAAGATACCATTCCAAGCAAACAATACCCAATCTAGCAATACAGTTACTATACTTTAAGAAGTCTTCTCTAGATAAAGAAAAGTTTTAGTATTTCTATTTAGCAATTAGCAGTCATGAAAACTGGAAAGTTGCTTTGAAGTCAGCCTTCCTTACTCAGCTGCAAAGCTACAATTTCTACACTACCACAGAAGTCAATCCTTCTGAGGCAGAAAGGAGTTTCATGACATGCATGCAGTACCTACTTCTCTCTGTACTACAGAAAAACCTTTAATATTTTTGACTTTGCAAGCAAATGCATATTGGAATTTAATCACCATTTAAATATAAAATGGTGAAAGATTTGCAAACAAAACCTTAGAAGTTTTTCCTCTCAGTTTATTTATATTAACCAGAAACACTTCTAGCCCGTTCCTTCTTGAATTCTAAAATGGAACAATACAGTTTAGAACACACAACTGATTTTACTTCAAAATAAAACCTAAATAAAAGTTGGCCTTCTTAAGTTTGAATAAAATGTTTGACATTCCTAGAGGTTTTGGGTTTTGTTTGTTTTCCCCTTTGAGGGTGCTTGCTGTGGACTTTCATTGCTTGTCTGGCAAAAAAATACTCACACTGGATTGATAACTCCAAATTCTAATTTTGGGTTGGTTGGGGGATTTTTCCCCTGTAGGACTATTACAAAGTTTAATGTTTGTTTTAAAATATCTTGTTTAAAGCAGATGTGGTATTTTAGGATATACTGTGTTATTATCAATATACTTCAGAATACTGATAAGCTGAAAAACTTGTCTAAAAAAATCCACAGAAAATCTGAAGCACCCATGTGAAGTAAACCCAGAAAAAGCCCCACCTTTTTTCCTCTGAAAAATATCTTCTCCAAAGCTGAGTTTTTCTTACAGTGGATTTGTATGATATAACATGGCTATCTGTAACTATGACTTACTGGAACAGGAATTGATAAAATATTAGATTCAGCACAATACTTACAGGAATCCATTTCCCTTGCAAGGACATGTACTGATACCTTGTGTCTTCTGGGAGCATCTATTGCCAACAGCACCTACAGTAAAAAATATCAAGACCTTAAGGTGTAGGAAGTATTCCTTAGACATCATAAAATAGTAAAAAGAACAAGAGCATTTGAATTTTAATTTAAGCCTTAAAATGAGGGATGAATTTTGGGATGTGCCTTCAAATATTATTAAAAGTCATCCACACAGTACTCCTGAATTATTTTACAATCAAATTAAGCAATTAATGTATTGCTTGGAACTCAGAAAACCTGTAAGTAACAGAAATTCAGCCATTAACTATCATAGTATCAGGAATGCAACCTAAAATCTCTGCAGAATTTTCAATCCCTAGAAGCCTTCGGGAAGCACATCACCCTGAACACAATCACTAAATTCAGCTGGACAAGCTCACCAATCTAGCCTGCAATGTTTGCTCTGGAACGCTGGATAATCATGTATTGAGCACTGCTATAAGCAAAATAGTATAGATTCCTACAAAGCCAGAATATGCATACTTGTTCAAGTTATCATTTATTCAATAACGAGTACTGAAATTCCATTTACTAACTTCATGTATGCTATCGTACTATTAGAAAAATTAATCAATCCTCTCTGGCTAAGAGAGGGAAAAAAGACAGACACACACATGCTCATGCTTCTTCATGGGCAGGAATCTTCCCATCCAATAATAAATTCTGAAGACATTAAGTCGATCTTATTTTCCAAAGAACTCCCTGAGCTACCAGCTGCTCCGTAAGTAATGAAACTCCATGAGCACTTTGCAATACAGTGAAATATCATCACCTCTTACACATTACAAAACCAAGAACGACTCCCAAGGTTTTGTTAATACTGGTGGAGGGGTGACAGGGACAGGAGAGGGATGCATTTCAATCACTTATATTGGCTATCCATCCAAATGTGCAATTACTGCATCATTATGCTGTTCCTTTGCTCTGCCTAACCATTAGAGGAAGAAAAAAACCCTAGTGATTTACAGTGAACAAAGCTTTAAAAGTATCTGTTTCATTCACAATTCATGCCCATAAAATCAGCTGAATCACTGATTGGTTGGAGAAAAAGATAAAAGAACAAATGTGCAATTTTGGCCAGGCTTGGTCATAGAGCAGCACATTTTATATCCATAAAGAAAAGATAAATGAAACAAGAAGAATAAGAGCCAGCAAGGGAAAAAACCAAAACAAAACCCTATAATTCTGTGCGATTTTTACAGCTGCTATTAAACGAAGTAATATTCAGGAAATAAAAGATACCTGCATTCATTTTACCATCTACCTCAAACAGGTGTCAGTGTACCCCTTCAGAGCACAAATAAGATTCAGTTGCAGCTCCATCTCATTCTAAGTAACATTTTAGCTGCAATGACTAACTTACTTTGTAGAACTGTATAATGTCATCCTTGGTCAGGGTCTTTAGATAAGCCACTTCAATGTTATCTGCAAAACAATACTACAAATTAGTGTAAGTCTTCAGATCACAGCTGGTTAATAGCACACTGCATATACAAAGTATACTTCTTTCAAATTCAGACGCTGTAATTGACTGCAAATGAAAAGCTTTTCATTGTTATCTTTCAAGTTAATACTTGATTCACTAAAAGTGTCAGTAGAACCTTGGCAAAAAATTATACTTCTAAGTATAATATATATTAAGTGTAATATATAATTATATATAAGTATACATAATATAGTAAGTATATATAGTATAATATATAATTATATATATATAATATATAGTAAGTCTATTTGATTGGACTTACTAAAAAATGCACGTTTGAAGAATACTGACTGCACTGTGGGATACTCAGTAGCTAAAATAGATATGCCTACTCTTGTGTATTATCTTCAAATCAGTTACACATTTCTAATGCAGACTGGTTAGAGATGGTGTTTATTCACAGTTAGGTAACAGCACAGTAGGATAATTTTACAGAAATGCTAAGGAATGGTGCCTACATACCCCTTCAGAAGTAGTCACAGCTTTAAGGTATCTGGGGACAACGTGTTTCAGTTGCTACATTCCTTCATATTAATTAAACTGTCATGTACTAATCACCTAATATCATTGCTGCTTAAGCAGAAAGGTTTCTTGTAGGTGTGCTGCTTGCTTTTCTTAAGATCAGCAAGAAGATCAAGGAAGAAACACGTGCAAGAGAACAAGCAGCCAACAAGCCTGTAATGCAGGCTGTAGGTAATATTGAATTCTATATAGAGGAAATTAAAATCAACAATACCTAGTTTGGAAAACTAGGTAAGATTTGGAGAAAACAGTAGAAGTAGTAATATTAAAAATGTACAAACAAATCCTTCCACTTCTTAAAGCTGGAATATGAATTTCTGATTTTGACAATTCTAGTAATATTAAAATCATTTACGATATAAAGTTACTAGTTACTAGGGAAGAGGAGAATTAAAGATATAAAAGTCAAGGGAAATAATAAGTGGGATTTAGATATGAAAAATATGGCTACACTTAGCAGTAAGAAATTCCAGAGAGATAATATTGATCCAATTATGGTATAAACATAAACACTAAAGGCAGAGAAAAATCAGACTATTTCATCAGACACAAAAGAAAAAAGTACTTGAAGTGGTAAGTTTCCATGCCACTTCTTATGCTCAGGCATGAAACCTTGTCAGTCTCTAGACCAAGCCAGATGACAAGTCAAAACTCTTCATTACTAAACAGCTCAGTGAATCATTGTGAAGCAAAAAGACTGTATTTGCTATCATGGAAAGCCAATACACAAAGCAGAAGAGAAGTCACAGAATACAGAATTAGTTTTATGGAGGAAGCATATTATGCATGAAGACAGAAAATTGCACCTGTGAATAAGAGTCAAGACATGAAAATGTCAGGAAAAACTGATCTGTACCTAAACTGATTGTTTTTTAATGCTAGAAACTGTATTACTAATGTGTTTAACTGTATTAGTAATGTATCTCAGTATTTAAAAAAAATTAAAATACATTTTTAAAGTGTTTTAAAAAATACAATTTAAATATGATGTAGGACCACTGAGTAAATAATTGTCAGTCCATTTTCAGTAATGACACTAGAAGCTGGATCTCATTTGGTCTCCTACAAACCTATAACCTTCAATGCATCATAGGTTAAAAAAAACAAAAAAAAATTAGTGTTTCTTCAAATCCACTCTAAGCTGAGACACACTGCATGTTAGTTAAGATACCTGCTGCTGTCTCTGCCAGCACTCCATCAAAACAACTGCACAATGCAAAGAGAAACAGGGTTCATATAAATGTGTGTACTGGCAGGAATGTCAGTGTGTATCTGACTGCATCTCAGGGAAATTGACAGTAAATTATGTATAGGCTATGTAAAAGTTAAAGTTGTTCCCAAATGAATATGACACTCAACAGTCACAAATGCAGCCAAACTAGAGCATTCTGTTTTAAAGGAATTACTATTTGTCTTACCTCTGTCAAAGTTATACTGCTGGGAAATTATTTCTCCCCAGTATTTAGCACATTCTGCAGACAGCTTCTTTGGTTTGTCTAGACGACGAATTGCTAAAGCTTGGATGTGTTTCTGGAAGGCCTCTTCTGTCATGTCTTCTATGCATTTCTCCATAGTTTTTAAGAATGCTTCAACTCTGCTCTCTAAATAGTGTGGTGGCTTTTCAGATTGGATAATAAATCGCAGTCCTTGGATGCCATTTGCCCGACGTGGACCACTGAACACAATGTAACCTTGGCAAAACAACAGCAGACACAAATTAGAAGAAGTCCTTTGTCACAGCGCTGAGTTTGCCAAATGTGGCATGTTTGGCAAGAATGCAATGCTATGCTAACTTAATTCTGTGTTATAAATACAATAATGCAGGTTTTAAAAGGTGCCACTGCATTTTTTTTTTAACATTTAACATTTTTAACTCAGTTTAGGGGAGGGGGAAGGAGGAGATGAGGCAGACTAAGAAAAAACAAAAGCAATTCTGTCATCAGGATCAGGTTACCAGAAATAAAGCTGTACTCTAGTGCTTCATTAGACTCAACATTAGAAACTTATTATTTTTTAATGTCTAATCTGAATTCTCTTTGCTGCAATGTAAGACCACTGCTTCCCATTTTATCAGTTAGATAAAAAGTATTATTCCCTTCCTTTTTGTTGCATGATTTTCTAATCTGCACAACTAATCCTTTCTTCAGTCTTCCTCCACCCTTTTAATAACAAATCTATCACATTGCAGTCTTTTAAATGTTGTTTTATAGTTTTCTTACAGTTTCCTGATGTTCATGTCAAAACTGCTTACAGTTTTATTTCAGAGTTTTTATCTGAACTATTTAGGAATATTACTGGGAGTGTATCTTGAATGCTTCCATTTATATTTCCCAGCATTTTACACAGCAGCATGACACTGCTGATTTATGTCCTACTTCTGATCCACTGTACCCTGCAGAGTTTTCTACAAAACTGCTACCTAGCCAGTTGCTTCCTGGTTTGTATCTGTGCCATTGGTTGTTCCTGCCAAACTGTTCCTAACAAATTGCATCTTATCTTCATTCAAGTCATGTTTCTAAAATGTCAAACTAATTTTAAATTCTAACTCTATCTTCCCACACACTTGCAGCCTCTCCCAAATTAGTATTATCTGAAGATTCAGTGAGTATCCTCACTCTTCCATCATCCAGAATTTTGATGAATATACCATGGAACACTGGATCACAGCAGAGCTCTGTTTCCTAAATGAACTATTCTCTATTCTTCAGTCATGACCTTCCAAAACCCAAATGTGTAGTTCTTCCACCTAGGTACTCCAGTAACAGTCTCTCAGTTACCATCTATGAATTTAGAGCTAGCTTGAAAATTTATTCCATATTTTCCTGGAATTAGAATTGAACTGACTGATCTATAATTTCCCTGCCTTTTCTCTTTCCTTTTTTTAAGCAAACATGTAGCATTTAGCTGTGTCTATCTTTCCAATACCCTATCATCCACAAATTTTCCATTTTAAGACTTCTAATTCCAGGATTTCCTAATTTCATTATCTGGAATAGAATGCAGAGTTCATCATATTTTGAACTTTTTAAAAGCTTCTAATTTAATCAGATTAATCTGTTACTTTCCCGTTCAAAAGTAAGAAATGAACTTTGATCATCAGTGTTTATTTTAGAAGTCATTTGGCCACATTGACATTTTAAGTAAAAACTAACTAAGCCATCCTGAATTTTCTGATGATTTGAACATTCTAATTTTAATAATTTGAACACTTTTTTTTCCATCACTGCCAACTTTTCTCCTACACCTTCTCATACTGCTTAACCATTCATTGAAAGAGTTCTTGTTACTACTTCTACTGTTCAGCAAACTTCTAATTCTTGAACTTCTTTTTCCCTAAGCTTTCTCAGAAATCTTACTAACAATTCCATGAAGTTTATTGGATTTTGATCGTATTTCTATTGTCTCCCCTCCTAAGTCTCGTGAGCTCTAGTATTTGGCAATTACAAAGTGCTGGACTAAACCAGTTCTACCTCAGTTCCCCCCTCTCTCTTTAGCTGCTACTTCCAGCTTCTGTACAAAACCTGTCACCAGCACATTTCAAAAACCTGTTAAATAACCTGGGTTCTATCCTATTTTCAGCAGGCATATAGATAGTTGAAATTCCTATGATGAATATTGTATGGCTGGTTCTGCTAGTTGCTCATGAAAAGCCTAATCTTGCCTGACATCCCTGGCAGTCATCACACTGAAATATTTGTCTGCTTCTCACCTTTGGAAAATCTGTACTCCTCCTCACCAGTATTTCAATCATGTGAGCTGTCACACAAAGTCTCTGTCCCCCTTTCTTACTCTGTCTGGAATAACCTCACCAGTTTTCAGCCTTACTGGTTCAGATAACAATTATTTGTACTTATTGGTGAACAGCTATAGTCTTAAAAAACCTGAAACGTGTTTAGGTTTTCACCAACACAGTAGCTTACCATTATCCACACAGCAATATTTCTAAGATAGGGCTTATAATTTAACAGTTGGACTTGGTGATCTTAGAAGTCTTTTTCAACCTAAATGAATCTGGGATTCTATGAATCATGAAGTGCACCTAGAAGTAGGATCACAAGCAGGAAACAACAAACTACTACTGATTCTTTAAGATCTAGAAATTTAGAGAACTGATCCAATCTCCTTTTGGTAAATTCTAATATGAGGTTTTCTGTACAGTGATCGTACTTTTTTGAGTTGGAGTTGATTTCAGATATTTCAGACATCATAAAAATCATGCCTGCTTGTTCTTATTTTAGACTCTGTGCACAGTAAAATTTCATTTGAGTCATCAGCGGTTAAGATGATTTACATTTACCAAGTGCCCTTTAAATGGCATTCACTAGGCAGGGAGAGAACAGCTCCTGAGGTCTCGTGTGACTGTGAGAGCTCGTGTGTGCACAGCCCAGCCCCCGGGAACTCACCTAACTGCTCCTGCGTGCGCAGGGTATTGAAACACGGCTCCGAGATAATCTGGCAAAAGAGCTCCAAAAACATATTCTCCGAGGTGCTCTGCATGTCTGTCTGGTAATATATTTCAATGCCACAGTTGTTATGAACTTCATTTCTCTGTTGATATACAAACCAACCTCCTAAAAGACAAAGTTAAAACACTGAAGTCCATGAAAGTGTACATTCTTACTGTTCGCAATTAAAAAGATAATAGTCTAAGGTTTGTGGAATGGAATTATTATAAGTGGTTTAGGACTGGTAAAGCAGAATTTCCACTAAGAGCATACTTTTCATGAGACAAGAAAAGAATTTATTATTTTACCAACAAAATTTTGCCGCTTGGGAACCTCAGCAAGCAAATTGAAACTGGCTGTCTCTCTTCAAGCAAATATTTTTGGAACTGCAGTGAAATTCTGCATTGCCTCTACTGTGTAAACAGTTTCTAGAGACAATCTGCCAGAATTTATTATGAACATTAAAAATAATTCAGCATTTAATACTAACAACTTCTTTTGTATCTGGTAACTTGCACAGACGATCAGCTATGGGTAATTTATCTTGTCT
The DNA here is from genome assembly GCF_052056855.1 of Sturnus vulgaris. NCBI lineage: Eukaryota > Metazoa > Chordata > Aves > Passeriformes > Sturnidae > Sturnus > Sturnus vulgaris. Next base: position 22,804,886 of record NC_142250.1, on the reverse strand, counting down.
GTATAGCTACATATGTCACCACTCCCAGCAATACTTTGAACCTCCTTTCTTAAAAAAACCACACTTCACCATGGAAGTAAAAGCATACAAGCACTACAAGACCAAAAGAATTTGTGTAAGGGAAAAAAAGTTATTTGTGTAAGAGCTTTTTGTTTTTCCAAGGAGTCATTACATGGAATTCTTAATGGTGAATTAGTACTCAGAAATGCTCAAAGAATGGTGTTTGTTCAAATGTATATACCATGTGCAGCAGAGAGTGGGGCAGAGCTCTTACTTCCATAAATTATAAGAAGTGACTTGGAACTGAAGTGCAGAATTGTATGATCATAGAAGGGCTTTGGGTTGGCAGTCATCAAAAGATCATCCAAGTCATCCCAAGAAGTCCAATTTACATACGCAAATTAAAATCAAATTAATTGTCAAATATTCTAGAAAGATCAATGTATTAGTACATAATTTTATTAGCAAAACCATGTCCTAACTGTATTTCTGAATTTGAGTTCAAAATAACTTGAAGTAAGTTTAACTTCAAAATAACTCCTAGCAACACAGTAATATGCATTTTAGAATGTTGTTAGCAAGAAGAATCTCAATTTAATGTGCCTTAATTATCGTAAATAAATCATTTAACTTACTGTCAGGAAGCTGAACTTCTCTGTACCTAACTAGCTGACTGGGAAGGAGTGGTTTTGTATGAGCATGCTCAATGAGAGTGTCCTCAACCATCTGCATAATTCCTAATGCAGCCTGGAAGAGAAAACATAAGAGGATTTTTAATGATCATTAGCTATTCTGTATTTAACAGCAGGGTAAGACTTTGCAATTATTGATGGTACTGTTGTGAGAAAAGAAAAAATTAAGAAAATAGAAAGTAGGGATATTGTAATTCAATACAAATACAGTAGAAGTTAAGTAGATGAGAGAATGTGGGAGTATGAGGGGAAAGAGCTTTTTTGTGTCTTCTTTATGTTTAAATTGTCTACGTGTTTAACTACTACTACTTCCTGCCAGTGCTTCTGGAATTAAGGCTCAATGGGCTTTTATTTTTTTTTCCTACTTTCCCTCCATCATTTGATATGCTCATATTACAAAGTGAGAATGAGATACCTCAAATTATGTTTGCAAAGCAAAATGGCATTTCAGTAGATGAAAATTTTTAGAAAACAAATGGTTGTGGTCAAGGATGCATTTCATTGATGTGTTGGTGGTGTTAAGACTCATTGCCCAAATATTTATTTTATTTGATGGATTACAGTAACAATTAAAAAATATACAGAGAGTGAAAAAAAATCCGAAGTCATTATTTTCATTCAAGGACTTAACGTCAACAGCTTCATCTCTTAAGGGTTATGTGTTCTGGTAGCCTGCACACTGGAAATTACAGGAACTTGCTATAAAGTAGTTTTGGCTGAAAGCTAAAATCTCTCACTCTGCATTGCCATAAACTCACAACACAAGTGATTTTATCAAAAACATGCAAAAGGTTTGAAAACTTAATAAACATACACCCTACCAACACCTCCAAAACCCCCATGCAGTATCAAAGACAAAAATATTGAGGTATAAAAACAACAGTTTAAAAAGTTAGAGAAAAAGACTATTCTTTCAATCAAGTCATCATATTAGAATATTGACAACAATGCTCAGACAGATGTTCTCAACAGGATTACTTTACTTTTCATCCACTTACAAATAAATAAAAGAAATTGTAAAAAAAAAAGTATTAGCATGAAATTAAAGAAAAAAAAAACAGAATTTCAAGCGCTGGATAAATCTAATTTTTCAAGTCCAGATTCACCGAAATTTCTTTTCATGATTGAAGTGTGTCACAAGACAATGTAAATTTTGATTTAATTCTAGTTAGAAACAATTCTTGGGTCCAGGTTAGAATTGCTGAGTTTTATCAGTGATTATCACATCATGGGTACTGAAGGATAGATAGCTTTTTCTACTTGCATCTATTCAGGAAGGTTTGCAGATAATTTCTAAACATTACACAGCTATGGGTGTAACAGGACATCCTTCCCAGTTCTTTAGCTGTAGGATTGGATAGGCACCCATTATGCCAGGTAAAGAACACACTTCTCTGACATAACTGCATCATCCTGGAAATCAGTTCTATTTCCAGAAGCAACTGACTTTCATATATAAACATGTAAGAAATAAGGAAGGAAAAAGAGGCTATTTTTTAATTTCTCTGCAAGAAGAACACTCTATAAAATTTTTTAACAAGTACTTTAGAGACATTCTTGACAAGTTTGTCTCTCCATGCTATTAGCTCCTTCCCATCTTATTTTTTCCTTCCTTACAAGTTAACTTTCTCTTCCATAAATTCAGCAGTCACTAGCAGAGTCTATAAACAGCTCCTGCTAGTAAACTGTTCTAACACAGAATACTGTAAACAAGCCTTATGAAAAAAGAATGCAAAAACATACCAAAAAAGTACTAAAATTTGTATTGGTACATATATTCAAGTATTTCTTAAGATTTCGTATGCCCATACAAACTGTTACTCTTTTAATGGAGGACAAAACAAATGTTTTCTTTTACTCCCCTGAGAGCTGACACTTGGCTTTTTATGGTCCACCATTCCTGTTTAGCTATGTGCAAACTACTTAACTTGGAAGGATACTGGATTCTTAAAACTTTGCTAGTTATTCTGAAGGTTTTCAATGAAAAAAGCAAGATCTGCAGCACATCATTCGTTCTGGAGCTTGATCACAGTAATGACAAGTAAAATAGACTTTCAAATACTTAGATCCTAAGTTGTTTTTATTAAATTTCCATGAGCAATATCGAGGCAGCACTTAGCCTAATAAAGCTAAAGTGGAAAAAATTACACCCTCATACTCCTATAAAGATAAAAAAAAGTATAAAGTTAAATTACGAAATCACATTTGGCAAAACTGCTTCAAGATCTGCAAAGATTAAACTAGTGCTCCATTTTTATGCTGCTTTTAAATAAAAAATGTTTTATTAAGAAAGTATCAGACCAACCTGTTTTGTTATATTGCCATGGAGAAGAGCTTCGATGTGTAACCGTGACAACAGCTGTGCTATGAAGGCCTTGAGACGGGGAAGGGTGACATCTACAATAGGTATTTACATAGTTAAATCACTCAAATGCATTTTTAAAGGCCTAAGTCATCATTAGATACAGAGCACTTCTCAGAGGAGGAGAAATCTGTCACTATAAAGATGTGAATCTCTTTTAAAAATGCAACATTGGAATGCTTCCAGGTCTAAATAGCAGCACTCATCATATAGCTTATTTCACTTAGAATTCACATGCTGGCTTGACCCAGATTAAAAAAGAAAAAAAAAAGAAAAGAAAAGAAAAAGCTGCCTTTCCAATCATGCTGAACAAACACTCATTCTCCAGAGAAAACACTTGCAATCATTCATGTTGTGCTCCAAGGAAAAGCCTTAGTTATTTACTAAACAAGCAGCATGTAGTTTATAATGCTCCAGAAAGACTCTGTGCATTTACCATCAAAACTAATAAAAGAACCTCAACCCAAATACAGTGTTTTGATAATAACTTTGGAACAAACGGTACACAAGAAAAATATTTTGGCAATGTATCCTAGAGGACACATGCACAACACATACACACACATTCTATCCAGCCTATCCTGACAAAGCAGTTTGCATATACAGTACAAAATATAGTTTAACATATAGAATCAATGGAGCAAGAGGAAGGATGGTTAGATGGGGTATTCATGCATATATGTTCTGAATCAATCCCCTGAAACAAATACAAAAGCTAGGTGTTTTTTTTGAAAAGAATGTTGGTGTATTTCAAAAAGATATTACAAGACATTTTGCAAATTGTCCCAGGACAGTTTTACTGTTTGCAAATAATAAAGTACAGGTAAGGCAAAGTTCTTCAGCTATTACTACAAACATAGAATTACCACAGAATGGCTTGGGTTGAAAGGGACCTTAAAGATCATCTAGTTCCAACACCCCTGCCATGGGCAGGGACACCTTCCACTAGGCTGGCTGCTCAAAACCCCACTCCATCTGGACTTGAAAAATCACTTAAATCTCTTAATTTGAAATTTCTTTTTCCTTCACATATACTGGGGCGCCTACTTTGTGCTAAGAGTCACAATGTTCTTTATTATTGTTGTCATTATCTACAGAAAGTACATCTTTTTTGTTTATTAGCTACAATTCTTTATTATCTACAGAAACATAAACTAGGATTCTCTGATAATGGAAAAAACAAAATAGCTTGCACATGGGGAAGTACAATGCAGATACACTCCAATGTGCCTGTAAGATACCAACTAGAGCCAAATGATTTTACCAATGCTGATTAAGTACATTCATATACCCCCAAAGTTAGTGAAGTTTTGCCTGAACTTTTATGTGCAAGTTTTTCCATTTGAGGCCTTTTCCATGAACTACTCTACTTTCTTGAAACTGGAGGGCAAGTGCAGGACGACCAGCATCAGCTCGGGCCTGGCACTTGAATAGTGAGCAGAGCTCAAAAGAAGGTACCCTTAATAGTTAAGTAACATAGGACAAAAGTAATAAAGTGGCAGAACATTACCATCTAGAGCTTCTTTTAATTCATCTTTGGTCCAAGCAACTTCTGTCATCAGGAGTCGGAGATAATACATTGCATGCTGGTGAGGCTGTTCAGCCCTGAAGTTGTTCAGTGATCTCATGTACTAAACCAAAATAATCAGGTTCAAGTTAGAAATTGAGAAATAGAGTTCTAAATATATTAACATTGTACTTTCAACTTTGTATCAAAAAGATGTGGTTCAGATACTGAGAACATTCTGTTGCGTGTTAGAACTCTTAAAAAATTGTGTTATATGACCTTAGTAATAATGTGGGCTTCTGAGCCTTTGGTTAAGCAGAAACCACTAAGATGGTTGAAATGTGCATGAAATCAAACTTGCCCATAAAATTAATGTCCAGAATTAAATTACTGCAGTTAAACAAGAATTTAGATCAAGTTGCTCCAGCCAGCAACTGATTTACATTGATCTAAATTCTATGACAACTGACTAGGAGTGGGGGAACACTGCTAATAGAAAATGTATTTTTTCTCCCTGTCGTCTCCTTTGGCTGACTTGGTTAGACAAAATCTGGAGCATCTGGAAAATTCTCTGCATGTTTTGCATGGATAAAGAAGGTATGAGAGAAGAACCGGAGAGCTTCTGCAAAAAAACCTCCTTTCTAGTCCAGCTGCACTTTTAAAAAATAAGCAAAACCTCTTTCTTTTACCAGAGAAACCGGAAAGTACAAATTAATAGTTTTGGCAAGCTGGAAGCACTTCCAGTGCAGGAAAAAAGTAACTCATTTCAGGGCACATGAGTGACCAATAGCAAGCCTCAGGTTGCTGAGGATGTATCCTTCTGTCTGCTCCAAACCCAAGCCAGAAGTTGGTATCTCCCTTATATGTTTGGCCTAGACATGGAGAGAAAATTGCAATCTCCTCAGCTAATGTAACTTCTAGAAATCAGCATGTACTAAAGGTTACCTTTGCACCAAAGGTTCACGGCCCAGGAGCCAAGACAAATCTGGGGAAAAGAAATGTTGCTAACTTTTTCAGCATTCCCTTTCCGTCTTCATCTATTTTCCACTTATTTTATGGCTAGGTCCTACTGAAGTCTTTCCAAGTTGCAAAACAGGATATAAAGTTAAGATTTTCCCTTCCATCTCCCTAGTTAGATTTCCACTCCTACCAAAGCAAGCTGTGCTTCCTTGATACATCATAAGAAAGACTGACTAAAAAAAGACTCCAGAACCAGTTATTTTTAACCAAAGAATGTTATATACACAACTCCAAGGAACTCACAGCCACAAAAAGGAAAACAGCATCTGAAGTCCCACTAATGCAGAAGTTCACTTTCTATTTCCATGGATAGTCAACCCTCAGATCTCCTATCAGGTGAATGCATTCAATTTTCAATTATTTCAAAATGTGAATTTCTCATGCAGCTTACCGCTTCCTTGATAATTTCAAATCGCTTTTCATCGATCTCAAAAGTAGCCATTTTCTCAATGATCTTCTTGAGCAAGATATGTTGCTTGTCATTATAACCTTTCACGGAGAGCTATGGAAGAAGTGCATGAGTTACTTTAAATGTGGAAGATAAAAGAATAAAACCATTACTAAGTCTTGTACAATTCAATGAGCAATGCACTTTTCAATACTTACGCTATGGAACATTTCATCATTCTTAAGTTAAATCCCTTTACCCACCAAAAGGTAACTAACTGACAAATATAATATTGCATATTTGCACAGGAGTTCTAAATGCACAGAAGTAATGTAATTTCTGTTGGTGTAAGCAAACTGTACTCAGAATACAGATTTTTAATGTTTACAGTGTTGAGTCTTGGAGTACTGAAACGGTTTTAATCTAGGTTTCTCACTTTAGTAATAAAGTCTGGATTCACAACCTTCTAAAATACTCTCTCCAATTTACTTTTACCCATGGTTCATACCTATGTTGATCAAAGAGTATTTAAGTAGAAGTAAGGAATACTACAAAAAAGGAGTGCTATAAACAGCAGCACACTTTCTAACCAGCATGCTGCTGAGCTGAAACATCAAGGTAGTCATCCTGGAATTGTAATGATATATTGACCTGATCATACATATTTTTAAAAGTATAAATGAAATAGACTTGCTCATTTAAAAAATAACATAAAACTTAGAAGTTACTGTATTATTTCATCAAGCTACAGAAAATTCTTCTGACAAAAAAAAGGAATTAAAAGGTTTTTTGCAGGGAAAAGCTTCAAAATTTGGTATCTCGAACAAGGAATTTGATTAGATTTGTGCAGTTTAGCTAGGAGTAAAACTAAACTTTAGAACACAAACAAACATACAGAATTCCTGCTTCTCAGTAGGAAGAATTTTTTTGATCTGCAGTTGCTGAAACATAGCTGAACAATGAACTTGAAAAAAAAGTTTTCATAAATGGATTTATGACAAAGGCTGGTATCCTAAATTAGCATAGGAACCCAAAGTGTTCAACAATCACCATAGGTGACTTCTCAGAGTAGTATCTGCCTTTGCTCAAAGCATCAATACAGTCACTAATAAGTTACACCTATTAATTATAAAACTTTGCACAATATGGAAAATATTACAAGATCTCAAATAATATTTAAAATAACTGTGACTAAAAATGAAGACAATTACACACTTCTTTTTTTTAAGGAATTAACCCTAATCATAGAAACATCAGCAAGCTTTGAAATTGAGGATAACCACTGTTTGCAGTAAGTCAGTTGAATGCAACCAGGAAATTAGATTTGTGTTGGATTAAAAAACAAATGCAGCACTCTCTCATATAGACAATATACAGTATGTTCTTCTACTAAAATGCTTTGGAAAATAACATTTCTGCAGGAAATTTCAAAACACATTCTGGTGTATAATGGTGGTTAACAAAACCTTTTAACAAACTTCAAGAGAGACTAGTAAATTCTCCTATCATAAATCTCATAGGAAAAGCTGAATAAGAATAATGCATTTATCATTATACCAGAATTTATCAAGTATTGTCAGCAGATTACAGCAGATTATAAAGCACGTGATAAAAACAAAAGAAAGAGCCATAAATATCCAGCATTGCATTCTAATGAACACATGCACAATCCATCTCCACAGCTCACTACAGTAGAATTAGAGTATTATAACAGAATCTGTAGAGTTGAGGATTCATTCAACAGAAAAGTTAATCTTTTTATACAGAAACCAGCAATAGTACTTTCCAGATTATCATGCAAGCAAGTAAAAATGTGAACCAGAATGCAACAACTGCACTACACACGTTCACAAGACACTGCAATCTTAAATAGGTCACTCAGTATTGATTAAAATACAGTCTTGCATTGCCTTTAATTCATGAGATATATGCAAGGAAAAAAAACCATTAACCATCTCATTTAGAAATGCAGAAGTCAAATGTTTTCTCCAAGCTCAACAACTCCCAAGCTGTTTCATTTCCTCCTGTGTTCTTTTCTTACTTACAAGTATTGCATTCATTCCTGATGCAATGCCATAGACCAAACCTGAGAGGCGTGCTGCATATGTATACTCTTTTAAATCATCCTTCAATAACCTGATAAACAGGTATGTCATGTTGCAATGGAGAGGATCAGCATAAATGTAGCGACTAACAAAAAGAAAAACAAAAGAAATGCTTTGATACCTCAGGCAGTGACAAGGTAATGGATGAAGAAACATGACTGAAGAGTATGTATATGCAGCCTCATGATCAGTAGCTCTTGAACAGGAAAGCAGAAATATACTATTTATTTAATAGCATGAGAAGGGGGTCTTTTACCCCATCAGTCAGAAAGTTTTTAGTAGATATCTGACCAATAAATATGTAAGCTTGGATTAAGGTTGCATTTTTTTAATGGAGGAAGAAATCTTACAAATGAATTAATTTCATGAATGATATAAAAATAAAGAAAATTTGTTTAATGTGAACTAAAAGACTGTTGAAGACTTTTAACAAAATTCAACTTAAAATTCAATCAAAGAAAGGATGGCTAATAACCAAGATCAAAAGGACTAACAGCCTTTATTTTTTATTTAAAAGTTCTTCCATCAAATCAATATAAAAATGTTGATGAGTGGAAGTAGTTTTAAGGCTCTAAGCTTTTCCTTGATTTGGGTACTTACATACATCCCATAGATGGTATTTTGGAGATCATAGTTCAAGCCAGCTAGCTCTGCTGCATATGCATACTCGTTGAGGGAGTCTTTGAGTAGTTCAAGGTACAAATAGGCCATGTTACAATGCAAGGGATCCACGTAAGCAAATGGGCTGGAAGAAAATGTTGAAAGTAAAATATGCAGTTTAAATTATTTCTCTGTTTCTTTTGGCCTTTTAAGCTTGATCTGAAGGAAAGAGTATTTTCTGTGTTTTTATGCTGATGGATCCCATTCTGAAGGACTCCTATTTTGAAGCCAAATATGAACACATCTGAAAAGAGTTACTTAACTTGCATATGGTTTGATGACTAAACATATTCAAGATCCCAGAAATATTCTATTTGTGATCATAAATCAAGGCATGTTTTATTTACTTGGCTGCACAGTCAGAATTCACCAGGAGTAAAAGAAACTAAATATACCAACATAATTTAACAGACCAAAAAGGAAAGTCATGTACTGAACATTAAATTAATTAATACTCATGCACTATCAGTTCCTATTACAAAAATTAGGAGATCAACAATTTGTGGTGTGATAATGCACAGTACATGCCAAGGTCAGCTCAGAAGAGAAGTCTGCCATATCCATTGTCTTACTACTGGAATTTTTTCTGTTATTTTTTTAATGGCCACAACTCTCCAAAACCCGCTGTTGCATTAGGAGCACATGATCACACACAACATTGTTACAAATTTCTCAAAAAGAGAAATGCAACTCGAAGACTCAAGTCATGTTCAATCATGCTAGTTGTTAAAAACCTGTCTGTGTTAAGGACTTGAGAAGACAAGGTATTTGTACTATCTGTATTGCTAAAATCTCTGAAGTGCACAGAGTTAATCAGTTTGAGTGATTAATATGTCTGCATCCGTTTTAAATTCTATATTCTCACTTAGCTGGCAAAGGCCAACTGGGAGTTTTGAAAAAAATCACAACTACTAGACCATTAATCCCCAAGTGAGAAATAGAAAACAATTATTACAACACTGTTCTGGGAGTTGACTCCTATTACTGACAGTTTTGTAAACAAATGCTTATTTCTAGTTTACTTTTTTTTTGCTCGACTGAAATAAGTTGAACATCTCAATCACTAATGGTACATTTAAAAAAAGAAAGTTAAGTCTAGTCTTTTCCCCTTTCAAACAGTTGTAAGTGACATAGCTGGAATCAACACTGAAGTGCTGAGATGCTAACTACCTTTATAGAATTTTCGAAGCATCACCACATTACATGGTTGTTTCACTTCCTTTTAAAAAAGGATACTCTATGAGTTCCTAAGTTGCAATTCATACAAATGCAAAAGCTTATCATCCTTTTTTAGGCTGGGCAAGTCAGATGTTTTTACTGTGATGTTTACACAAGGATGCCTGTAAGGATTTTCAGTTTTGGAACAAGGTGATTTCAAGAAGTTCTTACACATATTGTTCCTGCACAATTTATATATAAAGGGAGAAACCAACCTCATCAACTTCCTCTTAATTTATCTGCACAGCAATTGCTGCTATAACATCTGGACCAGGATTCTTTCTATGCTTCATGTTGATCAGGGCTGCAGGCAGAAGAAATCCTCCTAGTTTATTTTATCATACTGAAGCAGTCTACAGTGCAAACAAACTCTTGTAATCCACTACAAGGCAGCACAGGCTTCATATTCTGATCTAGAACTGAGGCTTAGACTTTTTATGAATACCCCTGTCTCAAAGGTGGCTTTATTCACCAGTTCACTTGGTCCCATGAGATATAGGAGTGATTCCATCAAATCTCATGAATAAACACTCTACATTTCAACACTTCCTTCAATGACCATCAGCATGACCAAATGGAGACATTCTCCAAGCACCTTTTTTAAGTATCAAAACTAGACAAACCTGCTTACAATATCTTTTAGACACGATGCACCCAATATTGTCAAACTCTCCTTGCTCCTGCTCACATACAATTACCATCTCATTTTAAGGGAAAGGAAGAACCCTTGCTCCCAACCATAAGAAAAAAAGCCAGCTCTCACCTGGAACTGTTTCTAAGAGGAAAGAGGCAAATCATTCCATTACAATGGTCAGCAAAACTCAAGTACTTCTGGCTTTTTATAAGGGCTCAGTGGGATAAAAGCTCACATCTAACTGGGAAATATCATCTCCACAGATCTAGGTAAGATATCCCTGCTTGTTGCAGGAGAGCTGGACTTTAAAGGTCACTTCCAACACAAATGATTCTATGATTCTGTGTGTATTGCATACACATACCTTTGTGTGCTCTACATACATCCAATTATTATCTTCTGTTCATTCACAAACTGTTAGAGATTGAACCACTTATAGTTCACGTGAATTGATTTTATAAACCTCCACAATTGTAAACTCAGTGTCTATCTGTAAAATCCTATTTTGGATTTTGGCCAAACACAGTAGAAGGGAAAGCCATCAAGAATGAAAAAGAAGGCAAAGCACAGCAATTGTTCTCTGAATAAGAGATGGGGAGTTCCCATGGATCTTCCATTTCCTGACACATCGAAGCTGAAACAGTTGTAACCTCTGGCCTGTGGTTTCAAAAAGCAAAAAGATAAAATGCCCAGGCAACCTATTTTCCCCAACTAGTATCAAAACTGGTACCAAGACATAACACACAATGAAAAAAACCTCTGTATAATATCCTGCAAGAAAAATTTCAAGTAGCCTCTCAAAACAAGAATTTAATAGTCCATCTATATGAGCCCTCACAGTGGACCTTCCAGCAATATCACCAAATAACTTAATTAGGCAAAAGGAGAGTCCTTAAATTTTTTCTAGCTTTCAGTAGTTCAACACAGAAACAGCTGCACTTTAAAAACAGCAGTATTTTTTTAATTCAAAAGTTAGAAATTTGTTACTTGAAAGGAACATTAAGAAGGTCCATCACTGTCATGTTCACTTAAAAAGAAAGATTATCTTCCTATGATGAAAGTCATGCAAGACCAGAATTAACATTACATCATTTTATCATACATCTTGAGGTCAGAATCAAACATTCACTGATAATACAGAAAATGCTCTTCCAAAAAAGAAGTACAATCAGTTATGGGTGTCAGTTAAGTAAAACTCTAAAATTTTAAGCACTTTTAAAACTGATTTGCATTATGCAAATGAAAATAGAATTTGAGCCTAACACTATTACCAGAATAGCATTTCATAAAGAAAACACACCTTAAAATAGTTGTGATTTAGTAATTAATTTAAAAATACACAATTATTCTTAAAGAAGGATATTGCAATATGTAAAGAGTTCTGTTGGCAGGTATATTTCAGGTATAGTAATTAAAATATTAAAAAATTGGTTTAAGAGTATTTTTAGGTAAACTTTTCCTTTTAATATAGAAGGAGCACATCAAATTTCTTCCTACTCAATTACTGCATATTTTAGATGTGCCTTCCTACCTCTAAACCTTATTACATATTCAAAGTAAGGACAAAGACTCCAAAGTGTCAATATATGCAAGAAAGTGTCTGCCACACAAATGCAGATTCCCAGTAAACAAAAAACTTGTGGAGACAACTTTATGTAATATATTTAACATTGCATACCTGAAAAATTCGAAGTTGAGACAAGCTTTTGGCAAAAAAAATTTGTCATCTTGCTTGAACCATAGTTTGCTCATAGCAGTGTCCTGTGCCAAGAAAATATATTTTGTTAAGCCATCTGACTTTTAACTACAATATATGGCACTACTTTAAAAACATCTCTTCACCACTTCAAATCACTGCTTAGAATTACCCCCTTAAATTCATATTGCTTGAATTGCTATATTCAATAGACATAGTGAATACAGATATATTTACTATATTGAATATATATTCACTATATTTTGAGATCACCAAGTGACACTTCTCTCACTTTTTCCGTGCAATCACAGGCGTTTTCCATACACAGTTACAAAACAATAGCCTTGCCTAGACCCTCGACTTACTCAACAGTGGTCAAAAAAATGTAAGAGTAGCAGTCACACTTCTGCTGAATAAACAGTTCTATTGCTATTTTTATCAATTGTTGACACACTTTCAAAAGGGCAGAGAGAGTTCAAGCTGTATCTAGATTCATTTTCCTAGGAACACAAATTTCCATAGCCCAAAGTTCAGCAAGAATGAACTTTCTACTGTCTCGGTAGCAAAATACTGAAGTTTTGTACTTTTTTGTTTACTATACTTTGGAATATGAGATGATCTGTATTTTAAAAAACAGAGGAATTAAATTCTAACTTCCCAGGTTAGGCAGCAAACAGGACAAATACAGTTTACCTTGACAAGGGCAGGGTACTGTGTTGCATCCTTTTCCAATGGCAAAATCTCAAAGTTTGTAGGGATAAACTCATTCTTCATTGGAAGCTTGAATTTCCCATTCAGGTCAGCATTTTGCCATTTCTAGATCAATAGGAGAAACAATCAAGTTATTCCAATTTCTGCTTAATTAAAGCATATATAGGCTTACTTATTTTACACTGAAACAAATGATTTAAAAATGCATTCCACTACTTTATGTGCAAATATTATTAAGATAACAAGGCAAGAGAGAAATAGCAAGAGGGAAAACAAGTTGGAGCAGGCTATCAGCAGGATGAATTGCTCTTAGAAAGAGGATGACAGATAAATAATTTTCAAAAATTTACAGTAGAGAGGAGGGTGGGTTTATTCCTTATATTTTCTGCTACTATGAACTGTAAATGAAGATATTAAACTAAACACTTAACCAAGAATTCTAATCAAGAACACAGGTATGGTCAATGTAAAGGAAGTGTTCCTGTGCAATGTCTGTTCACAGCACACTCAAAAGGTCCAATTCAGCCCTAAGGTGAATTTTACAGCCATCTCTTCTAAGAAGATTAGAAAAATAGCAAGTTTCAACAACGATTCGTCCACCTCCTTTTTTTGAGGTTTGATTTTTACAATCTCATTTAACTGACAAAACATACTTGCTTTCTTTGTTGCAAAAATCAACTTCAGAAACAGTTACATATAATAGTTTTTAAAAATTCCTTTTCTAAGTACTGACCAGTTCATTAACATATAATAGAGCAGCCACTGCATATTAGGGATCTTCTACAGAAAAAACAGTGTAACATTCCCTATACTTAACATGGTTTATAACCATTAAAATATATCCATCCAATGTAATAAATATTTGCTATCTAAAAACTAATAAAACATTCTTACTTCCTTTAATATTAAACAAACTTGTTGTATGATTTTCATCCTATAAAGAGCAGCAGATTTCAGTTCCCCCTTCAACTATATGGAAAATTAGACAAAGAATTTACCACTGACTTTCATTTGCAGATATCAGAATGTTACAAATTTTAACATGCCTTAATAACTTCATCAGAAATTGCTTCTTGCTTGTACTGTGTTCCATACCACTCTTCTGTTCGATCAGTTTTTCCTTCAAAAGATTTGGAAACTATTGCAACTCTGAAAACAAAGCAACAAAGCACTTTAGCATTAATGTGTTTGAGAAAAGACTGAGACATTATTCCAAGCACTGTTTCTTCTCCATCACCAGAATACCTTTATTTCTGCTAACAGTACAATTACAGAAATTACACAGTACAAGAGCATGTATAAGTATACTGAACTACATGCTATGGTTAACCATGAAATCACCTTGCCAGAGTCATTTAATGTTGCTGTTTTTCTAAAGTGTTACACCTGAGGTTACACACCAGTAGTGCTGCATGCAATTTCTGTTTTTAAGACTCTTGCTGTTCCAGAAAACAGTTCTTGCAGTCTTCCAGAAAACTGATGAAGCAGTTACATTTTATATACCACCTGTACGAACATCCAAATAGGTGAAAATACTGATTATAGAAATTTTATTCCAGTCCTAGTGTCACAGAACTGCAGATAACCTCAAGTTGAAAGGGACTCATGAGGATCATTTCACATTCAACTCCCTGCTTCTTGTAGGACTACCTAAAACTAAACCGTGTGACTAAGAGCATCATCCAGGTGCAGCCTGAACTAAAGAACACACCTAAAGATGAAATCCAAAATAAAGAGAATGACAAACTTGTATTTTTTTAGTAGCCTACACGATAGGTATCAAGAAAATTCTTTTAATTGTATTGAAAACAACACAAAAGACTATTCAATGGAAGTGGCTAGCTTCAAGACTGAATAGATATTTCTGTAAGAAATTTGAAATGGTCAAAAAAGGCAGCACAATTACCTTCTCTCCTGGAAATGGCTGAACATCTGCCTGCCCTTGGGAAGCAGCAAATCGATTCCTTGCTTTGCTTTTATTTTTTGTTTTTGCCTTCCCTATTGAACTGTTTGTATCTCAACCCATGAGTTCCAGCTTTTACCCTTCTGATTCTCTCCCTGATCCTGCTGGTAGGTGAGTGAGCCAGTGGCTGCATCGGGCTTGGCTGCTGGCTGGGGTTAAACCAGAACACAGGTACAAAGTTGCTAAGAGACTACAAAAACCATAAAGTCTCTTAGAATTTCAGAGCAACCTACCAGGTCTTTTTGTGCAGTAAATAAATAAGAAGAAAGAAAAGAAGAGTCTTAAGTGAAAAAAATTATCCTGATGAAATTCCAATAATCATATGGTTCAAGTAGCAAGACAAAGATGTTTTAGGCTAGAATATACTGTTGGAATATGTCTGTTATTCAACATTTCCTCCTCCTACCCTTTTCCAACATACTGATGCTCAAGCAGTAGTGACAATCCAAGCACTCAAACATTTCCTGCAGGAACATAGTAAAATTCAAGAGCTAAAAATAATTGTCTACTCACTGTATAGAAAACAAAACTGTGGAAATCAACATAGTAATTCTTCAAGCAGTTCTGCTTCAAGAGATCCTCCTGCCTTCCCCTTTAACCCAAATCACTACTGGAATGATTACTGACATTTTGAGCTGTCAGAAACATACCCACAACAACAGAAACAAAACAAAAGGTATTTTGTCTGCCCAAGAATTAAAACTTAAGACAAGACCAACAGGAATGAAGATCAGGACACAAAAAGAGGGGAGGAGAAGCACAGCAGGTAGAAATACTATCCATGCATGTATTTTAATATATTGTAATCCATCTCTAAAGTCACCAATCATGTAATATTACTTTTGCTTTTCATTTCTCTGTTGTGCTGTATAGCACTATCAACATCCATGTTTTAAGACAGTGTGGAAATGCACTGGGAAAGCAAGACAAGCAATCAGGTAATCTTCAATAGGACCTGCTTAAAGTATATTTAGACTTGAGCCATGCATGGATATGGAACACAACAAACTATAAATGCTATTTACGTCTGTATATACATTCTTTTACATGAAAACTTCTGTGGTCCCCATTTTCAGAAACAACCACGGTTTCTATAATGTGATACCTAAATACTATCTTGTTTTTTACTCTCCTGAAATGTAAATTGAAGCTACAAGTGAGAAATCCACAGGATAGTATTACTTGGGAAGAGAACATATGCTTTAAAATGAATGTACTTCCACAGAAGATTGTAAACTATTATACTCCAGATTTACATAACAAAACTCAAGGTTCTACAGGTGGAAAAGTAACAGACTTAGAAAACTTAGTATTTGTGACATTAGTAACAAATGTGTCAAAGCAAATTTATTCTTATAAAGGATTGTTCTTTTTTTTTGGACCTAATTTAAACTTTGTCTTCCAAATTATGGTATTGTCAAACAATGGAAGAAATTACTTTTATCTCATTCAAATGCAAAAAAAAATGTTTTGATGAGCAAGTGTTCAAAAGTTCCCTCACAACCATCAGTAGAACTCATGTGAAGCAACACATGCAACTCAAAGCCCCTCACATAAAAATCCCCTCAGAAACCAGAGTAAAGGGAAATTACACACAGAGATGCTGCTGGGGTGCAGCTCTCTGACCACTGCAGAAGCACAAGTTATTTCTCAGCAATCAGTAAAAAAGTCACTACCAAGGATTTGTGGGGGTAAGTAAGTGAACAAATTGTGATTTTCAAAATTGTTGCTCAGATCCAACACAATTAAAAACAAACACATATTTCTAGCATGTTTACCTTCAGAGTGAGCATCACCAACTGCACCAAGATAACTCTGCTGAGAGTCTGTGAAATTCCAGTAGTTAGAAATTTCTCTATCAACATTTTTGGCATTCATTTTATTTTTCTTCCCTCTAGGACAGTACTAGTGCTGCACTTCTGTTATCAGTAGAGGAAAAAAGCCCATTTACTAGCCAGGGGAAAATGTTCTTTAGCTGCTTAATCTGGTGAGTCACTATCTTCTTAAATTTTAATAAGAGCATTTATTCTGCAGATGTTGAAGGGAAAAAATGCCTTGGAAATGATAGGAAAATTACATTTTTCAGCTAAGATTGCAGCACATGCCGAGTCTATTCCCTTATCTTCACAGATGGCTGGTAAAACCCAATATAGTTCGAACAAGTAAAAATGATACTTACATTTTAAAAAGTTTCTCTCTTAGGGAAATCATGGCACTAAATGCAACAAGTTGTGTGTGGGAGTGGGAGGAGAATATGAACACTTCCTGTTATGGGCCAGTCAAATGGGAGCTCATGTATACTTACTACCATCTGTGAGTATGACTTTTTTTATACTTTTAAAACTCAAAGTTTGTTCAGAAAATAATAGTTGAAAAACTATACTTTTGAAAAAGACACTGAATGCTGTTACTACAATATAGCTATGCCAAGAGGTCCTTTGTATAGGTGAATGAAAAAGAAATTATAAATAAAATTGCAATACAAAGAAAAAATTCAATGCCAACTAAACCACCTCAAGATAGAATGTACACAAGACATAAAAAGAAAAAAATCAATAAAAACAGGAAAACAATGCCAAACAGCAGGCAAAGTTAGGATGTGGCACATAATAA
The DNA here is from genome assembly GCF_052056855.1 of Sturnus vulgaris. NCBI lineage: Eukaryota > Metazoa > Chordata > Aves > Passeriformes > Sturnidae > Sturnus > Sturnus vulgaris. The sequence continues at coordinate 22,787,317 of NC_142250.1, read as the reverse complement.
TTCTTTCATAAATAGGGAGAACAGAAAGGTAAACACGAGCGTATATATCAGTAAACGGTAGATAATCAGACAACACAGATATTTAAAGCAGATGTGCAGAGTTTTTCCATTAGCATATAAAATTACTCAAGGAAAGACAAAAGAAGGGAGCAGGCTACTGAATTTGTAATTCATTAAATCCATGGAGATATATAGATGCAATTTTTAAAAAAAGTGTAACACCAAAGTTTTTATTAACATCTGTAATCTCAACTCTTTCTTTCAAGAGAGCTCACTGAAAATAAAATTCACAATGGCTTTCTTGAATCTTTGCAATGTACCATGAAATCACTTTTAGTGATATTTAAGTAAGTTTTACTTTCCCAAGATAATGTATCCTGTTAGCAATTTAAAATAAAAGATTCTATGAAGTTATATTCCCTATTATACTATACTTAGAAGGGTCTTAGTTAAGTAAAAGATTTTTTAAACTGCAGTTCATTTCATTCTACTTCTAATTTCACAGAATAAGTGCTTAAAATCTAAGAGGAATACAGTACTATATACGAGTTAGTATTTTCTTTCAGTCAAATGAAAGTAGAAAAGTCTGATTAGCTCAGATCTTTAAATATCTGATGCCTCAAATAAAAAAAAATAATTCCCACTGAAGTTGACTTTTAAATCCCGTAAAAATCAGCTACCAGTATTATTACAGAAGCTATACAGAAGCATAACCGTAACTTTTTAGTCTACACTGAAAAAAAATTTTCATGTAAAGCAGAAGGAAAAAGCAACATGATACTTGAGAATCCTAAATCCGGGTTGATATTTTGCATTTCTTTTTGTAAGCTATACTTCTTGAGAATACAAACAGTCTGAACATGGAGAACTAAGATGTGAATGCACAAGTGTTGTGGCAAATACAAACACCAACACAGTCTTAATCCACACATAATAAGCATCAGTTACCATTACTCTGACCATACACCATTCAAACTCAAATCATGCCTGCAGCTACATCATCACAGACCTCCTGCAAGCCTTATTTCCTCCACATTAGAATAGCACTGCTTTGCTGTATTTGGCTGCTAGAACTGCATTTAATCAGTCTCTGGACAGTCTCTACTTTGTATTTATATTTAAGCCGTAGTGTGACAGCTGTCAGCATAGCTGTGGGCACTTAAACTTTGTTATCTTTAAGCCCTAGTAAAATCTCTGCAACAAGACAACATATAATTTCTTTAACAGTTAACTTTAGAGGCCATAAAAACAGGTTTATTCCATTTCTGAAAGTCCTTTTTTTCTCGTAATATTTAGCACCTTTTTTTTACAAAATTTAAAATTATATATTTCTTCTTCTATTAAATGACATCTATTTCTTAAGGCAGATAAAGTGAAGAGACAACATAATTAGTCCTGAAGGAAGATGAAACATAACATAGAGCATCCAAAAAGCACCAGCTGGAAGAAAGCAAGGTGAGCTACATGACATTTAAAGCCCACAATTACAGAGACCTACAGAAGTTACTAATGACCAATTCTGAAACACCTATCTCCATTAGCTGAAGGATCAAACTATTATTAATTGCTTAATATACTAAAGTCCATCTTCAGTTCATATTTGTTCTAGATATGTTCCATCTTGAAAAAAAATCTAGTTTTTATACAAAATTAATCCACAATTATCAAGTATGGAGAAAACGTCCAGTTACCAGAAGTCACTTTGTCAGATGGGAGAAGACTGATGTAACCCTACAAAACTACTACAGGAAGATACATACCATAGTAAACTATTATCTTCTTTGGCTACTAATATTTCAAGCATGCTATACCTGAATTCTGTATCTTTTTAGAATTACTTTTCCCTCTCTAATTAGATTCTTGCTCATCTTACTCTTTTCTTGTCCGAGCTCCCTTTATTTCAGCAATGGACAAAGAGGAATGGAGAATTACAAAGAGCAGATATGGGCCTACATTACCTAAGCAGAAGAACATTGCGAAATAGATGGTTGCTGTAATAGACGTTGTTGTAACTGAAAAAAACACATCACATTCTTCTGAAAACCACCACCACTATTCTTATGCTTCTGGCAACATTCTGCAGACTTGAATTTTCTCCCTCTACCAGTATTGTTCTACACTTTCCTTTCTCCCACTAATGACTTTTGAACTAGGTTCATTATGGCTGTCTCACACTGAAGTCCTGAGCTGGACACAATGTCTGGCTGGCACAGGCAGCAACTGCAGTAACACAGAGAAGTGGTGAGGGGTGGGTAGCACCCAACAGCATCTGACAACCTAAAGAATCTATGAATGTATGTATCTGTACTAATTTCCTCCAGAAATTTTTCAGTGTTTAAGAAGATGCTCTGGAAGTTCTCTGGGTAGTAACAAAGACCCAATTTACATTATGAATCAGATAATGTTGACTATTTTCTTGCAATGTTAAGAGCTGTGCTTCAAAGTTATGTGAAGCTGTAATAAACATCAGATCTCATTAACATCTGCAGCTTCTTTACTAAATCAGCATCAGCTCAGGTTTGCCTACTGCTTGTAAGCAATTTTAAAACCAGTTAAAAGTTCCCATTCATGTGGAATTCGGTTAAGCTTTCTACAGAGAGCATGTAATTACACATTCACATTCTCTATGTTCATTACTAAAAACAGAGCTTATATGTTAGAAGTATTAAATTTTCAAGAACTTGGGTGGTAGAGTAACATGAAAATACATTCAAAATATGGAAACAAAGAGAATTGGAGATTTTCATTAAAGTATTGTTTGTTCAAAATATGATCTCTTGACATAGCCAAGATTCAGCTGAAGTATCCCACACACATTACACACAGATGCACACCCACACACAAAGATACAGGCCCTTCTTAAAAGGGCATTAATTACTATGGCAACTACTGGTGCTGATATAGGCAACTGCATTTATTCTATCATTACTTCCATATCCCTAGATAAACCAGAACCCCATGACATTTGCAAACATAGTTCATAATTCAAGTTTTATCTGACTTTATCCAATAATTAATTTAAATACATCAACATTTGAAAATAAATTAACATAGATCTAAGACCTTCTCATACAAAGAAACATAGTGAAGATTTTTCAGTCACATTTACTTTGGAGTTGCAAGAGATAGTTAAGATTTTGTGTCTCCATTAGTTCATCTGCTTTCTTATAATGTTTGTGTCAAAATAAAGTTTAACTTACCGAACATTTTCTGGTCTCAATTTATCCAGTACCATCTCTATTAAATCAGGCCTGAATTCTTCAAGCAAATATTCAGCAGCCAACACTTCTTCTATAGGATAATACTAAAAAAAAGGAATATGTAGATGAATTAAACAAAACTAAGCATGAAAAAGCACCTGTTCAGTAGAGGAAACAAAAGCAAACACTTCTGGTCACTAAATCTGTATTACCTTGGTAATTTCAAATTAGGAGTGTATAGGATGTTTTAAAATCGCCCTCAAAATGAAACAAGAGGGAGTAGCATTGTAATTATGCAACCATATTTCTCAAGTATAAGGCAATTTTACATATTGTATATTTACCATTCGTCTCTCTTAGAATATTTTATGTCTCAATATAAAAGTCACCCACCTTTAAATGGTATTTTGATTAAAGTAAAAATAACATGGTAAATGCTGACCCCTGCAGGATATTTCTGAAGATAAAAGAACACCAAGTACTCTACTAGAGTGCATTTGGGGAAAACAAAACATAAATAAGCAAAATAAAACAAAGAAACAAAAAAACCTAGTTTTTTTTAGGATTCTCTAATTCAATTCTTATTTACAATAATCTAAAGAAAATTATATTTCAATATCTAAAAGCAAAATGCTAACATTTTTTTTTTAGGATCAAACTGAAATTCTCTTAAGGTACATGACAACCTAGAAAAAAAAAAGCTAAACTCATCTGAAAATTATTAATGTGGTCGACAGAAAAGCTGTCTTGATAAACACCTGTTTACCAAGGGAAAATTACCAGGTGACATAAGCACCAAGTACTTACACTTAGCCATACAAGTGTATTTTTTTCAACCAGAATTATTACAAAATGGCTTTCTGAATTATATACATTATACAAAAAAATACAGTGGAATGACTTCCAGAACAGAGAGAAAGTCACAAAAGGATTCTGGAAAAGAGAAAGGGCGGTGAGGGGGTGGAGATCAAGGACAATGAACCAAACCTGTGTTATTAAAAATTCAAATGTGAATGCTAAAGATCCAGAATATGATGTTCATTTAACTACTAAAGCAGAACAAAAACTACAATTCATACAGCAAAGCAAAGCAAAAGAAAGCAAAAAAACAAACAAAAAACCATAGTCCTGATTCAATACCCTGCTCTTTAGAACACTGCCAGCAACTTCCTGGCCTGATTTTTGGAGCCAGCAATTGTAATCAGAAATGATCCAACAAATGGAAGCCACTGAAAGACTGTTTCAAAAGTTGAAGTCCATTTGTTAGAGATTTTAGGCATTTGACAGAACAAAAGCAAGACACAGCCTGCCAAGCAGGAGCTCTTTAAATATCCATTTATGTGTTTGCAGCCAAGTCTAATGCTTTTTAGCAAACAGAAAGACAATTTGAAAACTAATCATTATTTTAAAGATTGAAGGCTAAAGGTCTACAACCAATAACAGCAATTCCTGCAAAGAAACCAAAAATTTCTCTGAATAGATGCAGATATTAGCTATGCAATGAGGAATAGTTGCAATGTATAAAAGTTGCATAATTTCACTAGAAAAAAAAAAACTCAGCAACCCCCCCCAAATATTCCATTAGCACAGAATGAGGGAATTTTGCAAGAAGTATTAAAGACCAAGTAAAAGCTACAAGATGATTCTTTCAGTACCAGTATGCAACCACATCAGTAAAGTCAAGCAAATTTAATTTGCAATCTTAATACAAATATTTCTGCTTACTGCAGTATTTCAACACTGAACTAAAGAACACAGTGTTTACGATAAAATATTATTTGTCTAGTATTTCCCTAGAGAACACTTAGCTACCAGGCAAATGCAATGGCAAGGTACATATGTCATAAGAAACAGATCAAATAGCACCTCCAGTTACTGTATAATCAGTTTTACCCAGGACAGAAGTGTAAAATGGTAGAGTGAACAGGATGTGACTTATTGACTGCCAAAACTAAGGTCTATGCAGCATACAAGAAGTGGAAAGGACCTTCACAGGTGCCTGTATTTATTAAGTGGATAATCAAATACACTGCTAAATGATGATTAAAAAAAACAACAATCAAACAAAAAACCACTTCTTCCACTTACATGCAACATTCCTCCAAGCTTTGATGTGTAACCTCGTGGTCGTTCCTTATCTTTAAATCTGAATGCCACAGCATTTAGATCCTAGAAAACAACGTATGAATGATTAAAGAGCATAAATTAAACCCTATTTTAAGAATAATTACTGGCTACTCAATTCCTTTTTATAACTAAAGAAAAGGAAGTACTTTTGCTGTAATTTGTACAATTTTCAGTAATATTCAAGTTGCATCAAACTCACAAGCAATTTGTGATGGTCTCATAATGCGAAGGGTTATACAAATCATACTAAGAGATCTGCCTCAGCTCTCATTATTTAAATTTCCAGATAATTTGAAATCACACCTACTCTGATCCAAGCAGTACACAGTGTTCTGGTGCAATGTTTGTCATATGTTAACGAACTGAAGCCTCTCTTTCTTCCTTTTCTCTTCCTTTTGTTCAGTCAGCCAAGAGTAAATTTAGAGACAGAGAAAGTGTGTTTCTTTTTGCTGTGTCAGCCACATGAAAAAAACACATCATTCTTAGGATACAATGGCAAGAGTGAAATAAAGAGATCTAAGACTGTAAAGCCAGTGAAAGGGACAGTCCATCCTTCCATGAAACCATGCAGAGAGCCTGATTAACTCAACAATTCAGCTGGAAGTAAACTCAAAAAGATTCCTTTCATACTAGTTTGCCAGCTCTCTGACTCACCCCACAATCTCGGGAGTGCTGTGGCTGAGAAAAGAGGAGCAAGGGAAAGGCACAGGGATGAGACAGAAGGATGGAACTGCCTTTTCCAAACCTTGTATGCGTTTACTCTGTCAGTGAAACAACTCCATTGGGACTTTTAGCAGAGGATAGCAAGACCTGAGACTACTTTCAGAGGTATACAGTGTCAAAGTATATGAAACAAAGCTAATCCAGCTGTAGAATTTCTACTTTCAGAGAGACTCAACAGTTTGGATCAAACAAAGCTGAGAGGAAAAGGAAAACTTTACCCAAGCATATGTACTGAACCAATGAGACTATACATATAAATAAAACTGGATTTGTGTCATAGTGACACTGAGAAGAGCAGTGCTATCTAATAGGACACTTCACATTTTTGTTTTGTGCACACAGAACTATCCAGACTTGTAAGAAGCATGAACAGTTCAGCAAAGACTGACATGTACTGCCAAAGTACTTCATGAAAAGCCTTTAATTGATTTTTCAAAAAGATGAGGGGAACAAACAGCAGATTCAATATCCTACTGCCTTTACAATCTCAGCTACACAATCTGACACATGAAAGCAGGGGAAGAATAGCAGCCATTTCAATTTCCAATTCAATGTTACTCCTCAGAGTAAATATTTCCTCCCTTCTTCAGTGAAGTCTAAGCAAAGTTATGTAAAATCCTTGTGACCAGAGCAGGATCCTTCTTCCTTCACCTCCATTATGCTATCCTAACTCCCAGCTCTGTAAGAACATTTCACACCTACGTTAAGACAACATATTCTGAATGTCATTGTCATTTGTCTCATGCTGCATCTTAAAAATTAATCAACTTAATTACCATGTGATTATTAAATGCTAGTTACAAAGTCAAATAATCTAATAATAAAAATAGTTTGTAAAAAGACAACCACCACATATGGTACCTATGGTACAGCCCCCATTACTTACTTTGCACTCTTGGAAAACCCATTCTTGAGGTCCTTCTGTACGTAATTTTTGAATATATTGAAACATGTGCAAAATAATATCTTCAACGTGCACTGAAAAGAAAAAAATACTTAGTAATTCACTCAGAAAGCACAGAGAAGAAATTAAATGAGCATAAATATGGGGTTTTTTTTAAATTACACTTTGATACACTTTAATCAAGCTCTTTAAGAACATCTGCAATCCCACCAATGGAGTTAAACTTGCTTTTCTCAGACATGAATTTATGGTAAGTGTTTATGCTCCCCGCTAATTCCAATAACTGCACTGAACACGTCTTTATGTGAAAATACAGATTTAAAATATAACTTAGGTCAGTATGAATAAGTAGCACACAAAGGTATTAACAGTTCTTCTTTTAAAGAAGTTTATTTAAAATATTTAATTAACATTTAATATAACCTTAAATAAGTTGATTTCTTTACGTGAAGTGTGTTAGCATACTTAGAGGAACTAAACACAGAATAATAACAAGTTAATTAAAATAAACTGGCTTTCAAGCTATAATAACAATCAGTCTCTTCAGATACAAACACAAAACCATCACATCAGCAATAACACGGAATACAGACACAGTGCTTCACTTACAAAGTCCTTCTTCTGTCAAGTCCACATTTATGATGAAAAACATGAAGCCTCTAGCACCTTCCTTCTGGCCTCCAACAAGAGTATTTACCCATCCTATGTCATTAAAAAGAAACTATATTACATTAAAAAAACTATAACAATTTATGCAACTTTTTGCATGCTTCAGCAACATCATTTTTTAAAAACCCATTTTGATTCATTTAAATGTTTTCCTTTACTTCCTTAATGCCTACAGCAACAGGGCAAGTTAAACATAACACAAGTCAGATCTATCTGATTTTTTTACTCAGAGTGATATGACAAACTCAGGATCATTTGATTACTGGGTAATTTACTTCTGTTTGGAACAGAATGATATAAAGTAAAATGGCAAAAGGTACACCATTGTAATCTTCCAGACATTAAGGGATCTGACAGTAATCTCAAAGTTAGTGACAGAATAGAGACAAGATCATTTTGCTGAAGTTCATATAACTCTCTAAACAAGGCACATAAAGGAGGGTCCAAGAAATAACAGCCTGAGTGACTGTTTATTAGTGACTAACTACCTATTAATTCCTACCTGCTGCAGAAACAAAAATAAAGCATAAAATGACTTAGAGTTCAAATTACTCAAACAGATGAAAGCTTTAACATATAGATGTCTATTTTAAGTGAAACGTAGCTAAACTTTAAAAAATTGTGTGATCAAGTATTTTTCAATTCTCTACCCTTGAAAGACTTACCTTTAGCTTTAAGCTCTGATAGAAGACTCCCCGGGCCTTCATGCCCAATCAGATGGCCAAGGTAATGGCCAGGGTTTGATTTATAGTACTTCTGAAGGTCTGGTATAGGAAATGTGACATAAAGATTTCTAATATCCTTAATGGGTACGACTTTGTAAAGTTGCTGAGGGGAAAAAAAAAACAAGGAGACCCATAAACAAAGGGAAACTCTTTTACTGTATTCATCTCAGGAGCATGTACCATGTTCCCTCCACACACTCACACATTATAAACACATCTCCCAAATCTCAAAAGTATCTAAAATTAGGGCAACACTTCAGCCATTCTTGATACAAACAAAGAAAATTAATTATCTCACAGTTGCTTACAACTACAACCAAATGTGCAACCTTTACTATAAACTATACAAAACTATACTTAGGCATGGAAAAGTGGGTGGAAAATCAATGAAGAAATAGGAATTTAACAGGGACATTGATAAAAGAGTAGTGAAGTGCTCAATATATTACTGAAACATAAAAAATAACATTTACAATACACACTCTGGATGGAAGATGTGTATCTCACGTACCCGGAGATGTTCTTCTTGGAAAGGATGTTCAGGAAACTCTGGTATAGGGACATTTTTATTCTCTACTTCTGAAAATAACTTTACCACTAAGCAAGTCAGTTCATCCAAGGATTCTAGAATAAAGAAACATTAGGAAAAACACAGTCATTATATAAGGATTCTGACAAACTTTTTTTTTTAGTATTTTTTGGGAGAGTCATGAATTACATAAAAAAGTAGTTTTAATGGTGTTATGATTTTTAATTTCAGAAAGAAAATAAATATTCATATTTAAATTTTGAACTGTAACCTGTGAGAAGCACCATGCTTATTAAAGGAAGGCTTCAATCATGGTTAAAATAAATCCTGTAACTGAAAATACATCTTTATGTTTTATAGATTAAACTGAGCTAAAACTGAAAGATACATCAGATATTGAACAGTTACAAAAATAAACATTCCACAAAAAGTTCAAGGGACATAGAATTACAGCTGCAAATTTTCTAGAGTGAAAGTAGCTTTGCCAAAACTTGAATTTTCTTTAGTCTCAGTTCATATTCAGTACTTCAAGTGTGTCCTTAGCACCCAAAACACACACACCTGTGACCTGTTCAAGCACTTGTAATTTTACATCCATTCTAGTTTCAGTCTGTGACTGCACTACTTCGCAGGAATGAGAGAAGATCTTTTGCAGAAAGAATACAGCGATGTGTGATTAACTCATCTACACTGACCTAGACTGTTTTTGTTGAAATTCTGCCTTTAAAATTGCTTTCTGCCTCAAGAAATGCATTTTGGAGCAATTCTCAGAGTAAGCATAAGAAACTGACAATTTTTTTAGTGAAAGACTTCCAAGGGTGGGCATTAGAAGAAACAAAATATCAGTTTCTTGGACATCTCAAAGTACAACCTTAATCCTTGAAAGATTTCTAAAAGCAGTTACCTTGTTAAGAAAATAATCCCAGTTAGATTGAGAAAATAGAATCTTTCCTGCCCAAAATATGCATGCTCCTTCACTACACTAACAGAACTGGGCAAGGGAGAAAAACTAACTAAACAATGTAAACCAAGAGGGTTGACTAGATATTAAAATTTTGTGAAATGCATGTTATTCCATAAAAACCCAGCAATTTTTATGCATGTCGGCAAAATAAATCTTGCAGGGACAGTTGTCTTTAGTACAGATTTACAGTTGCCAAGGTGATTCTTACTGAAAAAGTTTCCATGTAAAATTCCTCAGTGAACTTGCTTTAGATCAGATAAAAAGCTCGTTTTCTTCCATTTGTACTCACTATCCAAGCATTACTGTGAAACACCATACAGACACCAGTCTGCCAGAGCATTTTCAAAAAGCATTTTCAACACACTGTTATTAAGCTTTTGGCAAACTTATGTAAATTATCATCTCAGCTTTGGAAGGTTCTAAGCAGTTGGAACCTCCTTTACTCTTTTTCAGGTACATATATAAAGTCTTACTCAACCAACAGAACAAACTCACCTCTTCCTAAGACACAAATAGCCATTAAATTTGATGAATAATAAGTAGAATGGAACTTCAGCAGCTCTTGCCTTACATCTATTCCTTCTTGAGTTGGTCTAGTTTCCAGCGTGAATTTGTTCCCTGTAACGTAAAAATAATGAACAATATTTGACGTTTAACAATATTTAATGTTTATGAACTTACAGATCAAAAACAAATACATAAATTAATCAGTCTGCTTTCCTTTGAATGGATAGTAATTTAAAAAATAATCAATATGAATAATAAGAAAACTGGATCAATACTGTCCTATGTTTTAAATATTTTGTCTATATTCCTCACCATCTGCAGACAAATTAAATGGTGAATTTCTAGACAACCTACTCTGTTTACCCCCACAGTATCAATACATAAGTTAAAATAAAATCTCATATAGTTAAAGCTTCAGTAACTGTGCTGTTACAGTTCTAGAGGACATTAGGAAGCAATAGTCAGAAGACACCCTGAAGATGTAGGAAAATGGACACTAGCCAGTGCAGAAGTGCCCGGAAAATTACTTGACACTGAGGGTAATGATAGAGAAAAATCACCATCACAAGCATTAATTCAGAGAGATCAGCGAGGGGTATCTGGGGAAAAATGCACACGCTTAAAAAGAAAACTGGGGTGCACTTGTTTCTATGGACAGACAAGGAATAGTAAGAAGGTTTGCTGACCAAACAGGATGCACAGCAATGAGGAGTGACCTGAAGCACCAAATAGAGTAATTCCTGTACTCTGCTAGATTAATAACATCTCTGCTAGATTAATAACATCTCAGCTGAGAGAAAGGAAACAGTAAGGATGCCAAATGCATCACAGTTGTCATCTCTTTGGGTAAATAAAAGCCATCAAAGCTGAGCTCTACTTCTGAGAAGTCACACCTACTGGAAGGCTGTAATTTAATTTCAGAATCAGAAATTAATCTAAGGAGAAAGGAAAATGACTTACTGTTGAATTTGAGCACATTTTGGTTATTCTCGTCAAGAAAACATTTCACTTATATGTGCTAGACTATGTTCTTAAACTGTACAAAACTTATTTCTGCAATTTCCACTTTCGTTTTCTGTGTGCTACACAAAAATTAAATAAAGTCTTCAGTAGCAGAAATTACAGAATGTACTTTGAACACCTGCCTACTAATGCACAGGTCCCAAGGCTTTAATTTAAAATTTACCTCTTTGGAACTGAGTTATAGTTCTCCCTTTTACAGCCAGCCTCTCTTTACTGGTCAACAGAACAATACCTGCTCTTATGGCAGGTGGCTACCAGACCCATAAATATGCTCTCCATCAATAGATGTAAACGTATATTTTGTCTTTTCAGAGACAGGAAGAAACCACTGCCTTAAAGTCCATTATCTGCTCTCCCAGCCTCCCAAATACTGGACCAAATATTTGAGTCAATTACTCATAATGCAAACTGACCCATCCACAAAACCCATTTTTTTGAGCATATTATACTCAATGATTAAACAGTGCAGTCCTGTTATTTCGAAGGTTTCAAAAATAAATTCATGTAGAAAATAATGTCTATCAAAAAACCACCCAGCATTTAAACTTCTACTAAAGCACCAAACATTTGTGGTTTTGTCCAGAATTATGGTATCTTAACTTTAATGCTTTTTGAATAGAGGTTTTGTGGTGTTTATTTTAAATTGTTACTAAGCATTCTGTGAATAATTAAGCCTGAACAAAAAAACAAAATACAGCTGCATGATTGGGATTTGTCCAAGATCATTTTGTCTATCCACCTCCTACTGTTGTGCTCTATGGTTCAGATTTTGTTTCTATATTCCTACTCAGTAATTTTCACAGTATTTTGCTGATCTTTCTGATTTGACCTAGTCACTGTCATCTAGTCTAAAAGCAATATTAAATAACAAAAAGCCTGTGGCTAACAACAATTTAAATGCAATTCGTTCATTTTGTTATACACAAAGACTTAACAGCACCAAATTATGACAAATCCAGTAAGTGGAAAACAGCACTCACTGCAGTAATTATCAGAATCATAAAGCCTGCTTCATCATTGTGCTCAAAGTCTTGGATCACTCTTTCTCCTGTGCTTTTGTCTAGCTCTGTTTGGTCTACAGTGTGAAAAATGTGATAAAGCACCATAATAAACAAGTATGGAGAAGAAAATAAGAGAATTGTTAGAGTCTATCTTTAGCAATTTTATATAAACAATAATATGTTACACAGAACTCCACTAGATAATATTCTGACAAACCTGTTCCAAATTTACTGAAGGGATGATTGGGGTTTCCAGTAGCTTTCTCCAATTGAAATAACCTCCAGGCATCATTCATCAGATTCTTCTCATGCTCAGAATCAACGGCATTCACTTCCCTATCTTTGCAACTTTCATCAAACAGGGGGCACAGGAAAAACTGGGCAAATCTAAAGAGGAAAAAATTAGTTCAAGTCAAGAGTACTGTACATAAATTTTAACAGAAAAGCGTAAAGCTTGATACCTCCTGAAAACAGCTGAATACATTATTTTTTTAAGCAGAACTTAAGAATTCTGTAACAGTTTTGACACTGATTTAGTACCTTATTTCTCAATTTCTTTGTTTATAAATGCAGACAACAACATATTTATCATATAAGGTAGTACAAGAGTCAAGGGCCTTACACCACAATTCCCACAGTGAAAATTTCTCATATTCTGAGGTTTAGCTGCAAGAGGCTCTTAATTTTACCAATCAAGTAAGTCTTGTCAGACATCCAGGGAGAAGCCAAAGAGAAAACTCACTCTACCTCACTGACAACACACCTTTCAATTTCTGTCTGCTCCCATAAAACAGAGATTTTAGAAATTTCCCTCTACTAAGAGTATCCTTAAATATTTCTAGACTTCTTGTTTTGCTGTCAATAAGGATCCCATGGGAAGCACAGCATTTGATTGCACCATCCCAGTATTTGCACAATGTGTAAATTCATGATCGTATTCTGTGTCCCACATTTCCAAAAATATTCAGTGTAAACACATTTAAACTTCAAAAATTCAGTCTCGGTGAAGAACTCTCCTAGATGAAAAAAATCTGAGTAAGACTTTAGAACTGAAAAATATCTGGTTATCAATTTTAACAAAAGATGGTTTTTACCTTTTTTTAAAATATAATAATAGAACTATCAAAGAACTTTTACACTAATAAATTAAAGCAGAACCTCTGTAACAAAAATATAAATATTAAAAAATATGTTTACCTGTCCAGTGCACCTTCTAGATGTTCATGTGACACATCGAAGTAATAGTTGGTATGTTCACCACTTGTGAAAGCATTTGAGCTCCCGGCATGCTCACTTAGAAATTGGCTGTACTCATTCTCTTTTGGATATTTCTTGGTTCCCAGGAACAGCATATGCTCACAAAAATGACTAAGCCCAGCAATGTTGGGGGGATCAGACAAGGATCCTGCAAGAGGAAAATTTTCATGTAATCATTAATAAAATGTTACTACTAAAACATTAAGTCTTTTAAAGTACTCTATATTATAGTATCTTGTTTCAGGCAATTATATCAATTCTGTGGCTGTAAGAAGACACTTGTGCAACTACAGTCAACTAAACTTCATCTTCAAAACAATATTTTAAAACCTAGAATTAGTAACTGAAACAATTAGTGTCTCAAATTGCCTCTCCAGATCAGCTTGCACTTCCTTATACAGATGATTTTCAATTGAAGTCCATGACTCATTATATGTAAAGACCTGGCTAATCACACTGTTCTGAAATCTATACCTTGACTTTAATAAATGCATTGTGCTAAGAGGCAGCAATTGCCAACCATAATTAAAGGGGTATTTATCCTGTGGTTTATAGGACGAGTGATAACCTGTAATTGCCTGAACACAAGCAGCTATGGATGACCAGCTAGTAGGTGTGAAGGCAAACAGATTAAAAGACAGCAATGATTTGGAAGAATGGAAGACAGAAAGGCCGAAGTTTGAGAGCAGCAGCCCCGCCTCGGAGTGTGCAGTGATGTGCGGTGGCAGAGCGGAGGTGAAGGCAACAGACACCCCTCCTCCAGCACATGAGCACGAACTGGATGTGCAGTTGGCTATCACTGTCACAGGATCTAAACAAAACCACATTCAGGATGCTCTGAACTAGATAATGATCTGGGACAGCCATCCCTGGAACAAAAAAGGCCACAAGTTTTTGAAGTCCCTCTCTTCTGCCATAACAGCAACAGTAGCAAGAGCTCCCAACTACAGACATGGCGAGAGGGTGTCTGGGTTATGAACACGTGCACTGTACTTCCCAATCAACCGAAAAACTACACAAGCTTGGGATATATCTCAGATAGAAGAAAATTCCTGTTTGCACACATAAGCACCACTGAAGTTAAGGAGTGCCTCTCCAACTTCTCCATCACTACAGCGTTTTCTCACCTCTACACATCAACAACACAGCATGAAAAGAAAAAAGTCTGACATGACAGATGGAGCTGTCTGAAATAATTGCACTTGCACCCACCCCTTTTCTGCTTACAAAAGATCTTTCATAACATGAAACTTAATGGTTAAAAGCAGTCTTTCGACTGACTGAGCTACACTTGAGTAAACATGGAGTACAGTAAGAACATTTAGCTCTAATACTTTTCAACTTGATGTGTCAAAGAATTAAACAAACTATAAATTACAATAAAAGGCTAGGCTGCCAACTGCATACCACTCCTGTCAGTTTATTTGCATCAAGATATCAAAACTTGAAGCATTTTTATTAATGACATAATGAACACAACATGAATTGAATACCTATGTGGACATCAAGTGCTGCTGAGGACTTATCTGTGGTGGGGTCACTAATGAGAAGAGCTTTAATGCCATTTGCCAATTCCAGTCCACGATATTCTCGTTTATCCTCGGGTGATTTGATAATTTCATTTGTTATTCTCTTAATAGCTGGATTGTTCATTTTGTTGTTTGTCTCCTTATGAAACCTAAAGAAAACAGAATAAATTTCTTATTATTTTCACTTAAGCCTTGCTAATATTTTAATATGTTAGACAACAGAGGGCAATATCAACAGCTAGAAGTTCTATTATGCACAAAATTCACTCTACTTGCCCAAAATTTAGATCCTGAAAGATACTGCTGCTAAAACAAAAAAGAAACCTTGAAGACCAAGAAACACAATAAAGATGCAGATCACTTAATTGAATGCTTCAAGTATCACATTAACTGTAATTTAAACAACCCAAACTTAATAAATGTCATCCCCTTATTCAATTATTATAAAAATTAAATTAAATGAAGCATATACTGCTATCTCAAGTATACTTTCAAACTTCAGCAAAGTATTTCATGTATCTGAATTGCTGATTATATTACAAGTGTTGTAACTCTGATCGTCAAATAAACAAAATTTTACTAACAGACCACTGGATTTGTACACCCAAGCAAGAAACAGTAACACTGCAATAGTGCCATAAAAATACAAAGACTGCAGAACTGCCATGATAAACAGGAATAGATTGTCTCACATATTTAAACTTCTACCATTAGTTTAACTGATGCTACAAGACACCCTTCTTTAAAGGCATAATTCTGAAATGCTAAGAAACTAAGTGTGACTGATTCAGAATCTGAATGTCTCCAAGCAAAAGCTATAAACAATATGAAGTAACTTTTTAAAATGTGCAGTTTAATGCATTTTAGAAGGAAACATAAAAACTAGTAAAATATGGTTCTCTCACTATGAAATACTTTAAAAAACAAAACTGGAGTAAAATGTAATCACTAAACAGTAGCTGAAATGCTGAATTTAAATTTAAATGTGTACACTCTCATTTAAGCTGGTCATTTATCCTTTAGTTTAACCCTAGTTAACCTGTGCTCAGGCTAATCCTGCTTGGAATGTCTATGAGCCTTCTTCCACCAAAAAAATGAAGATACAACATCTGTTTCTCTGCATCAACAGCCCTGATACAAGTCATGGTAACAATTAAAAGACGTCATGTTACACGTTTGGAGTTTTAAGAAATACTCTACTAAACTTAAGCTACTGTATAAAATTTTTAAATGAGAAAAGATACTTTTCATATATGAGAATCAGTAACTAAACTATTCCAAATCGTTTTTCACTTGCACACAAGTTGGATTGACAAATCTAAGTATTAGGGAGAACAAAGACATCCCTTAAGCTCCCGATTCCATGTCTGCCAATGAACACCTATACCTTGGTTTTCAGCTAGAATATTCTAAATCAATAAGATACTACTTGCTTGACAGAAGACACATATATCCTATAAACTTCTCGAGTTGTGGGGTTTTTTTAAATGTTATACAATTTCCTTATCATCTGGTATCTTCTTGTTATTTCTACAACACATCACTAAGTCACAGAACTTTACTGTTTGTTCAGATGACTCATCTTTTCAACGTGATTCATCAAATTACGCAGCTATGAAACCTTGTGAGATTTCAATTGATGTCTTGTGAAGCTGTACACCTCCACTTCATTTTATTATGACTCCCTACTTCTGCCTCCTTCATAGGCTACTTCCAGCTTGGTAGTGAAATTCCAGCACAGGAAAAAAACCTACAATTTACAAAAGGACAACATCAGTAATTAAGCCTTCAAACCAAGGACTGAAATTTGTACCTCCACCTTCACTGTTACTTCAATGGGCACTGTGAATACAACATTGTCTAACCTCCAATGGGTTTGCGTGATTATTCTGCTGCAAAGTGAATCACGGTACCAGACAACTCAAATAAAAGCAAGGGCTAATCAACTATGCAATCTCCTGGAAGGCAAATACGTCAAATGAAAAGACCAATGCCTTCCTGCTTAAGTACTGCTCCTCCTGCTGATATGTTACTACAATACAAAAGTAAGAAGAAAAATTTCACTTTAGAGAGAACTTTTATACCATTGCATTTTCTTAAGGAGTCAACTGTAAGACCCAATACTAAACATTCCCTCATATGACTCTTTTCCTGTGCAGCTTTTAAGTAAGTGCAATTGCTTTATAAAAATACCCCATTCAATTCTTTCACACCAGAATCCTAAAACTCCATAAATCACTTCCTGAAAATAGAACTGCTTTTAATCACAGGTTAAAAAAAGTAAGAAAATAAAAAATCCTGCACTTATTGAGAAGTAGCTTAGTTTCTAAAGCCATGTTCAGAAGCTGTCCTAAAGTCCATGTGCTATAGCTACTTGCTGTACTGTCATTACAGTGAGCACTGGACGCTGCTGGTCAGCAGCAAAACAATTCTTCCACAAAGGAGGTGCTATGTTTATTGCAGAGCTAATAGCCTAACAAAAACATTAAAAGAAATATTGCCACACTACTTTCACAAAACAGAAGAAAGATCCAGTAAAGCCAAAATAGCAGGAACAATGACAGTGGATATTCATCCACTGGCTCAAAAATTACAGGTGGAAAGATGACAAAGGTAGAAAGAAAAAAAGAATAGGGATGTCTGAAGCGAGAACCGTGTTCCTACTCAATGAATAGGAAATATTCTTCCTCCTCCTCAAAACTACTTCACTTGTACAAGAAAAGTATCAGTTAAAACCAGCACTGAATTTTCAATTACAGCACTTCTAGTGAAATTATATTCTATTCTTTGAGGTTCCATTTTTGTAATCATTTCCTGGCAGGCAGTCCCTTGGAACCAGCAAGGCTCTCTGGAGATGCCAGGTTTCACCTGCAAACAGAGTATTACAGAGTGGGATTAAGTGATATATGATACTGCTTCACTATTTTAATCTCTCAGAGTTATTTTAGCAAAGTTACTTTAATTAAAAATTAGCCTGTGTAGTCAAATCTAAGTCCAATGTTTGAACAATTAAAGGACCATATTTGAAAACCAATTAACAGAAACTCCTGAGGGTTGCTTCAATGCAAGAATGTGACTAGCTAATAAAAATATGACCCCCAAGGCACAAACTCCAAAGTGCTTCTCAAGATTTTTTTGTCATGACAGCATGCACGTACTGAAGTCAAGTGCTAGTACACAGGTCTGCTCCAGATGAAAGGCAAGTTACCATCTCAGGTTTTGACGCTTGCTTTCTATCAGTTGCCTTAATATTCACATTTGCTTCAAGCTTTTATGTAACTAATTGCTTACCATTTCCCAGAGTAAAGTAAAACCTTAATTGAGTGCGAACCTCTTTTCTGTCCTGCTAAGGAGTTACCATTGGTTCTGTGTTGTTTACTAATCCATCTTGGTTTACATGAAGATTTCTCCAGCTGCCAATGCGTGGAGTGAAAGAAGCGCTGTGTGCTTTGGCAGGAGGCCGGGTGCTGCAGAGCTACAGCCAGAGTTTTCTCACCTCTTACAAGGATGACAGCACCAAACTGAGCACTCTGGAGGAGTTCACCAACTTCTTCAGTTGCAAGCTCATGGCTTTCCAACTACCAAGTAAATTCTGCATTCTTGCACAGGTCTGCACCCCTCCTCTTAGTCTCTTGCACCTACTTCTGATCATGACAGCAGTAGAATTATGCTACCAGTAAAACAATCAACAATCTACCTACTCTTTTAACATTTCAACATTCAACTGTATATTATAATAAAAATGGTGAGTTTTCTGGTTTTTCTGGGTTTTTTTTAGACTAAACTGTAGGCAGGAAAGTTAAATCAATTCAGGTGAACATTACCCAAGAGCGATTCTTCAGGAGACTACCCATATTCTTTCAGGTTACATGTTCATCAATAGTTCTGTTAGACATTTAAAATACCTCATGATTCAACATCCATAAACATCAATCTTGTGTGAATTTGCTTGTCATGAAGCTGGAGAATGTATGAGATCCCAACACATTCCTGATACTGATCTAAATAATTCTGATTGCATGACAGGCAGACAGACTGTGTAAGTAGATGAACTGCTCAAAATGTTAACATGTTTTATCACTTTTAAGCTAATCAGGAATTCAGCATACTACTTCATACACAAAAGATCCAACTACAAAGTCCCACAATGATTTAATCAGTGCTCCCAAGTTATTAAGAACAACCAATCATGCCAAATCAGGCAAGTCTGAAGACGATGAATATTTATAAGGTTTTGTTATGTAGTTCATTTTAAAGAAATTCTAAAGTCTCGCTACAATTAAAGCATTTTCGGAACCTCAGTCTGCAGCTTTTTGCCAAGCCTGTAATTGACTCAGAAAATTCCCTTCTCACGATGGTGGCCAGGGCAGATGCCTGCCATGCTCTTGCTTCCACAACTCCTAGATCACAGCAGTAAAACTTGGTCTGCCACAGGCTGCGGTGCCAACGTGACAGCACAAACACTGGCGTGTAACACCGAGGTACAGGAATTACCAGAAGCATTAATGAGACCACACCACGTGTGACCTTGGCAAAAACAAGGGCCCTGGCAGTGTCACACGTGAGATCAGGCCCCAGCTGAGTAACTGGCCTGAAAAGTACAATGATGTGCTGGCCAAACGAGATTGGATATACACTCAGACACCATAAAGCTAATCTACTGCCCTACATCTACAGTGTTTAACTTGACCACTCCACAGTTTCCAAAGCACTGGGTAAAAAAGTCAAACAAAAAGGCAGGACATTATCCAATTTGATGTTATACAGAGCAATAAAGGAAAACAAGTTTTTTTTTTAATATCTAAATAACCTGAGCTTACTTTTCCTATGTCCTCAAAAATTGCCCCAAACAATTCATCCAAACACAGCCTCCAAGGTAAGCTCTAACCACATTCACCAGAAATAGAATAATTACACTTTCTCTAACAATTCTTTCTTCAACATTTTACAAAATTCCAAAAGGGTTTTGAAGCCTTTGATTACTTGGAAGACCTGGAGAAGGAGAGGGGGGTAAGTAAAATTATCTGGTTTTAATCTTTAGATGTCCTTAAAATATAGCATCATCAAAATTTTCACAGATCTGGCATAGCAATTTGTCTTACATCAGTATTTTCAAATTGCATGTTAAGGACATGACTGATCAGACTAGTTTCTGTGCTACGTGACCAACTGTTTCTAGGCATATTTTACTTATTTTCCTAAGAAATGCACTCATTCATTCAATTGCTTTATTCATTGAATACTTGCAGACCAGTGCTTCTCATTCTCTCTTCCTCCCCCTCTGACATTTTTCTATCACTCTACAGTTGCAGGGCTTGCTCCACAACCCCAGGATTGTGATGGTGTCTAGCACATGGCCCTGCACACACAGGGGGAAATGTTAAACTGGATGCTACAGGAGAGACCTCTGTGCTTTATTCTAACTTGTTCTGATGTGTATTTCATAGATTTTATGTGCAGGTAGCACATCAGATTGCCCAAAATTCCTTGTAAAACCAACTCACTTAATGCTTTATGCTACCATCTGTCTCATACCCTCAACAAGAAAAACTTGTGAGGTTTGAATTTAAAAAAAAAACAAAAAACCAACAACCAAAAAACAAGATGAGACTAAAACTTCAGTTATACTGCATAACAACAAGAAATTCACAGAAAGATGAGAGAACTGGCAAGGAAATCTGATCTAGCAACAAAAACAGAGAGAATGTTAGAATTCTGAATCATTAAAAGCACTGTAATCCCACATTAAAAGCAACTGTTTATCTAACACTAGAGCTTTGACATGAGCAACAAACCCGTAACAATGAGCAGTTTACAAGAGTCAGCGGTGTGTTTCAACAAATGAAGTCCTGGCTGTTCAACTATTTTGTAGTTTAGTTTTTATTATTTTGGACAATTCAATTCTGGTTTTACTGTTAAAATTATAAATAAACTCTCAGCCCTACAGCATTCTTTTCCATATCAATTGTTCAGGCAAGCTATAGCTCTGACTCATTCTAAAATCAAGATTTTAATAGAAAGCTGTAGTGAAGCAACTTTCAAACAGGATCCAGAAAAAAATCACCTTATTATATACATACAGTGCTATCTGATAAGAATATTTTAGCATCTTAAGGGCATCATAAAAGGTGAAAGCAAAGAAACTCACTGACAGATCGCGCATACATAAATACACAACTAGACTCAAAACTGATTAAAGCAATTTCTCTAGATTTTTATTATGAGCTTTTTGATTTCTATGCTGTTAAAAGATCAGACACTAAAGTTACTATAAAAGCATCTAATACAATAGAATTAATACATCCAAAATACCAACCCCACATGCCATTTCTCAAATGGTCTGACTGCATTTTTAGTAAACGACTTCTACAATAACCAGCCATGACCCCTATAGCTAGGAGCCTAATACCTTCCAGTACAGTGAAACACCAGAGGTCATGAACTTCTTGTCCCTTCTCTCTTTCTTCTGGATCTAACAGGGAGGGGAGTGTTTCTGTATTCATGTGCAAAGTAAGTTATATACTTGACACTTCAATCAATTCCCAAAGGTACCATTTCATCCAAGGGATTAAACCACAGCCCTACACTTACTGAAGACAGAAAGGAGAAAGCGTGCAAAAAAAGCAGGCAAACATAGAAACAGAAATCCTACTAGGGACTTCCCAACTAGAATAGATAATTTTAATGCTGTACATCAAAA
This sequence comes from Sturnus vulgaris, assembly GCF_052056855.1. NCBI lineage: Eukaryota > Metazoa > Chordata > Aves > Passeriformes > Sturnidae > Sturnus > Sturnus vulgaris. The sequence continues at coordinate 22,765,459 of NC_142250.1, read as the reverse complement.
GGAGTTAAGCTGTAACTGAGAAATTATCTTGCTACTCGACATAGAGATGAATTTTTAAAATGCTACGAAAGGAAAAAGTTCAAGCATGACAAAATACAGAGATGGACCACAGGAAACATGTAACTCAAAAAAAGATTCTTAGTTTTCACATCTCAAAAAAATCATCACATGAAAGAACTATGCCTGGTCTCATTTCATTATCATTTATGTAAATCCTAATTCACAATTAAAATTAAATGGATGATTAAATCATGGTTGTAGGCGGTATGAAAACATAACAGGCCTACTCACATACATAAAGTTAAGTACAAATACTGCATATATGCACATGCATAAAGAGGAGTAATCTAGCAAGACAAACTACGGCCCGAGAAAAGCATTGGCTTCGAACATACACTGTGGATTACCTTTACAATTCTGAAGCATAAATAGCAATAATGAACAGTAACAGTGCATCTGAATTTTGACACACGAGCGCCGACAGTATGAGTCATCATAACTCACTTTTTTCCCCGGAAAGATGCTACTTTTGACGTCTCTAACTTGTGCGGTATTAAAAATAGGTTTGGCTACTAAGGTAACAGATACAGTGTTAATGAAAGAAAGAAAACAACTTAGCCTTTGTCCCTTACCCTAGCTTCCTTCCCGGACCAACTTTACCGAGTCGTTACGCAGTTTAAATTGCCTCTAAAGTGAGTTATGCCAAGCCTCCCGCCCGCTCCTCCCTTGACCGAGGTTAGCTGCGCTCTCCCCACTGGAGTTGGTGACAACGGTAACACAGACACGCAATAACAAGTCCCGCACAATGCCAGTGCCAGATAACTCCTCAGAAACTGAAGAGGCCGCTCCCATCAAGTTTGGGCAACTGATGGCAGTCTCTTCGTAAAGATTTTAAGAGTTTTTCCTTTTTTTTTACATAATTATGCCTTAAGAAGAACTTGCCATGGCAAGTTAAGTAACGCGACAATTCACTAATGTTTTTTGAGAAGGAAGGAGAACAACAAAGCAGGCCCCCGGGCAACGAAAGCCGCACGGCTGATGACCAAGCCTGCTTTGTCAAAGGAAGTGCAGCTACAAACACCGGAGCACGGCAGTCCGGGCTCTCCCGGGCAGCAGAGCAGGGCAGCAGAGCAGGACACAAGGCAGGACACACGGCAGGGCTCAGGCCTTCTCGGCACACACGGCCCCCCGCCCCCATCTCGCCCACCGCCTCCCCGGAAGGCTCCGGCGCCAGTCCCGCTCCGCGGCCCGAGCTCCCCCGGCTCCCCGCCGCACTCGGGGCAGGGCGGGCGCTCCCCTGGACTCACAAGGTGCCCCCTCCCGGCTGCGCCGCCGCCTCTTACACAACATCGCGGGGGCTCTCCGGCCTCTCGCCCCGGGTCACACGGCCCCGGGACCCGCGGCCCTGCCCCGGCCCCGCCGCACTCGCACCGTACCCGAGAGAGCTGCGCCGCCGGCCCTGAGGGAAAGAGCGCGAGGCCAGGGCGGCCCAGGGGCGCGTCCAGCCCGGCAGAGCCCGGCTCAGCACAGGGAACAGCCGCTGCCGCATATCCCTGGCGGCCCCGCCGCCAGCACCGGCCTTTCCCCGCTGCCGCCCGGCCCGGCTCGGCTCGCCTCAGCACGCGCCGCTCCCCGCCGCCATGTTCTCCGCCCGCCTCCCCTCGCCGCCCGGCCAATCCCTCCCGGCGCCCGCGGGGTCCCGTCCGCCCTCCGCGCCCGGGCCTGGCGGGACCCGTACCTGGGGGTGCCGGGAGCTGCCGCCTCTGCCGCCGGGAGGGCCGGGGCTGCGGCTGGGGAGGGGGGCCGGGGGCCTCTGGGAGGAGGCGGAGGCGGTGGAGGGGGTGGGTGTCTGGGCGGGGAGCCGGGGCGACACTCGCCGCGGCGGGGGGGCCGCGCCCGGCGGAGGCGGACGGGGCTGCGGCGCGAAGGGTGGCGGGGCGGCTCCGGGCTGCACCCGCGGAGGGACCGTGTCGCGGCCCGCCCGCTTCCTGGTGGCCGCGCTCCGCGTCCTTGGCGGTGTCTGCCAAGACAAAAGGTAATTAGACGCCTCGTAATTTGAGCACGGTGGGTGCAGTGCCGTCCTGAGAGGCAGAGATTTCGGGTGTCAAAATCCTCCGTCCGGCAGGGAGAGGTCACCCTCCGGCAGCTCCCCCTCCTTCGGGAGCTCCCGTTGGAGCCCGCTGCCTGCTGCTCACCTGCCGCGGAGCTCTGCGGCCGCGCCGGACACAGGACTCGCCTCGCAGGATGAGTTTACGAGGTGTAAATGCTGGATAAGGTTGAACTTCTGTTATAAAACCATAGATTTGGGGTCCTAGGGCGATTTTTTTTTTTCCTTGGTAGATTTCCTTATGGGAAAGTAATGGATGTGGCTGGTTGCATTAATTCCTTTCTAAGAAAAAACAAACCTCTAAATTGAAAAAACAAAACAAACAAACAGCAACAAAAAAAAACAAAAAAAAAACCCCACAACACCCCCCCGAAAAAAAATACCGCAGAAAACAACCTACAAGTTGTTATCCCCTCAGAAAAAAAAACCCCACTGTTTGAAGTTCTGGTAATATGCTTTCTATGTCTTATCTTTCAGAGTTATGAAGGGAAAGAAAAGTAAGACAAAAACAATGTGCTACATTTAATGCCTGACTTTAGCTTCCCGACTGCTTGCCTTTTATAAAAGGTGGTGTCTCACAGCTGGAAATTCCTAGAACCCTCCTGTCATAAAAAGGTAGAAAGACATGGCCAGAAGAGTTGCTGAAGGTTATTTCTGTACTCAAAGATGGAATTGAAGAGGTATCAGAAGTAACTTTAAACTTTAGTCGGCTTTGGTTAAAATTGCTGTTAAGAAGTGGCAACACACTGCTTCATATGGTCAGCAGAATCAACAGGGAATCGTGAAAATTTGTCAGGGAATTTGGGTAGACGTTCATCTGCTGGTTTCCAGGGAGGTCTGTGCTGCTATAGAGATGCTCTTACCCCTACCTGAGCTACCCAGTTTAAAACATTTCTGCCTACATTAAGTACACCCACACTTCTGGCCTCAGTTTAGACATGGAACTGTCTCTCAAGTTAACTCATCCTGGTTGGAGCAAGGCATTTGGTAGCTTTCACCTCAATCAACTGCTTGGATTTAGAACTGTGTGGGTGCCTAATTTTAACACAGTATGTTAACTCCTGTGAAAATGTCCTCATGGGATTCTAGTTTGAGGCAGTCTGGGTTTTTTCCAGTTCCTAGTGCATGTAAAAGTGAAGACCAAGCTGGACAGAAAGAGGACAGAATAGATGGTGAGCTGTTAAATCTGAATTCCACCCTGTTGCTATTGCCAGTGCGTCAGAGAGGCTCATCCCATGGTGTGTGACAGAAGGACTGCTGGGTGAGTGCCCCTTCACAATCTGTCTCCTCCCATTCAGGAGCAGAGGGATTAAGAGGTTGTGAATTGGAGTCGTTTTGTTAAATTGAATATACAGTAGAAATACTTCTGCCTTTGGTGTTAATACAGTTGTCACGTAGGGGTGAATGCTATAGAATTGCACAGTTTCAGGCATTTTACTCTTTCTTTCGGGTCCCGACAGCGAGTTTGTTAGCCTAATGTACTATATATTTAGCTAATGCTAGTCTGATCTATATTTAGCTGCTCTAATAAATCCTGCCTTTTTCTCTAAATCTTGCCTAGTATATACAGGGGCAATCCTGGGCAAACAAGGTAGACTGTGCCAGGAAGATTCTGGCGGTCTGCTAAAACGTGAATCTAAAACAAGCACTTCTGTTTCTGTGATGTGATGAAAGATCACACCTCCTCATGCATCTAACATAGCTAGTGCAGCAGAGGTATGCAATAGAGGTCACGCCTACTGTACTTTACACCTATTTTATCCATTGTAAGCTTATTTAGCGGCTATTCAAAGTAACTGGTGTGTTCTGGTTTAACCCCAGCCGGGAACTAAGGATAATGCAGCAGTTTCCTCCCCTCCACCCATCCTGGTGTGATGGGGAGGAAAATCAAAAGTAGAACTTGACGGTTGAAATAAGAATAGTTTAGTAACTGAAACAAAAGAAATTATAATAATAATAGTAAATAATCGTAGTAATGATTAGAAAAAGATGAGTGATGCATAATACAATTGCTCACCACCTGCTAACCAATGCCAGATCCTGCCCCCAGGCCCGATCAGGCCCTTCTGGGTAACTGGTAATATAAATCCCAGTTTATATTCTGGGAATGAAGTTTTATGGTGGGGAATATCCCTTTGGCCAGTTAAGTTACCTGTCCTGACTATGCTCCCTCCCTGTTTCTTTTCTCCCCTGCACCTCCTCACTAGCAGAGAATGAGACACAATAAAGTCCCTGATGCAGGATAACTCGACTTGGCAACAACCAAGACATGAGTAAGTTATTCTTGTGTTGAATCCACAACACAGCACTGTGCCAGCTACTGAGAAGAAATCTACTCTATTCCAGCCAAAATCAGGACACACTGGTGTTTATTCAAATCAGATTGTGTTCTTATACTCTGACCCCTCTCTATGTCCATTTATACTAGCCAAAATTACAGTCATATGCTGTTTTGGATGTCTTTTCCATGTTTTAAACATATTTTTAATAGGACACCCTCAGCAAAACTAAAGAGGACTTTCAGTGAAATTCCTTTCTCAGTCTGGTCCTGCAACTAAGATTTCTTCCCCATGAAACTTTAATTGCTCGTAAACAATGGTGCTTTTGGTCCTGCCTTCTTCATCTGCCCTACTAGAAAAATAAATGTTGCCCAAAAGACCAAATAAGCCTACTTATAATTTAGAGTAAGTGTGGAAATTATTCAAATATTCGCATGAAAAAACCTTAGGAAGTAGCAGTGTAGAGATCCCTCTTCAGGATACGTGACATAAATGTACTGTGAGGGAAAGTGATCTTCAAAATAGGTAGGTTAAAATAATTTAGAATAAACCAGTATTTTTTGTATGGCCTGAAAGCTGAGAGACAGTAAGAGTGAAACTCTTAACTACAATCTTGTTAGGCTTCTAATGGAAGCATGTCCTTTCCACGTAGATAAAATTCTGGACAAAATTCAAATTGTATTTATATATAATGGAGGTTTGTAGCAAACTGGCTTTGAGCTGAAAAAAAAGCGTAACTTATGATTGTTATTTCCACTCCAAAATAAATAGCAGCAATTTCATGACAAGACATATATGAGAAAAGGATTGTCTATTGGCTGTTCCCAGTATAAAAATACTGGAAGAATAAAATTAAATTAATAAAATAATTAAGTTAAAAGATAATGAGACAAAAGAGACAGTTACTGTTTACTTCAGTCAGTGCTGTCAAGTCTGTGTGTTTCCAATTTTCCCATTCATTGTTTCTTTTCTTGTTACGTAAAGGATGTCATCCAGCTGCACGTCTTAACTGAAAATAGGTAACTGTATGGAAAATTACTAGCTTAACTCTGAGCTAATCACACAAATGCATACATCCCCCTGTGTTGCTGCTTATTTTTTATTACAATGACTATAAAAAGTTGTAGAAGTGCTACCGTCTGTGTTGGACAGTGGTCTGGCACACACACTGAAAAGAAGAACTCTCTTATTCTGTGTATTTTCTTGGTTAGTTGAAACCAGTTCTGGTTTTAATCCTGTTATATGCCTTGAGTCCTTAATTTTTAACAACAAGGAAGTTATTTTATTGCATTTTCTCTTTTCTTTTAACAGTGACATAGTTATCTTTTTACCTTGACTGAAGGAGAGCCCTGTCCTCAACTGCAAATATACCAGTACTCTGTGTAAGTCCTTGTTGTTTAAACTTACTGTATGTGGACAACACAGAGTTTAGAATATTAATGGCCAACTGGTCAGGCTGTTCAAAGGCTAGAATTTGCTTTATGTTTATCTAAGGTGCAGGTGATTTCCCCTTTAAAGTGAATATAAAATTAATCAGCAATTTTTTTACTGTGTCACTGATAGTATTAAATATTTAACTCTCCACATGCTCAGTACAGTTGATACACTGTGTAGCATATTGGCAATCAAATCAGGTGTTACTAAGCCTTGAAGAAGTCTCACCCAACCTTATAATTTGTATTAATTATATCTCTCCACTATTATACCTTATATAACCTGTCTTCATTCGTAGGTAATCATGTTCCATGTAAACAATTTTACTGCTTTTCAGGCCTTCATACCTACAATTCCTCAGGTGACCTGATACAGGCCTTAGGAAAACAGTGTTTGTTTTGTCTGTGAATGTAATTGTATTCAACGACTTTTTGTTTGCAAGCCTTAGTTAAAAATTGTTCTTCTTGATCCATACGTGGGGATTAATACTCTTCTGAAATTGTTACATTTGCTGTTGTGTGTATTATTATAAAATTTAGATTTCTGTAATGTTTTTGTCTCTCTTGCAACAAAATAAAACATTTGCCACAGATGAAGTACCTGTCTTCTTAAAGGTCATTCTCCAAACAACTGTTAAGACTGTGGCCTAAATATTCTTGTTTCCTTATTCTCATATTTATTTTTATTGCTTGTGAAATGCTAGCTCCCTATTACTCAGTCTGTGTTTATAGAGTATTAGTATCATTAGGCTCTACCTAGTCTAAGAAAATGTACAACCTATGCTATAAACTGACCTTGTAAAACAGACTTGCAGTCATTAAACTATGCTTTTTTACGCTAACTTGATTACCAGAAATACATGTTTTCCACTTACCACAGCTATAGCAAAGGTAGCTATTGGCCAAATTTAACTTTCAGTAATCAAATAAATACTTATAGTTTCAATGCAGGTTTTAATGATCTCTGTGTCTGTGAGAGATGTTATATTTTGATGAAAAATATGACTTTCATACTAGAAAAGAGCAAACAAGCAGAAGTTGGAGGAACTCTTGTGTTCCAGTGCTGCCTTCTTTTGAGTGATCCATATCAAGGAATGTAGAGCAAAAGGTAAATATTTAGATTATTTGCATACCTGCATTTGACTTTTCAGTCTAGCAGTAGCTACTACACAATTGTCAGTACAAGTGATTTTTGCTGTTAGCATGGATGGAATACAAAAAAAGCAAATAATAAAAGTGGTCTCAATATGTTTGCCATGGATTATATTTATTTTCCTGCTTGATTAAATCTTTACTTAGCTGAAGCAAAATATGTTACTGTGATTTTTAGTGTTTGTTGTTTATTCTTTGTGCCTGATGTAAGTATGGTTGGCTCTGACATTGTTCTAACTCTTCAGGTAAATGGTAGAGGAGCGTAATGGGATGTTGCTTCATGTCACTATCAGGAAAATTACTGCAAGCCCTATGGGTTAGGATTAATTTGTTCTTAACTTTAAGAACTCATGGAAGAAAGAAATATAATAAGATTCAAAGCAGCTAACTTTAGGGGAGAAAAAGGATGTGGACACCTGCAAAATTATAGATGGGCAATCTAAATTTCAGAAATTGCAAAGGTCCTAGAACAAGAGCAAACTGCTGTCAGCTGTAACAGATAGGTAACAGTCTGTAGGAGCCAGTACAGATTTAACAAAACACATCAAGCGATTTGAATCTCCTCTAATATCTGCTTCTTCTCTCTACCCAGAACATCTGTTATTCTGTCATAGATCTCTACCTAGCAAAGCATCTAATAGTGCCTCAGAGGAAGCTCTCACAGGGAAGCCAGGGTGATATAAATGGCAAAGTTGTTCACATGATGTAGTTTCAAAGTAAAAGGATGGATGTGGTGCACCTGTGGTGCTTTGTCCTGAGCCCTGTAACTACTTATTTTCATTCTTACATAGGATTTTCCCACTACTCAATAAGGCAATACCAACCTGTTAATGCGTGAAAAGTGAGGTGTGGAATTCAGACTGACAGAGGAATTATGCTGGAGACCTACCTGAGCTAAGCATGCCTAAGGCACAGAAGGAGCAGAGCGGGGCTCTGCAGGCACGGCCAGAAGGAGCAGAGTCTGCCTGGCGCCCTGCGCTGGGGCACCTCCAGCCGAGGGCACAGCAGGCGCTCTGCTGGGAGTGGTGAGTGCTGTGCCCCACCGTGCAAGTAGAAACCTGAGCATTAAATAGGCCATGCAACTTTTCCACTCCTCAAGGCACTGGCGAGGTATGCGTATTTGTCGTAATGTTTAAAGAGACGGTGGGCCAGCTGGAGAGCTAAGGGGGATAGAAGAACGGATGACCGGAGGGCTTGACCTGTGAGAAAGGGTTATATGGACGATGTGAGTGTTGAAGACTGATGGCAGGCGAGGAATTCGGCTGCCTGCCCTCAGACCCGTGGGTGTCAGCGACAGCCGCAGAGGAGGCCAGGCATTGTCCCAGTGGCCCCTCGCGGTACTGGCAGGTACGGGTGGACATCAGGTAGGGCGCCACTGCTCGGCAGGCCCGGTGACGCAGGGACTCGGGGAACGCGGCCCGCTCTCCCCCGCCTACCTCACGGGGCCGGATGGGACAGCACCGCCGCTCTGGCGCGCGCCACCCCCAGGATTTGAAATCCGTCCCGTGGTGCCCCGGGGCCGCCGCTGATTGGCCGGGCCGGGCGGTGCGCGGTTCAAAGCGGCGCTGGCGGCGGCGCGCGCGGCTGGCCCGAGTTCTGGCTGTACGGCAGCGCTTCGGTCCCGGTCTCGTCCCGCCATGGCTGCCTTTGGCTCCCTGGGCGGCGGCCCCAAGAAGGAGGAGAAGGGCAAGAACATCCAAGTGGTGGTGCGGTGCAGGTACGTGCGGAGCCCTTCTTTGGGCGGGCGTTGGGGGCCGGTCCGCGGGCGAGACCCGGGGCGGTCCCGCCTTGGTGCCTGCGGGACTCGGGCCCAGACGTTCTCTGCACGGTGCCCCGGACAGCCGGCTGGCCGAGGCTGCCGCCATGTGACAGGCGTTGTGCAGCTGTGGCTCTGCCGGGCCGCTGTACCCGGCTGCGGATAGCTGCTCCGGGGGATCGCTCTGTCTGCCCGGAGGGAGCCGCCCGTACCCCTGAGCGGCCTCGGCACCGCGCCGGGAGTTGCCTGTCCCGGGTGCCGGTCTGCGGTTGAGACGGCTCCGTGTGCCCTGCAGGGAAGCGGCGCTTCCGCACAAGTGAGGCTGTTGTGAACTTTCTTAGAGCTTAAAAAGACAAAAAGCTGCAATTCCCAAACTTGGTTCAGCGCACACCTAGTATGAAGCTGCGCAGGAAGCTCAAGAGGAGCTACGTAGAATTGGTATGATATTCGAGAAACACAAAAACCCAGGCTGTATTTTGTCCTTCTGTGAGCTCCTGTGGGAAGTCGCTGAGCTTTAACAGCTAAAATTGTTGTGCCCGCTGTGATATATCTGTCACATAACTTCATTGATGCAGGCTTTCCAGGGGACAAGCAATGGGTTCTGCTGCTGAAGTTAAAATGACCAAATGTCTTGGTTGATGAGATGAATTTGCTTTTTGGTATGAAGTGATAATTTTCACATACCATAAAATTAGGTTGTCTTTGTAATTCTGAAGTGGCTTTGAAGAGTTGCTTACTGATACAAGATCTTAAATAATCTTAAAGCATTATATGTTAAAACTGTAATACTGGTAATGCATTATATATAGTGTTTGAAACACCTTTAGAAGTTGGGGTTTTTTTGAGCCAGATCTGCAAATACTAGTTTACATATTATGTTTTTATGCCTTTTGCAGTCAAACTCTCAAGCTTACGAGTTGTGCTTTTACAGATGCACAATGAATACAGAAATTAAAATCAATTTAGTCTTATCTTTGCAATACAACTATAAAGCTTCCAAAACAAGTGTGGGATTGGTGAAAGTGTTGATGTGAGTCAAGGCTATTGCAAAAGAATGTTTATTGAAGCAATTAGATTTTAAATACTGTCAAGAGCAGCTGTTTTCATCTCTCTTGTTCTGGAATAGCTTTATCAAGTATTAGTATCTATTTTAACTAAACATAATGCTTACTTTGAAAGTAGCATTAGGACTGTCCACAGTGGAATGTTCTGCTTTTGTTCTAGCTCATAGGCTAATTGCTATGTCAAGAGTTAGTTTCTAACCTTTAAAAACTTTCTTGCCCTTTGTAGAGTTCGTTTTTTAGTAGCTTCTGTTTATTTGAGTAGTAAATGTTTCTTCCACCTCTTTTTTCTTCTGCATCAAGTCGGATTCTCCTTATCTTACAGATAAGCTGCATTCTTTGGTGTCCTAATTTATTCCAAAAAGTTGATCAGTCTGAGCATATTAAAAAATCTTTTCAAGCAACACATTTACTGAGCTTTGGTCAAACTTGAATTTGAAAACTCAAAATGCATGCATTAGTGTTATTAATATGCGTAATGTGCTTCATACCTGAGGAGATGAACACGAGATCAAAGGTTTCCATGGCACACCAGGCAGCTGCTGGTGTAGTGGTGATGTTGATGATCTCCTGCTTCAGCCCAGCTAAATTGTTCCCCTAATATCACAGCTGTGGGCTCTTGTACCTTCTGCCATGGAATGGTTCAGTATTACATGGTTACACAGCAGGATATGTTCATTGTTCTGTTACTTTAAAAGTCACAAAACTGAAGCTGTAACTTGCTCCTGTGAACAAGCTTTTGGTCGTCCTCTGTTGTCATCAGTCGATCTTGCACCCAAGTATCCTATACTCTGTTTAGAATCTGACAGTTCAGCCTCAGTGATATATTGAAGAAATGTTAGCCACAAGGTTCAGAAAACCTGAGGTGCCATGTGCATCTGATTTTCTTGTGGTTTGTCTTTTTTTCTTTAACATTATAATTTAAAGAGCATCTAAAGTGTCTCTAGAGTCAAGATATTTTAAGGAGTACAAGATTATAGAAGCTATATTTTCAAGCTGACTGCTTGAAATATTACTGCACTGACATTCAGTGCAGTAGCACTACGATATGAAGAATAAAATTAGATTTAATGTTTTTTAGGGCATTTCCATGCATTTCAGGAGAAATAGTGGCAAATGTCCCTTTAAGAAAGTGGTGTGCACCAAGTTTGAATTAACTTAGTGGTGAAACAAGATACTCACTATAAAGTTCAAAAATTTTATTGTCCCTCTATTAAACCTTTTAACTATGACTGACTTTAAATTAATGTGAACTTCTTCCCCCCCACCCCTACAATCTGATGTTTTGTCCGTCTTATTAAATACTATTAAGGTGCATCAGTATTATAAAGGTTCTGAGCTATACAATACTGTTATATTATATATATATATATATATATATATATATGTGTGTGTGTGTATATATATATATATATGTGTGTGTGTGTGTATATATATATAAATATAATTATAGCTATTACTGTCCTGCAGTTAGTAGGGACTGTTGGTATTTTTGTCGGTTTAGATTGTTGTGTCATCAGCATTTGATTCACTATTGCATTAACTTGCATGTATAAGTGCTTTCCTTCTACCCCCTGCAACTGAACATGTTGTGATGCCTGTTGGCCATGTGTGCACCTATATGATCTTGAAAGTGGTTATAGGCTTGTTAAAAATATGTATGTAACAAACGAAAAGCTACAGATGCCCGAGTTGGCTCGCAGTGTATGAAAGGAGAAACAGGGTCTATAAACCGCCAAATTGCGGCATTTTTTGTAAACTATTATTAAACAGATGAAGTTACAAACTCTGTTCTTTTTGCCCAGTTAAACTATTTGAGATCCTTAAACTGACTGACATTACTGCTTCATCTGTTTGTGTTCTTGATAGCAATGATTTCAATCAAATATTCTTGTCTCCTGTCCTTTCAGGCCTTTTAATGCCTCTGAACTTAAAGCAAGCTCCTATGCTGTCATAGACTGTGATCAAGCGAGAAAGGAAGTCAGTGTCCGCACTGGAGGCGTGACAGATAAGTTATCAAGGAAGACTTACACGTTTGATATGGTTGGTAACTGCTTGTCAAGCTGGGGACTTCTAGAAACAAGCTAGTACTTAGTGTGGTGTCACACGTTATTGTATGGCTAAGTGAGATGTGTTGTCTTTGTGTCGATAGGTGTTTGGTGCTCAGGCAAAGCAGATTGATGTGTACCGCAGTGTTGTGTGTCCCATTTTGGATGAAGTTATTATGGGTTACAACTGTACAGTGTTTGCGTAAGTAAGCCAGTGATTAGTATTAGGAAACTTTATTTGTATTTTAGTTTCTTGTTTACATTTTTATTTTTATTCTCACAGCTATGGCCAAACTGGTACTGGTAAGACCTTCACAATGGAAGGGGAGCGGTCACCCAATGAAGAATACACTTGGGAAGAGGTATATTTTCACTCCTGAGATTTCTCTTGTCTGTGCTCTAGTTCAAAGGTGAAAACTGCAGAAGGCTGAAGAAGAGCAAAAGTTGATGCCTTCCAAATTCTGAAGCTGACTTTGCTTAAATGTTTGTAGATTGACAAATAGTCTCATTCATTTATATGAAAAGGACAACTTTACATTTTTCATGTCTTGCATTCAACTCTTGGCGACTTTTATATGGAAGGTCTAGTCTGGTTTATATCCAGTCAGGCTATTTAGTTGAAACTCTACTGCCTAGCTCCAAATCTCTTTCAGTATATTTATAAATTAAATGTTTATCTTTAATTTATAGGATCCACTAGCAGGTATCATACCCCGTACATTGCATCAAATATTTGAAAAACTCACAGAGAATGGTACGGAATTTTCAGTGAAAGTCTCTCTTTTGGAAATCTATAATGAGGAGCTTTTTGATCTTCTGAATCCTACTCCTGATGTCGGAGAAAGACTGCAGATGTTTGATGATCCTCGAAACAAGGTTAATGCTACAGAATTTGTTATCTTGAGGCTTTCAGGGTTGTTGAGAGACATATAATAAGCATGTATTACTTTCTGACAGAGGGGTGTAATTATTAAAGGCTTGGAGGAAGTAACTGTACACAACAAAAATCAAGTTTACCAAATCTTGGAAAGGGGTGCAGCCAAAAGAACAACTGCAGCTACTTACATGAACGCATATTCCAGGTACAAATCTTCCCTATTTCAGTAACCTTGTTTTGTTCTTTCTTAAACAAAATCTTACTGAAGAAGTAAGAAGCTAATGCAAACATGACATCATCTTGAGATTGTCTATCACAGTGCAGACTGTCAACGTGAGTTAGAAAGCCAGAGATAAAATTTCTTTCTTACCACGTGCTGTGGGGTGATTGCAATGGATGTATGAAGGGGTATCATGCCAGCAGCCAAGCCTACCTGGCTGCTCACTCACTCCCCTACCTGCAGGATTCAGGGAGAGAACTGGAAGTGTAAAAGCTGGAAAACTCATGAGTTGAGATAAAGACGGTTTAATAGGGACAGCAAAAGCTGTGCACACAAGCAAAGCAAGAAATTAATTCACTGCTTCCCATGGTTAATCCATCTCCATGAGAGCAGGGCCCCATCATGTGTAATGGTGACTTGGGAAGGCAAATGCCATCATTCCAAATGTCGTCTCCCCATTTCCTCCCTCTTCCCCCCACTTTATATACTGAGCCTGATGCCATATGGTCTGGAATATCACTTTGGTAATTTGGGGTCACCTGTCCTGGCTGTGTCTCCTCCCAGCTTCCCATGCACTCTGAACCTTCTTGCCAGTGTCACAGCATGCAAAGCCCTGACAACAACATCTGTTTTATCAGCCCTGTGTGCAGCACAAATCCAAAACACAGCCCCATACCAGCCACTGTGAAGAAAACTAGCTCCACCCCAAAAAAACAGTACAAAGCATCATAAAATCTGAATGCTTCTCAGATTAAAAAGGGACGAACTATTTCTCCCTGCATTGTTTTTAACATAAGTTTCTCCTCTTGTTTCCCTGCTTTATAATTAATATATCCTTTGTAAATATGCAGTGTCTATTTGGAACAGTAGCCTTGGGATTCCGCCTAATTCTAGCTGAGATAAAAGCATCATAATGTTCTTAATTAGACATCTAGAATACTGAAGTTTAAGTATAACTCAAAGTTACATAGTTAACTTTTTCAAAACTTTCTATGCCTATGAAAACAGAAGACCTAAATCTGGCAGATACGTAAGTGAAATACATTGCATGTACTAGCATGAGACAGATACTCCTTGCAGTAGATACTGTACAACACTTTCAAAAAGAAGGTTCCTTTCAATTTTGAAAGATGTTTAGTTGATACACCTGTATCAGAGGGGTAGGTTGTCTTTATTCTAGCGGCCCTATGTGGTTGGGTGTTTTGGCCAGTCCCATTTACTAAATAAACTCGGTGTAAGAGTCTTGAGTATCCTTTCCTCTCTGCACTAACAGTAGAAAATGATACATTAGGATTTGTTACTGAAGTTTGGAATTTCACAATACTGCTAAGATCTGCTTTTTACAGATCAACACAAGACCCTCATTTTTCAAAATCTGGCTTCTGTAAAATTCGCAGACTAAGCTGGGGATAAGATTGTATGGCAATAAGGACTGCTTCATATGGTTGCAGGTCGTAGAATGTAATGGGAGCACCTGGGTCAGAAATAGCATTCTTATTACTGCCTTCACATTCTTGAGCTGCAAATGCTAACAAGTTAACATCACTGATTACAAGTAGTGATCCAGTGTTGCAATAGTAAGGAATGTACCCTGCCTGTATTGTATTTTAATTTCAAGATATACTGAGCATGTCTGTTGACTGGTGGAAGGAAATGGGTATTTTCTACCACTGACTGGAACACAGAACTCATTTTGTCTGAGATTCTAGGGAATTTTGAGCATTTATTGGGCCTGAGGTGTTGTTTTATGTACGATCAGACTAGTGTAATTTGACATCTATGGCTTTCTATATATGTCACCTTCTTGTAATAAAACCTTACTAAAGGAATAAACTCAACCTAAAATCATCTTTACTATGAGAGTGGTGAAACACTGGAACCTGTTGCCCAGAGAAATTGTGAATGCTCCATCCCTAGAAGTGTCTAAGGCCATGTTGGATGGGGTTTGAGCAGCCTGGTTTAGTGGAAGGTGTCCTTACCCATGGTAGGGGGGATGGAGCCAGATAAAACCATTGCATGATTCTGTGATCTTAATCTGTATTACTATTTTTGATTGAAAAATTAATTGAACTTCTAAATTTTTAATGTTGGATTCAGCTAGTTGCTGCGTTTTCTTAGCCTGCATAAAGAAAGTTATGTTCCTTAATATTACATTCTGTGAAACTGTTCCTAGCATAAGGACTGAAAATAATCTGCAAGTCAGTTTTCATGAGGTGCTTGTGAGTTGAGAATACACAAATGTAAGCAAAACCAAGGCATTTCTTTTTTCCTTGAAACAAGATAAAATTTATAGGATTGAATAAGTCGAATGTCAACCAGTTGCTTCATCACCGATTTTTAAATACCATATTCATATATATGCACACAAAATTATACTTAGCAGAATAACTTTGTGTATTGAAAATGTAATCTGTAGTTCATGGGCTAAACGTGTTCTCTATAAAGAGCACAGAACTTGCAGCAGTAATATAACAACTAGGTATTTAGCTTTAATGGAACATCTGAAACTGGTTTCTTTTGCAGCCGTTCCCACTCTGTGTTTTCAATTACCATCCATATGAAAGAAACAACAATAGATGGAGAAGAGCTTGTTAAAATTGGAAAGCTAAATTTGGTAAGTATTTGAACTAAATGTCATTGATAAATTCTACTACATGGCTAAAAAGTTTATTAGAGTTTTTTCCTGATAAGGGGAAAAATGATTGTTTTCATAAAGTGATGTGAAGTATTATTTTTGTCACTCTGAAAAATATCAATCCCATTTGTCACCCTAGTGTCCCCTAAAAAACTGGTAAGCTCTTTTATGTGCTCTGCAAGACTTTGGGGCAAACATTGTTCAGGGTGATTTGAGACAGAAGCATAACCTGCCTTTCAGGTTGATCTTGCAGGAAGTGAAAATATTGGTCGATCTGGGGCCGTTGACAAAAGAGCTCGTGAAGCTGGAAATATCAACCAGTCTCTGCTGACACTAGGAAGAGTTATTACTGCTTTAGTGGAAAGAGCCCCTCATATTCCATACAGGGAATCTAAACTCACAAGAATCCTTCAAGATTCTCTTGGAGGACGGACAAAAACATCAATAATTGCCACAATTTCGCCTGCATCTATAAATCTTGAGGTAAATTTAAAGTCTGAAAACCTATTCCTAAAATAAGTAATATATTTTGCTAATGATACAAAAATGAGTTAATTCCTCAGCTTGACCTAGTGTTTTATCTGTTTTTTACAGGAAACATTGAGTACACTGGAATATGCCCATAGAGCAAAGAACATAATGAACAAGCCTGAAGTTAATCAGAAGCTAACAAAAAAAGCTCTTATTAAGGTAACTAGACATATAGCTTAAAAAATGAAGTTACAGGTTAGGCATGACTTTTTGTTTAATGTAGTCTTTGCTGTGCAGGAGTTATGACTGGGAGAAGCTGTAACTAGTAGCAGTGCTTTTCTGAAGTGATTGTAATTACTGATCTAATGCTTTTTAAACTAGAGCTGCACTGATACAGCAGTGGTCCCTGCAGGTATTTGAACTGTTCATAAGACTAAAGTTGAACAGAGAGCTATTGCTACTAGCTGTGACTGTGGGTATTACATATTTGCGATTTTGCACTTTCCCTGGAAAGTGCCTGAATTAAAGGGAACTTGTCAGTAAGTACAAGCGTAGAGCCATTGTAAAGTAGCTCTGCCTACTTCTGTAGGGCACTGCCTTTGTGAGAGTGTCTGTTAAGCTGAATATCGAAACCAAAATAGAAATTTTCGGGTTTACAAGTGATGGTTTCTTTATGCAGGAATACACTGAAGAGATTGAGCGTCTGAAGCGAGACCTTGCTGCTGCTCGAGAGAAAAATGGAGTCTATATTTCTGTTGAAAACTATGAGTATGTCTGCAAAATTTCTATAAAATAACTAGCAACAAATCTCACATACTGGTACCTATCTTTATACAGAAATACTTTCAGATCTATTTTTAATCTAGGAAGTTGGAGATACTTAGGAAAACTTAACTGTTTGGTCAACTTGTTCTTTCAAAATTTATTTTTATGCAGATAAAACCTAATAGGCTTGCACTGAGGAATTTATGGATGTGTGGAACTTATAAGCATTACCCAGCATGTGGATTTACACATGCAACTTTTTTTTTCCAGTGGAAGCTAATACAGGACAATAAACTTGATACACTTCACTTTATTTAATAGAACTAGTTTGCACAGAAGGTTTACAACTGAAATTTGTTTTAAATCTTTTCTGCCTTAAGTGAAAATTACCTGCTATTCATATAGAATTTAGCAATACTTTTTTTTTTTTCAAAATTACTGAAAATGCAGTGTAAAATCTTGAAACTGCCTCTTGACTAATTTCTTTGTTTCTTTTAATCCTCCCTTGAGAGCCCTTAATGGAAAGCTGACGGTTCAGGAAGAACAAATTGCAGAGTATATTGACAAAATCAGTGTCATGGAGGAAGAAGTGAAAAGGGTAAGTGATGTTTTTCAACTGTGGCTTAAATCTGTGAAAAAAATTTGAAGAAATTCGTTCCTCCTTTCAAAAGGAGGAAAAATGTTTGAGGAAAGAACACTCAGAAGATTGTTTGTGTTGTTGGTCTTAAAGTTCCCCAGTTAGTCAAAAATGGAAGCTTCCTAGTCCTTGAAGTTAGGCATTTGAAATAACATGTGAAATTGCAGGTTGCAGTATTTTTTTTTTAAAGCTGTTTTCATATCTGCTACTGTAATTTGCTCTGCTGAATTTTCAGCAAAAAATCTGTGATACCATTGTAAAATGGTATCATCTCACTTAACAAGTATCTGCTTAGGAGCAAAGAATGAGGGGGGAGAGGTCATGAGCTTCCTTTTAACTAATCACATGAAAATTAGAGCTAGTTGTTTAAGATATCAATTTGCTGGTATATGTAACTCCTTTATGTAATCAGCTTTACTGACTCTTCAGTCTATCTGCTTATGTTTGTTCAGTGGGATTCTTTTCCTTGTGCTGTAATAGTAGTTTGCTCTTGTATTTTGGGAGGGGAAGTGAGCGATTATTACAGTGAGAATAGTGTTGGCTTGATCTTTTCAGTGATTACAAAGACTATGCAAACCTGTTGCTTAGGTTTTAGACTTGAGTCCTACAGCTGAAATTACATTGCTAGATAAATTTGCCTTCTCTCATTGTCACAGAATTTGAGAGATGTGAAATTGTCAAATTATAAAAACGTGGTGTTACCTTTTTGATGACTTGTCTTCCTATTTAGGTCACTGAACTGTTCAGAGTCAGTAAAAATGAACTTGAGCAGTGTAAAACAGACTTGCAAATCAAGGAGAAAGAACTGGAAGAAACACAAAAAGATCTGCAAGAAACCAAAGTTCAACTGGCTGAAGAAGAATATGTGGTTTCAGTTTTGGAAAATACTGAACAAAAGCTTCATGGCACAGCTAGCAAGGTTGTCACAGTTCTTGTACCTACTGTAAAACATCTTCCTTTGTTTGGGAGTTTCATGGGCTTTTCAAGGAAACCAATTATTGCTAAAGCATGATGTGAGTGAGACAAGACCTGAATTTAAGATGGAAACCTAGGATGAGATTGCAGGGCTTTCTCTGTGCTAGTATTGACAGTTGACTCCTAAACACTCTGGTTGGTCTGGAGCTAACTTTACCTCAGGCCAGTTTGTCATGGGAGTTCCAGTGCTTTGCAATATCTATTATCATGAGTTTCTTTGCAGAATAAGTAGTTTTCTTTCAAAATCTTATGACTGGTCCTGCAAACCAGTAAATTATACTTACCTGTAGGACCTGGTCTAGTGGAACATGTCCCTGCCCATGGCAGGAGGCTTGGAACTAAATGGACTTTAATGTCCCTTCCAACCCAAACCATTCTATGAATTGGGGAAGAAAAATAGTAAAAAGCTTTGAATAATGTTGCCCTGTCACCTCTGTATTTTTAGGTATGACTTTGATGTGTTTGTAAATTAGTCCTAATTATCAAAACAGACTTGAGGTAGGGAGAGAGAGTGTCCTGCTATTTAAACTGCAAAGTGATGAAACTTGTATCTTCAGGCACCATGACAATTTCTTTCTATTTGGATTCCTGTAAGATTAGGAGGGAATGCCTGGTTTTTATGTGTGGGTTGTGGAGTGTTTGAGACAAATAGGTACAGATATTACTTATGCTCTACAAACCAGGACTCCACTATTTGTATGAATTCTAAATTATTTATAGCACGACTAGTACCAGAAACCTCTTGCTTGGGTACTATATTTAAGAATCTATTTACTGTCAGATTGTTCAGGAAAAGGTTGAAGTGCTCAGGTATTTTTCAGTTACTATTCTGGGATAAATGATACCTTTTTTCCTTAAATACTGAGGAAGTAATTTATTAATGCTTTGATTTTAAAGCCAGAACAAATTGTCTCTAGTAGATAACTTTTTCCCATGTTCTAAAATCATAAATGACATAACACCAGGGTCCAGAACAGTTGTAATTTGATGATATAAAGGGAAATACTTACCTTCTTTAACTCAGAACTGTTGTCGCTTTTCCTTACATAATATGTGCTTGACTTCTTGTTTAAAGACTTACTGAAATAACTTTAAAAATTACAGTTACTAAGTACAGTTGAAGAAACTACAAGAGATGTGTCTGGGCTCCATGCCAAACTGGACCGTAAGAAGGCTGTTGATCTGCACAATGCTGCTGTCCAAAATACATTTGCAGGACAAATGAATGCATTGTTCAGCAAAATACAAGATTCAATTACTGAAAACAGTTTGAAGCAGCAACAGATGTTGACATCTTACACAAATTTTATAGGTAAGTGTAATACCTGTATTAGTAGTTCATCATATAGTAATCTCAAAACCCACTTCCTAAAATGTATTTGTTTTAGGAAAAATGTGGCTTTATTTAAGTGACATAATAATTACAGTTGCACTGGTAATAATGTGTCTGGGATGATCCACAGCCTTCCTATAAGGGGCAATAAGATGATGAGTAATAAAGAGAGTTCTTATCTTACAGGGAAGCTTTAAAAAAATTATAACTCTGGATTTATTTTGTAGGTGAACTCCTGTCTACCAGTACTTCTACAGCAGATACTCTTGCATCAGTTGTATCAGCATCTTTTGCCTCTCTTAAAGAATTGGTGTCTACTGAAGTTTCTCACATGTCTGAAAAAATAACCCAGCATGAGAATCTATCACTTGATTGTAAAGCGGAGCTGCTGAGATTAATTGTTAGTACACGTGCATATTCCTACTTAAATGTTGGAAACTGGTTTTGATCAAAAGGGGTTCTGTAAATGTGTAGAATTTTTTCTGATGCTCTTTACCTGTATCTGCTCCACCACCTGGTGATGATTGTCACTCCCCACTTCCCCTACCATGTCATCCCCACAAGCTGTAATGTGCTATATAGCATATACTGTCATAATAGAGCACAAGGATATGTGCACAGTAGCTTCTTACAAATGTACATGAAAGAACAGCCATGTTCTGGTTTAACTTTTTTTTCTCTTTCTAGGAGGAGCATCAAACTGGATTAGGAAGAGCAGTAAATAGCTTGACACCAGTGGTAGAATTTGTTTTGGGGTTAAACTGTCAGTTCCAGAGTAACATTAAGAAATATTCTGCTGTGACTAACCAGGTAATGCACGTGACCTGTCTCTTTGCCTTGTGCTTTTCTATTTTATTTAATTTAAAGATATGTTCTTTCTTTTTCTGCAGTATGTCAGTGTTTCCAATTCTTGTCTGGCCTTTTCCTCTTTATCTTGTCCCATGAATTCT
This sequence comes from Sturnus vulgaris, assembly GCF_052056855.1. NCBI lineage: Eukaryota > Metazoa > Chordata > Aves > Passeriformes > Sturnidae > Sturnus > Sturnus vulgaris. Next base: position 22,744,760 of record NC_142250.1, on the reverse strand, counting down.
ATCTTTTAACTCTTTCAGACTTTTTTTCTCTCCTGAGGGTGGTAAATTTGTTTCTCTATATTGGCACAATTGCCTGCCTAAGTGCCAGAGTAGAATGGTAAAACATGGATGTTTAAATCTTTATGTAACAAATAATTGATGGTGCATTTAATACACTCTCCCTCTGTATTTTAGAGATCTGAAAAAAAAAGTCAACTTAAGCGAGTCTTACTAATCAAAATTTTTCTACTTCTGTACAAAATTTTTTCTATAGTCCCTTTGATTCCTGGGGAATGTGATGCTTAATCTTACTAACAACCATAAGTGCAAACAATACTGGACTTATTGAAGCCCTTTGCTTCAAGTTATAGTTCTAGTCTATCTTGTGATATTTGTGTAGAACTGCAGCCTCTTTCATTTTTTTTCTCCCCATTTTGTCAAAAATAAGTCTTTGTTTCTGGTGACTGGTTTCTTTTACTGAAACATTTTCCCCTCCTGTCAATTACAGCTCATAAGTAATCAGCTCCCTTTGTCTGGAAGCTTTTTATTGGTTTTTCAGACTTAGACAGCAGATAGTCCATGACTTAGCAGTTCTTGCTGTTCCTTGTCTACTTTTCTATTTTGTTTACCTTGCTTGTCAAATTTTGTGTTTGAAATAGCCCCCACACTAAGTTACAGTCTCAAACCTTAGATTGTTCCAAGTGTCCAAGTGTGACTTTCTGCCTTCTATGCACAATACTTATTAATGCCTTTTGACAATTTCCTTGGGGAAGAGTTTGAGAGTTTGTTTCTATGCCAGTTATGCTAGGGAAAAATACCACTTTCTTAAATAAAGATAGAAAAATCTAACTGTAAGTAAAACTTTTTTTAAGATGGAGGACCATAAAAAGGAAATGGATGCCTTCTTTGGAGATCTTTTTCTCACTCTGAAAAAAATACAGGAAGAAACAGCCAGTGGCTTTGCTCAGCTCCAGCAAAATTGTGACAGTTTAAAAGAAGAAGTGGAAATGATGAGGTTGGCACATAGAAAGGTATCTTTAGAGTAAGAAAACATCCTAATGCCAAGTGTGATTGCTTGCTTTGATTTAAACTCTTATGTAGTAGTAAACCATTATACTTGTTTCAGAAAAAATGTTATGAGGGCATTAACTTGATCCTAATTCTAGTCAGCTGTTGTTATGCTGCTTTAAGTAGTTTATGTAGGAATGTAGCAAAACCCCCTTTCCTTTGCTGTGAGTATATCCAGTATATGTGCATTTACATATGTCTCCAAAAGCCAAGTGTCTGTATCTTCACTCCACAAAAATTATACCTTCTGCTTTAGAATTGCAAAACTCTGCATTTTCTGCGTTTTTAATCCAGGCATTCAAGTACCTTTTAAGACTGTTAAAAAGTGCAGAATAACGGTGAAACTCGTGGTAATTTTCTTGATAGAGTGCAGCTGAACTGATGTCTTCACTGCAAAGCCAGCTTGACCTGTTTGCTGAGCAGACTGAGAAGAACTTAACTGATGTACTCACAAAAAATGGAAGCCTGAAGACCACCATTACTGCTGTGCAAGAAAATGTTCACCTGTAAGGAGCAGATTCTTTTTGCTGTACGCTTACACAGATAAACTATATATGAAGGGAACGTCAAAACTGGATGCTCTTCATATTTATGTGCTTATAAAGCCTGCTGGGCATGGCCTGTGTGTTAGAGCTGGATTCTGACACAGAGTGTAGATCATAGTTGGCCTTTCCCCACAGTAAACAGTAGTTTGCTATTGGGGAGCAAAAGGCGTGCCCTTGAACTTGTCTCTCCTGAGCATGTTGTGATAAGAAAGTATCACTTTGGGAGCAATATGCTGAGGAGTGTCTCTCAAAACTTCATATTATAAATGTTTAGCTTGAAGCATAATAATGTATCTGTTGCAATATGTTTCATTCAATTGCAGACTGAGTAACTAAGGTCTTGCTAAAGTTGTTTTTAATTTGTGGTTAGGGTCTTTTGGTTCTCTTTTGGGTTTTTTTTGGTTGGTGGGGGTTTTGTTTGTTTTCTTAGCAAACCTACTGCTGCCAGTGCTGCGAATTTAGTAAGTAGAACAACAATATTATAATTAACTGTTTTGATAGAACTGTGCTATTTCACTGGCTCTGGTCTCATATTTCTAAAAGTATACTGTGTTAAAATCTACCTTTCAAAATCTCTGAACTCCTACAAATATATTGTTGCAGGAAAACTACAGACCTAGTCAGCAGTACTAATTCCAGTCACAGCAAATTTACTGCATCTCTGGATAATTTCTCTCAAGAGCTCAGGAGCATAAATGCTGAAAACAAGACAATGCTGGAAGAATCCAATGACCACTGTCAACACCTTCTCAGCAATCTCAAAAATGTGTCTCAGGATACCAATGCATGGGGTGAATTTACAACTGCTCAGATGGTCAACTTTACTAATCAGCAGCTATTGTCATTCAGGGATGAGAAACAGCAGTTTCAGTATTTACAAAAGGTACCTATAGTCATTTGTAGTTTAATGCAACATCCTGAGATGAACTTGAACAGAATTTGTAGAGGGAGAAAAAAGTTTTCTGTTATAGTCAAAACAAAACTATGGGTTTTTTTGATAGCAGATTCATGTTACTGAGTTTAAGGTGTAATTAGAAGAAATCAAAAGCCTAAAATAAGAGGAAGACTTTGAACTTCAAGTGCCCATAACCTCAAAAAATGGTGTCATGACTAATGCCATATAGCAACTTGTACTTGTAATCTGAGCATTTTGCATCATCTTGGTTAGTGTTTATCTCTAATTCTAAAGCTTTATCTACAGTACTGTCCTTGGAAGATCACAGTGATCAAATGCAGGCTATTTTCTGGAGGATGTGAATTACTTTATTAGTCAGATTAAATCAATATGGGAGAAAGCATTCCTCTGAAGTATATACAAGCTCTGACCTCTTATCTAAGAATTTCTCTCACATTCTTGGTTTCTTTTTTTAAAATTTCCTTCACAAATTTCACATCCCACCCTTGTTTTATTGTTGCAATAGGCAGTAAGATAGGCAAATCCAATATTTTGCAAACTTTCAGAAGGAAAAACTCAACTAGAAACTTCCTTCACACGGAATATTCTGAGTTGCAAGGGATCTCCCAAGAATCAAGTCCAACTCTAAACTAATAGCATTTGTGGTCTCAAGATGTCTCTGTATCTGTTGTGCCTGCTGAACAGTTCAGGAGTTTCATTTCAATGGGAATGACTGAAAACACTTTTTTCCTTTCCCCTACAAATGCATAAAGATTCTAGTACTTGTAGGATGTTCATGTTCAGTTGAATATCCTAATTCTGTGCAGGGTTTGTGCATAGAAGCATCAAGAGTCTGATCTGAGCCATGTGGCATCTTTTATTCTTGTGACTAGCTTTCTAAAATGATCATACTTTCTAAGAAACTGAGTCTCTTCTGAAGATAGCTCTCAAAATGACAGTGTAAAACTAGCACTGAAACTTCTCAATTTGAGGTCTCAGTTGTTTCGTTTCAGGTCATGTCACTAATCATGCACCACGCCTTAGTAAAGAGGCCATAGTCTTACCTTTCCTATTAATTTGGTGTTTATAGTTGTTTTCTTTTTTTTTCAGAAAAATGAAGAAAACTGTGATAAATCAATAGCTGAAATTGCTGACTACATTGGCAGACAAAAAGCTGCTGAGGGGAAGGTGCTAAACAGCCTTCTGGATCAGATAAAGGTGGATCAGGAGATACTTGTGGAGCAAAAGCAGGCACTTAAGGAGGAAGTACAGCATGGACTAACTCAGGTTAATGGTTTCCTGCAAGAGGATCTCAAAGTGGATGTTCCAACAGGTATTTAAGCCGGTTGGGGACAGGACAGAATGGTCTTACAGAAAACAATTTGAGTTCCAGAATTCGTATGTGAAGGTTAATGGGAATAAAATGTAACAGGCAGCCTTACACCTTTTTTTTTTTTAAGATGTATGTAAAGAATGATGACTGAACAAAGCATGATTTCTGTAATGAGTTGATGTAAAATTTGGGATCTGAAATTAAAACAAACACTGAAAAGTGTATAATTTTCATTAAAGGGACAACTCCACAGAGAAAAGACTACTTCTATCCAGTCACACTTGTGAGAACAGAGCCCCGGGAACTAATTCTGGAGCAATTAAGGCAAAAGCAACCAATTTTTGATGCTGTGGTAAAGGAGGTGGAGGATAATGCAGGTCAGGTATGTATATAAATGGCAATTGAGGCTCTTGAATGAGGGTTCCACATCTTTGAGGTTTTCCATTTCCTTGTGGATAGTTGACTGGAACCCCAGGGTTGTTACAGCCTTTGTGGTTTACAGTGTACTTGGACTCAAGTGTGCTGAGTTGTTTTGACAAAAACAATCTCTTGAAAAATAAGCAAGGATATTAATAATTTAGATTTCATTCCTGTTTTTCAGAAATTAAAGTTCCAGGTCTTTTGTAGATCTGATCACTCTTAATACATTCATTGAGGAAATACAGACATTAAATACATATTTCTGAAAAACTTCTGTTTTAGGACCTGTTGGAAGAGGAAGGAGAGTTGCAAGAACCCAGGGAAAACCTTGCTTGTGACAATTTCTTAATGGATACAAATGTATATTGCCACACAAATGGTGGTATTCCTTTTTTCCAGGTAACTTCCACAAATAAGCAAAATAGCTGTGTATTTGAGAGAAGAAATAGTATTGTTGCATAACATGTGCTGTAGTTTCAAGTGACTTCTTATATTTTAGGGTAGTCTCACAATGTGTTCAAATCCTGTAGCACAAGATTAACAAAGAATTATCTAAAGTAACAGCAGATTCTGATAGCAGTTAATAGTGGATAAAATAGTGCAGATTTCTGATAAGCTGGGCAGACAGCTGAAAACTCCTCAGCAAATTATCTTGAATAAAGAAAATCGTCATAATTTGCTAGAGATGTGTTAATGGCAGAGTTGAAAGTACACGGGGTATTTTCTTAGAGGCCTGACGGAAATATTGGCGTTCATGGGGTTGGGTTTTTTTACTTACTTGTTTCTGACCCTTTTGCTCTACCAATGTATTTGTAAACTTCTTGGTATATTAGTCTGGGGATTTTCCTGCTGGGGAAAGCATATTTTCTTGTTGTGGACCCTTTAAAAATAACTGCTAAGCTTCTGTATGTCTATAGTCAATCTCCTTAGTAAATGCAATATATTAGGAACCTTTTTCAGGAATTATGTCAACTTTTTTTCTTAGACCACTGCATTGCACATGAGCTAGAAGTCTTTAATTTCTTTGAATTCTCTTAACATTGGGTATTTTCTTTAAATCCCAGCACAAAAGAAGTCTCAAAAAGGGTAAAGAGAACAAATCTACAGCTCCAGTGGAGAACAAAATGGAGGATATGACAGAAGAGTTTCTTCAGAAATCTAAGCATCCTTTAAGATTGCTGAACTAAGATACAGCCTCTTCAGATCTGTTTTTAAATATTTCTATCTTACTGTCTTACTGAGCCATAACTTTTTTCGTTATTCTCAGTGTCCCTATATAGTGATGCAAAATTGAATCAAAATATTTCCCTGCTCAATCTCATGCCTTAGTCCTATTTTTATATGTTGCAGCTTGCAAAGTTTTAAGAAAAAAAAACCCCTGCAGATTATGGTGCTGTTATGTTAAATATATATGTATGTTGTCAAGTGAGAAATTTTCTGTTTCTCGGTAGATCTAAGATACCAGAAAGGAATGTAGAAATATGCTTTGTTATACATAAAATGGTAACTCATAATGCTTAATCAGCTGTAAATAAGTGTTCTGGTTTTATACTGCTTTTTATTCCAGTTCCTCTCTTTTTTATGGTGATACTTCAAATAAATTAATACATGGAAAACAAATGTACAAGCACCTCAGAGGAAAACAAACTTATCTAACTTTCTTATGGTGCCAGGTTTAATTTAGCTAAAACATTATCAGCTCTGTCGTGTCTTCTGCTGTCAGAAGAGGCTTGTCCTCTCCTTTGTTTGAGAAAAGACAATAGCTTTATTTCAGTGCCTCTTCATTCTGTGAAATCTTACTGCTGGGTCTTGGGCTTTTTGTCTGTTTGTTTGAATCTCACTGTTCTTCCTCTTAACTTGCAGATGTGAGGTGTTGATTGGGATACAATGTCTTATCAGGTTCTGTATCATAAACTGGTAGCTTTTTCTTTTCTAAGGTTCTTAACATTAAAACATGCAAACTTGGTTACAAGTGCAGATTCTGTGTTGTATAATAACAGTGAATTTCCAGTAATCTACAGGAGCATTTGACCAACTGTTCTTTTCATGCTTCTCCCCTGGCAATTAGAAGAAAAACTTCAAGCTGCAACATGCCAAAGAAGTAGATGAATAGGATTATGATGGGAGTAGGAAGAGACACTGGAAGGCAGCCTTAATTACATTAAAGTGCTATTCTTAGATAATTGTCCAAACATGATTTGGAAGATGGTTCACTTTTCTGTATTGAGCTTTCAGGCTCAACATTGATGTTTTTTCAAACAGTGATCCATGTATTTATTTCTTTGACCAAGTATGTCAATGCGTTATACCCTTGACACCATTCAGATAGCACTTTCAGTCCTGCTAGAGCCAGAAGGACATCATTTGAAGTGACCCTTGCAGTGATTCTCTGATCTGTAGCATGAGGGAGACCATTCATCAGTTGTGTCTGAAGACCTGTCTTGCCTCTTGTTGTTCATCCTCTTTCACAGCTGTGGGCAAAGCTAATTGCTTTCTGACATTCCAGTAGCAGGAGGAAAAGCATTAATTCACTTTTAAATGAGTAAGAAGCACAAATACAGCTTTGCTTCAGGTTTTTAGGGTTAAGTGTGGGAGGCAACTCAGTATCATTTTGGTACCTACCTTATATATGGAGTCTTTCTTCTGCTGTAAGGAACTTGAAACACTGGAAGATGCAAGACTCTTTTCAGTGTGTTTGGAGTATTGTCAGATTCTGGCACCTAAAACTTAATGGGCTTAAGTCTCCAAACTCTAGGATCCACTTTCTTGCATCACATGCCTGTTAACACTGACTAGACAGTAGCATAATCTTCCACAATGGTTCAAGAATTCTTTTATTAAATAAAAATCAGCCCCAAGGGTTGATCCCACAGCTGTGTTGAATAGCCTAAACCAAGTGGGAGAGACTTGCACAAGCCTTTCATCCTACTTCATTTTTGCTGTGGATTTGACAAGAATTAGTGTGAACAGGCAAATTGGAATAGACAATAGCTGAGCAGGCTTGCATCCACAAAATCATGCCATATTTTGTGCCCCCTGTCTTTATCCTCTTTGAAACCCTCTATCTTGACTGTGGTTTGGGTCCTGCAGTGTAGGCACAGCCTGCTTTCCTTAGCAGCTTCACGAATTTCAAGGGCTACTTCACACTTTCTCTTTTCCTAAAGTAGCCCTCAAAGTCGTGTTGTCCTTTGTGTGCAATACTGGCTGTGATCTGCTGATCATTGTTCCGGAGGCCACACCACAGATGAATAGGATGAAAAATCGGGATGTCCTGGCCTCCCTGTCCCTGCCTCCTCTCCCACTAGATGGCCCTAACACTAAAGGTTGGTCTGAGCTTAGGTAATGACTGCTAACCAGGACTTGGAAATACGGGTTTTGCCAAGCTTTTCCTCAAGTATCTGTCAAAAAACCGTTTCAAAATCTAATACCGAATTTATGCTTCTATATGGAGAATTCTGTACTCAAGCTTCAGTAGGGGCTTTCTTTGTGAAGAGCCAGATTTGTGTAAAAGATGACCTAGTGCCTGTGGGCTTTACTGTGGTGCCAATAGACCTTAGTAGCATGGCCTGCTCTGTTCCCCACCGCATGGGCATTGCCCAAAGCAGAAAGCTGTGCTAATTTGTTTTGGTGTATGATGCATGGCAGAGAAAAGAAGGGTAAGGAAAACAAAGCAACAGTTGTTTCTTGTGTGCACTCATTGTAACCACAGATCTAACCCAGAGGGAAGAAATGGCACTGTCCAGACTAACTTACTGGTGGTTTGATTTTATCCTGTATAAGGCATCCTTTAGAAAAAGAGTACAAAGCCATTTCCACAGAATAATTAGCCAGGTCACACCCATACTGCCTTAAGGCAGCCGAGCATGAGGGAGAGTTCTAGTGACTGGGACTGTAGTGTATGGCCATGTTCTAATTAATCTGATAAGTGCTGTTAGGATTAATGGTTAAGTGAGATGATTTAGCTCTTGATTTAACAACAAAGATACAATTAATACAATATTGGGAAATTAAATACGGAAAAATAAGTTTAAATGCTTGTAAAGGGTGAAATGCTAAGAGGGCCACAGACTATTGAGTCACCAGCTTCCTTTTCAAGTGAAAAATGAGCAGCCAGGAGGAAAGCGAGGAAAGGAAACTTCCTGCTTCCTCCTGGAAATCAGGGAGCTGCAGCACTTGCTGCATCAAAGTTGTTGGAGATGCAATGTTTATTTGAAGAGAGAAAAAAAGACTGAGGTGACTGGCTGCTATTGATGACTGCCTTTATTTTAGGTATCAAACAATTGCGTGGGGCTAGAGAGGACTAAGGAGGCACAGAGTTGCTAGACTGCTTTTCTTTTTTCTGTTAGGTGTCAGTCAGCAATTAGCTGTTAAAAGGGTAGAGAAAACAAGGGGAAGCCTTTAACTCTTTGCAGTGATAAAAGAAAAAAAATTAAACTAGGAAGAACTGGAAAAATAAAGTAAACCTTCCTTTTTCATCAAGAAGAGATTTAAGGGGGAAAAGAGTTCTAATGTTTGAGAACATTAAAAAGTAAAAGAAGAATATTCGTTAACTATGTATTTCAAAATTTATGCATTTTAAGCAAGTGTTTACAACCATTTGACTACTATTTTTTTTCTTTCTGTTACAAACTACTTTTTATGGTAGAGGTTAATGCTCTATAAACTGCACGCCCACCCATGCAGTTACTTTATATAAAGTTAAACAGCAATAAATCATGCTATGCTTTGCATTCATAGGCTTTAAGTGACAGGGTTCTATAGGTAGGGTGCAGACCACCTAGCAAAGCAGGCTGTCCTTGGAGGGTGGGCACAAGCTCCATCCAAGCAGTGCTGCCGTGCTCACTCTTGAAATCATTAAAAGTACGAGCACAGCAAATGCAGTGAAGTGAATGCTTACATTTCTATGTTTCTAGTTATATTTCTATACTTCTAATGCATTCTTTGGCTTCCTAGAAAAGAGTCTAGCTACCAATAGGAGGCCATGGTTAGAAAGCTAAACAAGTGCTCTTCAGACAGCTGGATTAAAAGGAGCAAATGCTTGGTCTAGCAGTCTCTCATCAGGGAAGAGGTTAGAAACAATCTGCCTCTTTTATATTAGGTCTGAAAATTGTTCTGTTTTTTCTTTATGAGAGGACTGTCAGTTTCCAGGTGGCACAAAGTTAAATTTTGTAAAATAATGGAAGTTAACTGGATTGCTTTCTTTTTCTCCAAAATATTAAACCTATATAAATATTCCCTTGAATTCCTTAGTTGTACTTGAAATGCATTTGTTACTCTTGGTCTATTTATAACCTAATAACTGTACTTCAGAGAACGAGGCACAACGACCAAAACTTTCAACTCGATAAGTGCGTTTCCTTTATTAGAAATGATCAAATAAAGGAATGAAATAAGCAGAGTATACAATAAAAGTTTTTCAGAGCTTCCCAGTTCTTGTCAACATATATATATATATATGTATTCTATATATATATATATATATATATATATATAATTTTATTCTGAGAGTGTTGAGAGTACTAAAGCTACTTTTTTAATGCAATAAAGAATTTTATTTTCATTACCAGAGGTTAATTTAACAAAATGTATATTCTTTTTTTTTGCAAATTAACATGTACAGCAAAAAATAACAACTATCAGGAACTAACATATGCTTTTTTAGCATTTTAAAAATAGATTAAATACACAATAAGATACTTTTCTTCCTCCATTCAGGTATTAATAATGACTGGTGCCTTCCCAAGGACAGATTTCCCACTGCACAAGTCCAGTCTTGCTAATTCTGCTACAATCACTTGACTTACAGTAAAGTAGTAAGATGAAGGATCAGAATCTCCACTGAGAGTGAAAATGATGCCTAAAAAACCCAAGAAACAATCAAAGGTCCTGTTAGGTCTCTGGACAAAAGATTCCGTGTTCTTTTGAAGGGTTTGCCTGGGCTAGAGAGGAAGTAGTTTTCATGCCTAGTTTTGTATGCTCTTTCACAGGTACTTCAAGCACATCTACTTCCCCTACTTTATAAAATGACTTTGGGAATCTTTCAGGATAGGTGTGAAGTTATTGTTCTGCACTTAAAAACTAGAGCCAAGTTCAATTGAAGCTTAGCCCTGCCTGCAGTGGCTGCTCTATCACTTTGCCAGTCCCCAGGCGAGGTGTGTATCACAGGCAGGGAGGAGATATCCTCTGTCTCACGGTACATGGCTTCATGCTCAATCTGAGCACCACTGCTCCCGTTTTGGAAATAGAGATTTGTGAACATGTTTCTAATGGAGTAAATTCCAATTTGGGTTTTTTTGGGGGTTGGTAGTTGGGGTTTTTTTGATGTGGTTTTTGGTTGGTTGGTTGGTTGGTTTTGGAGGGGTGGGTTTTGTTTTGTTGTTGGTTTGGGGGCATTTTGGGTTACACAGAAGAGCTTAAGTAATCCTTGTCATATGTAAAGGTTGTTTTGGGAAATTGGTTTTTCATATTTCAATTAGCTTCCTCTAATGCTCAAACTAAAACCTAAGCAGTATTGTCATTATGTTCAGAAGGTAAAGGAAACAAACAAGTGAATCACTTATCATTTGTTATAGCCACCATCTTCTCTGACTTAATTAAAATATGACATTAATTTGGAAACCATTCAGGTACAGATATATATTTAAATGGTTGTAATATAATAATGATAGGTGCCAAAATTTTGTTCATTCACTCAAACAGTTTATTTTAGGAAACTCAGTCTAGCAGGATGAACCTTGAATATACAAATTATTGCAAGGAAGAAAATTTTATGATGTCTGTTAGTTAATACAGAAGCCAATCTTATTAATCGTGGATTTACAGAGGGCTGTTTTATTAGATGTTAACCATAGCTTATGTTGACAATTGATTTTCATTGTAGGACAACTAAATTTATTATTTGTAAAAAGATAAAGATAATTAAATTGACTTTATAAAGGTTACTATCATAAATGTTAGTATCTGAGAATAGCAAACATAAAACTACCTTAGCAGCAAAAATTCACTTAAGTGATAGGTGGGTTTTTTTCCATTACATTTAATAGTCCCTGCACATTTTTAGCCTTCATTTTTTTTTCCAGAGTTTACGCCTACTGCTGTGAAAAACTGTTTGGGTTGAAGCCTCACTTTTAGTTTATTTTCTTTCCAATAAAGCAGGGTCAAAACATTTTTAAAGTTATAGAAGTAAAATAAAACAAATTAAAGCTTTAAGTACAAACATATTATGTCATCCTGTCATTTCTCGTATTTGTCATGAAATTATTCAGACTCTTTTGAAAAAGATGTTGGATCTATAATAAAATTTGACACCTAGGGGGTTTTAGGAATTAAAAATAATATTATTAAGGAAGTTAATTTGGGCCTTTTCTTCTTGCTGTAAGGGAAAGTACAAATCTTGTATGGTCCAAGTATTACAGAGAAATTCCTCCTCTCTGTGGCATTCCTCTGTGTGAGCAGCCCCTGACCAGTGAGTACCCATTCCTTGTGGGAGTGAGAGGGGTGGGAACCCAGGAGTGCTGGCAATTCACGCTGCCATGCTTTGAGAGCTGCCTCCTTGGCCTGCCAGCAAAGGCTGCTGTCAAAGCACAGCTCACGTTCCTCTTCCCATGCACCAGTTTGCTCTTGTATCCATGGAGCTGCAAACATTTCCACTTGTGTTTGGTGTGCTGAGGGGTCCAGTCTCAAACCCCTACAGAGTGTGGTGTGACAGAGGATGGAGTTCAATCATCACCACCTCTTCCACGGCTGTGGTTGATTTTGATGGAGCTCAGCAATCCAGGTGAAGCTTTGTTGGACATTGTCCTCTTGTTGTGAAGCCACCTCTCAGTCCCCAGATTTCCTCCCAAAGCGAGGTATGGCCCAAATTCAGCATTTCTGTGTTCATTTAGGCACTTGTATGGAGGTACCCAGGTCAGAACCTTCGATAGTTGATCTCCAGCACCAGGGGGACAGACAGGAACCTCGTGGGACAATTCATTGCTGGGTGCCCTGAGCTTCTCCTCACCAAATGCATGGGAACCTAAGGAAGCAGCGATTTTAACTTGGATGCTACAAGTGCATTGCTGAATCTGGGATAAAAATCACTCCCCTTAAATTTTCCGATTGTAATTTTTTTAATGTTAAAGGCATTTATTGAAACATAAAATACAGATGCCTTGGCTGAATTTTAACTCTTCACAGCTACCTCACGCTGTCCTTTTAGCCACCTTCAGGTCGTTATAAATAGCACTTTCTGATTCTCTCTGTGCATATTTGCAGTGAAGGTGCTGAAGCCATTGCAAGAAACTGATATTGTCTGGTTTTAATACATTACTTAATCTGCTCAGGACTAAGCCAAGGCAGACTTACTCTTCAGGCAGTTTCCATTTTAATGCAGTATTTACTTTAAATGAAAGGCCATGATCCTGTTCAAAGACATGATTTCCCCTCTCTCCTCTGCTGTCATTAGAGTCAGATAACAGGAAGAGACAGTAAGATAACTGCCACTTATTTAGATTTCACTGAAGCTTTCAGGCAGAAACAGGGACGCCAGCCAGGGCCAAATCAATTCATTTGAATGGTTTGCTGATTATCCATGTTAGTTATTCCCTGATTATCTTGCCTGTTGTCCTGGACTAGCTCTTTGCCTTTGGGCTTGAGTTGGCTGTTTATTTTAACCTATTATTTTTAGAGAATATTCTGCAGCATGAGCAGTGCACCCCAGTCTTCAGATACAAGAATAACTGGCACTGGAAAAACTGAAGATTGGTACTTTAATAACTGATAGACAGAAATAAAGCTTGACTGTAGTTTTTCATGGGAGCATCTTTTTAGCAAAGCAGGGTTAATCAATGCTTTAATAGTTTTTTTTAAGACTTTGGCTTGAACATTTAGAGGGCTGCTTTTGTGTTTTAATTAATGCTTAAAATATGGAAAAGCCAAGAGCTTCCCATCAAGATACACTGAATGTCCATCATACCTGTAGAAGAATTCAGTCTAAAAGTTGGGGAGCAGGTGAACGTGCACAAACAGGCATGGATGTGATGACATGAACTCCAATAGCAGCATAGTGTGACAAAAGTAGATGTCCAGGCCCCCAGTTTCCAGTCCAGAGTAGCTGAACCACAGTCCTCTCCTTCTCATTTGGCAGCACAGTGTTGTGTAGTCACTGCTGCATCCCTCCAGGGAGTTCATGCTCTCCATCCCAGTACCACTCAGGCAAAAAGAAAAAAATCAGTGCTGCTCCTAAGACTTTGCTTGAATGTAAGCTTTCTTTCCATAGAGTCTACAAGTTCATACTGCCAGGAGTCATACAAGATGATGAACTATAGCAAAATTTAGGAAATTTGAGTCAATAACATTGAGATGCTAAAGTACTATGGGATGGAGCTACAGTAGCAGGTGGCTAATTCAGTCAGATTGTGCAGTCTGACCTCCTTCCTGCAACCAAAGGATCTGAAATATTCTTCAAAATCAAAGGTAATGTTCTATACTTTGGGGCTTCTGGTGACAAAGAGAAAATTAAGCCTCTGAATTTGATTATCTTGCATTGTCATTACTTTCCAAGTAAGGCAGGCCCTCAGCCAACAGACTGTTTTCTGGCTTTTAATCATGTGCATTTTGACAACATAATGTAGATAAACACAGTTTTCTCAACAATAGAAATAAATCATTTCAGTCTATTCATTACCATGCCTAAGTGAATTTTTCGCCAGTAACACATAGTCTGAGATAATGCAGGAGACATTTGGAAACAAGGCTGTGACCAAAATGAGATATTGTCATTCTAAATGATGAAAGAAAGACACCTCCATGACAAAACAGTACAGATGAAATCAGACAACATGTTTTGCAGCCAAATGCAGAACAAGAAATTAAACCAACTCATGATGCTATCAAAATTATGGGCCAGTTTTCCCTCCCTCACAGACTGGTGCAACAGGTGTAACCAGTGGGGTGAGGCTCTTTGCCAAGACAAGAGTGGCAGCCAAAGGGTCAGGGCTCACTCCCTGTCTCACCAGCCTGCCCTCCCCTTCTTCCTCACCAGCCTTCCCTCCTCTCCATCCTCACCAGTCTGCCCTCTTCTCCTTCCTGTGTGTGCACATACAACTCTGTTCATTTTGCTTGTCAGTCAGGACAAATTGAGAAGTCTGAGGGGGGATTGATAAACCAGCCATTACAGAGGAAAGTCAACAAGGAGAGATGGCACAACAATGGCCAGTGGGAGCATTTGTTCAGTCAGGGGAGAGAGCTCCAGGAGCAGATACAACTTTTACAGCACAGATAACAAGTTGCCTCTTGACATCAGTCCCCAGTGAGGTTGATCCAAACTGTAACATCTGAAAAATTCAACTTTTGACTGGGCCAAAAAAAAATCTAGCCATTATGAAACTTTTAAATTCCCCACTTCAGTCAGACACTTTGCTGTAAACAGCATGTATTAAAGTCAGCTCTATCAGATCTGATGAAAACGTCCAAAGAGAGGTCAATTTTTGGCTTAAAGATTGTATTTTTTAAATCTAATAGGCTTCTGTTGACATCTGTGTATCTCATTAGAAAAGGAGCACTAGAGCTGCTTTACTAAGACCATTAACTCTAATATCTTCTTCCTGCTACTGACCAGAAGAGGCTGTGGGAGAAATAGGCACCAGCAGAAAAATCCTTTCCTGCTTTCATTAAACAGCTCTGAAAGGGCTTCCTGACACTGTGAGCAAGCTACTATGTTTAATACTCATCAATGTACCTATCTTCCATTAATTTCTCTTCTCTTTTTCTGAACTCATTTAGACTTTTGGCATCCAGGGCTTCCCATGGCAACAAGTTTCATAATTTAATTATGTGCTGTGTGAAAAAGTACTTCCTTTTGTTTGTTTTAAACCCACGAAAAGAGAATTACAGGATGCACAACAGAATTGCATGAGCAGACTTAAATGGGAAGATAATGTGGAACGACAATGGAAAATCAGTCTCAGCGCAGAGAACTGGAAACCAGCTTTGTTTTTGCTTTACTCTGACCACCAGTACAGGGTTAGTTAATACTTCCTATCGTTCCTCTCCCTGTCATAAATAAGCCAATTCACGTGATTAGTGTGAAAAGTTAGAAAACAATCTAAGGTCTCTGCAGAAATAGTAATGTTTGTTAGGAAGATGAGGTCCGAGGTCTTCCTTCTCTCTTAGGGCAGAAAAAATATGGTGACTGCTGTGCTGAGCAAGGAGGGCCTCTGAATTTGCATTTGAATTTTCTAGGTGATGCGACAGTTAAAAATGTCAATGTGATTTGGGTCTCTCATGGAAACACACCACAGGGAAAGAGCAAGTGAGTGTCTCTTCTTGGAACTGACGTGTGATAGCATCTGGAAAAGGTGAGTGCAGCTCTCTGCACCTCGTTACCGGGAAGGCAGGCCAGAGGAAGTTCAGAGAAGAAGAACCAACTGTAGCTGTGTGCTTGGAAGAGCTGCCTGGTGAGAAAAAGTACACAGAGCTGACAGCAGAGTTGCTAACCAACACTTTGGGAGTAAGATGACATAATAACTGTCAAGTAATGTTTTAAGTGTAAACCTGCAGGAATGAGAGAACTAGGTTAGTGTGGGACAAGAGAGTAGTATGAGGAGTGACAGGCATAACAGAAAGAAAATGTAATAACAAGGCTTTATCATCCCTGGCCTTGCCCCATGCGTGGGTTTGACCTGGGTGTTCCTGGTCTCAGCATGTAATGCTGGCCTGCAGCACACAGGTTGTGATGCTCTGGCCCAGCAGAGATAACTGTGGCCACAAACTCAGCAGTGCCACTGCCCACACTGTGAAGAGGGGCTCAAGTGCTGTTTGCATGTCCCAAAAGCAACAGAAGCACAGTTCATGTCGTCTTCACATTACTATCTCTGTCAATGCTGGCAGAACTTTGGTTCAGGCTCTCTCTGGACAAAGCACATCCCTGGCTCTCAGTTAGGGACATGGAAAGACTGATCTTGTTCGGGCTTTATCTAAAGTCTCTAAGAAACTATTCACAGTCATGAAATCCCCAGACAGTGAGACTTGAGTATTCAAAGCCCGTATGTGAGCTAAAAATGAAGAAAACTGTAGAAAATGCAATAAGCAAAATTGAAAGGGCATTGTACTGCCACAGTTTCAACTGCAGCAGGTTTGAGGAGTGTGCACTGCGGGTGACATGACTTCCTTCTGCTGCTTTCTGTGATTTAATGGTTATCTACAGCATCCTGACTCTTTAGGAATTTACCCTTCAGTGATACAGACAGAGGCTGTGGTGCTCTCTCCCAAACAAACCCATTTATCTGTAGAACACACTTATCCTGGCTAACTGACTTTAACACACATTCTTACAGTTTAATATTTTACAGGTGTCAGATGGGTGCTATGAAGGCTACATAAGAGCAATGTGATGTCTACCAATAGATTGAGTCCTGAGGGGAAATGCAATGTTATGTGAAAGAGACAAAACCAATAGAAAAACAACTTGGCAAGCCACAGAAATTAAATTATACAGAGGGCTTAGTTTAGACACTTTTTAATATTACATTGCTTATTTATCTGCAAAAGTAGAGTACTCTGACTGGTTTCTCTAATCATGGTCCAATTAAACCTTTATTTATGGTCAGTACATAAGAGACTGAAGATCTCTTTTCTTCAAGAACAAATCTCTTAGAAGGTAATGTAATGGCAAAAGTCAGAAAGGGTTCACCCTGCTCCTCCCAGACTGGTGGATGTTCTTCAAAGGACAGATGTGAGCTAACTCTACCTTCAGTTTTAATTGCTTATATCACGTTAATTAATCCTAAAACTTTAATTTGCACTACTTTCTTAAGGAAATCACTGAAAAATGTATAGATTTCCCAAATATGACACAAAATCAAAACACACAGCTATACAGAGAGCAGTGTAGAATCTGTTCTTCTAAACGAAGATATTTCTCCAGTTAATTTCTAGTACATATTGGTAATATTATACAAGGAATAATTTTGGTCAATTATGATGCTGTAATTATTGGTCTCTCCCACTATCTACAGGATCTCTGAAGTGTGTCCGGGTGACCAGTCTGCTTTCTGCATCTCCTCTCCAAATGCTCTATGAGTCTGAAGATATTTTTTAAAGCCCATTTTTTTACAGATTGTATCTTTGGCTGTACCTTGATACGTGAAGAACTGTGTAGATTGGCATGTGACCCATATACACAACATTTCTCATTGCTCTTTGTACAAATGACCCCCACAGCCTGCACTGTCTGTGGCTGCCTTGGAGTCCTTGGAAGCAGACCTGCTTTGGAATGGTGGGGATTCACTGGCAATGCTGGGGAAGGGGATCCCCAGTTTAGTGCAGGATCCTTCTCCAGGCATTTCCTGCACGTGTCTGTCCAGCAGTTAGGTGCAGAAGTGTGGACTGTAGATCTGCCTCCGAATTACTGTGCAGCAGCTGAGCTTCACAAGTACAAGCTGTCCCTCTTTGAGGATGTAGCACTAAGGTCTGGGTTGAAGTTCAGCTGCCTCTTCTCAGCAGCTGTGTGTCACCTGTCTCTGTCTGCTGAGGATACTATTCAGACAGTTATTTACATTTTTCATGTTAGTTTTGCTGTAAGGTGTTAAAGTAAGCATTTTAACGTAAACAGAGTATAGTTAGAGATCAAGATTTTGATTAGCATCGATCTAATTTTGTTTAGCATCTATCTACTACCTGATTAGTAGCAGGTTTGACTCTGGTGTCATGGTTTGACTTCAAGGGAACATCTGGGCTATGGCTTAGATTCTACTAAACACTAAAACTTTTATGTCTGCACTTAAAGCTTCCAACCTCTGTACTGAGATGAGGTAAATTTATGAGATGGACAAACTAAGGAAGGATTAAGAAAGAGCAGCTGTTCCAAAAAGTTAGTCAATCCGATGTTTAAACTATTTGGAAAGTACTATAAACTTTTGAATACAGATTTTAGATACATACGGATTTTTTTTTATTGGCATATTTATTTTCATGTGAAGAGCAACTTATTTTTTCTTTGCTTTTATAAGAAGTAGTATAATAAATGGAAGTTTCGTTGTGTAACTCACCTGACACCTCTGGCACGAGCTAACAATGTCATTGAAATGATGAGGTCTCTGGACTCAGAGGCTCGGGGCTGGGTTCTGCCTGTGGCTGATGCTGCTGTGTTTTGTCAGTTGTTTCTGGGCTAAGCAGTTTCCATTACAGGGACACCTCAGCACAGGGGCAAGGGAAGACATCTGCCTTAGGGAAAAATTATTCTTCCTTTCCTTTCTGCTACTTAATATTGTACTTTATGAGATATTTCCATGTGTAACCATCAAGGCATATTCTCTGAGTCTGTAATGAAAAATAAATTATTTGCCTATCAAAATCATCAGCTTCAATGGACTCCAAATCCACTGCACGAGTTCTGAATTTGTGTCTAAGGCAATCCTCCAGCCTTCTAGAGCCAATTCTTCCCAAGTATTTTGACTTCTACCTGTGAAAATTAAGCCCTTTGAAGAGTTTCTGCACCTGAGAGTCTAGCAATCCATTTTGCAGATGAGGACAGATTCCAGATCTATCCTTCTAACCCCACTGTTAAACAACCATTAATAGTTAGCTAGACAGTTATTGTAAGCTTCTGTATTTGACTATTAACAGCAACTGCATGTGTGTGTCTGCTCCATATAGAAAAAAATCTATCTAGGGATTGATTTTATGATGCCAAAATGATAAAGTTTGCTAAAAAATGTAGAGTGAATGTGTAAGCTCTGGAAAACATTAACAAAAATAACTAAGTAACACTCCCTATTCATACCTAATTCCTACTGACATCAAATTTAGCTGTGTGTACTTTGGACTCATTGGAACTGTTACTGTGAAAAATCTTGCAGCACAAGTCCTCTTTGAAACGTATAATATTTGTGTTCTGACTGCTCTGATAAAAAAAAAAAAGGTTTTGTCATCATCACTGTAGTTTAGGCAGATTCTCCATTGTCTGATGTCTTGTTTTAGCCATTTATATCAACACAGAGTGGGTGTACAGTAGCCAGCAGTCTGTGTTAGCAGCATTTTAGATTCAGTTTGCACTTACGTAAATGATTGTGCAAGATGTGAGAGGCAATCTAGCCCCTGGGAATTATATATGGTTTTGGGCGTAATCTTTATGTGTGTAGCCAACACATAAAAATATAGAGAAGTTTTAACATGTTACTGTTGCCATCACCCCAAATAAATATAATTAAACAAGCAGCTTTCAGTCGCACTTATAGGCAGGAAATATAAGCCTATAAGGAACAATATATTGCTTTGTTTTTCATAGCATTGTTCACCCCATTCTCATAATGGTTAGATAAGAAAGTTTTCAGACCAAGGAAGGGTTAGAAAAGTGCATTTCAAAAAACATTACAATCTATGTAGTTTAATAGGATGCCTCATTGCAATTCAGAAGAAAACTCTGGTGAATTATGTCACATTTCAGCTGAATTAAACTGGTTTAGAGATACTGTATCACGATAATCACTGAGACAGCCCAGTCCAGAAAGAAAGGGGTATTAAACTATGTTTATAATGTGGGGCCATGTGTTCCTTCCTTTTACCACAGAGCCATAAATGTTGCATATTCCACTTTGCAAGTCAAGGTATCCCAGAAGAGATATTAATGATATTGGGGGCTACAGGAAATGGAAGCACCTTAGCAATGTGTTCCCCTGAGGGTCTGGCATGTGCTGCCTTGGAAATCCCTGACAAGACTCAAAAGCACCATTAAAGTTCTCCTGTAGCTTGCTTTTCTTTTTTATTTTTTCCATCAGAGCCGGTGACAGCATAAGTAAAAAGCGCCCTTGCTGGTGGCAGCACAACCCTCATACCCACAAAGATTCATTTAACATTAATGAATCGCTTAAACATTCCTGAGGCGTCTGTGTCTCTCTGCAGAGATTTGGGTCTTTATTTTGCCCGACTCTAAACCACAATCCCAAGTAAAAGAGCAAAGGAGGAACTGAAGAGACAACCCCTGGCCGACTTCTTGCCAGTTGCTTTCATCTCTTGAAGTTTTTCCTGTGATGGGACTCTGCAGGTTTTCAGGGCAAGACAAGGATGTCTAAATGCCAGGGGAAAAAAATATGGTTCCCTCTAACCCAATGCTCAGAAACAGCTAAACCCATTTTGCTGAAACCTTAAACGTACTCAGCATGATGGAGATAACCTCAGAAAATTTTTTTTTCACTTGGATGACTTAAATTCGGCAAAATCATAGCAATGTAGAACAAAACCCAATAAGCTCCTGCTATCTCTGCCTAGAATAATAGTTTATATGTTGTCCACCCTTTTTTAAACCAAGATTTGTCTTGTTCTGCTATATCTGATGAATGCCTTTAAGACTGACTTGCCTTAATGTTTATTACAGTTGTAATTAATTTATTAAATCAAATCATGATGGTGAGGAGGAGGAAGTTGTAAGAAAGAAGTGAATATCTTACAGATGAGTTATTTGGAAGAAGGCAGCACCTACTGACATCACCCTGAAACGTGCAGTGCCTCTGTCTGGAGCAATCTGGCTTCCATGATGCTAGGAAAATCAGAGAGGTGAACTCCCTCCTATTTCCTCCTTGGAAGGTGTTCAAGGCTGTAGCCTCACCTCTCTTAGAAGAGTCTTGAAATATTTTCAGTCATGGGAAGGGGTGGAATGGCTGTGGGCTGGATCCTCTTGGAAAGTGCTCTGTAGCATTAGGGAATGACACTGCGGGTAGTCTGCTCCAGCAGTTAAAAAGATGGAGTTGTACTGATTTGCCCTCTAATTCTGTACAGCCAAACGCAGTTACTGCAGCTAGGAATGATCCATCTCTGGTGTAACTCTGCCGAAGCCTGTAGTGTCACAGAGGGTGCGATTGTAGATGAAAGCCCCTGTTTGGAGAGCAGAAACCAGCTAGGTACATGTTAGTGACAACAATTCATGAGGCAAAGAAAAGTGTTCTGTGATTCCAGACACATTCACCTATAAATTGCTGACCGGTTTATGTATTGCCTGATATAATCACCCCAGGAATCAGGAATATTCTGTTTATCGGGGCGTTTATCACAGGTAATCATGGGTGCGGTGGAAATACCGCCTGGCATGTGTCGCTGGTTTTGGAAGCTTTCATTTCCTGATTTTCTGACACTGAGGGGGGATTCTCCTCTTGATTTTATTTTTTATTATTCTTCTTTTATTTTAACGCACCGGCCTGAGGCCAGGCCAGGCCGGTGGAGCTCAGCACCCTCCGCCGGGCGCTCCCGCGGTGCCGCCGTGCAGGTGTTCGGCGTTACCGCCGCCCCGTAAAAGCCGCTCACGAACACGGTGACACATAAACGCTAAATTAAATTAAAGCGGTGCTGCTTCCCCGCCCCGGGGCTGGGGCAGACGGAGATCCGACCACCCACAGCCGGTCCGCGAGCGGGACCGGGCCCCGCCGCCGCTGCCGAGTCTCCGCGGCACCGGCGGGAGGCTCCAGAGCCACGCCGAGCCCCTGGGCGCCGCTTCCTCCGGCAAAGGCTTCCCGCATCGCTGCTCGGGGCACCTGCGGAGAGCCGCCCTTGGGGAAAGCTCCACGCAGGACAAGGGCTGGAAGGGGAGGGAAGCAGCAGCCGATGAGAGAGGCTGGGCCAGGCTTACAGCACAGCCCCGGGTGCACCGTCCTGCGGGGCCAGCGTGGCAGCATCGCACACGGGGCGGCCGGTGGCAGCCGGGATCCCGCTGCTTCCACCAGAGAGCCCGTCCTCCCCTCCCCGCCAGCCCCCGAGCTGAGGGGACACACGAAGCAGCACATTCTCCCCGGTTTCCTCCGGCCAGAGCCGCTCCCTCTGCCCGCCCGCCAGGAGCGCGCCCGGGCGACAGCGGCGGAGCCTCCGGGAACCGCCCGGCACCGCCGTCGGGGCTGGCAGCGGGGCCGCCTGCAGCAAGTGGGGGCCTTGACTTCTATTATTGTTTTTTCCTTGAGCTTAGAACTCCTCGAAGGCGGGTGATTTCACGGAAAGCGAAGGGGAAGACAGGGCCCCGAAGTTATTACACAAAATAATGAGTTCTCCAGCCGATCCCTTCGGGCTGAGACCGTGCCAGTGCGGGGATGCACGCATCCCGCCCCGCCGCCCTCCAGAAATCCCCAGATTAGCAGGAAAACTTGGTGGTGTTTCAAGTTCATACCAAGAAAATTAATGTGAAAGCATTCCTTTTTTAATCGAGAAAGGCGTGTATTTTCTCTCTCCCAAGGCTTCTCTCTCTATTCCTCTCCCTCCACCCCCTCCCGCTCAGGGTTTTCCAGATAAATTGGAGAGCTTTCCAGAGGGAACCTGGAGAAAAAAAATTGAAACACTCAAGCACTGTCTTGGTTGCCCTGATCTACAGCACCTTACTTTAAATGCCCGTTAGACTGTAAAATCCGGTCAAAACTGTATTAATTGTAACAATATTGGTAATAATGTATTTTGTCCGAAGTTGCATTATCTCCCTCACAACAGAAACTACAAACAAAATGTATGTTCCGAGCGAAAAGGAAAAGGTTTTATTTAATCCAGAAAATAATTAAAATCTCATGTATTTTTATTAGTTTTAGTATCCAGCAGAGTGAAAATATTGAAACTCCGAGACCCCTTGCATTAAAAAGTCACAACTGTTCTATTTTATTAGTTCTGACTGTGTGAAAAAAATTATAAGGACAACATTGAAAAAATCCGGGTTTTAGAGCCCCAAATGGCCATAAAAACAATAAAATCAACTATAAAACCTGCACTAGTGATATTAAAAAATTATGTAGTTCAATAAATGTGACATTTCATGAATGCGGATTTAATAGTCTCCAACCCGTAGAAGGAAGAAGGCTGAAGTCTAACAATTGAATTTGAAAGGGGTGGTTCTGTAGAACTGCAAAATTAAGTGCTTCATTTTTCTTGTTAGGGATTATGCAGTGGTAGTGGAATGTAATAACTGTGTCATTAAAACTTCCTTTTAACAAGGCCTATTGCTTGTATAAAAGTCAGAAAAGAATAATCTCTTCCTCTATTTATTTGTTTTCCAATAATACAGCAAAACATTTTTTTTTTCTTTTCACATAAACTTATTCTCAAGATTTTGAATCGACAGCTTGTAAAATATTGTGGGGGCCCTCCATTCTGCTGCCTCATATCATGCACGTCGTTATTCCAGAGGGCAACGGGTCATCGGTTTACTGTACATTTATTAAGTAAATCAAGCTGCAAATCCAACACTTCCAGATGAAAACATTAACTAAACCCCTTGGAAAGAGCAATGCCTGGGAGACTGAACACAGAGAAAAAATAATCAAAACTGTCAGCTCGCTTTACGTGTACCTGATATTTACAAGACACAAGACCACGCTTTAAAGGTGAGTTTTGGCATTTGTTAACAATGTAAAGAAAAAGAAAACCCAACCTCTCTGTATTATTAAAATATATCTTTTTTTGTTTTTCATTTCACCAACACCCTTTCGTCTTGCTCTGAGCCTCTTAGTTATTAAGATCTTCGTGGGTTTGAACTGGAGACCTTTTATTTAAAAAAAAAAAAAAAAGAAAAAAAAAAAAAAAAAAAAAAAAAAGCAGCAGAGTTATACCAGCACCTGCTATTCCTTAACAGCTTTCCGTGCTCGCTGTCAGCATGGGGGCGTGTGAGGAACACGGGGCACGGCGGGGTCTGCGGACACGCAGGGTGCACCTGCCGCCTCCGCTCGCACGGAGAGGGAGAGGCTGCGCCCGCCGCTGCCGTCGGGGCCAGGCCCCGAGTGCTCGAGGGGCGCGGGCAGAGCGGGGGTCGCTGCCCGTCCCTCATTCCTCACATCTCCCACCACCACGAGCCCAAGTCCGGACAGCGGTGCTGGCGAGGGGCGGCCCCGCGGAGCGGAGTCGGCGACGCCCGGACGGAGCGCGTGTCTCTCGCTGGGGGCTGCGGGGCAGGGGGAATCACCCGGCAGGATTTCAAAAGTTTAATCAGCGGAGCCCAGGTGGCGCTGCTCGGGCCGTCATGCCGCTTTCCCTGCCCGGGCTGTCGGGCACTGAGTGCCCAGCCCCGCGCGGCCCCGGCCGCCCCATCGCCCCCCAGTCTGCCTCCCGGTGCCAGGCGGGACGCGAGCAGTGCGGCGCCACTTCCTGCTCCGCCACGCCGTGCTCTCGGCGCTGTCCTGGGCACGGGGCAGGAGCCTGTGCCTCCCACGCACTCCCCCTACTCGTTCCGGGTCCAAGCAGTCAGGCGGAGCGCCCTTTTCCAAAAGGGAGGTCCCGCGGCCGGGTGGGGAGTGCCCGCCCGCTTCTTGCCTCCTCCCTCGGTCCGCGACAGGGACACGCTGCAGGGGTCTGCTCGCACCCCCACGGGCAAGCCCGAGAAGCGGGTGGGCCTGTGCCGTGCGCGGGCACAGGAGCGGGAACCGCTGCGGCAGGCGCCGGGCCCCCTGTGCCGTCGGGGCCCGGCGGGCGGCAGAGCGCGCCCCGCTGCCCCGGGCTCCCCCGGGCCGCGGCCGTGGTTGATTGGCGCCGCGGGGAGTTCGCTCGGGGAGGCGGGGGCAGTGTTTGCCGGCGGGGGGTGGTTTCCCCCTTCCCTGGCCGGGCTCATTGGCCAGACGGCGCCGTGGCAGGAAGGGGACAGAGACCACGCGGGCTCCGCCCCGCGCCAATAGAAACCTATCGAAGGGTAACCCGAGCCCAGAGAAACCCGCGGCGGCGGTGCCAGCACCCATCGGCCGCGGTCGGGGCCGGCTTTCCGCAGGGGCGGCCGGGGGCGCGGGGGTGCGCGGGCGGCGACCGCGCCATGCAGTACCAGGCACCGGGCGCGGCGCCGGCGGCCCTGGGCGTCGGCGTCCCGCTGTACGCGCCCACGCCGCTGCTCCAGCCCGCGCACCCCACGCCCTTCTACATCGAGGACATCCTGGGCCGCGGCCCCGCCGCCGCCCCGGCCCCCCACTCCCTGCCCGCCCCGCCGCCGCCGACGCTGCCGTCGCCCAATTCCTCCTTCACCAGCCTGGTGTCCCCGTACCGGACCCCCATCTACGAGCCGACCCCCGTCCACCCGGCCTTCTCCCACCACCTCGCCGCCACCTATGGCACCGGCGCCTACGCCGGGCCCCTCTACTCCTTCCCCCGCGCCGTCGGCGACTACGCGCACGCCTTGATCCGGCAGGACCCCCTGGGTAAGCCATGTGCCTCCCCCGCCGCTCTCCCCGGCTGCCGCGCACCTCTCGTCCCGTCCCCGTCCCGCCGTCGGGGCAGAGGTAAATGGGAAGTGCCCGAAAGTGATCGGTCCCTTTTCCCGGCCGCCTCGCCGCTTCTCTGTGTTCCCCCGGGTCCCTCCGGCCCCCGTCTGATTTACAGTAAATTAAAAGACGTGCCGCGCTCCGGCTCTGTCAGCGAGACCACAGTGCGCGGCCGCGGTGACTCAGATTTGTTTTCCTTCAAACCAAGTGACTCTGAGAGTGTCCTTAGTAATGTCGCGTGTGGTTTTGGTGGGGAGTTTTAATTATGCTTGGAGATCGCATGGCAGATCTCAGTCTTTCCTGCGGATGACTTGAAAAACAGTCGGGAGGCCGGCTCCGTTCGCTGGGGCCCCCGAGGTTCCTTCGCGGGTCGGTTCGGGCCGGGCCGGGTCGGGTCGGGGGCCCCGGCGACTTCTTCGCGCCCTTGGCCCGGGGAAGCGACCCCTCTGCGGGGGCTGAAACCCGTGCCCGGGCTGCAGCACTTGTTCTTAGTGATTGCAAAACTGGACCTGACTCACCACATTTGTGCAGTGAAAGAGGCTGACCCTTTCCGTTCATACAGGAAACCTTGAGCTCTCGATAGGAGTAAATCTGGTTTCAGAAGCTGTTAAGTGTTTTCCTGGCCGCCTGAAGCAGGCTCTTCCCCGGGAGTCGTGCACATTGCTGATTACTTTATCGACATCCTCAATACAGACAAATTCAGGAAACACTCGACTTCTGATAGCCGGGATCCGTTTTTCTGATATTGTTCATTTCCTCTGTGTGGGATGTGACTTTATGACAGCTAAAATAACCAGTTGCTTCCTATTTTTTGAGTCTGTTTTGCACCAGAATTACTAAAGCCTGACGCAAGCAAAATCTCGAAAAACAATGCAGCAAATTGCAAAGGGTGCAGGCAGAAAGACAAACAGCGTGACTCAGTAGCACTGGCCAGAGCCTCCTGCCCCGGGACGCGGCCGCGGCTCCGCAGCGGGGCTGCTTCCCCGGCGTGTCGCTGCCTGCCCCGCCTCGCCCCTCACCCGGCCACGGCCCGGGGCTGAGCCTGGCGGGCACCCGCGGCCTCTGGCGGGCAGACCCCAGCCGAGGGTGGGGGACACGGGGACTCTTCTTCCTAGAAGCCCAGTGCCCTCCTGTTGGCGCATCACCCCTGCCCAGCCCTGCGATATCCCCCGCTCTCCGCAGGGACCCGGGCACTGGCTCAGAGAAAGGGAGACGGTTTCTTTAGGGCATCGCAGTGAAAGAGCAGAAGGAAGCGAAGGTCTTTTTTTTTTTTTTTGTCTCTTTCTTTGCGCGATAGACCAACAGGAAACACATTGACGGAAATGTTGCCAAAGCCCGTGGAGTGACTTTAACTGGTCTCTCTGTTTGTCGAAGGGGAAAAAATCAGAGAGGGGAAAGATCAGAGTAGGAACTGGGAGAAATAAAATCAGGCGAAGGAAATTAGCGAGCCCTGGACCCGCCGTGCTACCAGGCCTGGGCCCGGGCAGGGCCGGGGCTCCCCAGTCACGCGTGTCGGTCACTGACCCTCGGTGCCTCTCTTTGTAGGGAAGCCGCTGCTGTGGAGCCCCTTCATCCAGCGGCCGCTGCACAAGAGGAAAGGGGGGCAGGTCCGCTTCTCCAACGACCAGACCATCGAGTTGGAGAAGAAGTTCGAGACTCAGAAATACCTCTCCCCGCCGGAGAGGAAGCGCCTGGCCAAGATGCTGCAGCTCAGCGAGAGGCAGGTGAGGTCGTGCCCCCGCCCTGGGGAACCGCACCCCCTTCCCGGCCGCTCCAGGCCCGCTGTGCAGCTGCTGTCGGTGCATCGCTCCCGGGGACCTCGCTGGCTCGGGGTCTGCGGGGAAGGGGTGCTTGGCAGGTTCTTGCTTTTTGCCTGTGGCTTGGGTAGGGCTCTAGGCACTTACTGGCTCCGAGACTACCCTACACCTTTTCTTGTCGTTGCTCAGGTCAAAACCTGGTTTCAGAATCGCAGAGCCAAATGGAGACGTCTAAAGCAGGTACGTAGATGTTTCTGTTTCTATAGAAATAAGTATTTTAATTGTCTTATCTTATGCTGTGCTCGCCTATTCCAGGTTGTATGCAGAAGTCATCTGAAAGGCTGTTTAACCTCTTCACCTTGATTAAAAAGACAAATAGTCATGCTGGAATCCATGAGGGCTCGTTCAGGCAGCACTAATGTTAAAAGCTTCTAATGCAGTTCCTATATCAATTATGCCCGTCTTTCACACACCACCTATTAAAACTCCACGCTAATTGTTTTGTAAACCCATATGTTGTTTAGCCAATTAACGTGGAGAAGATAAGTAATTGTCAGTAAATTACTTTGGCAGTTTTTTTGGAGAATATTAACTGGTGTTTTAAAACGCCCTCTCTTAATAAACACAAGTTGATGTATTTGTTAAAATCGGGAGAAGGCAGGTACAAACACCTGGATTGTTTTGAAGAGCCACATGGAAAATTGACTAGCTTTTACTTTCCTTTAACCAGCAGTTATAGTGTATGACGCTAAGAAGTAAAAGCAGTTTCCCTTCCCTTAGAAATCATGCTCAAGCAAGTAATTATTTGGGAGTTTTTTATGGCACATAGGGACTATACCTGGCTTGGCAAAACTGAGGTCCCTTGGCTCAAGTATTTTTGAAAAATTCCAACATTTTGGTCTGAGTCTGGCTTCAGTAAGTGTGACATGGATGCACATGTTTTACTGGCAAAGTAGTCTTTAATAAAAAGTAAAAAGAAAAGAAAGCTATCACAGTACCATGCTCTAGATGAATTTGTTCTTTGACCTTCACCTGAGTTTAACTCAATCTTCAGTTGATTTTTTAATGAAGTCTTATTATTCTGACAAGAGGCTGGCTAGGGCCCAACCCATGCCACAATGTCCAGAGAGCTCGCTTGGAATCTCGGCCATTTTAAGTAATTTCCTCCTTTTCATTCAGTCACATCCATTTCTCCAAGCCCGCACGGTTATATCATGGGTACATGTCTCTGCCTGCTTTTTCTTTAGAGTAGCATTTCATGCCCCCTTAGGGGACTGGGCTCTCCAGACAGGTGCCAACACAGGGCTACTCATGCCTTCACAAACAGGGTTTTGGTTTGGTTTTAGTGGTGAGTGTTTTAATGTTGAGTTTTAGCTTAATTAGTAATTTTTTTTGCATTTGCTTTTGGGCACTGATGAATTCAACCTCCCTCCTCTTGCTGTCGGGTGTAATTAAAGAAAGATCAGGGCAGGAGGAAGCTGTGTGTCGGTGTTTGTAGACTCATAATAAACATTTGCTTTGCTAAAGACAAAAGTTCAGAGATTCCTGGGCTCCAGCAGCTCCCGACTCTTTTGAAGTGGCTGCGATAACCATCGCCAAGGAGCCTTATTCACGGCAGCAGCCCCTGTGGCTGTGAGGGAGTGGGATCAGAGCCCTCTCCCGGCCCTGTCCCACTCGGGCAGGTTTATAGGTAGGAGGCCCAGGGAGGCAGCAGGACACCTGCTTTTTCCTACAAGAAACTTTTCCCACACAGCACAGCTCACAGCTGGAATTCCTGGGCCTCCTGTCTCTGTGGCCTGTAGTTCTGTACCAAGCAGGATTCTTTCATTGCAGGAGAACCCCCAGGCCACCAAAAAAGAAGAAGTAGAAGGTGCTGACAGTCACAGTGACCAGAGGCCGGAGAGCTGCCAGAGCCCCGAGCAGAAGGGTAAGGAGGTGTCTCTGGATGGCTCACAATACACACCTTCGCCAGCCTCACAGGAGGACCTGGAGTCAGATGTCTCTGATGACTCTGATCAAGAAGTGGACATTGAAGGTGATAAAGGCTATTACACTGCTGCCCACTAACAGTCCCATGCAGAGAGCGGACCCTAACTCGGCTTGCACTTTACCAGGGGCTGGTTTGAAAGAATACTGTGCTACAGGAGAAAACTTCCACCGTTACACTGAAAGAAAAAAGCATCATCAAACAAACTAATTTTATAATAAGCAGAGAAAGAAAGATGTATTTTCTGCAAGCAGTACAGTTTTGGCATCTCGAATTTGGTTAAAGGACCATGGTTTGTATTTAATTATTTGTAAGATATGTTTGTACAATAATCAGTGTTCTAACTGGAATATAATCCTGCACCCTGTCCGTACTCATGGTGGTGGAGGGGGTCTGAATCAGCTGCTGTCGGTGATCAGGCAAAACTCTAACTAGTGTGGAAGTGAGTATGGATTGCAGGACTAAGCCCTTTATGTGTGTAAACAAACGTACTTTAAATAGATTAATTTAAACGCCCTTTGTAAGCAGAGAAACATGTTCTGTGAAATAGGGAGGGATTTGACCATCCCGAGAAGTGCCTTATGCTCACAGCCTTTTATGTGCCATGGTGCTCTCTACTGAGACATCCCTCTGTTTGTCAGGTAGAGTTATTAGACAGATTCCTTTTTCTTCTTGTATGACATGAAATGTGCCTTCTCAGATTTTTGAGAATTTTGCCTCACAGTTTGGATGGTTCCACTTGCAGGAAAAAACAATTTCTCCTTTAAAATCTCTAGCACTGTTTTTTATGGATTTCATATTTGAGGAGAAAATGCAGGGAGTGATAGGGCCCTGCTGCAGGACAGAAACTGGCATCAGCTGCAGGTCATAAGTGAGGCACCCAGCCGTGGGAAGATAATGCCTATCTGCTTCTGTACATACTAGTTTTCTTTAAAAAGTCTTGTGGTTTTATACCTCACATTGTTCATATTTTGTACATATTTGTTCAGTGTTAAAAAAAATGGCAAAACCTGGTATTTAATTTTTGATGGACATATCTGTGAAATAAACCTAAACTCTGCAACACTCACCATTCTGGCCATCTAGTTACTGGCAGGAGAAAACCCAAACCTCTCCTCTGCCAGGTGTGTTGTAAACGGCTTTTCCCTCGCTACTGTGCCAGTCACGAGCCACTCCACAGCTTTCTGCCCTTGGTGCAGGAGTCTCATGCGGGCTCTCTGCTATATTTTTTGCTGTATTTCAGCCTCTCACCGCGTGTTTCAGTTTTGCCCGTGCCCACACGGGAACTGTGGCGGGAGGAGGAAAACCTGGCTGGCAAGCCCAGGCTGGAAGCGTGGGTGTTTACCCCCGAGTCGCCCTGACCTTGGGGGGCCGGAGAGGGGGTGCGGGCTGGAGGAGGAGCGGGGCCGGCAGGGCCTGCTCAGGGCCGGGCATCGACCCCAGCCGGGGCACACGCTGACCGACCTGAGTCAACAGTGCTTATTCATCGGCCTTTCTCCGAAATTGCGTCGACCTGGGGAAGGAGCACGGAGCCCGGGGTACGAGAATTGTTCCCAGGAACGGGCATCCTGGATGGGTATTCAGCCCCTCCAGGTGCCACAGTGAGCGCGCACGGAACAGGGATTTACATCTGGCCAAATGTCACAGAGGCTTCTAGCGCCAAGAAATGTTGTTAGCAACAAGTGACTGGCGAGGCAGGATGGCCCTTAGAGCAGACAAGATGTTGCTTCTAAACGAGTTAATTCTTTGAGAAACATCCACTGAGTTTTCTGGACAGGTTTCTGAACTGTGGTTCATTCGAAAACGGCGCTCATGAGCGGGGCCGGAGAAGGCGAAGTGATGGGGAGGTTCTGTGCCCCGTGCCCGCCGTGCACAGGCTCCGGCCGCTCCCCGACCTGCTCCGCTCTTACGGTGGCCCCGGGACCGCGGGCACCGGCCTCTGATTTAACGCTGCCCGTGACAAAGGGGGCTTCGGGGCGCTCCAGGGCATCCCTGGGGTTCCTTTCCGCCTTAGCGCCGGGATCGAGCCCCTGCGCGGTGCGCGCCCCGCGGGGAATCGCTGACGGACGGGCACGGAAAACTCCTAGCGGGGCTGCGCTGAGGAGGAGATCTCTTCTCCATCCTTCGGCTTTTTTTTCGGGTTGCCGTCGCGGGTCCCAATATGAGTCCCGAGGGGGACGGGGACAGCCCACCGTGAGCCCCAGGAGCTGCGGTGGGATTGTGAGGGCCGGAAGCAGAGCAGGGAGCCCTCTGGAAGATGCTGTCCGCGTCTGTTTTTCTTTATCTGTTTATCTATCCCGACCCATATCAAGGTGCACGAAACTCTCCAAAGCGACTTCCTGTTATGGCTGTGCTTTCGCGTGAGGTTGGGAACACGCGTGGAGCAGAGCGGCCGTGACGGGCGGGCAGCGGCCGGCGGCCCGTGGGAGCGGACCCCGGACAAACCCATGTGCACGGGACTGATGCTGGCGTTCCCCTGCCGGGACAAGCCGGGAGCCAGCCGGGCCCGATGCGATGGGAGGAGCGGGGGCTCTGTCCGGGGCACTACGCGGGGTCGCATCCCGGGCAATGTATTACATCGAGGTCCAGGGCTCGCCAGCCCAGGCGCTTTCCCCGCCGTGGGAGGGATTTGGCGGCTCCCTGCAGGTGGGGAGCGCAGATGCGCCGTCTGCAGCCGCCTGGCCAGGGATGTGGATTTCCAGGGTGTCGCGGCAGGTGACAAACAGCGCTGTAACCCAGGCCGGGCAGTCTGTATGTCCTTGCTCACCCGCCGACCCGGGGAGGGGGTTTAGGGAGGTAAAACACACCGGCGGGGCCTGCCGAGCTGCCGGTCAGAAGCAACCCCACAGTAGCTGTCCTTAATTCCTCCAGCTCTTTTCCACGCGGGGGAGAAGGACATGGGGATGACCACGGTGAGGCAGACGAGTGTCCCTCCACGGTCAGTCTCTGCTTCTCTTTGGCAGGAGAAAAACAGCCAAAGTACTTTACACCGTTCGGGAAAACCTTCGAGCCCCTTCCGTGCCACCCTGCTCTGTCCTGTTTGTTTGCCCGTTGGCTATTCCATGCCTAACTGGCACGTATGACCTTTCCAGCACAACTCCCGTCTTGTTTTCGACTTTTTTATCAGCCGATTCAACTTGAAAATGGTTATCATTTAGCAGAAAAACAAACAGAAAAGCACATTTTTGTAAGCAAAACGTTAATGATTGGAAGAATTGCACCAATTTCAGCTTGACAGTGTGTGATTAATCCTCCGGGTCAGGTACTTATATTTTTAGTCATTAGGTTCGTCGGCCTTTGATATGCAGAACTGTTTCTAGCCTAATAGGCTATCGACCGAGCCGCTGTGTACTTTGACTCCGTGCGCAGCGCGGTCCCCGGGCCCGCGGCGGGCGCAGCGCGGGATGCGCGGTCCCGGCCGGGCGGGGCGCGGCCGCAGGGACCGGCCAGGGACAGCCCTGGCAGCGGCCGGAGCCGCCCCGCTGGCCCACGGGCGAGGCAGCTGGCCCACGGGCGGGGCAAGCCGAGCCCGTCCCCCGGCCGGCACACGCGTGGGGCTGCGCGTTCGGACCCGCCGGCGGGGCTGCCGCGGAGGCGGGGAGAGGAGGAAGGCGGATACGCGATGTTTGCAAAGCAGATCACTTTAATCCTTCACACTGAAATGTCCAGAGCCTCTTCTATTGCACAATAATAGGAAATAATAACTCAGGGCTGCTGATGGTTTGCTTTCGCTGAAAAGGACCTTCCTGTGGTCATATCGGATAAAAGGGGTTTTATCCATCCACTCAGTTCACTGGATGACAAGAAATGGTATTGGGCCTGGAAGACATCTGCTATTAAATGTCTCCTCAGAGGACAAAAAAAAATCAGTCAGACAATTAAATCTGTGCATGGGTATTACTGTCTTTTAACTGTGTATGTATGCAAAAGGTTAGTTTTTGAAGACATCATTTTAGCGGATGAGAAAGTTTCAAGACGGACAGAGCTGTAAACCTGAAAGAAGTATGAACAGCAGGTCAGAGTATGCTGATCTGATTCAGATCAACTTCCCATTAACGTTTAGCACTGGTTTGGGCTTAGTAAGGGCTTTGTCCAGGTCTTTGGTGACAGCAGCTTACCAAAAAGCCTTTGCTGACAATTGAGTCTCTGTCTTATTTTGAATCATGGACCGGCTCCAGGCCTCCTGAGCATGGGAGGTTTGCTTATTCCTATTTACCCAAAACAGGAAATCAATGTGTATTTCTAAAATATTTCAGATGGTGCGTGTCAAGGCCAAAAAAACTTTACACAATCGTGTAAAAGCTTTATCATGTTAACTTAAGTGGCTCCATTTCACAGCTCCGTTGTCTGAGAGCTATTGACAAATGACTGCTAAACCCTGGGAGTCTCAAGCACATCCAGACTGTGTTACTTTGGTCACTTCGAGTTATACCAGCAAATTATTATTTGGTGGAGCCTTTCAATTGAGTTGGTGATTGTTAATTTTCCCGTCAATGTTAGATACCCACCCATGTTATAAAGACGTAATCTCTAATGGGACTAATTGAGAGGTAGATCTTTTTTCCTATCAGATTGATACCCACCTATGTCATTAAGCCTTAATAATAAATAGAAGTAATAGGTATGTTTGGTTGGGGTTTTTTTGTTTTGTTTTGTTTTGTTTCTGTTTGTTTTGGTTTGTTGTTGTTGTGGAGTTGCTTTTTTTTATATAGCAAAACAGAACCTGATATTAAACAGTCTGAGAGGCTGTGCTTATGCTTGTTTTAGAATTGTCATAGTGACTTCTTAATTTTTCATTCTTTTTTTTTTCTTTCCTGAAAGTATTGTTCAAGATGTCAAAGATACTAGCACAATTCTAGGAAAGAGATATTCTTATATCTCTTACTGCTCTCCAGTAAGCTTGGTAGGAGCAAACCAGTGTAAAGATATGTATTAATGACTAAGAATTTATCTGCTGACTTTTTACAAGACAATTGTTAGAGTGGGTATGTATGCAAGCACGTGGGCTAGACATTTTCAAGGAGCTGTTTAAAGGAGCAGATTTGATCAAGGGTTTTGTCTGAATACATTTTGGTGAAAACAAAGTCAAAGTCAAAACAAATTGCTGTGGTGGCCTGTAGGAAATGAATCTGTGCTCCCAGTCAGCTAGAAATACTGACGCTAAAGACAAACTGAACTTTGCATTTGTTGGTACAGTTTAGGCAAATGATTTGGGTTAAAAGATTGAATGGGCATGAAAAATGAGCTGCCATCTCATCAGCCTTAGGGAAGGGGCCGTTTCCAGGTGACCTAATTCAATCAAGCTTATTTAAGGACTAAAAATCCCATCTGACAGACACATAGACTTCAAAACTTTTAACATGATTTTAGCAGGCTGAGTTGCAGTCAGTGAGGAGCCCAGAATATGACCCGCTAAAACTTGGCAGATTATATCAGTAGGCTCTTAGTAGGTCTTGCTTTTGAAAACAGAGTTCCTGACTGAACTAAATCTACTGAAAAAAAGTATCCCTTTTCCCTTGTTGTCTAGACAGACCCTTCAGGGTTTCCCTGCACTTCAGTCTGTGCCATTGCTTTGAAGAACTGTGTGGAGAAAATTCTTACTGATCCTTTCCTATGCTATTACACTCCTTGCCTGTTGCAGTGGGCATACCATTGTAAGGAGAATTCTGTCATTGTCTAGACAAGTATAAAAGTTGTATTTTTAGAATGACTGAGCAAACACTTTTAAACACCTTTTAGCATTTGACTTGTCCTGTCTATGCAAAGTTTCAAATCATGGTAGTCAAATCTTGTTAGCTAGTATCTTTTAAAACACATCTTTTGTCCTGGTCTAGACATACTGACAGTTCTTGTCCTGGAATACACCCACATGAGGGTAGAGCCATTTTAAAATGAGTCAGGACTGCCCACTACCCTGCAATTGTATCTCAATGATTTACTGCAACTATCAGGGTAAAAATCACAGGTTAAAAGGGGAAGAAGTAACTTTGCTTTACATACATCAGTTCTTCCACTTCCTTCTCTGTGCAATAAGGAACCCTCTTACACAGCCAAAAACCTAAAAGCACACAAAGTCAATCAGAGAGACCTGTTGTAGTCCTAAACTGTAGAAGGACCCAGTTCTGCAAAAGGATGGCTGATGTTACTTTCCAGGGACTTATCCTGGAAATTCTTCCCAAACGTACCTTGGAAATAGCCCAAGCTGCTGTAAGGAGTTTAGAGAAGATAACCCTTTGAGGAAAAGGTGTCTGCACGAATTTGGTTCATTTTGGCTGGTGGATGTTGAAGCCCTGCCAGCAGTTCAGAGAAAGTTTGGCACATTGAGGACATTTCATTGGTTGATTCTGGGCTCCATGGTAGTAAGACACCAGATTAAATTTATCTCTGAGCATTTCAGTGCCAGTTAGATGTGGGCAGGAACTGCGAATGAGTGGCTCTGTTGGCTGAAAACAAACACAGGGCTGTATAAGTCAGGGTGAGAACAGCCAAGGGAGTTGAGCTGTAGTAGTAGAGGCTTCAGGGGCTCAGAGGCAAAAATCATGGGAAGGGACAGTAGCTCTGCAGCCCTATGGCATCCTGATGCAGGCAGTGGAGGAAACCAAAAATTTCTTCTGAAGTTTGTCAGATAATGGAAAATTATTGTTTTGGGTAAAGGGCAGAGACTGATCTGACAGTCTGTCAGGGACCAGAATGAAGTTTTCCATCCAAGTAACATTTTGGGATAAACCAGTGGTCAGTACAATCCCTAGGAGATGGATTAGGTCTGCTCTGCAGAGCTAAACCCTTTTCTGTGGCTTTGACCCTGGAGGCTCGCACAGACATTGGCTTGGTCACCAGTAATGCACCTGGTACAATATTGTCTCCGTGGCGCAATATTCCCTGCAACCTCATTCTCCAAGTGAAGCATCCTAATTGGATTCAGTGGAATAGCAGCAATAGTGGCAGCAGCAAAGATGGCAGCTCTTGGCAGTCTCTGCCACCTGAACTCACCTCTGGTAGCAGGCAGGAGATGTACAGCACTTCCCAAAAACCATTTCTCTTTATGGTGACTCTTTGTTGGGAGGACTGAACCCCATCAGATCTCTAGTTGCTTTTGAAAATCTCAGTCAGAAGTGTATGCAGGGAGTCTTTGTGTTGTTCACCACTTCCCATACTGTGGTACAGGAAGAGAATGCTGACACTGCAATAGCTGAATAAAAGACACCCATTTTCTGCCTGTGTTACTCTCATAATGAATATTGTTCATGCTTGGTGCTGTTTTGTTCCACCAGCTACCCCTACCCCACACACAGCTTTTGGGAATGTCTGGGTGGCCAGGGTATACTCACAGAAAGTGCAGATGGTGAATATCAGCATATATTAAAATATATTTATGTCTTAATTAAAAAAAATCACACAGAAAAGTACAGTTTTTTCTCCCTTTTTAACCTTCACCTGGTATTTTTGATGTAGCAAAATATATGCTACCTGCACATGGAAACAAATACTTTTCTAGAGAAGAGAATTATGCCATGGAGGCCTATGGATGACATGACACCAGAACTCCTCTGAGAGTAGTATGTGGTACAATGCAAATGGCCAACTTCAGAGTGTTTTGCAAGACAGCAGAAGTTCCCTGTGCTCGAAGTAATAAATATCTCACATATGCACAGTTGTGGTTGGGCAGGGCAGTTTATATTGATTCATCATCGACCACTCCAAAATGAGACTGCTCTGTTGAAATATAACCCTTGGAAGGGGTTTCCTGACCAAATTATTTTCTGTTATTCTGCTTTTTTTTTTTTTCAAAGATGGTACTTTTGCCTCATTACTATCTCCTGAGCTATCAATGGCAGGATTCATTAACACAACCTTCACAATCTTATTTCCTATATATATGAGGAATAATCTAGCACTGACAAATGAGGCACACACGATGATACTTTAAAATGTATGTAAAGTATTAAGTTATTTGTTGGTAGCACCAGAACAGATGTAGGATAAATAATGCCATTAAATAACAAATGGATTAAGGCCTTATTTTTTCTTAGTTGATTACGGAATCTGCATTACTACATACTTTCCATTATTTGCAAATTACACCAGACAGATTGAATAAATGCTTTAAAATGGGTCCTGAACACTAGTTTAGAAACACAGAGGAAGTGGTTTCTTAGACAACTGCTACCCACATATTGATTTAATAACAGAGAGGTGGAGGGGCAAAGATGATTATGTTGATGTACTGAGCTGTTGATTGTTTAATTGAAGGTAAAATTTTTAGCTTCACTAGTCAATTACCTGATCTCATTAAGTTCTTAAAAATCACTAAAATACCATTCTGGCTGAAGCAGCTGCACTTTGCTAGTATATTGTCTAAAGCATTAGGAAAATCATTTGCTAATGGTGATTAAGAAGTGTAAACATGTGATATTTTTAGCATCCGAATAAGCTTTCTCCATGTGAGAGATTTTGAGCGACTACCATGCACCAGGTATGTAAGGGCAAAGAAGGTGTTTTTACGTTTGCTTAAATGAACCTTGAACTTCTAAATATTTTAAATTTTTTTCTATTCGAACCTTATCAACAGGGTGGAAAATAGAAGTAGAAAATAAGGATTTTTTAAAATTAAAGCTGTTTCAAACATAAATGCAAGAAATTATTCAGTGCCTGTCAGGTAACAGAAGTTGTTTTAAGGATAAATGTAAACTAAGACAGCATTTGGCATCCCTGTGGAGGAAGAAGCCCCATGCTGAAGGTGCTGAAGATACCAGCATGGCAGCACAAGGTGATGATGCTCTGAGGACTCCAGAGCAGCAAGGACAACTCATCCTGGGCCTCTCCTTGTTACTTTGGAAGCTGCTGAAAGAGGATTTTGCATAGCACCTCCTGGATTCTATATGCTGTAGTGTGCACAGTACTGATGTGAGCACTGCTAGCAATCAGTGGCATTTTTTGTGTTTCCAAACATCCCAGGAGCACATTCTTTCGGGTTAACACATTTTCATTTTGCAGGATGCCTGTCCCAGAAAAGGTAAGTGATCAGTCAAGGGCATACAGTTATGTAGGAAGCCTTTTTCAAAACCTATGTGGCAAGGGTTCTGTCCTTGTGTACTTGGGTTTTTAAATCAGTTCAGAGAAAGGCAGCTGGTTTCCATGCAGAAGGAATCTGGGATGAATTTCTTCATTCCTGCAAGCAATTTCACATGAGTCACATGAACCTGATGAACTCTCAGGAAGGAGCTAGACATGTTTTACTCTTAGTGCAATGATGTAACAAGGTTATGAACAAAGCCCAGAATGAGAGATGAAGGAAGACCTGGGTTGTATTTTTCCCTCTTCACAAAGGGTTAATGAGACATAGTAGTAGTAGAGAAATAATTTAGAAGAAATTCAGTAACCCCAAGATTTCCCAGTTTTTGGGGGTATTCCCACTGATGCCTATTCTGGTTCTGTGCCAGTCCACGTACCAGTTAAAACCTCTTTGGAGTCAAAAATTACTGTCAAAATATGGGGAAAGGGGGCAAAAGCACACAGCATTAACAAGGAAATGTGCCAGTTCCCTAATCTTAGAGCATATGCCTCCAAACTAAATATAACTATCTTCCTAAAATTACCTATTATTGCTTGAAGTTCCCGTACACGAGTAGCTCCTAAACTACCAGTTTAGTTGTTACTTAGGTTTTAGGTACTGGAACTGAAGTGCAAAGTGCAAGGCAAATAAAACTGCTAGTGTTGCATTTTGATGTTATGTAAATTGGCAATTACATTCTGTACAAGGCAGTGATATAAATTATGAGATCAACCCAAATTTGAGAACATTTACAGGGAATCTTCCTTAATATTAGGTAGGTGCCAGAAAATATTTTGTACTGTAACACAAGACAATGGGCATGAAAAGGACAAAACCCAGCTTTTAATAAAACAACATTGATTTAGGTCTTTCAGACTGCAAAATAACTCAGGGTCTGGAGTTTGGGTTTGTTTTCTATTTTTTTGGTATTTCCTTTTTAGGGTGTGAGGAAGGGGATGTCTTGGCCCTGTACTGTTCTTTATTGACTGTGGAATTGGGCAGAAAGAGTAGAAGCTATGTAGAGCTGTTTGAAGACTCACTTGTACTTTCAAGCCAGAGAAGTTTGTTGTGCCAGTGTTATTGTAATCAACCAGTCTGTCCAAAATGGTGCTGCAATCTTTCTCAGGTTAAAATAGCACAAACCCATTTTTGCACAGGGTAGAGCCTGTGTAACTTGGTTTACCATTGTAGTTTTTGGAATGATAGCAAATTCGGCTGTGATTTTTTTACAGGAACAATTAAACCCTTTTAAGCACCAATTCAAAGGTAATTCTTGGTGATAGCTGATATCAACAGTGGGTTGACTTCCTACTTGGTAAGTGGGCCAGGAAAGCCATCCTGGTGGAAAGGAGAGCTGGAAGGTTTCCTGTGAGCAGAGCCCTGTGCACCAGGAGATGCTGCAGAGAAGCTACAGGGAGTAGCCAGCTCAGGAAAGTGCCTGGGGCCAAATATTTGCAGAACTGTTCTGAACTATGGTTCTGCTTAGGGTCTTTGTGGCTTTGAGATAAGAAAATGAGGAAACTGAATAAAAACAACTACCCCCAAAAGGGTGAATTGTATGAGGGTAGCACTCCTGTGCGCTGTCCCCTCCCCTTTGCAGAACTGTGCACTGGCAGAGGCTGCCTTGCTTCTCTTGGAAAACAACTTTTGAGATGTTTGACTGGCATTAAAGTTCATGCAGCATCTTAGATGCCAAATATCTCGTAACCTGCATCCTGAAGATTACACGCTGATACACAACCATCCATTTAATAATCCACTGAATTTCTATTTTCGAAGTGAAATAGAAGAATCAAGGGGAAATTTTCTTGAATATAATGTGTACTTAATTCTGAAGTCCACCTTTTAAGGTCTCCTTAGTCTGTATTTTTCTTTTTTTGTTGTGTTTGTGTGTTTATTTATTTTTATTCTGTTTTTGTTTTCAGTGATTTTTCATGTTCTTCAGAGTAGGAAGAACTATTTCTCTGGTAGCATGAGCTATACCAAATCCTGCAGGTTGTACTTAATGTTGATTTATGTGTCAGACTTAGCAAGGAGTGTCAGCCTAAAGAGATCTTTTCCCTAACAAATAAATCAACACATTTCCTAAAATGAAGGTGGCAGGTGTTTACTTATATTGTGTTTTTAATTTGTTTTTCAGTTGACTTGAGCTCATGCCAGCTTATACATGGATTGCTGGATTGCATTTAAGTTTTCTAAAATATATTCTCTAGAAAAGAAGCAATTACAGTGCAGTGTATTCTGAAACTACAAGAGTCTGAGGTCATAGTACTTGCCTATAAAAAGCATTTCTCAAACTTCTGTCTTCCAAGAATCAGCTAAAGCATAATGCTGGGAATGTAATGTGTAATGAATAAAGATATTTCAGTGATTCATGAGGATTTGTCTCATTCTATTTCTAGATATGAGTAGGTCATTAACTAGTCTACACATATGTATACATTTAAAAGCAGAACTTTCACTTGCCCACTAAGATCAGTAATATATGATACAAAAACACTGAAATCTTTCATCATATCTCAGCAGCAATCTTTTCTCTAACTAGGTCCATCTTATTCCCAAGACTATAAAATTTCTGAAAAACCTTTCCATGTGATCACTCACAAATACTAAGGCTTTTAATAGTCACATCATGCAATGCTTATATTGGCCTAGCCAACATTTATTGTGAATCTATTAATGCCCTGCTTTTAATTCCTAATGATACTAAAATTAAATTAGCTATGAACTCCCTTACAACGTCTGTCTCCTGATCTGGAAGACTGTTTATACAAGCAATCAGGGAAGTTAGCTGCTCACTGGCAGGGCAAGTGTCTGCAAATAGTCTCTGCAATAACATATTAGCCACTGCAAATGGAAGAATATGAATTAAGCATATAGATTTTGCACTTGTTTCCTTTGTGCCTGCCCTCTTTCCTTGACATGTTTACTAACACATTTATAATGTCAGAAAGAGCTCTGAATGTTCAGCATTAATTACATGTGGGAACTGGAGCATAAAATAACATCTACATTTTATCCTTTTTAATCAAGAGGAAATGCTCTAATGCTGGATTTAGATTTAATGCAAAACTAAATATTTGACTCACTGTATATTATGTCAGTAGATTAGCTGGTATTTATCACACTTTTCAAAACTCAAGCTTTAATGCCTCATTTGACATGATTTTGTCAGTCCCTGACAGAAAGCTGATAAAATGTCCATTTATGCCATTACAGCTGCCTCTTGTAGCACTTGTGCTGCTATGGAGAGGGGTCAGTTGTCTTTTGCCTAAAACCTTTGGTTTTGATAATTTTATAACATGTTGATCTCTAAAGTTCATTTGCCTGTATTACAGTAGATAAATTCTACACTATAAATCAGGTTTTAATGGTACAAAAATAGCTTAAATTGACTAAGTGGCCAAAAGTTATCTAAATACTGCATTCTTTCTGTCAAGGTAGCTGAAACTGGAGTTAAAACTATCACTGGATTTCCATGTCTTCCCTTATTTTGAGTTTCTTCTTCATAGGAACCTTTTTTTCCCTTGCTTGGACATTTTTAAAAATTTTCTTTTTGCAATGGTAGCAAGAAAAAAGGTTTTCCACAAAAAATGGCAAAACTGAAACAGACTAAATTATATGGTCCCTGCTGACCACACAAGACGATTCCAGAGAATTCTCTAGCTCTAAAACCCTCTCCAGGTGTGTGCTTTTACCCAGGCAGGTTTGTCAGACTGGGCAGCATATTACCCTGCACCCCAGCTCTTACATATAACATGGATATGCCAGTGCTAGGTACCCTGTGCTCAAAAGATCCCAAAAGATTGGGAATATCTTGTTATAAATACAGCAGAAATATTTAACACTTATTTCTAATCCACCTCCATCTTCCCTGGGTTTAGAAGAGGATGCTGTGTCACCCATCTGCTGACTGGGCTGCAGCACTGCTGGGACAGCCTGAGGAGTTAAAAACAGACAGGGAGTTCTGATTCTCCCCTGATACCTTCCATTTCATCAGGCTCTGCTCACATAATTAGAGCTTTACTGGTTCTATCCAAATCGGTAAAATAATAATAAAAAGACAAATGTGACACCAGCAAGAAGGGCTGCTCAAACAGGCAGTGCTTGGTCCCTCCCCTGCCCTGGCAGGGAATGGCTTCCTGCAGGACTGGCTGAAGCTCTCTTGGATAATTAGGGAGTTAGTTGCACAACAGCCTCCATGTCCAGTGTAGTAACATCATTACAAATATGATACGTGTGTCTATTAAGGAAGACTGACATATTTTTGCAATTTCCTAGACAAAATGAATGGCAGAATTACAGGTCAAGCCTGAACTTTGCCTTGTCTCCAGAAGTACAAGGATAGTCAAGTCACTGACTTGTAAAGAGTACAACACATCCTGCATATTTTCTTTCTTTTTTTCCCCTGATTGATCCCATTGAAGCTAATGTCAGCATCTGCATGACCTAAATGATCATTTATCTTTGGTGGCTGGATTTTGGTAAGGAAAATCTGTGGAGTCAGCTACTCAGGAGGTTGAAAACAGTGCTTTTCAATTTAGGGGCATAAAATAATTTTTCCCCCACCAAAACAGAAAGAAAAATAGTTCCAGCACTGACAGCTTATACTCTGTGGAGATGTCCAAAATCTGAGGACACAACCTGTTACAAGAAATTCAGGTGCCACTTATCTCTTTTCCTGTCCCTGCTGATAGTGTTCAGCCATCACCAGCCCCAGGCTACGATAATCCTCCCCTGTGACCAGTGGCGATTTGGGCTTTGGTTTCTCCTGCTTTGGGAAAGGCAGAAGATGGGGAATTAAAACAATTTCTGCAGTAAGACCCACTAGAAGGTGGGAGGAGAGGCATGCATATTTGTGCATACTTGCAGTCCACCCACTCCTTCCTTCCCTGGGCTCACCCTTCCGCCCTCTGCGCTGTCCCTAGGGGCACAGTGGCTCTGCCTTTGCTGGATGCTGTGGCAGCATTTGGGGGTTTCAGAGAGCCTGTCCCCCCTGCAGGGCCTAGGAGGAGGGGCAGAGATGCTCTGGGTGTCAGGAGTCCTCCTCCAGCTAGGAAATGGAGTTTTTTGCGCAGCTAAAAGTGATAAAGAGCTTTCCTTCTACCAACAGCAACTCCCATGCTATGTGTTTGACAAGCCCAAGTAGCTTTTTTCCTCCTGTGCTCCAGGCTCGACAACTGGAGCTACAAAATCTCTAATATAATGCATTTTTCTGGGTCTTCATCAAGATAAAATAATCTGCATGGCGGGCTGAGATCAGCACTTGTGCTAGCGTGGAGATTGACATTCTCGTGGGAACCTGCAGAGGTGGCATCAGCCTCTGGGACCACTGGAACAGCACCTTTTGTTTGCTGACCTGGTGGAAAGGCAGCTCCTCTGTGCTCAGCAGTGCCAGTCAGCAGAGGCCTCAGAGCTTGTGGGATCAGCACTTTATTCACATGAAAGACCTGATGCCTTTGATTTAGTACTTCTGTCTCTCCAGGATGATGACACCAAAGCAAAGGTCTCTGTGATCTCACTGTCTCAGCAGCTTTCACATGTGAGCTTGGTACACAGAGAGTTGCCCCTCTGGCATCTATTTACTCAGCGGAAAGGGAGCAAAAAGGCACAGGCTTGCCCAGGGTCACACAGCAGAGGTGTCGCCAGCTCTTCGCAGTGCACTCCATTGCACCAGGTTTTAGAGGTCATTTTCAGTCTTACTTCTTGCTGCTGTGTGATAAACTGATCTTTCATCAAAAAAAAAAAAAAAAAAAAAAAAAAAAGCAGCAAAGACCCTGTAATGCTGTCAAAGAGAAATTAGAAAATGTGCAGCTAAGGATGAAAAGTATCATAATGCAACTAAGAACCTACGTGACATGTAAAACAAATATGTTTTTCTCAATTTTCTGACTTTTCTGGAACGGGGCAACTCACAGTTTTAACATTGTTACTGGAAATGGTGAATGTTATGCTTTGAAGTCCCCTAATATGCTGAAGATGCTCCTGTTCACATGCACAGTTCTCAGGGTTGCCCTGGCCACGGCTTTAATGGGGAGATGATGTGGGTGGAAGCACCAAAAAAAAAAAGAAAAAAAAGAAAAAAAAGAAAAAAAAAAGACACAAACCAAGGGCAGG
This sequence comes from Sturnus vulgaris, assembly GCF_052056855.1. Taxonomy (NCBI): domain Eukaryota; kingdom Metazoa; phylum Chordata; class Aves; order Passeriformes; family Sturnidae; genus Sturnus; species Sturnus vulgaris. The sequence continues at coordinate 22,700,428 of NC_142250.1, read as the reverse complement.
AAGAACTCACACAACTTCTTTTTTCACTTCTTGTCTCCTCTGATTTCCCACACGACCCCTGCTGCCGGTGCCACACTCGTTAGCTGATGGGTCAGCATGGTGGCTGGCCAGTGTATTATTTATGTGACCACCACTTAGATGGGGCAGGTCTGGGGTAGTACCAAACCCCAAACCTAATAGAACAAAACAGAGAATGAAATAGCTTGACTAGGATTAGATCTTCAAAAGTATTTGGTTTTAGCCTAACTGCCTCTACTGAATTTCTGAATAAAATCTCTCCCTGCCTACGTGGTGGACAAAGCCATCCTGGCCTCCTCCTGGAGATTTGACTGTCAGCAATGTCTCATCCCAATAATAACACAGCTCAGTCTTCCAGTCAGAAAACCAAAGGAAGAGACATTCTTAGGTTATGCTTCAGAATAAAACTATAAATACAGATAAAGGTTATAATCTTAAGTATACTCAGAAAGAATAAAGAAGCAGTCATCAGGATGCTTTATAGGCTTCAATTTAAAAATCACTTAGGTTTGTTCAAACTTTAAAGCCAATGAGTTTAATGCAGAAGAGTTATTTTTACTTTGCTTCTCTAATTAAACACTGAGACATGCCATTCCCCACATGCCTTGATCTTGTAAATGCTTACTATTTACCCAGACAGCTGGCAGGACAGAGAAACAGATATGATTATGCCCTTGCCATCTTAGGCTGAAATAAACAAAATAAAACATTGGTTTGCTACATGGGAAGTCTATTATGGTTCTCTGATAAGGCATAAAGAACTTCAAAACAGTGTAGATTTAAATCTGCAGGTCTAATTTCTGCTGTATTTAATTTTATGAATACCAGATACTATTAATTCGGGCATTGGATTCAGGTGAATAACTATGCAAGGTGTGCAGAGTGAGGGGAATTCAAATCTTTGTACTTGAAATTTGTCATGTCTGACATAAGAAACTAAAGACTTAAAGACTTCTCTTAACTTTGCCAGCCAGAGGAGAAATAAAGTTAATAAAATCCCTCTTGAAAACAAAGAAATATTCTACAAAAGTAAAAAAAAAAAAAAGAAAAGGTGCTTAATCTTAAATACGACATATGTACGCATACATACTAAAATTTGGAAAAAGCAATAAGCTTTGTTTCCATCCAGTGACAGATTCAAATCATCCTCTTGAGAGGTTTTGGATAAGTGTGTCATTTACTAGCTTGGAAAGGGAAAATTATGTGGGTTTTAACCCATTAGGTAACATCAGAATTTTGTATTGATTTGAAATTAAAGAGGCATTAAAGACAGCACTGAGCATTAACATGTGCAGATTCAAAATCATGCAGCCTAAAAAAATAAAATTGCTGAATATATAATACAGGGGAAACATGAGCATATAATAATCTCTTCATGTTCCAGTGTAGAGGAAGGAAAAGCTAAGATTAATAAAGTTATACCCCCCAGGATTTCTTATGGGGTTTGAGTTTTGCTTCATGAAATTACAATCCTACTACTCACCTGCCACAAACAAAAATAAAGAACACCTGTTTTGTCTTTTTTCTTAATTTACTTCTTCTGGTCCAGTTTGCTCTCTTGCTTTCTGGAGACCTTCTATGAGGACTAGTGCTTGGGTCCTTCTTGTCCTTTAGCATTTCTGATGAAATAAGTAGCTAAGTGTATACAGTTGTAAGAAGTTATTTCACCTTGCTCTGGTTTGTTCCTTTTTTTTTTTTTTCCATTGTTTTGTTCTTGCCCTCTTTCTTAATTATCCAGTTCTAACTGCTGGAGGATACTTATTTACTTGGAGCTTCAGTCTGACCCACTATGGCCATTTTTATATTCCCCAGTTATTACTGTCTTACAAAATTATAAAGTCTAAACATCAGGGAAAATTTAACTGCTTGGTATTTTTTATCATCTTGCTGTGACAGGTAGATTTGTCATAAATTTATCTTCTTTTTATGTCCAAGTAAAAAAACCCCATGTAGATTCTCTATAATTGTGAGGTCAGGATTATAAAACCCCTATGTCTTCAGTCCAATGACTGAATGTGTTTCAGCTAGTGACACACTGATGGCTTCTTTTGAACAATCCTTTCAAGGTATTAAAATAAAAGGGGAAAGTTCTGTCCACTGTCTATCATAGGTTTTTTGTAAGATAATTCAGCATCAATTTTAGAATGAGTAATACTTCCTGTTATGATAAAACTGGCTTAAGAAAAATGGAGCTAGCACGTATCTGTTTGTCCCTTCTTTGTGGAAAAACCCACCTGAATTGGCTGCTTCTTTTTTCAAAGAGAGCATTCACCCATGCTAGTGGTCATGTAAAAGTCACTGTGATTATGTAGAACTGTATATTCTCCAGGCAGCAAGAACAAAGGCTTCTATATGCGCTAAATATTGTTTCATTCAGGAAGTTATTCTTATGTGTATGTTTCCACAACTATTATCAGTAGAATTGAAGGGTAGCAGCAATATCCACAAGCTCTCTGATTTCCTTCCCACACTATCAAAGATTGAAAGAACAAAGATGAAAATGTCAGGGAAATGCCTTGAACTATGACAGAAATTTCTTTCCAGGAAAGGTTTTAGGAAGCTGCCTTTAATATGTTGTTTATAGTACGGCACTCCTGCCTGAAAGAGTTTGGTTGTGTTGGATCTTCTAAGCATTTCCCAAGTCTGGCCTCAGGATGTCCTTCGCTGGGTTATGTTCTGCTCTTGGTCATGGTAGTGGAAGCTCAAAGTTCCTGAACTGTTTCTATGTTGTTTATTCTGAATCTGTGTGGATGCATCTGAAATCAAGCTGTAGCAAATATCTGTTAAATGCCAGTTCAACCAACTCCAGAAAGTTCAGAGGATAAAATGACACAGGAAATTATTACTCTTACAGTGTTTATTTTATTTTATAAAGTTCCATGATTAATACAGGTTATTTATTATTGTCACTTGTCTCTCAATGTTTGTTAATGTCTGTGTCTGGGGCATTATGCAGAGGGAAACTTAAAGAGAAGCTGCTGAACTCTGTGGCACTGATGAGATGTTGGAGCCTACATTTTCAGCTCCTGTTTCCGTCTAGAAAAGCTTTCCTAATGTACATCACTTTAGATTGCAATCCATGCCCAGTGAATGGTTTCAGACATTGCTCTGCTCCCTTTTATGCCTTTATCTTGTCTAAATGTCATGGGTCAGTTTCATGCACATCCTGGTGTAGGAACTGACAGGAAGCACTTGGCATGCTAGCTAGTTGGGAAAAGCAGTAAAACTGGACATCCAGATGCTTCCTTAAGATTAAGATCTCCAGACTGGTGTTCCCCTGGAGCCTGAGAAGTGGTGAAGAACTGAACTGATGTCTGCCAGGACACAGGGTACCCTTCTCCTCCAAAGAACTTCTGTCCCATCCTTGTCACTGCTGCCACTCCTGGGCTCTGCCAAGGCAGAACAAGAACAGCTGGAGAGAGTGTGAGCCCCTGGGGATGAGCTGGACACAAAGAGACCTTGAAGCAATGTGAGCTCTCAGGTTTGTTGTGTGGCAGTGTCCCCATCCCCTGTGGCTGCCATTACTGCTGTCCTGCTGCCAGGTCCTCGCAGGAAAACCTGATGCTGATGAGTCTTCTTTCTGGGTCGATAAACCAGCATTTCCATTAGCGGTTAGAAATGCTTGTGAGGAGAAAAAACAACCCCTCCCATAGCATGAGATAGAAACTGGTGAGACAAGGTATCTAAGATGTGTTGAGGTGGGCAGCAGTGGTCAGATGGGGAAAGGCCTGCCTGCCATACACACAGCAGAGGATCAATGCCAGGGAAATTAAATCTGCCCCACTGTTAGGGGAAGGAGCTGCATTACACATTTATAAGTTTCAATGTCTCAGTTCTGCCCAAGTCTTGAGTGTGATATTTTTTTCAAAAATGAACAGTAGACATTGCCCAAAGTCTGGATGAATGAAATACAGCATATTTGGAACTAGCTGTAAGAATAGTTTGGACTTTTTTTTTTTTTTAATTTAGCATGTGTTATAAACAACTGAGTCCTCAGCTGGAAATTTTTGAGAGATGAAAACCGAATTTTGTACATTAGAATGTTAAGACGACTTCTGCAAAGAGAAAAATACTTACAAGCACCACTATTAGTACTTAAGACAGGTGAAAATGAATTAGAACACACCAATCTTACTCAGTGGACCCAGTTGCTTTGTGCACATCAGCTCTCATTACCTCTGTGGTGTCACCTCAAGGGGCCATGCTAACTCTGCAACCTTCCAGGACTCAAGGGCAGAAGCATCTTGTTTGCTTGTTGTAGGGGAGGCTATAAAGTCACAAGATAAAAATACTTAACAGCCAACTAGCAACTCCTGATCTGAATATCCATTACCCCACAGTGTGTGCCATCCCTCATGTCAATACAAAGTGGTGTGAAGGAAAGGCAGAAGTACAGGCTCAGAAACTATGATAAAGTGGGTGTTAATCTGATTTTTACCACTCTATACGGAGCAGTGAAGTATTGCTTTCTCTGTTGCAATATATGTTTTTGCAAGGCTTCATACGGGCTTTAAAGCAATGACAAAGATTTTTGTACCCTTATGTAATTTATGTTTGTAAAACGGAATAAAATAAAATACTTCCTCCTCTTTCAGTAGCGTTATAGCAGTAGTTGTTTTCCCAGCTGGGAGTGGTATAACTTAACACCAGCCACACCGGACTATGCACACTCCTCTTGACTTGTCAGAGATGACAAAGCAGTGGCTCCCTCCTGTATCTTGTGACCAGCAAGATGCTGTGGAGGGTGCAGAGCCCCACCATGGGCAGGACAAAGTTAAGACCAGCCAACACTCTGCACCCTCAAGATGTGAAACTGACGTTAGAACCTTGGGGTTATATTCACGTCTAAATCCCACCTTGTGCCTTTCCTGGGTTGCCCACCCTTGTTTGCTCTCCCCAGACTCACAGGGTGCCTCCTCAGGGAGGGTGCAGAGCCCCAGGGGTGCTGCTCCCGTGTGCTCTGCTCTCCCTGCCTGTGCAGCAGAGCAAGCACTTCTGTGGCTACACAGCTGCTCATTTGCCTAACCTGCTAGTAAATGCTCAGGGGGCATTTCTTAATGTTCTGCATGTTGGTCACAATCGATTTATTAATTAACATAGTGGTGGGCATCAAGGATCAGTGGCTTTGTTTTTCTATCTCCCTTCCACTCACTTGCTTTTTGCTTCAGGCAAAGGATCCAAGCTCTGTCCACATCCTCAATCCTGTAAAACAGGAGTGATAATACCTACCAAGGAGCTGTTTGTGAGCTTTGCTGAGCTCTTTAGCATCCTCAGCAGGAGGCAGCATAAAAACATAGGGCAAACATAGTGTTTCAAAACAGCCCAGTTTTAAATCATTGCAAAGAGCTCCCACTAAGCCCTGGCATGGCTCTCAGTCCTTCCCGATGGTACCACCATTCCTTTAAGAAGTTGCAGCCAAAATAGTTTTTCTGGCCATTTTCTTCCCTGTCATTGTTCCCACACACTTTATGAAAGCTCGTGCTAGTGAAAACTAACCACTTTATTTGTATTTTTTCAGGTTAATTTTCAGCAGAAGTTCCCTGAGCTAACAGGCTGCATGGTTTCCTGGCTGCTCATACTCAGAAGCAGCACACTAAGAGCACTCTGCTGAGTACAGGGCTGCATCTTTCAGTCACAGCACGCATTCAGGTTAGCTTAAATTTGCTGGGAAATCTCATTTTCAGCAAAGCTTCTCCAGGTAATGGTAGGTAACCTGAGCAAGCTCTTTGAAGCTCATAACCTCACAATGTTTGTTAATTGTGCATCTTAACCTTCAGCACAGTGAAAATTTGATGTTGTGGGTTAGCTGAAATTCAGTGATCAACCATATTTAGGAAACAATGAAACACACAAATCATTTAGTATCAGCCTTTTCCTGGCTGTCCTGCTAGAGGTGGAAGGGCAGCAGGTCTGGCTCGTGCTCTGGCACAGTTGTCTCTGTGTCCCTGTCTGAGCCATGGCCTTGCACAGGAGGAGCAATCCTGATATCTCAGCCCTGTGCTCTGGGTAAGCTCATTAAAAGCTGTGACTCAGCTGAGCTTTTCTGTAATCCCCAGGTGAATTGGAAGATAAACGGGTTATATAAGTTTGTGAAAGCCACAGAGTTAAGGAACTTTTCTGGGACAGTGACAGACTTCACTTAACACCTTGGAGACATAGTAAAGTAAGTTAAATAGAGTATCAAGAATGTCTCACATAGTTTTCTGTGCTGTTGAAGACCTCACTCCCAGATAATAGGATAATATAAGGAAAGTACTTGAATCAGCATTCCTAGCTGCTAAGGCAAAGATCTAGCAATAGTGCTCATTATTCAAAGTGCTATTTCTGTCATAAAAGATGGGAAAAGCATTGAGTTGTCTCTCTTTTTTTTTTTTTAATTACGGAAGAATTTTTTCAGAATTACTTTTTTTTGTTTAGAAGTGTGTATATCCCAACAGCAACAGATGACCTGCATCATAAAATGGTGCACCATTAAACAAGTGTAAATGTGGAGAAAAGGTTTAAACAAATGCTGAAGATGAAATTGATAAAATGGGTTTAGTAACTAAGTATCCTAATCCAGACAAGATGTTAATAAGTGTTCCCTCATAGAATAAGAGAGAGCAGTAAGAGCTTTTGGTGTGTGACGCTTGCTAGCTTTGGTTCAGCTCTGAGCACAACTGCCTGCAATGATGGTAGCTGGAAAGAAACAGTCCAGTGTGATCAAAAAGAAAATGCTGCAAATGCTGTTCCTGCTGCAACGGGTGCTGGGTAGTGATGGCTGTTTTCTCATAGTGAAGTGTGTCCATTAGTGTGCACAGTGAGCAGCCACAGGCATTCAGTGAGGCTGTTGAGGGGCTGACCTTGTGTGACGGACTAATGTGGTGCTTGACCAAGAATTGATTCACTTCAGGTCCTCTTCAGGTTTCAGAAAAAGTGCTACAAGATGACAGTTGGTAGCTTTCTGCTGAAGTTTAAAGAAATTACACTCGACTGATCAACGTCCAGAGAATCCCAGGGCTTTTCAAGTAGGCATGGAAAACAAAGCCTGCCACTACTCTTGGCTTTGCCAGGATATGTCTATGATAACATTATAAAGGTCACTGCATAGGAAGCATAGACAAATACATCAGTTTTGGAGTATGCTTTTTCACTGTGCTGAATAGTTCTTTAAGCCCAGTGAAATTACATGGTCCTAGAAGTCTAGTCTACTTCAAGGAAAAAGTTCCAAATTTACTTACAGTTTTTTTACTTGGAGTTTTTAGGAGAGCCTGCCATGTCTCCCAAAGTATGTGGATATTATTCAAACTTATTCTTATATTTTGTTCCTCTTTCTGTACTTATATGATCGAAAGAAAGTACACACAGCTCATAGATCATGTTAAAATGACCTTTGGAAAAGTTTGAGATGCTCTCGTTTCTTTGGTGTGACGTCCTGAACAAAGATACTGGAAAGCTGAGTTGTATCACGGTAGTTTGCATTATTCTTTTACCTTCTTGATGGTTTACTTTCTTGATTAAGAAACAGTGTCTCCCCTGGGAGCCTCAGGCAGGAAAATACACTGAATCCTGTAGATCATTGGTTTTTTCACAGGTACTATGGAGAAATGAATTGCTAGAGAAACTGATGATTTTTAAAAAACTTGTACACAAGACACAGATTTTCTGGCTTTTTTTTTTTCTTCTTTCTTTTTTTTCCTCTTTCTTTAAGCAGTTTATTCAGCTGTAAAGAGTTGGGTTTGCTGCTTAATTGGCTGTTTAGAATTGTACACTTTGCATAATCACTATTTGACTACACTTTGAAAAAAAAAGGAAGTTCAGTCTCTTCATTACTCAACTAAAGCAACTTAAAAGGCCAAACATACTTTCTGATTTCTCTTCATTGCAATGGAATTTTAAGGTAACTAATTCTTCTAGTCAAACACACTGACTTCTGCCTGACCAGTATTATTTCAGTCTTGTGTGTGGTCTTATCTTTCAAGTAGAATTTTCCATAAGGGGAAGTCAATATATTTCAAGGTACTGGGACATGCATAGCTTACTTGACTTAGGGAGTATGTGTGGAAGCAGCAAACTGCTCTGCAGTGTCCAATGTAAAAAATCAAAACACAAACTGATATGCAAGTATGTATGTGAGTTCTTAATTTCCAAGATTTTTCCATTTATGCATACAAGTGTATGTGTATTGAGATACTTAAAAACTTCTTTAAAATGCTTTGTACTGCCTGCTTTCCACACTGCAGAAGGATCTGAGCACACCTGCCAAAGTTCTTATTCTATCATACTGGAACAGAAAACTAATAATATTTCCCCCCAAATTTTTAAACGTGCATATTTTTTGTAACTGATAGCATAGCTAGCTTAATGTTATCAGCATTTCTGTGGCATTCTCAGTGGCTCTGAAATGTGCAGTTAAGATTAGCAGGACAGTTAGAGTCCATTCTGAAATCCTCTGTCAGATTATATTTGAAGGAACCACATAATACATACATTTGTTCATAACTACAAATGTTGACCAAAGTGGGCTAGGGTGTGAGACAGACATCTCCAAGAGCATGTTGGCAGAGCCCTTTCTGTGCCATCCTTGGGCTCAGATTCCCTCTCCAAGCCCTCCTGTCCTTCCCATGTCCCTTTGTCCCTCCACTTGCAGACCCAGGTGGTGCCTCCTGCTCAGCCCTTGCCCCTCCCCGGGGGCAGCAGCAGATCCAGGATTTGTCCTGGGTGCTCTCTGCTCTCTTTCAGGGGCATTTCGTGAGTGTAGGGGTGGCACTGGGGCTCAAGCCCTTCCAGGCAGGTGCTCATAAAGCTTGCAGCAGTATTCCTGAGTTCCTGTTATGACTCTTGTCTATATTGATGAAAAGCGCCTTTCATGACAAAGGCAGGAAACTTTTAACATGAAAACGGTCAAACTGTTGTCACAATTCAAAGCAAATATGAAGTCTGGATAGAAACACAATATAAACATTCCCAGGAGAGCTTTTTGAGACTTGTTATGCAGAGCAAAGTTGGCACAGTGTTCCATTTGCAACAGTAAAAATCAAATGGGTTTTTGTTTGTTGTTTTTACAATATTTAAGTGACATTTTATTTATTTTAAGGATCAGTTGCTGACGTACAATATTCCTCTGTCCACTGGTTCACATCAGATGAGCACTCTTTCTGTAGCCATAAGTGTCTGCATGGCAGGCTCGTATTTGCAGTTGAAAAATCAATAATTAATTCATAGCCAAGATAAAGAGCTCAAGCCCATTAAGAGATTACCACCAATGTGAAGATTTTCAGTTGTATTCATAGCAAAGGAGGAGGAGACTGAGAATGTTTGCCACTTAGAGTTTAGTCTACTACCTATTTTTGTTCTTTCTGAGGTGCCTATCACTGGGCTATCTAAGTAACAATGAGCTAGTCACTCAAGTGTTATACTAAATATTGGTTTCAAGATAACTTAGTATAATGAAAATGAAACTTGTTTTGACAATGATAAAAATGTTTGTTCAATAATTTTTACCACAATTCCCAAGTGAATAAGCAGCCCTTGAGTTCCCCAAAGAAAAGTAATTTAATTATTTTTGTATTCAAAAACAACTTGCACCTGAAACATATAAATTGTTATCTAACTGATTACATTAATATATCTGCAAGAGAAATATCTCCAGGGAAGGGAATGTACAAGAGCTCAGAATAAAATTAGGAAGTGGGCAAGGTTAAAGGGAAAGCAATCAATTTTGAATTTGATTGAAAATGAGTGAGTTTCCATATTTCTAATATAATGTAGAGACAATGAAAAAAGGCCTAAATTGAGAAGCACTTTTGTATTTTATTATTTATTTTAAATTTTTTTACTTATTGCTGTCACTGTGGTAGTTATTGTCTCATAAATCACAGGAAGCCTGTAGTCATCCATAGCATTTTTTCCTTTGCTCAAGTGTGAGGCTAAAGAACAAGAATCATTGGGCTTGCTATTTTCTGTAGCAGCACACCCTGACAGCATAGTTATCAGCAATCACTGGACTGTGCTTTCATTTACCATTTCTCCAGAGTCAAATCTGATTTTCCTCTCCTCTCCCTGTGCCTGGTGCACAGATTACTGCCAGGGCTGTGCCCCATTGCTGTGGCTCTGCTCTAACCAAGCCTTCTGAAATGGGACAAATAAAAAGGCTGCTGAAAAGGTGTTTTGTCTTTTATAACTTGGTGTTTCACAGACTGGAATAGCTGTGCCTTGGTTGTGCTGCAGGCACGTTCAGCACTGCTCTGAGCACAGCTGGCTGCTGTGGACACAGCTGTACACTGGTAAGGGGTAGCCCCAAGCAGCAGTGTGTGGGGTACAAAAGGGACCAGAAGAAATGATGATATTATGGCTCTTTATGTGTCAGGAAAAACTGTACAGGGCAAGTCCTTGAGAATATCCCCAGAAAGCTGTCTCACATTAATTTAACCAATCATTGTGCTTCCCTTATTACTTCTCAAACTTGCAACAGCAGCAGAATTTTTGTTAATGCTTGAAAAATAGGTAGCATTTGATTGATTTTTCTAATACTGCAGTTGCTTCTCACATTTGTAACACAGTCTGAGCTCCTGCTTTATACAGAGCAGGTTGTTATGGCCACATCTGGAGCCTTCTGGTGCCTCAGAAGAAGGACTCGATGTCAAGTCTGGTTCTAGGACATCCCCCTGAGAGGGGAGAGTAAATGTCTGCAGAGTAGGTGAGCTCTTGTAGAAGCACCTGTGGAACTGTGGCTTCAGTGATTTCTCTGTGCTATTGATAATGTGCAAGTATTTTTCAAGTGTTGGTTCACCCTTGAACAGTTTATTATTAATTCTTGGTATTTTGTCTTAGAAATTGCATGTGTTTTGGACCTTTAACTTCCACGGGTTTTTATTTTGTGCTCTAGTCAATTTATATATATTTCAAACATTTTCTAAATTCTAATAAAAAACCCTTCAAAAAACAACTTCTGGTGTATGTTAAATATTCACATTTGAAGCTCATTTCCCCCACAGCTTTCAGTGTGAGGAAAACTTGGCTGCTCAAACAATCACAAAATGAGTTCAAAGTAATTATAAATGTATTAAATTTCTTGGAGTTTGAGGTGACATTGATGCAAAATTGGGAGGAAATTCCATGAGAAGGAATTGATTCTATTTCCTACAGGATTTTTCCCTTGTAGAAGACAAATCTAGCCTTATTCTTTAAACAATCCCTCCTTATTTCTCCATTTGACTGAAGTTTTTAGTTTAGCTTTCTTTAAAACTTTCTTTAAAATGTAAGTAAAAATATTAGCTAGGAGGTTTCTGAATTGCAGGGCTGCAGCTGCAGCACAGAAGCCTTTGGAAGAACATGGATCTGGAGCTCAGAATTAAGTGCAGTTCCTCAAAGAATCATTTCAGCAATGTGTGAGTAGAACTGCTTCACAGCTTACTGAATCTTAGTCACTTGTGCTTTGGCTTTTGCAATAGCCACGTGAAAAAGAAAGGGTTATTTATTAAGAGCAGAACAGTTCCCTTTTAGTTCTGTAGCAATCATGTCTCTTTTTTTCCAGTCCATGGAAAGTGTTATCTCAGGCAGCTTTGTGCAGGAAGTTCTGTTTATCACTTCCTCACAGTTGCAGTTTGTCTAGGACTTAAATATATGATATCAGATTGCATCAAAATGTGGGCCTTTGTGTGCTTAACTCATCAAAGGAGTGGACCCTCAGGACTTGATATCACTTCACTGCATATGCAGTCATGTAGCAAAACAAAGTCTATCTAAACAGGACAGGACTATTTCTGTTGGTAGTGTAGCAAAGCTAGCAGAATTGGTGTAGTTTCAGGTATCTGCACTGTTTCACTTCTTGTTTTTAAATTTATCACTTTTTAAACAGCGACATGGTTTGCCTGTTTTTACTATGTAAACTACAACGAAAACAAAAATATTGCTTCTACAATGAAAAAAACTCAAAAACCCCAGACTCAGATGGTGTTTACTTGGTGTACACTGCTGGGGTGTCTGCTTATGGTACAGAAAAAAAAAAAGGAATTCTGAAGTTTTGAATCCTTGTATTTTCAGCTGGCTATTGTTCCCACAAATCTGACATGGTAGATGGTTATCTAGACAACTCAGTGTCAAATAAGCTTAATGAGGCTATAACAAATAACAGCAGTTACTGCAGGAGGTTGGGTACAGGTTACAAACCTGCTCTCCCACCTTCGTGGTTGTGTTTCTATTTTCTCTAGGCTTGCCAGAGGAGTTCCCTTTCCAGCACAGCAGGCTGCTCTGCCAGATGTTGTCTCAGGGCAGGCACAGGAAGTCTATTCAAAGTGCAGCAATACTTCTGCTCCAAGCAGCAGCTCCTCTGCCCTGACTCTGGCTTTTAACACCACCCTGTCCCACGCCCCTTGCAGGATCTTACTCAACTGTATTGGCCCTTCTGCTCCTCACTAGTTGGCTTCGTGTTGGCTGATAAATGTCCAGGCATTGCACAGCTCCATATCCTCTTGCCAGGCTGGGAAGCTGCAGCTTCAAGCCCATTTCTGCTCCTTCCCACACACTTCTGGTGTGTGTTTTAACCATGTGATTGATGCCAACCCCAGAATATGAAATTAAGATAGCATCCACTCTCAGGTCCGTGATGTAACATGCCCTCTGATTAGTAAAACCTTCTACTACTATACAAGAGAGGAAAAAAAAAGTTTCAATTACTCAGCAGTAAAAGACAACATAAAAGTCTCTCTTCTCTTCGTGTTTCTTTTTTTACCTGTGAAAGAAAAAAAAGTTACTATTATTAGAAGATGGACAAGGAAACTGATTGAAGGCTTTTTCCTTCTCCTTTTTCCAATTCTTTTAACGGTGTATTGGTTGATGAACATGATCAGGAGATGACTCCAAATCCCATCAAGCAGCTGCTGGGGGAGCCAGTCAGCACCGAGACCTGGGCAGAGCCATCCCATCTGAACAAAGGCACCCCAAAGCCCAGACCTGCAGGGGTGACCCCATCTCCTGGCAGAGAATGGTGGAATCCTGTCAATCCTTGAGTGCAAGCTGGGAAATAATCGAGTTTTCTAATTCCACCGTTTCCTCTCTGCCTTGCTATGCCAAGGAAACCCTGAGAGACACTTTATTTTGTCTTCCTGCCTTTGGTTGCTGTCTCCTACCACTTTTTCCACAGAAGGGGTGATGTGGGCCTTAGCACACAGAGCTAAGGAAATTTTTGATAAATGTAGGACATGCTGCTGTGTGTTGTAATTTTGAGCCTTGTCAGTCTTTTGTGGGGAATGAACTCTCACTGCTGGCCAGAAAACAGGAAAATGCATAAAACCAAGGACTTTTTTTTAAAGAAGTTGAACTTTTTTCCCCTTTTCTTTCAGTTAGATTATATAGCAAAAGTGAAAGTCAGGAACCTACCTCAAAAAAACTTGTCCTGCTCCTCAAAATAGTTTTACTTCGATAATAACATTACTTTGCAGGAAGTAAATGTGCACTGTTGCCTCATGAAGAATATATCAATTTTCACTGGGGCTGAGGGAAACCCTGCTTTTGTTAGTCAATATGGATGATCAGTGCTGTGAAAAAGACTTTACAGCTACTAATCAGCCATATAGTTTTTCACATACACACATTTGCACAGTGAAAACTGGAAGCTTGGTGTAGTTCTGCTTTGTGGAAGCTCACACTGCCCTACAACTGCACTCTACAACTCAACTGCCCCTTTTCCAATTTTTTTTTTATTCATAAGGTCTTAAATGTTTAAATAGGTGATGGTAACCTATGTGTTACTGAGGATGTAGAGCAGGTCCATGTCTATGGAGAGTCTATGGTTTGTGGGCTCATGGGCTCGAGTAGACATGAAAGGTCTAAACAACTGAATTACTAATTAATCTTGACAATTAAGATGATGCCTTTAAATAGAAATCCTTCAGTAGTTCTTTTAAATGTTGTTTATTTCAATTTTATTTTTAGAGGGGTTGTTTTTGGGGGGGGGGCGTTAGTGTCATCCAGTTTGGGGTTTTTCTTTCCTGGTTCAGAGCCCCACATCTCTGCTTGGAAAAGCACGTAAGGTGATGTCAACTCTGCTTAAATCCAGCCAAGGTTAGCCAGGAGGAAGAAGCAGCACCACCTTAATTATTTCTTGGCTTGGGGCTGCTGTTGGACTCCCAGGGATGCTAATGAATGTTAATTTAAACTTCTTATCACTACACTAGCAAGACCGTTCACACATTTTCCAGAGCCACCCTAGGATTTAGGCTGTTGTCCTAATTGCCATTGTCCTGGCTGCTAGCTATTATATTTACCACAAGCTGTTTTTGTCTTGTTGGGAGCATGGTGCTAAACTGAAAAACACCTATCTTAGCAATTTGCTGCCTTTTGGAAGCTGAAGCAATTACAGTGGAGTATGCAGACAAGCTTCTATACAATGTGTGTAAATTTCTGTCTGTGGTTCCAATAGATAATTTGAGTTCCTGGAACCTTGTACCTGATTAGAAATGTAGGCTCCATAACATAAAGCACATCACAGAGTCTATGTAAATGTTAAAGTTCTTTTTATTTGATTATTTTAAAAATATTAAATATAACAGATTTGCCAAGATGTATGTGATCGTGGTAAACCATCATGCCTGATCAGGTCTGAACTTATCCTACAAGACAGTCTGAGGGTGAACTGACAACCTCAGTTTGTGTCTATTTTTACTCAATGACTCTGTCAGAGATGGATTTCTCTATCCCACAGTTGTAGCTGCTCAGAAGACCACAACATTTGCACAGTCATTGTGGTACCGGTCTGGAAAAATACTTCAGGCAAGTTAGAGCAAAGGAGAGAAGCCCTTCTTCACCTTGGTCTGAAAGAAATGGCTGCCTTAATCTGGGACCAAACTTTTCTCACTTAGTGGAGTTTTTTGTTAGATTAGCTACTTGTGGCAGCCACGTGATACGACAAAGCACAATCCCCTTTCAGTCTTTGTGCCACAATTTTCTGCTGCTTTTCATGCACCAGGAGCAACGTCTGACCCAGTAGCCACCCAGCTGAGAGGGACAAACAAAAGAAAAGCAATTGTATCCAATATATTTTTGGCCATTCTCATTCCTTGATCCGGTTTATGGAGAGGTCAGGAAATTTTTGCCCTGGGCAACAGATCCAACATTTTGGGCAACAATGCTCCATAAAATTATGCTCAGCAGTAAATTAAGATTGAATCTTGAATGTCTGACTTCCTAAATTGCTTTCTTCTCTTTCATATTTTTAGGTACGTTATTAGCCTGCTTTAAAAAGCAAATTCATATCACAAATCATAGACTTTTATTTAGAGATTAATTTGCCCTGGGGAAAAAGTCTTTCTAAGTTTAAACCAAGCTTAAGGTTGCCAAAGAAGTTTGGTTACATGTGTATCTGTTCCATTTTTCATACTCATCTCCATTTCCTTCTTTTGCTGGAATATTTCCAGCCCCATCAGAACCCGAAAGTCCCAGAAATAAATCCGAGGTGCCCACTTTTGCAAAGCATAGGTCTTCTTGTGCTGAGAATCCTGGGCTAGGACTTGGGAAATCTGGGCTCAATTTTCTGCTTTGTCACTCCTTTGCAGTTTGATATTGGACAAGATATTTAATACAACCAGTCCATGTTCCAGGCACCCCTCTGTGACACTGCTGGTCTCTCCTTCCCTCGGAGGAGCAGTAAGCTGGCTGGAGCAAGGTGCTCATAATGCCAAGATCACAGGCTAATCCATGTACAGGCCAGTCATGAAAGAGTTGGACTCAGTGATCCTTGTGGGCCTCTTCCAACTCAGAATATTCTGTGATTCCCAGTAGTTAATCTGTGGCTCACCACTGCTGTGGTGATCAGAGAACAGAGAGGCTCTTTAAGAACGACAACAAAATGCTGTCACATTTAAATAAACGTAAGATTAGTTTTTGTTTCCCAAATCATTATTTTTATCTTGTTTCATCCTGCTGGAGAAGAAGCTGTTGTGTTTGTTTCTGCAGACATGCTACCCCGGTCCTAAGCAGCTCTGTGAGTGTGGTGTGACAGTGTCACTCCTGGCCAGGGGGCCTGGAGTGGGATGTGCCACACAGCCCATCTTCAGTGGGGCTTTTATAGGGACTCACTGGAGATGTACTCTCTTCAGTAAGACGTTTGTAATTTTTTTTTTCTTTAAGATCTAAAAGTTAGCAAATCTTGAGCAATGAATATATTCATGTTTGTATTCAGCTCTGTGACTTGCTGGGCAGTGCATCTATAAGCTACATGTCTGGCTCTGAGTTCAAGCAGGGAAGGGATAATCTGACCCTAAAATTAGAGGTCTTGGCTCTATAGATAAACTTCACATACTCAGTTTCTGATGACCCAGTCTGAGTGTTCTGCACATGGAGAGCTGTATTCCCAGATGCACAGGAGAATGGTGCATTTGAAAGGTGGGACATAAATGAATGTCTAAACGGTAGCCACCACTTTTCATCAACCTTGACTCCAGTTTATGACCTGAAGAACCTGCTTGTTATCTTGGGGAATGGTGAATCAACTCACCTACCAGTTTTAATGAAAATTTTGTTCTTTAAAACTTGTATTTGCAAAAATTAATAGAATAAGTGTAGCACAGAGCCATGTGTTGACAAGGATTTTTAGCACTACAAGAACCCTCAGCTATTACATTATTACACCAAATTCCATGGTCTTTCTTCAGTCAAAAGGTACTAGGAGGAAAGGCTGTAACTTATTACAGGTATGAATAACAAATTATTAGCACATTATCTCTTTTAATGAGTTAGCACTTTGAATATATACTGCTAGATTTCATGAGTCAAATTTTTGAAAGGGCTAAATAAACACAAAATTTAAAGCATTTAATCCTGGATAGACCATTAGTTAGGAATTCAAACAATACAAACAAAACTGATTGCAGAAAACCACTCAGCATAACACATTGCAAAAGAAAGTCTTACAAGTTATTAGATTCCCAGAAAAAAATTAATCACAGCTGCCTCAGCAGTTAAAAAAAAGACAAGTATCAAAGTTTATTATAACATTACTGTGTAATGGTTTACATATTTCTCCATTGTGCTTAAGAAGAATCCAGACTTTTAAAATTATTCTCAAGCCAATGACTGAGCTCTTTATTAAGTGCTACTGTACTCACTGAGTCATTTGTCTTCATTAGACAATGACTAAGCTATCTTTTGAATCTTAGCCATGTACCCGTATAAATATATTACCATCATCCAATGACTGTATTACTCTATTTTAAAATTTTCATAGTGTTGTGAAGACCACTTTTATATTATGTGGTCTTTGTAAAACTATCTACAAGAAAGAACATCTGTATGCACATGTGAATTTAGTTAAAAAGACTGAAGTTGAGGTCAAAGGCATTTTCATTGCAGTATGTCCTAATGATGAATGAAAGATTACTTTGAACTTGAAGCCAATTGGACATCCAAAACGAAGTATTTTTGTTGCAGATGTAAAACCTGGAACTTGAAATCATTGCTGGCTCCTTCAGAAGCACTAAGAAAACCAGGAGTTGAGTAAGCTGGAGTAATATGATGTAGCTTTCAGTGTTGGCACACTTATCATTCTTAGACGAATGCTGGCCAAAAGAGAATATGATTATTGGTTGCTGGGGTGTTGTGACATTGCATAATTGACACAAGACCTTTAAAAACCTAAGCAAACAGGTTTGGGTTATGATTGGATATGTTGCATAGGCCACATTCGTTCTGAACATTATAGAAGTGGTGGGTGAGGTCCTAAGATTGGATTCAATGTTGAATATAAACCAGCATTAAGAAGTTCAAAGTTAGTTCCACAATTTTTAAGAGTTTGACAGTAGTCCTTGTCAGAGTAAGTTCATATCTGGTGAACTGTCTATAGAAGACTTATGCCTGTATGGTTATGAACTGTCTGATTTATGAAAATGTGGGGCTTTATCCTAGACAAGTTTTTGTGGGTGACAAATGTTTGTCACGCCAATCATTGTTTCAAAATCTTCTTGTAAAGCTGTTTTGAGGAATTGAGTTTGGAGGTTGGTTTGGTTTTTGAGGGTTCTGTTTGTGTAGATCTCTCTACTTCATGTTTGTGAGAATGATGCTTCTAAGCCTGTAAAAACCAGGACTCTGCCAAACACTCCCTTTTTTACAGCCTGTCTAGACCTCTAGAAATTGGGAGTGTCCAGCACTATAACAACTGATGGCTGAGTGTGTGTATAGACTGGGTTAACAGCATAAATGCCATCTCAATCCTTAACTCTGAATTCTTGGCACTAGTCAATGAGTGATTTACTCTTAAATTAACCAGCAAGTGCAGTGAGGAGTATCTCACCAGGTCTGCTGTACTGTACCATTACCAAAAGGTAAATACAAGTACACCAGCCAGAATCATCATAGATTAATAAAATATCCTGAATTGGAAGGGACCCACAAAGACCATCAAGTCTAACTCCTGGCCCTGCACAGGAGCATCCCCGAGTCACACATACATTGTCCAGACACTTCTTGAGCTCTTTCAGGGTTGGTGCTGTGACCACTTCCCTGTGGAGCCCATTCCAGTGCCCAAACACCTTTTAGGTGAAGAACATTTTCCTCATATCTAAACCTGACTCAGCTTCAGGCCATTCCCTCGGGCACTGTCACTGGTCACACTCCTCTTCCCCTCACCAGGAAATTCTAGACTGCAATGAGGTCTCTCCTCAGTCTCTTCCAGGCTGAACAAGTGACTCAGGTCACTCCTCATACAGCTTTCCTTTGAGGCCTTTCAGCATCCTTGTTGCACTCCTTTGGGTGTTCTCTAATATTTTTATAACTTTCTGATACTGAGGCACCCCAAACTGCCCCAGTGCAGAGCAGCACAATCCCTCCCTGTCCCTGCTGGTGATGCTGTGCCCGGTGCTCCCCAGTGCTCCATTGGCCCTCCTGGCTGCCAGGGCACTGCTGGCTCATACCCAATTTGCCATCAACAAGGAACCCCAGATTCATTTAGCTATGCTTCACTATATTTAGTGTAGGGCTTTTTTTATTTTCCCTCCAGCCATGAGATACCAGCAGTGTCCCCTTGCATGACTGTGTGTAAATATGACATCAAAAAAATCTAATTAAAATACACTCATGTGCCACCTGTAAGGGACTTTAGCAGAGCAGAATAGTTCTGCTCTTGTCTAAAATATGTTAGCTTTATGTACATAGTCAACCTGTTTGTTAAATGCCACTAACCTGAAGAGAGTTGTACATCTTCATTTTACTGACAGGTGCTTCAATACATTTGATTATTTGATGCCAGTTGTATTACTAATGCAATCTGAATTTTTATCTGGAAGTATTTCTATATTTTCAAAGTTCCCTGGATGGATTTTAACAATCATTCACTAGTTTACAGAAATGTCACTACACTGTTTGGGTAGAGAAGATCACATTTACAGTTAATATATTTGGGGTTCCCACAAGAGATCATACAGGGAGTGGAGAGGAGAAATGCAAGGTGTCCGCTTTCTTAACCAGGCATTTCTGAATTCAACAAAGTTCTTCCATGCTGCCCTCCCAAGAAATTTAAGAATTAACATTAAAAAGAATTAACCAGAACAAACTAGTGGCCTATAAATGTGAACTCCCCTGTCTCAAAATCTGTAAGGTAAAGTAAGTGAAAAGCAGATGGGATAATTTTTTGAAAAAAGAGACAGAAGATGAATATAATTCTTTGCATTCGGTGTCCTAACAACATCAGCAAATTTGCATGTTAACTTCTGGGAACATCAGATATGTGAAGTCATTCAGCAGCTTCCTGGTATCCACACAAAATCAGAAAGCATTATGTCCTTGTCCTCATTATAGAAAACAGAAGTGACAAAAAATTCTTTTTTCTGTAAGGTAAGAGTTTGTCCTAAGGTACAAAATGAGAATTTCTAGGAAGTGACACAGCAGGGAGAGCCTTTGCTCTATTACTGAGTCCTTCAGTCTGGGAAACCCACACAGTTCCCAAATCCAGCTTCAAGACACACCTGGCTCAGGCTGGAGCAGTGTGTGGTGGCCACCTTGGAGGTTTGGTTTCCCTATGAAGCAAAGGGAGGGCTGTGCTTCTCCTGATTCTTTCCTTGCCTTCCTCATAGACATCTCCTACAGATGGGATGGGGATTTTAAGTACTGAGAAGATATATTCTTTTTTTCCCCCATGACTCGATTCAGCAAAGTTTTTGAGAGAGGACAATTTGGTTAATTTGTTCTGAGACCCTGGGAAGGTTTTTGATCTGGTGGGATATTTAGGGACAAGGATTACAAGGGTGGATCTTCAGCAAATCCTTCCTAATACACTCTTGGGAAAATGGTGCCTGTTGGTGGATTTCTGACTTTCTGATCCCTTGAGAATTTGTACTTGTGGGTGACAGTGGTCACAGCAGTATCCTGGGTGCAGCTCCATCTGAGCTCATGATCATCTGCCTGGCTGCATCCATGTGGGGTGGGCACCAGGACAGGGCACAGACCATAATATCTGCTTAGTTTTATTGGAGTTGTCACCTGTAACAGTTTCCCTCATTGCAAAACCTGGGCACGTCTCAGACATGGCAGAAGCCACTGCTCAGAGCCAGTGGTCAGGAGGAATGAGGCCATACAGTCCAGCAGGAGATTGGATGTGTGGATTGGGCTGTGCTGTGCCCAGGGAGCACCTGCCCAGGTGAAAAGGTTGTGCTGGGGATGCCCAGGTGAGGGATGCTGGTCCTGCAAACGGTGCTGCAATGATCCTGTAGCTAAGGAAGAATTAAAGGGCTCAGGAAAAATTGTTCTGAGACTCTCAAAGATGTTGACTGCCATTGGCAGGGCACTTTAAGGGGCCTTAACAATAAGCATCTCAGTGATGCACTCAACTATTTAAAGTGATCTTAAAATGCTTGCTACCTTGCAACCAGTAGAAATGTTGTCGTAGAGGCAGGGAGGTGGGGTCCCTTATTTTTCTGGATGTTTGGAATGGTTTCAGCTCTGACAAAGCAAATCCCTTTGTGAATTATGAGCTTGCTTTAACTCTGCTTGCAAGGGGTCACCCTAAACTGAGAGGTAATCCTGTCTCTGTCTCTCTGCTAAACTAAGCTGAGCTTCAGTCCTGCTGCCAAAAAGGAAAAAAGGGGGGGGAAAAAAAGAGAGAGGGGGAGTTATCAAACTTATTAAAACAAAACAAAACAAGAATGCTTAAATTACTTTTAAAAAAATCACTTAACTGGCTGGATTAGAACTAGCTATTTATTGGCCAAAGTTTATTTTTTCTCTCTCATTTTTAATCCCATTGATGATGAAGTATTTTAAGTAGTATTGGTTAATTCTTCTTTCTTATTAGAACATTTCTCTTCCTCTTCCCCCTCTTCACCTCATGCTTTATATTTACACAGAACATCAGGTAACAAGGCAAGCCTGGCTTCTGACCAAAAAGGTATTTTAGCTGGAGATTCATTAGTGGTATAAAAACAGCCAGTCTTATTTAAAGGCACTTCTTAGGCAAGAAGAAAGGTGTTCAATTACCATATTTCATTTAAAGTGAAGATTAAACATCTTTACCAGGACAGTGCGCTAATCCCATGAATCCTATTTATGTTGAAATGTAGTGCTATTGGCAATAAACAGCAATTTAGAAGTCATAACCCAAGGAAATAATTGTCAAGTGACTTTAGAGCTCCCTATAAATTTCCTCTTCATGACTTTGGCAGTAGTGTTCAACAACAGAGTTAAATATTTGTTTTAGGTGCTCTTGCCTTTAACAGACTAATTAAAAAGATGGAATTCTTTGATTCTATCTCAAATAATTTTACTTCTAATCTCTCTCAGGCAAAGTCAGCTCTGTAAATGGAACTAAACATATTTTTTTTCCAAATAGAGACTTTGCAGTATAGCAATAAATTCAAGCACTGGGAAAGTAAATGCAACTGAAGTACCCTTAATGATGCTATTGTGTAGTTGTTATGGCTGTAATCCCATTACACAGACCTTTACCTTGAAGGTCATAAATTCTTTGAGAAATAATTCTAATGGAAAGGTGCATTACTTAAACATTGTGTTTCAAAATGATGAAAAAGACAATTTAAGCTTGAAAAACCAAGTCACATAAAGTGTAGTAATAATGGAGGGAGATTAAACTTTTGCCTATTGTGCAAACCTTCTAAATTTGTATTTCCTAAGAAACTGCGCAATGGAGCTGTTCCTGGAGCTACTTCTTGTAATTTGCATCACCCACATGCCTGGAACTTGCCATTAAGGATCAGGCCCCCATTCTGCTCTACTACACCTGCAAACTTGTAAAAACAGTACCTGAACCAAAAATTTTCACTCTAAATACCTGACCGAATGCACAGTGTAGTCAATGGAAGATTTTTCATTGATTTTAATGATTTAGTTCAGGAGCTAAGTAAGTATTTCTAAGACAAAAATCAATATTGTCCCACAGTGGTAATGTTTTCATGTGCTTCTATTGATCCTTTTGACATAGATTACAGGATACCTTGGCACTGTCAACATACCAGGTTTTAACAAACTGATTTGATTTATTAACACCATTTGATTAACATCTGAAGTAGCAAGTATTTATCAAATGTCAGCAAACAAATGTTCAGCAGACAGGTCACCAGAAAAAATGACTTGTTGCACAATGTAAGCTGAAGTTCAATAGGAAACGGCTTTCTGTAAAATTGGTTTATGTGAGAGCCCTCTTCAGCATAAACTGGGTATTGAGAAACTGTTTTTTTTTAAACCAACTTTGTCATCAGGCCTAAAAAATGCTCTTGCCTCTCTTGGAGTACCTTAACTTACCTCCTTACATGAACAGTGAAAAAAATATTGCCATGACAGCACAGCTTTAAAAGTTATACTAAATTTTTCAAATCAAATGGAACTTGCTTAGTCTGCCAGTTTTGCTTTATTATTTTATAATCCACCTTCTAAATAAATACAGGGAAATGCATCATTCTGTTTCAGAAATATTGCAGTTCATTGCTGTGTTTGGAGAATCTCACAAATGGAAATCCTGGGGCATCAGAAATGATATTTACAATGTGATTGCTCAATTGACAGCCCTGTAATTTAGCTTTGCCCCTTTATAAACCAACCAAAACCCTTCAGTCATTTCTTGAGAATGGCTCTGAAGTCACTATTCAACTTGTTGTACAGCTATTTGAAAAATAAATAATTCATACAATTTAACAATTGTATAGCAGTAGTCTAATGATGCACACCTTTCTTACTACATGAAAGAAAATCTATGCTTTTATGACATCAGATTCCACATGATACTGTTTCTCAGTTTACTAATAGTCATCAGAATGATCCCCAAGTTTAAAATATAATTTCCTCCTCCAAAAGGATCTTTTTCTCCTGGAAGAATATTTGAAACCTTTCAGAATTTTCCTGATCCAAACCCAAAACTACAAGTTATATCTGATCCAGACTAGGATGGGTTACATTCATTTGTATTTTCCAAACCAATGTAAAGCCTAATTTGCTAATTGATTTGGTAATCATTTATCACATAACCTGTTACAGTATGAATATCTCTAACAGTTAAATCGATCATAACAAAAATGCGGATATCATGTAAATCTTATCAGGATCACTAAAATAATGGGGCTTTTGTTTACAAGGTGTCGATTGGTTTTAGAAGCTTTGATAATGACTCCAGACAGTCAATAAATACAGAGACTTTTACATAGCCAGTAGGAGCCGAACTAAACTATCTAATCTTTTTAAAATGACAGACAACACAATGAACTCTGAACTTAATCCCCTCCAAACATTAAGGAGACAGTTCAGTGCTTAAAGTACTATTCAAACTCAAACCCTACATTAAAACAAAATCATTAAGTGTCTGATTTAAACACACAGGAAAATTCAGAGGTAAGGCTGGTTTTCCTTCCCATTGTGCTTGGGCAGTGGTCTGTGGTGGGCTCCAAGTCTGTCGGTTGCTTGTCTTGGGCAAGGAAAATACCTCTGTGCCTTTTGAAAGTTTGTAGTCAAAGCATTAAAAAAACCCCACAAAATGAAAACTTAATTGCTTTTTGTCTCTATCAGGCGATATTTCCTGTAAGATTTTGCAGCAGACATGGGAGACAACGTTATATGCTACATTTCAAGTTGCAAAATTTACACAGTTGGGCTCACAACCTCTGAAAATGATAGATTGCCTTCAAGAGGAAAAGGAAACTGTAAATGTAAAGCTTATGTTACACTGAGAGATGGGGGAGGAGGGTGACAGGTAATGGCTAACATACAAGTTGTGTATTATGAGCATATAAATATATTAAATCACCATTTATTTCAGTTTGTCAGTTTTTGACATAGATAATAGGACCATGCAACTGTAGGACAGTTTCATCCAGTAGCAATAAAGTAAGAGAAGAGAAAAGAAAAATATCTTTTAAATTATCCTTAGCAATTCTTCTGAGATAATTGTTAGCCTTCTAACATTATTAGAATCACTATTTGCAGTGTAAATCTGAATCCTCCCAGTACTGCTGAAGGTTCATTATTACCCTGTTTTCCATGAATTGCATCTTGTCTGTGTCTTTTATTAGTTTGTCTCTTAAATATACCTCTCTGATAATGAAAAGAGGAATTAATCTGTTCTAACCTTTTCAGTGAATCCAGCTTCCTTCCTAATGTAAAGCCTATATGAAAAATGTTTTTCTTTTATTCTTAACGTGACCTAGGTATCTTTAATGTCTTTCCTGGCTAATTGAAGATAGGATGTGTTAAATATCTGAATTTGTCATTAATTAATTCCACTGAATATATAATATTTCCTGAAATCTTAGTATGTCAGGTAGGTTGTTGTATCCAAAGGGGGAAATGCAATTTAAATAACCATTTGGACTTTACATTTTTTAATTACCAGAATCTGCTTACATTGTAGAATGCAATTTGTTGTTCTACAATTTTGTAATTCTGTTTTATAGTATCCTCATTGTCTTGGTAAGTTTCCATATGCAAATGGCTTAAAATATTTAATGTTATTAACAATGATTCTTAAGTCAGGAACTTCTGATATTCCCACTAGCTGGGTTTTGCCATGATTAATTATTTAATCTTGTCTTTCCTGCAGTGCTTGATGAGCAGTCTATATCTTCTTCTTGTCACTCAGATGAGCTACACTATCAGGACAGCCTAAATCTCACAATGGATTGTTATCTGTGTTCTCAGGATGAGATCAACCAACAGAAGTGAGAGTGTGAGTATTTATTTGACCTCAATGTGTGATGTTTTAAACCATTTTCTAAAGTCTGCATTTACATTAACTGTATACAAACTCTACCTTGATTTCAGACTCCGTGCTATGCTAATAGATTTTGCTTACTGAACACAACATTTCAAGATATTTCAATTTAAAAAACCCTCTAAATCCTTACTTTAGAATACTTTTATGTGTTTGACTGACAGGTTTTTTGATAATCATTACCTTCTCTGGTGATAATTTGTGGTAGAATTAGTAGAATTTCATGACAGCTTATTGCACAGCACTTTTCCTTAGCAAGAGTCGACTTTCTTTTCCATGGTTGCCTAATTAGTATTTCCTGAATCAGAAAACAGCTACATGTTTCATAATGAAAATAAAAGGAAGATAAAGAACCAGAGCTCTGCCAAGTCTGTGCTGAATGAAAATCCACAACCGCCAATAAATTTGGCTTCTGTTTTTTTCTTTCTTAATTTCCTTAAAATTTTTCTTAGTCATTTTAACAGAATGCTTCCTAAATCTGCCCCTGATTAGTTACCATGCATTTAAGGACAAGTACTGTAGAAAATCTTACAATAGGCAAGTTTGTGTTAAAGAACTACACAACTGGTTGTGAATAACATCTAACCAGTATCCAGCTAGAGCAAAACCTACAAGTGTCTAAAAGATGTGCTGCAGAATCTTTTACTCTCAGAAGCTCCTTGGTACATGCTTTCTCTCCTGTTCTCTTTCCTCCACCATAAGCTCCCAAATTCACTGCATTTGGGCACTGCCATCACACATCAAGTCACAAATAAGATTAGTTGAAGGCATTTGTATTTTTTTCCTCTATTTGTACCAGTGGTAGCAACGAAAGGGTTTAAGCTGAATGATGCCTGCTGGCGTTGTGGGCAAAGCATCCTCGGCACGGCCGGATGGCAGAGGACTCCCAGACACTCCCTGGGGCACTTTATGTAACACAGCCCCCATCTCCCCTCGCCGTGTGGGGCAGTGGGGACCCCTCCTTGGCTGGCTGTGCTGCCCAGGCTGCCTCTCTGGGAGGGCCAAGCTGTCCCTGTGCCATGGGGTGTGCTGGTGGGGCTGGCCTGCTGACATCCGTGTGCTGGGCTGCGTTGGGTCTGCCTGCAGTCATTCCGTTTCCATGCTCAAAGCACGGAGCCCTCCCATCATTTGTAGCAGCCTCCCAGCACGGTGTTAGCCCCCAGAACTGGTGTCTGTGGAGGTCCTGCTCTCCTGAACGGAAACCAAGTGTTGCCTTTTGGATAAAATACCACAGGTGTGCCATGGCCAGTGAGCTTCTGAACCAAGAAGAAAAAGAAAGGTGTGACTTTTCTTTCCTCCAAAAAGAATATCATTTACCATATCTTTAATTCCGAACTGTGCAGCAATTTCACAAAGAGTACTTATCAGTTTTCCAATGTTTTAATTGATCAGACCCTGCCCTTACTTTGCTTGACCATGTGTATTTATAGCAGTGTAACACTAAACCAGATTTGCCTTTGTTTTTGTGATTTATGCGGTTTTTTTTCTTGAACAGGAAAACATTCATTATCAAATGTTGTGAGAACAATACAGTAACTGGAGGTTATTTTATATGAAAATATTGTTGATTGTTCCTCCCCTAGAAATCTCTCTTGGCAGCTCACTTCCTGCCAAATGAATCAGCAAAAGCTGCTCATGAAAGTTGTTAATATATAATACAATCACCCAGCACTGCACTTGCTCCTTATCTATAAAGTCCTTTCATGATCAATGATTCACATCACCTTTTGATTATAGTCTCTGAGCACAAACAGTTTCTTAATATAAATTAATGGCCTTGGAATTTCTAAACAAACATTCCCTTTTGTTTAGCATCATTTCCTATTTTCGTACCAAAACAGAGTCTTATTGTAATTGTTCAGTTTTCACTGGAAAAAGTGTTTGTGGCCTGGAATGTTCTCAAAAAACAAGTGGTTCCTTTCAAAGCTAATAGTGTTGAT
Organism: Sturnus vulgaris; assembly: GCF_052056855.1. Lineage (NCBI taxonomy): Eukaryota > Metazoa > Chordata > Aves > Passeriformes > Sturnidae > Sturnus > Sturnus vulgaris. The sequence continues at coordinate 22,673,293 of NC_142250.1, read as the reverse complement.
TTACAAGGTCTAACGTGCCACGTTAATTGAGTATAGCTAGGAAATATTACAAAAAAACAGCTAATGTGATGTGATACTTTAAATAATGATTCTTGTACTCATTTACTGGAAAAGAGATTTTCTCTTGAAGTGTAGTATTATTTGGCAATGTTTGCTTGGTTGGCTTTTCTTTTTCTTTCATAATAATTAAGACCCAGTTATCTAAGCAGCAGATAGTCAATGTACTTCCTTTAAATTTCCTGATTGCTGTTAACACTACCGAATAGGCATGGGCTCTTCAGCAAAATGAATGCTGAAGATTTCCTCTGGCCAGATCTGACTAGAAGGACAAATACCAACCATCACACAGTTAACCTAATGTTAACTGTTCCCTCTTACAAACTTCAGGGAAGCATGAGTGGAGAATGTAGCAGAAGCATAAGCCTGACCTGTACAGAACTTGTGCAAAAAACTATGTGATAATATTCCTTTCCAAGGCAGAGCTATTTTACTTAAATCAATTATGTGGAGTTCTAACTAAACTGAAATAAGAACCTGAGAGACTGAAAATGCCTATGGAGATATTTAGCTTAATTAATTATTAGCTAAAGTGATTCAAGCCTATATTCAGACAAGTGTTTTTTTTTCTTCCTGAAGTATTAAAAGAATAAAAGCTGGGATAAAAATGATCACTTCTGAGTGGGTTGCTCATAGTAGTTTCAATTAAGGCGTTTCGATTTTCAGTGAGAATAGACTCAGAGTGAGCACCACGTCTGTCACTCACTGTGGCTCAGCTGACAGAGCAGCTCATCAGGCTGGGATCACTTGGCCATTACCAGTCACATGTCCATCATGCACTCATTCCTAACCTCAAAAAGTAGTTTTAATTTCTGACTCGTTCATACCCCAAACTAGAACAGGGGCTGTTTTTCCCAGGAAAGTTCTCCTGGTTCACATAAGGAATATAAATGCTTTGGATATCTAAGTCTGGATGCTCTTAAAAGTGTGAAGGAAAAAAAAAAAGCCCTCCTGAACTGTTGAAGGAAAGAGATGTCCTCCAGAAAATTATCTGTAATAGAGCTCCTCAGTGCCTATAAAGAGGCAAAGCCCTCAGGCTCCCAGGGCATGTTCCTGACTCAGGGTTTTAGTCACTGCCTGTTCCTTAAGGTAAGCAGAAAGAAAATTTTTTGCACGTGACTGTTTTGTTCTGTAGAATGATAAAGATGCTACTTTGTAGCATCATTCAAAAGCTATGCTAAAAAATATGGTTTGTATGTTGCAATGAAAATGAAATAGTACTTGTTCTTCAATGGCACCAAGCATTATATAAACACATATAAATGACAGTGACTCTCCTCTCCTTCCCACTGCAGCCAGACAGAAGTGCCTCTGTTCAACCAGTGGTTTCAAAGCCTTTATTGACTCTTACAAAGATAACATCAGAACCAGCTGAAGATCTCTCCAGATATTTTTAGGCATTTGTAAGATGTCAGTGAAATGTCAAATGACATGAAAAAGTAGTTAGTGATGCACTGCCTTCCTAACAGGAGAGATGTGTGCTGTTCTGACAATTTACCATAAAAAACCCCCATGTGAAATAGAACATTGTTCATTCGGTATTTTGGTGAAGATTGTTATATATACTGTCCAATTCTTAAATCTGGTGTAATTAAAAAAAAAAAGTATTTATGATTTTGACTACTATTCAGAGAATATAATTCACTTAAATGCTCTGAAATAAAAAAAGGTAATTTCCCTGCTGATACCTATTGTACTGGCTGTATATTAGGTGAAAAGGGAAAAGGCAAAAAATGGCAGTGGTAATTCCGTCATCTCCTTTCTGCCTCTTTTCCCCAAGAATCATTTGATAGGGTTGCTGCTAGCATGCTTCATCTGAGTGGCAGAAATGGGTCTGGCCATCAGAAAAACAAGCACGGGGGGTAAGAGAGCAGCCAGTTCAGTTTCCAGGGAGAATGAGCTGGTTTGCTAGGGTCCAGTTTGGGGATGAGCCCAGGAAAGAAGGCAGTAGCAGAGCAAGAGATGCCAGAGAAATGACTAATGGCATTGTTGTCCTTGTGGAGGGATGTAAAGAGGAGATATCTGGGCAATGACCAATGAAGTAATTTGTTATGGATGGCATTGCATGTGCAAATTATCTATAGTAATTCCATTTGAGGGTGGACATTTCCCCCCTTCTCTCTTTTCCATGATTCATTCAAAATGGATTCCAATCCAACTGGGAAAGAAAATTAAACAGACTCAAAGCTGCTAATCACGCATTGGCAATTTTAAAAAAAGGAAGTAATCTACATTAGAATTGCATACCCAGTAAGGATCCTATTCTACAGCACATTTCACTTCTTGTAATGGCCATGTGGGTAAAATGTATTTTTAAAGTATCAACACAAACAGGCAAGATTTAAACCAGCAGTTCTTGGCCCTCTGTTATCCCATTAGGGCTGGGGAAGAGCAGGAATTAGGGGAGGAAGGGGAGAAAGGACATGGTGAAAGTGGTTTTGCTTTAGATAAGCCTCTGCATCCTGTTTCACAATATTGTTGATAATTTGCCTCAATTTCCCCTCTTGCTCTCTTCTGAGCTGTGAACAGTTTTTGCACCTTCAGCAAGAAATAGGTGCTTTGGATCATTTTTTCAAAGGAAAATCTCAGGATGATTGGTAAGATGACAACAGCTCTCTTTATAGCTTACAGGGCCAGAGGTTTCTGCCTATCCAGATAATGAAATACTTCCTTCACAGAAATAGTGTCAGTTCAACCAGCACAGAAAAGATCTTCTCATTTTCTGCCAGGAACTCCTAGAAGATTAATACCTCCTCAGTCTTCCTGACCTGGTTAAATCTTAACTAGTACAAGTATAATACCTCAGAAATCATAAGGTCTACTACTGTAACTGACATCTAACGTCCTTTTCTGCATGGAGAGTACCATAAATTAAAAAAAAACCCCAACAATTACTTAGCATTGTCTTTGCTGACAAACCATTTAGTTGCACCGTTTAGTTATGTATAGTTGTGAAGCAAAGATACACTGTTCTGCCAGAAGTGGATGTCAAATGCCTATACTGAATTTGTCCCTTTGTATTTTTACAAAAATACTTTATTTCCTTGAACAAGGTAGTTCCCTAAAATCTTTTGAGAGTGGCTCTGAGCGCAGCTGGAAAAAGGAAAAGCTCCTGTATGACTGAAAGATATTGGACATGTCTACTGAGCACTGGAATTATGGTGGGCAGGAGCAGGTGCCAGAAGTGGGGAAGGGGAGCACAGGTTGCACAGACAGCACAGGGTAGGAGCAGGGTCATTGCAGCAGAAAGGGCTTTGGGCAGGTGTTGCTGTACTCCTGCCCATGGATCTGAGGTCAGATACAGATCCACCACTGTACCTTGGATCCTTCTCTGGATGACATGGTCTCAGACAGGTTCAGTGGAGGTGTAAAACACTCTGGAGAGCCGAGCAGCCAGGCCTGGTGCAATTTGGTCTGATCCTGTCCAGAGAACCAAGGTACTTCAACATCCAGTGCCACAACCAAAGAGACTGTAACATCTGCCTATTTCTTGGTCATTCACCTTGTATTTGTTTGCTTCTTTTTACATTGTTTTGCTTTGTTATTAAACATATTTATTTCCAGGCAGCTGTGATACCAACAAGAACATTTGCACAACAGATTCAGAGTCCTGTTTATTTTGGTTAGTTGATTTCCTAAAGCAAGGTACTGTTTAAATTTTTTGGGAAAGGAGGAAGAAGAAATTTTACCCAAAGCCTCTGTAAGAATCAAAATAATTTAAAATCACATAAATATATTCATACAAACATTTTGTATAAATCATCATGCTTCCACCACAGCATTCTATTTTTATTGCCAGCCGCAGTGTGTAATGGCTGGGTGTAGATGTCTGAGATATCTCTGATTTACCTGCCCTGCCTCTGCTCTTCCATAGTGGTAGTAGATGTACTTTCTTCTAGCACAGCAATATACTGGAGCTTGTTATAATTTTTGCAGTTTAGTTTCACAGCGTCACCTCATAATTGTTAAATGAATACTGAATCCGATGACTGTTAAGATTAGAATGAGTAGTTTCAATATCCATCCTTTCATCTGCGTTTGTGTGACATCCAGTGGCTGAATGGGTCAATCACAGGCTCCCATTTCTGGTGAAAAGTGTAAAAATTACTCACATATCCATGTAGAACATGAAAGCAGCAAACATATTGCAGAGCAAGGCTAACAGAGCAATTGCTTAATTTTGGTTCAAAAATAAGCTGGTAATTAAAGCAGCCTGTTCAAGGAAACATTGCAAATTTGTATGTAGCCTTAACTCACTGCAGCCTTTAGTGTTCTTTCCCACTGCAATGTGAACTCATCTCCTCAAACCAAAATATATTGATTATCCAAATGATATTGAATTAGGCTTCTAAAAAGCCGTTTAAACTTAAAGATCTAGAACTCCAGTCATGTTTGAAATAACTGCCTGAAATTAAAGTGATTCATAGCAGTTGTGCAAAGTGTTTTCTTTGCCATCATCATGAAAATGACATGACAGCAGCACTGCTCTCAACATTTGTTTATCCATTTTTTTCCATGCAGGTAATAAATCAGTAACAGGTTGGGTTTTTTTCTCACATGCAAACCCCATAGTCATCACAGAGCATTTTTTGCAATTTGTTATTATAAGTCACAGCTACTAATGCTGAAAAGGAAAATGATGGGAACATAAATGTTTGTCTGTTTTTCTAATCTGCTTTAGGAGATCCATAAATCTTTTTCATAAATCCATCTAAGTCCTTGTGTGCAAGCTTTTTCTATAGCAAAAGGAAAACAGATTTTTTAAAAAACATTTTTAACTTAACAGAGAAATTAAACATTGATGTCTAGTGTCTGAAATTCCTTCTAAGTTAGGTTTTCAAAATTACTAAATTTCAGATTTAATATTTATTTCAAGGATGTAAAAATATTTTGGCAGGAAATTTGTTGGACACACATCCACAAAAGACTGTGCAGGCCTGGGTAGTGCATACGAGGCAAATGTTAGCAGCAGACAGGAAAAGAGCAGCTGTGCACCATTCTTGGACACAAAGTCCTCAGGAGTCACGAGGTTAGCACAGGATCTTTTTTTCTATGCCTGGTTTTGCTGACTACAGAGTCACTTAGTCAACTATAATAATCAGAATGAAAGTCTTCTCCTAAAGTTAGATTAGTTTTATGCTACTCTATGGCAAGGAAAAGCAAGTCAAATCTCTCAGAATTGTATCTAGAAGAAAATAAAGATCAGATATATGAAAATGCCCTTGCTGAGATCCAGTCCTTTGAGCTGCCTCTTGGAACCACCCTAAGGTATGCCTCTTTTTAATAGTATTATACTCTTCATGATGGATGTGTTCCATTCTATAGCTTTTTTTTGTCAGCACAATATATTAGAAACTTTGTTTTTGTGACCCTGAAGTCTACAGGAAAGTTGAGTTTAATTCCAATGTGATTGGCCCTAAGTGAAAAAATACAAACCAAGGTCACCTACTCCACTCTTTTTTTTCACCAGGACAAAGTGATCTGTTTCTGATGGCTGGCTGTAGATTTGTGAAAAAAGAAAGTGCTCTTAAAAATGAAAACAAGGGGAACTTTTCTCTTTTGTAGTAGTGTTTTTAGTTTAAAGTTAACAGCTACATTTTTAAAGAATTCACTGCTTCTTACTCTTAAATTTTTAATAAATGCAACTTTTGTTTTAATCACCAAAGACTCAATTAACTTAAGGTTTTACTGTTGATATTTCTAAATACCTGAAGTCGGTTTTATTTTTGTTTTATTTTTTTTTTTCATTTGTAGCTTGTGGAAACTGCTTAATGGTAAAAGTGCAACCGAAAAACTTAAAAAAAGTAGTACATATAAGATTGCAATGTAATTTGTCTAGGTATATTGTCAGTATTTGTAGAAGAGTTTTAAAAATAGCCTGCCTGGCACCATAGGCATCAGGTTGCAGTACCAATCACGCTAAAAAAAGAAAATTAAATTTACCCTGAAAAATGTGTCAATCTACACTTCAGTATTTTGGTGATGGGAAAAAAAAAGGAATGTGGGAAGACTGTTACTGCATTTGAGTGATTTCTTCAAGGAAATACTACAAATGGTAGGATTTTTCCTTTTTTTTTTTTTTTTAATCACACACTTTGTAAGCACTTTTAGAATGGTCCTTGTTGATTTAGTAGGTGTCATCAATAAATTCATCTGAATCAACACTGAAAATGATAAAGACACAAGCACAGATAAGATGTGCACCGTCTTCAGTGCTATTTATTAACTCATGTACAGGTGTAGTTGCACCAAGACAGGAGAAATGATGAGCTTGACAACAGTAACTGGAAAGATGCCAAATGCAATTGTAGACCTCGATGCATTCATATTTGTCAAATGCTGTCAGTTCCTTACTGGAAAAAGTAGCTACACATTACCCTGAAGTTTTACATATCTGGCCTATTTCTTTAGACGAGCTTCCCACTTGTGTGCAGACAACTCTGCCCACAAAGCAGGTGCATCCTGTCTCCTGAGCATGCAAAACCCAAGGATTAGTTAATCCCTCACCACAGGACACGAAGTGTAAAATTTAAATAGAAAATAGGTTATTCCTCCTTCATTGGCACACCAAGCTTTGCTGTACAAAGCACTAGGAAACATTATGTCAGTTTCTAGTGAAGCACAGCAAGCCACTGCACTTAAAGGTGCACTTTTTTTGTTTTGGCTTGGTTTGGTTCTATTTTTACCCCGACACCCAAGCTTCTGTGCCATAAAGAATGGAAGGAACGAAGTCAGTGACACAACCTGAATGCAGAAACGCCTCAGGGGTCGGTGCCTCCCTGCCGGGACGGGCACGGCCCGCGTGTGCGGGAGCGGTCGAATCAAAACAAACAAACAAACAAACAAACAATAATAATGATAATGATAATACAAGACCACACCACGAAACAAACCAGAAGTAGCTCAGTGGAAAAGGCCGCGTTGAACCCTACAGCACGGCCGGGACAGGGCAGGGGCCCCATTTTGTGTGTCCCTCGTTTGTCACAGTGAGCTGGCGCCGGGCAGACGCAGCTGCCCGCGGTCTCTGCCGGACACCAGTGCCCGGAGATGCCATGGGGACCAAAAGGCTCTGCCGCGCTCTCCAGGCGGCCCCGGCCTAGCCCTGCCCCTGACAAAGGCAGCAGAGCACCGCCGAGGTGGTGCGAACCCGAGGGGCGCGGCCCGGCACGACCTGCACCCCGTCACCTTCACCTTTCCCCTCACCTTCACCTGCCCCTCCCGCCGCCCCGCGCCTCGTGAGCACCGGGAAACCCTCCCCGCCAGCTCCCGCGGTCCCCGCCTGGCTCTGCCGCCGCTCCTCCCTCGGCGCCTCCCGCAGCGGCGCGGCCGGCGGGTCCCTCCCATCCAAGATGGCGGAGAGTCTCCCCGAGCATGATCGGATCCTGCAGGAGATCGAGAGCACGGACACGGCCTGCGTGGGACCCACCCTGAGGTGCGGAGCGCGGGGGCCGCGGTGCCGCCAGCGAGCGAAGCTCCTCCGCCCTGCCCTCCCGCCGGCCCGGGGAGCCGCGGCGCGGCCCGGCCGCGCTCTCTGACAGCTGCTCCCCAGGGGCCGCCCGCAGCGCCGCAGGCGGGAGCGGCCGAGGACGGGACGCGCAGCCCCCGGTGCCGCTCCGTGGGGACCCGACCGCCGCCCCCTGTGCTGGGCGCTGCGGGGAGGAGGGAAGGGGTCGGCGCGGTGCGGGCACGGAGCGGGGCTGTCACGCCGTGCCGGGGCGCTGGCAGGGAAGGGGGGGCCGAGCGGAGACGGTGGCCGTGGCCCGGCTCCGGGCTGGCCGATCCCTGGCATTGCCTACCGGGGAAGCAGCCGGGCATGGCCCGGCTCCGGCAGGGCTGGAGTGTGGCCTCGGGCCGGGGCGGCCCTGGGCCCGGCGCGGGTGGCCGGGCTTGGGGCGCCCGGCGTCACCCATTGCCGGCCTTTGCTGCCCGCACTTGGACACGAGTCAGCTCCCTGGGTGTGCCGGTACCCCCGGTTCTGTGCTGAGAACGGGACCGAAACCGTATCATGGGTGGGTGTTGCAGTACTCCACAGGGCAACCTCTAAGTGATGCGCTCTGAAACCTACTACCCTGGTCAGTTTCCTTGGAAATGTGACAGTTCAGAGCATTGCTGGTATGCCATCACTTCAGTGGTTTGGTTTTCTGTCGTTTTCCTCCACTTCCATATACTGCCAAATGGCTTAACCTGCATGTTAAAGAAAAGGTTTTGCATAACCTTTCATGTTAGAGGCGAATGTGGAAGTGCCTTTCACTTAGAGCTGGGGAGATAAGGCCTTGGCCTGTGGAGAGTGAGTTGGGTTGTAGAGGAAACACAGGGAAAAGGGGATCTTCATCATGAAGCTTTGCTGGTGCTTCCCCGATTAAAGATATCTGAAAGAAGTAAAAAAAACCCCAAAACATAGGCACCAACCAGACGGGGGAGAGAGAACTGTGGATTTGAATGTTATCTCTTTGAGAAGATACAGTGAGCTTGTGTGCAGAAAACTGGAAAAGGCAGTTTGTGTGGCAGTGTGCTGCAAAGCAATGAGCATGGTGCTGCTGGCTTTTCCTGCAGTGGGAATGGTGCCTGCTGGAGAGTGTGGACAGGGCTGGGAAAGGGTGAATGCAGGCTGTATGAGTGAGGAGCCCAGTCCTGAGAACTGGTGGAAGAGGAGTTTCTGTTGTATGCCAAATGGGTAATTCTGTACATCATAACAGTTGATTTTGAGGTTGGCTACATGTGTCTACAGTGGATCCTCCAAAGCTGTGTGGGAGGCAGCAGTCTGGGCATTTGTGTGAGTCCATGGCTAATCAGTCCTCTGAGAGCCCCCACGGGGAGTGTGGTGGGGCCGGCCAGACATCACACGGGGACTGCTTGCTGGCTCAGTCTGATCTTGGAGGTCAGCTTAGAGCAAACTGCGCTCTGATCTCCTCTTATGTTCCTTAAACACAGCTGCTGTTGGGAGTAATGTGGAGATGCTGAAGCTGAGCATCACAAGAGCCTCACCTGTAAGAGTCTGTGGGCTTAGGCTGACAGAAAGTAGCTGGGATGCTTTCAGACTTGAGTTGTCCCTGGAGGCAGTTTCACCATGTTTCACTTAACAAGCCCAGGCAGGTTGAAGCTGATGCCTGCAAAAAACCACAGCAAAATATTAAGTATAATTGCAGTTTCACCACCATCTTCACTATAGAGTTTATATCAGAGTAACCTGTAGAAAGGACAGACTATTAGGCTACACAGCAGAAGAAGGTATCCACAGGGGAAGGGACTATATGAATCTCTTATCCATATTGAGCATTTAAAATGTGCTGATGTTTTTATAAATACTAAAACTTAATTTCTTAGTTTTTTGCATGCTCCTGTCCTATCACTGACTCTCCAGTAAGGGAATTTTGCATTGTTGACTTTCAAGATTTTTAGGGAAAAAGTGCATTTAACCTGTAATGTTTGATTACAAATAAAAAAAACATGAGGTGAAAGAGTGGTTACACCTGGCTGAGTGTTTTGAAAGAAGTCCCAGCAAGCACCACAGAAATATGCTTCCACTCCGTAAGAACAGCAGTGTTTAAGATCAAAACTTGAGCTGTCTGCTCAGCTCTGTTACAATTTGTGAATTGCTGTGTGAAACTGAAAAGTCTGAAGTCCCACATCAAATTACAAGATCTATTTCAATGAAAGAAGCATAAACGTAAAATGGAGCATTATTTTCTGCATGAGATCTAGGTTTTACTTGCTAAACAATATAAATCAAAGGAATGAGTAATTCTACGTGCAGTTGCATAAGGCTACAACATGAAGTGATCCATTGATTTCCAGTCACAGAAGCTATTGAAGCCAATTGTCTCACATAATGGCTGAGATTACATTAATTTCATTATGTAAAGTGGAATATTTTTGTAATCTCTGGTTTGTAATGCTGGGAGAGTATTTATAGCATTGCCACGTGAAATAAAGTACCAACATACCTATTTAAACAGCAGAACAAAAGGAGGGACTCGAGGTGAGTGGTTTGGATAAGTAGCATGAGGTAATAGTAAATGCTGAAGATTGTAGGATATGCAAGATGTGACTTATCCTTAATTGTTAATATCAAGATATTAATGTCTTCCTAGTGCATCCATTCTTCACAAAGGAAGCGTACTTCTTTTCTTGTGGGCCTGAAACACATTTTTCCTCCTGATTTTCTTCAGTGTTTCACTTGCTGGTTGGGTATAGCTGTCCCTGCCAGGGTGCAGTTTCTTACCCTGCTGCAAGAGTGGCAGCACTTGTTCTTATAATATAAAAAATAATAGCATTTATTGATATATAATGGTTTTGTGTATAATTTACAGGTAAGGAACAACATACAGATCCTGCAGGTGATTTTCTACTGCTGAGATCTGTCCATAAAGAGGAATGTGAAATGCAGGTCCTTTGTAGGAAGAATCAACATACAGCTAGTGCAGTTGGAATTATTTACTGTTTAGGAGAGTTAGCTCCTAAAGGCTACTGTGCATCTCAAGAAATGAAGAGATTGTATTGGATTAAATTAATTTTCTTTTTAGATTTTAACTGGGTGAATTTATTGATTTAAATTTGCTGCTATTTTGCTTGCATCTCTAAATTCAATAACACATGCTGAATCATTATAAATGAGAACTAAGCCAACGTGCCTTTCATTAAATAGGCAGACTGTGTATATAGCAAGCCAGGATTTTTTTTTCCATCAGACTCTGGGAAGCTTTTATCAGCATCTTTTTTGCTTTAACGGCTAACAAAATGAGATTAATGACAAAACTTGTTAAAGGCTCATCACTCTCACCTTTTTATATAACATATTAATATTGTATAATTCCTGTTGCATACATACTTTTGAGCTTCTCTCAGGGAGAGCTATTGCATTTCTAATCTTTAGAAAGGAAATGGAAGAAGACAAAAAGAAGGAAAGGCAGTTTCCATAATCCTCTCAACAACAACAGAAAGATCAGAAAGTTAATAACAAAAAGCTTAAGGCCCTCACTGAACTCTGTGTCTTAACACTTCTTGAATAGCCAGTTAGACATGCTGTGATAGCTAGTAAGACAAATTTTCTTCAGAAGAAAATAATTGACCTTATTTGATTGTTAGTTTATGGTTGGTTGAAAAAAGTCAAAGTGAAACTTGACAGAATGGAAATTGTTCTGCCAGTGCCCTGTCTACTATAGGTATGAGTCTCTTTGAGTCTGTAGTAATGTGTAGTATTTCAAAGCTTTTTAAAAAAATAAATGAATTAACTCTTAAACTCTAGTTTGGTGCTATATTTCATAAGCATATGGTAGACTTTCTCTAAACACTTCATCTTGTGAGCTTTGCATCACTAAGTCTGCAGTGTTCTGTGTTTCCCATACATAGCCTGTCAGGGGAGTACCTCCATGCCCACAATCCATTGACTGAGCAAAAATACAGAAGTAAAATTAAATATAAAAACTGTGGGGGATTTGATAATGGAAATTTTGTTGCTAAGGTGAAGTTGATAAGGAGGTGCTATGTCTACTGATGTATCCATAAATAGAATGTACTCTGTAGCTTTAACCCACAATCACAGCTTGGAAAGTGCTCCTCAAAAGTCAGTGTAAAAATGCTTTTAATCAGATTCGCTCTTCCTGAAATCTGTCATCACCAAACTGTTGGCTGGTAACTGTTAGATATTCTTCTAGGTTGCTTTAAGTTGCACATGAAACTTCTTTGCAGAGTTCTTAGAGAGCCTCCTGTGAAGCCATTTCGCTGTCCTGTTGTCTTTGGCTGCAGCAATCACACCCACAAGCATCGTTCAGTTGGTGCATTTCTGTCTGATGCTGCAGTATGCTGCAGTCACCTTCCACTGATCTAGGACTGCATTGCACTGGTAAAAGCAGCACTGAGCTGAGACTCAAAGCAAAATAATTTCTGTATAGCGCTGCATTTTTCTCATTTAGGTTAAACAGAGTTTAGAGGTCACACGTCATAAATGAGTTTGTCTGAAGTGTTAGAACCGATTGATAGCTTTTCATTCTTAACTTCTGTCCTTGTGTTGCAGAAAAGCCAAAGGTAAAAGCTGCACTTTCGTAAGGCATCATTACAAAAATAAGCAAAACTATTTTGTCCTTTACTGATCGAGGTCTCTAAGAAAATTCAGAGTTAGAGATACGGAGTGAGTCTAATTCTGCTGCTTTTACTGTGTTGTGGTGCACTTAGCAACTGCCGGTGCTTTGCCCAGACTGGGATCTGTAATTTGTATTTTGGAGATATTCTTGTATTCATTGAGGGGGGCTGTCCAAAGCAAAATGAGCAAAGTGCTTAAATGTTATGTAACTTCAGTTTTACTGAAAGTGTACATTACAGTTTTCATCAGCCATGATTTAGATATGTGATCTTATGTCTTCAGCACAGCAGTTGGTAAGTGGTAACATAGGCAGTATGAATGAAATCTCAAAATGTGGCAAGATTCTACAATATTTACACAATTGCAGGCAGGGAAATACTTTTTCTGCCTATGGTCTGTTGGGATTTGTGATGTGGTTATCCAATAACAATGTGGTTGCCTTAATTTTTCTCCTGTGGTCTTACTTGTCTGGTAGGATTGTCTAAAGTAATTTTTTCCGTGTTTTCATTATTTTGGTTTTGGAGCATGAGCCAACAATTGGCATTTTTCTCTATAGCTTCCTCTTGTTTTAAATACAGAGCAGATGTCTGAGATCATCAGCCAGTGCTTTAGATCAGAATTTTAATGGTTTGATCATACATTTTTATTTCAGATAGTATGATAATCTTTTTAGAATTGTAAGCTATTGGTTTGAAAATCAGTAGATCCTATCTTGATTAATGGTCTGTCTTCAAGCCCTTCTCAGTTTTCAAGTTGACATGTTTCATTCCTGGTTCCCTTCCAAACAGAAGTAACAAAGTAGCCCCAAAGAATTGGAAATTCCTTGTGTGATAGCTGTGATCTCTTTTGGATCAGGACTGTACTTTCATGTATATTGGTTGTGGTTTAACACCAGCCAACAGCCAAGCCCACCTAGCTGCTCATTCAATCCCCCACCTGCAGCATGGGGGAGAGAATCAGAAGGGTAGAAGCTGTAAAACATGTGGGTTGGGATAGAAACAGTTTAATAGGGGAAGCAAAGGCTGCACACACAAGCAAAGCAAGGAAGGAATTCACTGCATCCTATGGGCAGACAGGTGTTCAGCCATGTCTAGGACAGCAGGACCCCGTCACACATAGTGGTTACTTGGAACACAGAATCACAGAATGAAGTAGGTTGGAAAAGACCTTTGAGATCATCGAGTCCAACCTCTGACCTAACACCTCCTCATCAGCTAAATAAACCATGGCAGTGAGTGCCACATCCAGTCTTTATTTTAAGCACATCCAGGGATGATGACTCCACCACTTTGCTGTACAGATGATTCCAAAGCCCAATCAGTCTTTCAGTGAAGATGTTTTTCCTGATCTCTAACCTAAACTTCCCTTGGCGCAGCTTAAGACTGTGTCCTCTCGTTCTGTCAGCTGCTGCCTGGAAAAAGAAGCCAACCCTCACCTGACTACACAGCCACCTTTCAGGGAATTGTAGAGAGTGATAAGGTCTGCCCTGAGTCTCCTTTTCTCCAGGCTAAACAACCCCAGCTCCCTCAGCTGTTCCTCACAGGGCTTGTGTTCCAAGCCCCTCACCAGCCTCGTTGCCTCCTCTGGATGTGCTCAAGTGTCTCAACGTCCTTCCTAAACTGAGGGCTCAGAACTGGACACAGCACTCGAGGTGTGGCCTCACCAGTGCCAAGTACAGGGGAAGAATGACCTCCCTGCTCCTGCTGGCCACACTATTCCTGACACGGGCCAGGAGCCACTGGCCTTCTTGGCCACCAGGGCACACTGCTGGCTTACGTTCAGTTGGCTGTCAACCAGTACCCCCAGGTCCCTTTCTGCCTGGGCATTGTCCCGCCACTCTTTCCAGCCTGTGGCACTGCAGGGGTTGTTGTAGCAAAATGTCTTCACTCCAAATATCTCCTCCCTTCCTCCTTGTTCCCCCACTTCATGTACTGAGCAGGATGCCCTCTGCTCTGGAATATCCCTTTGGTCAGTTGGGGTCCCCTGTCCTGGCTGTGTCTCCCCCCAGCCTCCTCGGCAGCGTGGCAGCACAGAAAGGCCTTGGCTCTGTGTGAGCCCTGCTCAGCAATGACAGCAACATCTCTGTGTTATCAGCCCTGTGTGCAGCACAAATCCAAAACACAGCTCCATACCAGCCACTGGGAAGAAAATTAACTCTACCCCAGCCCAAACCACTACATATATCAATTTATCTTTATTGTAATAGCTAACTTCTGTTTTGTAACTGGGTTGTTAGCTAAAAAATAGAGGATTGCTTGTAGTGTCAGTTGCAGATTTTATTACTTGGTGCAGGATTTGATGGTATTCCAAGTATTTAAGTTGAAAGACAACAGTCAGATAAAGCAACTGTCTATGTGATGTATATTCCTATGAAGAGGCAATTATTTTTTATTGCTAGTCCATTATATAGAGTCAAAAGAGCATACAAAGTGTGTGTGCTGTAGACTGATTAATCTGGCATTCAGCAGCAGAACTTCAGGTCTAATTTTTCTGGTCATATTTGCCATTGGTAGCAAAAGTATTTTAGAAGGAATCACTTGCATTGCTGCAAGTTTCAACATATTACTTCTCATGTTTTTATAAAGCCTGAAACTGTTTGCAGGTAATCATATCTGTACTGCGTTTTGTTTGTTGTGAAAAAATCTTTAGGTTCAATGCTGATTAAGTTTGTCATGAAGAATGTGTCTGCAGATCAGGTTATCTTGATCTTTTAACTGTTCATGCATCAGCTTCTGACTCAATTCTTGCAGTGATTTCCAAATGGGCAACTGCCAAGTGAAGCTTTAAGCTGGCTAGTAACCTGTGTGAATTGTTCTGAAATAGCTCTCTCCAATTTCACAAGCATTACCAAAGAGCTTGAAACTGTCCCAGTGTTTAGGAAATAAGCTTCAAAATATATTAAAGCTTTTAAAATAGGGGAGTCATCTGGTACATCATCATCAGCATGGTATACTTAATAGATGTTTCATGCAGTTTGTCATTGTCTCATTTAAATTCAGCCTTCTCTTCATATGAACAGTTTATGCTTGTGCACTCTTATATCAGTTAAATTCAGAAAAGCCAGTTCCTATTCCTGTCATTTCTTCATTGATTTGTTCCTCAAGCTGATTTTATTCTGTGTCTGGTGACCCAGATTTTGGACCTGCCATGTGCATATGAAGTGCATAATTTTACATCCTTCACAAATTCCAGTCACACGGGTGCTTACTTCCTTGCAGATTTTTTTGGAAAGCCAACAGCATAGCCTTATGCTCCAGCTTGCTTTGTGTGTGGCTGAACCATTGATATCTACCTGAGAAGCCTTAGCATAATTCAGATATATAGAAGTCTGGTTTTTCCTGGTAAGTGCTGGTGTATTTGCAAGTTTTGTCCTGTTGCTTTTTATGTATTATACTACTAAAATGAGCTCATTCAAATTGAAGAGGATTAAAATGTCTTAAAGATGTCTTTTAAGATAATGCCAGAAAAGGATTTGCGAATAAGAAACTATTTTTATGTGTTGTAGTAAACTATTAAGTACTAATTCAAAAATACAGACCTTGCTTTGCATCAGCATCAAGTAATCACATGAGATTTTATCTCACTGAAGGGCTTGCTGTGGCTAGTTGCAATTTCTAGCTGTGGCTAATCTTTCTGGCTGTTTTCTGGTGATGGTTGAAATGCCCAAGCCTAATCTCTGTCACCACAGAGTTTGATATAAAAATTACAGTTCAATTTGAGGCTCAGCTTGATGAAGTATTTTCAACAATGCATGTCTTCCTCATCTTGTACACGTCTGCTACGGAACTATCTCTACTCCTGACAAACTGGGTCCTGTGCAGGAAGGAGTTAATGATCTCTCCTGGAGCCTGCCTGAAGCCCTTCCCATACCTCAACCTTTGCCAGTAATAGCAAACTAGTAGGGAACTTAATCACTGATGGAGGTATTAAGAAGGAAGGAAATGGATTTTAGAGTGCATCAGCCTTGATGGAAAGATGGGATTGGACAAAGAAGACCTAGAAGACACTGGGGATTTTTTTTTTTTTTAATATATCATGAGGAAAGTGTTCGGTTCTAGTAGTGTGAGTGAGATTTTCATTGTGTCTCAGGGAAAGTAATTTGCTTGCAAAATTGCAGTGAGCGTAACTTGTAATTCTCCTGTGAATCAGAGTAATACAAAATTAATAAAGCATGTACTGTCATATGTGTACCTGGGGGATACTTTTGAGACATTTCAGCTTGAAAAGGAAGTGTTTAAACTATCAAGTTTTGGGACTTTCACAGTTTGCACACTTCCTTAGGCATGGAGTGACTTTGAAGGATTTTTACCCCATTTTGTTCATGGAAACTTCTAAGAAAACATTGCTTTGTTTTCAGTTAATTTCAATATTAAAGTAACATAGTAAATACAGTTTTATACTGTATATTTATTCTGGTATGTTTCATAAACTTAGGAAGCTGCAAAGAAACAAACAGATTTTCTAGTTTGTTTGTCAAGGAGGTAGAGAACTGGAGTTAGTCAGTTGCATCAATACTCTCAATGGCTTCCTGACTGAGAGAAACACTCTGAGTTTCAGTTCAGCTTCTGAATTGAAAACAGACTTTTTTTTAGATGTTTTATTTTCCTCAGTGATCCTGGGATATATGCAAAAAATATACAGCATAGGCTGTTGTTTTACATGAATTAAATACATGATGAATTTTTATGTATAGGCTAGGTGAGCTTATAGAGTTAAAAATGAATAATACAAAATCATTGTAAAATACATGCTTGCATATTATGTGTTTGCAGAGGAGTGTGACGCAGCAAAGAATTGTCTGATTTGATCTGTATTGAATAGAATACATTCTTAATCCAATTGCTTTTGAAACTTTTTAATTACTGGGTATTTTATTTTATCTGGAACTTCTTAAATTTCTGAAATAATGTATTTACATCTCTGTAGTATTGATATTCAAAGCCTATTGAAATAAGTAACTTAGACATTTCTGACATTAAATATTCTGTTCTCTTTTATATGTCCAGTGAAGAGACATATGAGATTGTTGAAATATGAAATTTATTTTCTTCCAAAACAATTGGTTTGTATTTATCTCGAAGATTATGTCCCAAGTGCTCTAGATAGATTAGCTAGGGGTTGTAATAGATGCCAGATTAATTCTGGTACATGTGTAATAGAAATCTCATTAAATTTTTTAAAAGAACTTAGAAGCTCACAATTTGGTTTACAGATGAATCCATCGCTCCTTAAATATAGCAATTCATGTAACAAACAGTCTCTGGAAATATTAAGGGAAGATAAAAATGTTGCTATATAGACTTCAGTTTCCTACTTCATATTGTAGGAAATAACATAGGTTCCAGCTACATCCACTTGTATCCATGTAGGTATATGAAGCAGATGGCCAAACTTGGCACTCCATTCCATGGCGATAGCCAGTACCAGAGCAAGCAAAGCTGTCGTTTCCTTTGCTGCCTTTTTATCTACTGTTACAACACAAAATTAGGAAAAAAAGCGGTAGCACTGCACTTGTTTTTCAGTTTCTTGCTTCATACATCAGTAAGTCGCACAAAGGCTCAGCAGGAAGAGGCATCTCCTTGGTCAGCAGTGTAAAAACAGGAAGGAGGAAGTCTATTGCAAATCTGGGTGTGCTGATTATCAGCTCATGTTTCGCTGCAGAGGATGTCCATTAACAGCCATCAGCATGATCCATTGCTTATCCAGCATGAACAATGACTGCTCTAGTGCTGCTACTACAGAATAAGGACCCTGCTTATAGGAAGTAATGTTAACTAACAAACTGTACTCGGCCTTTTCCTGCTCATAGAAACAGGATACTATTAGTGAGAACAATTCACAGAAATTGCACATCCAGGAAAAGCAGGCAAGCAAAGCATAACAGCTAAACTAAGATTAATAAAATCTTTTCTCTGAATAGGCCATAGCTGAGGTCTGTGTTGTTCTGGCATGTAATGTGAGCTTTTAAATAGAGTGGTGAGATATAATTATGAGTAAGAATGGCAGAACTGGAACATAGGTAGCATCTGGCATTGAAAGGCTGCTTAGGTTTTAAGAAATGTGCTTATTACCATAACTGCAATTGAATTACAGGAAACACCTGGACATTATTTTATAAAGCTTTTCAGGGTGTATGCAGCCACCTATATGACATTACTCCATGGAAAAATCCTTACAAAGTTTGCAGCTTGTGTAAACAGAAAATATCTTTGTATATTGTAGGACAAAGGAAGTTTCTGCAGTGTTTCCTGTGAAATTGCAGCTCAAATGGAGTGTATGATACAGTATCGTGGTTAGAGATGCCATGGTTATAGTCACAATGTGACAGGGCTGCTTTAAGGGCAGAATCTTAATTTGCATTATCAGTGTTTTGTGCTTGCACTGCTCCCGCTAAACTCATCAGACAAATTTGAATTGTAATTATTACTTTATTTTAAAATTTTATTTTTAAAAATTTATTTGCTGTTTCATTTTGGGATCTTTTTCAATGAAAGGAAAAATAGGGAGAGCATCTAGAGGGTCACTTCTTGCAGTGTGCATATGTAAACTAATTGAGAGCATCAGGACAAAATTGGCATTGGGAGCAAGATATGAATTCTAAAAACATTATTACCCTTAAGCACAGTTTCTTCATTTGAGAGCTGGTTTATTTGTGTGTGTGTTTTGTTTAAAGTATTACTTTGAAAAATTGAATAAAAAAATACGTGTTTGGGGGGATTGTTTTTGGTACCTTCATTTAATTGATCAATGTAATCAGGAATTTTTCCCCCCTCCATGCTGCTTAATTTGAAGCTCTACAAATGAATCTTTTTCTCTTGCTTCTGTTGAAGGTCAGAAGTTGCACGGTCAGACTTACATTCCATGTCAAATTCGTGCAACTGTTGTACAGATACGTGTAATTCCTGTCATTGTCACAGCATTCATGGAGTTGTAACTGGCACTTACTGAGTGGTTATCAGTGTCCTGAAAGGAATGTGTACATACAGTTTTTTATTGCTTCATATGTCTTGTGTAATCAGGAAATGAAAGACTTTGTGGCAATATAGACAGGGGTGGGGAAACGTGCAATTCATCCTAGAAATGGGACAGAACAGGATGGGCTGGGGGAGGTGTGAAAATGGTGGAAGGTGGCAAGTCATTAATAGGGAGTTTCTTCATCCTGTAAAAAGATTGCTGTTTTTTTCTCTTTTTTTCTGACATGTTTTTTGGCTATTTTAAAATACATGATTTGTTTTAAAAGTCTCTGCTGCTGCTAGAACCTATTATAAATGATTACTAGAAGGAGAATTGTTCTCTCAAAAAGTTTACAGTAGTGCTCCATAAGCTCCGATTTGTCTTGCCTGAACATGGATTGCAATGAATAGTTGAATCACTGCCTATTTAAAAAAACATACAAAATCCCAAAACCTTCAAGAAATAATTTTTTAAAAACTGCAATCAGATTTGTTAAATATTACTTTTTTCTTTATCTAATAGACTGTTCTGGTAATAATTTTAAGTGAGAGAGTTATCACCAACCCGGAATTCATATTATCTTCTGAATTACTATTTTCTCATGAACATATAGATACTTTATTTTTAATAAAATAAACTCTTCAAGTTCATTTCTTTGGCCTGAAGCCTGAGTTCCTGAGCAGTTCTTCTCTCCTTCAAAAAGTTACAGCTATTGCTATACATACGAGACAAAATTACTTTAGTCCCCACTCTGATTATTCTTGAAGTCTACTTTTCCATGCTAAAACAAGAAGATTACACTAGAAGTTGTACTTAGGTCTGCTTATTGTAATTTTGTAGTCTTGAGGCCATAGATGTGGAGATAGACTGGAGATGAAGAGGGGAAGAAGCAAATTTGGGGTATTTGCTGAACTTCCAAAATATTATTTTGGGCTCCTCTCCTTTTACACTTAATAGTCTACATGCACTTGTATTGTCCACCCTTCCATCTGCCCTTCCAGTAGTCCAGTCAATGTATTAAATTAATGTCTGGGCTTATATGATTTTTTTTTTGCTTCTAATTTTTTATTTCCTTCCTCGTTGGTGAAATTCTCGTCCTCTTTTACTCCCGCCTACAGTCAGGCATTTAAGGACATATTTCTGTGCTTGAAATCAGGATATATTTGTATGAAATGATAGCAGAAATATATTTTTGAAGTGAGATGTAACCATTTGTGAAGACGTTTATGATGCTCATTTCGAGTGATAATGTATATGTATTGGAGTTGTCGTTATGGAATAGATGAGATGATTTCAGGATAATTTAATTTGAATGTTAATTTTTTTGAAGGGTTGCATGGAATTCTTGCCATGTAAAGTTTTACAATTTTAAACTAAATTTTAGTTCTCTGGAGATAAGCTTTTTTACTTACTTAACCATTGGTATTTTTGTGCATAGGATGGTGCCCTCTTGTGCTTCAGTATATTTTTGCATGTAAACACAAAAAGTCACCAATAAGACCTATTAAATACATGCTTTTCATATTGTATTTCTGTTTTGAAAGTAAAAGCTTTAGGGAAGTTTTTTACATTATAAAGTAAAAAAATGTTATTGTTTTCAATTGAAAAATGGTTGCATATCTGGAAATCCTCCCTCGTTATTTCTTGAGATTTGAATTCAAATCTGTTGATGCTTGTAGTTCTCCCTTCAGCCTGCCTGGTAAGAAAGATCAAGGTAAAAATATCCCTATTGCAATAAAATGTATCCAGTGAACTCAGACATTTTTCTCCTTTAGGTCAGTCTCTGACTGCTCCTAGTTTATTCTTTTTCCTTTTTCAAGTACTTTCTACACTATATTCTTTTTACCTAGTCTGGCATTAATATGACTTATCTAACAGTTGGAATGATTTAAAAAAAAAAGTGTCTCAGTTTATATACAGAATTCTGGGAATATAGACAGATAACCTGCTACCAGGAAAATTGTTCAGCTCTGCTTATGCTCTTCATGGGTTCCCTGCTTGCCCTTGTGGATTAGGAAAGAAATCAGTACCTGTCCTGTCACTGATTTGCCATACTGGTGACTAAGTAGTCACTCAAGTTAAAGTTCTCTCAGATTGAAAATTATGGTGATAACATTGTGTTGGTTTGGGTTTCTTGGGTTCCAAAATCAAATATATACTTCTGTCTCCAACATTAGTGGTTTTCTTTTTTTTATCCAGTCTGAAGACTCATTCCAAGAATAAAAACTTTGTCGAAGTTTCATGGTATGAATCAGCCCCTAGTAGTTATAGGCTCTTATAGTTGGGCAGATAAGAGGTTGAAAGCAGTTTTAATGAAAACTGATCATGTGTCTTTGGGTTTGACACAGTTCAAGTTTGCTGTGTTTCAGACCATCAGCATCCACTTCAGGGGCCCATAAAGCACAGGGGATCCTTGAGGCTCTTCATTCAGAGGTGTATGTAAACAAATGTAAACAAAACCTGAAAGAACTGTGTATTGCACACGTAAAAATTCCTCTGGTATCCTAGGCGTGTTTGCTCCTTTTTATGACATTTCCTACTGCTGCATGTGAAGCAATTTACAGTGAGAGATTTTTAGGGTAGACATAATTGCATGTCATTGTCATCTCCTGAAGAAATGGAGCTAGAAGGGTTACTGCTTCACACTCGCATTCGAACAGAACTCTGTGCATGTTGTAAATTCAGTTTATTTTGTCTTGCAATTTTAAAGAATTATCTCTAGGATGCTTTTAGGATTTCATGTCTCTCCAAGATAGTGCAGTATTGGTGATTTGCCTGCTTGATAATTTAGCTCTCAAAAGTAGAGAGTTGTTATCAGCATCTCTTGCAGTATCATTATCTGTTGAAATGCACACTTTCAGATACTTACTAAGAGGTAGCAATTCTTTATTTAGATAGTAACCTTTGAAATAAGTGTATGTATGGAAAATGAGCTTCAGCATCAGAAATAAACTATGATGTATGATGATCCCTAATAGTTAAATCAGGTGTGTATTGTCTCGGTTAAGTTAGCAGATTTGAGAAAAAGCCTAATTTCTCTCCATGGCCAAAGATGGTTTGGCTCTGCAGTGTACACTTATATTTTCAAAAAGGCTGGTGTTTTAGGCCAGACATTCTGAAACCCCTGAAACTGCATGTGTGAAGTGTCCTAAGGGAGTCAATAAATGCATTTATTCATTTTCTCACGTAGATGAGAATGTAGTGATACAAAGTGTGAATTTTTTTTTTTTTTTTAATACTCTGATGATATATTTCTGTAAAGGCAAGCAGTTCTGTCTCAGAGTTTTTTTCACTCGTGCTGACGAGCGTTGATTTGTTGCTCCCACAAGGTGGAGCTGTTTACGTGTGTAATTAACATGGAATTTATACTCTTAGTGCATCTTAGGGAGGTCTGTCAAAAT
The DNA here is from genome assembly GCF_052056855.1 of Sturnus vulgaris. Lineage (NCBI taxonomy): Eukaryota > Metazoa > Chordata > Aves > Passeriformes > Sturnidae > Sturnus > Sturnus vulgaris. The sequence goes on along the minus strand of NC_142250.1, from coordinate 22,650,802 downwards.
ACTGATTTAAATCATAGGTCACAATTTTATCCTTGCAGAAAAGAATACAATGTATGCCACAAAATAGTAACTGTTATTTTAAGAAGGAAGGGTAATCTTGTGCCAAAGGTGTTGGGAAAATATTGCTTTCTTCCGCCTTCCTTTGAACATCTATTCTCTATATTATTTTCAATTAAATATTGTGATAATACCCCTGAGATTAAAAAACCAGTACTTTATTATAATTAACTTTAAGCATAAGCGGCCTAAATATTGAAGAAAATAATCAATACATATTTTTATAATAGTGACAACTGTATTGTCAATGCTACATTGTCTGTACTTCCAGAACTTCTGGCTGTGTTTTCTGGAATTTTTTGATAACATTTTAAAGAGAAATCTTCTAATTGCAAAGGATTTCCTTCTGTCAGTATTGTAAGAGCACGTCTGAAAGTGTTAGCACATATGTAAAATGGATCAAAAGTTTTCATGGCAGCTGTTGGGTACTCCTGGAACATCATGCAATAACTAAGTCCTAAAACACAGTGCATTGCCGCCATCAAAGAACGTTTGATGGTACAAACTCAGCTATGGAGCTCCTCTTGTACCATCTTTTTGCAGTCTCATTCTTATTTTAGTTATATTTTCTTTACTGAGATTTACTGCTCTTTTCATTTTTGTTTACATGACACAATTTACAGTTTGGGCACATGATGATAGATAGAAGTCCCCAGTCTTTGTGATAATGATGCTCCTTTCTCACTTCTCTTTGAGAACACTGGAAGGAGACCTAAACTTGGAGGCTTCTTCCATCCTTAAACAAAAAGGCTAAAGAAAGCAGTAATAAATTGAACTTTCTTTTCTTTGTATGTTTGGGGTTTTTGTTTGTTTTTCTGTGTGTTTTTGGTTTGTTTTTAGTTTTTGTTTGGGTTTTTGGTTGGTTTTGTTGATTTTTTTTTTCATTAGCATGCAGTGCAATATAAATGGTGAGTCCAGCCCAATTTGAGGACAGTCATGCTTACCAGATATCTGTGAAGGCACTTTAATGCCTCTGGTCCTCCTAATCTTTTTTTCTTCTCCGAGAGCTCAGGTGACAGTTGGATGCCCCTGTGTGTCCACCCTGTAGCTTCCAGCATATCTGACCCTTTCCTTAATGGAGCAGCACTCATGTAACTGTAATGTGTATTTTGGAGTGATAGCACATCAGTCATTGAACCTTTTTCTCATCCCTTCCCCATTTCTGTACAGGTGACAGTGCTATGGTGTACCTGCTTGCCCCTGTGGCTTCTCCTGCAGAACACCAGGCTGCCTGATGAGGCCTCACTCAGTGCTCACTGTGTCTTGCACCTTTCTTTCCTCCCAGCCCAGGATGCTGCTTCTCCCTTCAGCCAGCACTGGGTTCTGCATGTGGGTATTTCCCCTGGTGATGCAGGTCACTTATGACCATCCACCACAGCCTTTTAAAGCTCAGTCATCCTGGGCAGCTTTGAGGGAGCCTTTTCAGGCAGTCTGGCAGGAGCCTCAGGAGGAGAGACTTGTGGGCACACATTTGCTCTCTCCAGCCGTCATGTGATGGTAGAAATGGAGAGGGGTGAACCACTTTATGGGTCAACAATCTTATTTTTCCCCTGTTGCACTTTGGAGGAAAGAACCTGCTTTCATTACCATAGTCTTATTTTGCTATCAGAAGCAAAAGGGGTTATTATTGGAAAATTTTATTCAATAGATTTTTCCCCTGAAAAGGTATCTATAACAAGTGGAATATAAGGAGTTGACTTTTCTTCCTTTGGCATGTAGGACAGCATATTGCCTTTCTTCTGTCACTTAAGTTCAGTTGTTTCTCTGAATGTATCGTATGAGGTCAAAAGAAACTCAAAAAGTATAATCTTATTACAAGACTTTTCAATCTCTTCTGCATCCTTTTCTTCATTGAAAGCTATGTTCCTGTCAGACACTCAGCTATAGATTTGTTGTGCTGATGATGAGCTCAGATCTCAGCAAAGCCCAGATGTCTGGTTAGAAAAGAGAGTCTTGAAGAATATGGGAAATGACACTTCTCCACAAGATTGGGAGGGAAGTACTTCTTGCTACTCAAGAGTTTTGGAGGCTTTGCCTCATGGTTGCCTGGGTCTTGAACTTAAGACTGTACTTCTGCAAATAACACTGAAACACTTGGAATTTCAGCCTTTTCCACATGTTAACATTTTTAATATTTATTTTTTTCTAAATAATTTTATCCCCATAAATATCTGGAGAAAACTTTGTAATTGTGAAAGGAAATTAGAAGCTAAAAAAGAAAGTTAAAGATTTTTGATCACCTTTTTTTAACACTTGTAGTTTGCAGTACAAATGTGTTTGTATATGTATGATTAAATCATCCTCATATTGCTACTCTCATTCTATGTGAAAAGCTACTTCAAAACTACCAGTCTTTGCTGTATCAAATTATTAATCAGTTTTTGGAAGTGTCTGTGCCTTGCCTTTGCTGGGAGACTCCATACCTTTGGTTTTGGTGCAGTTCTTTGTAAAACCTCTTCTCTTGCTTACTCTGCCAAAGTCTAAAGCTTTAGATTGCCCTGTGTCTCCATTGCTCCTTCTCATGCTTCAGCATTTTTCCATGCAGATTTCTGTTTCTGATGCTTCTTAACAAACTACACCAATAATTTCTCCTAAGTCATGTTTCCTGCTGGAGTTTTCTGTATGAACTATTCAAGGATTAGTAAAATAAAGAAGACTTGATTCTAGCCCTTCCTGACAGTCAGGTGCCATGGAGGAGGCAGCCTTAGGTGTGTGCATGTCATGGTTTTGCCCTGGGAGCTGTTGGGCATGGGCAGGTGGGGATGGAGCCTTGGGGATTGCCTTTGCCAGGGGTCCGGCTCAGTGCTCCAGTCATTGTGGCTGGAGGCATCCAACCCTGATTTAGTTGGATAACTCTGCTGTTAGGAAAACCAGGAAAACAGATTTGTATGTTTGCACTTCTTTATATTTAGCAAAGAGTGGAATTTGATGGAAAAGCGATCCATGCTATTTGAGGTGGTTGGAGAAACTGATTCTTTTGTAACCGTATTTGAGCATTAGGGCATAAATAACAGACCAGTGAGGCTCAGGTCAACCATGATGTAACTGGTTAAGCACCTGGATTAATGCCATAAGGGCTGGGTTTTGCACCATCAGTTCTCAATTTTGTGCCATCGTTTTTTTAAATGCTGTTTTGATGGAATGGATCCACCAAATGATGCCACTAACAGCAAGTTTGCTTCCTTTTATTTTCTTGTTAAGAGAGATAAGTTTCAATAAAGATTGTTGCATACATGCTATTTTCAACTGGGGAAAAAAGTAAACTTTTATTTTCTTATTTGTATTTAATAGGTCTGTATATGATGACCAGCCAAATGCACATCAGAAGTTTATGGAAAAACTTGATGCCTGCATACGTAACCATGACAGGGAGATAGAAAAGATGTGCAATTTTCACCATCAGGGCTTCGTGGATGCTATTACAGAACTTCTTAAAGTTAGGGCTGATGCAGAAAAACTAAAGGTAAGGAAACTAGTTTTTCAGAGTTTCGTATATTACTGTCTTAGAATCTAAAAGAAGGAACTGGACTCTTCTACTGGAGATTGAGTGTTTATCACGTGCATTCTGATATTTGCAGCAATTTTTTAGAAGTGAATTGAACAGTATTTGTGATTAGAGCCATGTTGCCTAATACAGTAATTTATATTTACAAAGCTGAATATTTTACTGCATCTCATTTTGATTTTTTAATATATGTTTTCCGAAAGTGCTACCAAATTATTTTGCGGTTTTTTTAAACGTTTTCTCAGAAGGTGAAGGGCAACAAACGATAAACACAGTATTTCTTAAATAGGTCTTTTCCTAATCATGTGTTTATATGTCAGACTTTAGAAGAATTGAAAGTCCTTATTAGAAAACTAAAAATACTAGAATTATGCGTGGAAGAAAAACCCTGTTCTTTACTTTGTAATGAGCAGGAGAGTAGGTGATGTTAGAAGTTTTCATGAGATATGAGAACCAAGATTTCCTCACAGATCAGAATGCAGAATAGTGAATTATGAGATCCGTCCCTTTTAGCTCTCCTTACACTTTTGAGAGAAAAATATGCACACCAGACAGAATGAGCATAGTTCATCAGAGGTTATGATTAGAAGACCATTATATAAAGGATATTCAGATAACAAGAGACCAAATACAGCATCAATGAGGTCATTGAGCATCTTTGTTCAAAAATTAATGAGATTTTTAATAAACTAGAATGTGCTTCCTTATTATGATGACCTAATGAGTCACTTACTATGTGGGAAAATCTGAGGTTGAGCTTTGCCTGCACCTGCAGCATTAAAATGTTGCTGTGGTTTGGAGATTTCCACGTTTGATGTTAATCAACCACCCAGTGTTTGCATTCAGCAAAGTATGAATGTTTAATTACCATAAAATGCAATCACCATTTCTTACAGACAATGAATGGCCCATAGAGCTCATTGAGGTTATCAAAAAGGGACCAGTGGTCAATTGGGTCAATGATTTGAATTGTTTGACAGACCTACAGAAACAAGGAAAGTTCAAAAATCCCAAGTAAATTTGAGAAGTTTGCCACAGAATCTGTTAGAAAGAACTGTCATAAGTAATTGAATTTAACAAAAGCCCTTTGCGATCAAAAGTTCAAGTTCAAGCTGTAGAGTTAATTTGAATTTGCATTTCTTTGTTCTAAGTTTCTCAGGAAGCATGATCTGATTACAAGGGTGAGCAGTCACATCAGGGCAATATATGCATATTTGTCTAACAAAGGTGAAATTATTTTTAAGGTCCAAGTTACTGATACCAACCGAAGGCTTCAGGATGCTGGGAAAGAGGTGAGAAAATGGTGCTTCCTATATGGGCACTATCAATATTTGTTGCAAAATAAATTAATTTGCATAATTTAAACGTGATTTTATTTCCTTTATTTATTTATTTATTTATTTATTTTTAAAAACCCAAACCTTTAAGGTGATAGCCCAAACAGAGGAAATCATCCGATGTAGAGTTCAACAGCAGAATATTACAACAGTTGTGGAAAAACTACAGTTATGTCTTCCAGGTGAGTGACCTATAGCTAAATATAATGGCAAATTAAATAAAGTAAGTCACAACAGCCAAAAGGAAGTCTTCTATTTTTTCTAAGTTCTGGTCCTGTAACATCCTGTTTAATGAAAAAATGAATAGGTTTTTAAGAGATGTAACCATATAGGTTCCATGTCTTTTGCAATATTTGACACTGAGCAATTGCGTCAATGTCAGAAGACAGTGAGACATTTAAGTGGTGCAAACAATGTAGCCACATAAAGCTTTGGATGAACTAATATTTTTAATATGGTAAACAATTAATTTGTTGCTTGAAAGGATGGATTTTAATGTTTGAATACTGGGGAAAATTCTAATGATGGTCTTTCACCATCATACATTTAGCTCTGTGTCACTGCAGGTGTTTTGAAATAAAACAAAAGGGCTCTAAACGTTGTTTCAGGAAGGTAATATTGTAGGATTGCACACAGCTCCATAAGGGTTTTATCCTGTTTGTCATATTGGTGTAAAGTAGATTTGAGAATTTTTCTTTGTGGAGTCTTCTTGTTGACGTGTTCTGAGTACAGTAGGTGGTACTGTTGCCTTTTTATGTAGATGGGCCATGGACTGGTAATGCAGATCAGCTTATGGCATGTAGGAAGTAAATGAATGTGCTTAATATGTATAGTGTTGACTGTTTTATTAATCTTAATTCTCTTTAATTTAAGAGCTGTGAAGAGTTCCGTTATTTTTTCTTTTTAGCTGCATTCTAGAATATTTTTTGCTAGGTTTATCACATTTATGCTACAGTAGGAATTAAATAAGGTAAATATAGCACATCCTTTTCTGTTTCTAATTTTGTCCTTTACAGTATGTATTTTCCTCTTTTATTAACTAAAGCCACAATAAGACTCATAAGATATTCTGCTTGCTTTTATGCAGTGCTGGAAATGTACAGCAAACTAAAAGAACAGATGAGTGTAAAAAGGTGAGTAAACTTATTTCTATGAGAAAAAAATGTAACATTTGTAAGTAAGTCGACACAATAGCAAACACGTAGACAAGTAAGTGTTCTTAGTCTGTAGCTTGGTATATGTGTATATATTTGTGTGTATATGGTATATATTTGTTTCCTAATACTGGTCTGTATTTCAATAATATTTAAAAATGTTGTATTAAAGAACTTCTAGGCCCTTAGTGATTGCCATGAAAAACAATGGTTACTTAAATGGGTATGACATGTAGTGAAATTATGATTATAAAATGTGAAATAAAGTTTACTGGGTTTTGTTACTTAAAGCAGTTTAAGAAGTGAGAAGAATAAGATCCTTAGAGACTAAAGGTCTTTTACAGTACATTAATATCTGATGAATATGTTGTGATATATTTACATTAAATGCATAATGCCAGAAGAAAGGCCATTTTACTCCTTATACCTTTCTTTAGACCTTTCTTTCATTTTTGTGTAAATGGAACTATGAGAATGAAGTACCGACGATGTGTTGTTTGGGGTTTTTCCCTCTGTGACAAATTGACTTGTTAAAAAGAATTAAAACTATAATTAAAAATTAATTTCTAGGATAATAGTTTATAACTGGTACATGACCAGCTGTTCCTTCCTATTGTGTCTCCACTTTGCATTTTCTCAGGGAGCCACTCACTGCTGCTGCAGTCCCAGTGTCCCCAGTTCTCCCTCCCTTCATGGCAGCTTGGCTGCCCCTGTCCCCTGCTTTAGCTGCATCCTGTCCCACTGGGGCTGCTGCCTGCACCTCGCACACCAACCCCAGCAATACCACTGCTGCTGTTTTCTTCTTCATGATTTCCATGTCATCACTGCCACCGTGATCCCTGCCTGCTTTTCACAGTGCCTCAGTCACACTGATGCTCTGAGCCTGCCCATTCTGGGTTCCTGCTTGCTGGCAGTGCCTCTTTGTGCTCTTGGCAGCACTGCAGAGAGCTCCTGCTGACAAGTCTGTCTGGACAGGACTGTTTCCATTTGGAACTAGCTGTGCACAGTCAGTTGTCTGCAGAGCTGCTATGTAATACAGATTTACTTTTGGACTGTTTGTCTGGATTTAGGTTTCTGAGTAGCCAGCATCTCCTTCCATATGGTTGGACATCTGAAAACCCTCAAGAGCAGCCACTGTACAGATTAACTGTACACATCAGGTTTATGAACATTGCAGCAGATCTGATGCATCTTTGATAGTGATATATGTGCTACATGATACCTATGTGTATTGGCTCTCTGGGAGGTCTTCTGCAGAAATACAAAAGCTTTAAGAATGACCTTACAGCTATGGCACAATGGTGTCTCTTATAATTAGAACTTGCTAGATGTGAACCAGTGTGGTAGATCTCATCAGCTTGACTGCTATACAATGTTACCTCTGAACAGGACGCTGGTTCAGCATCTGCTTAGAGTAGCTGGCACCTAGTAGTGGTAGTAGTAGTAGCATGTTGTTGCAGTGTTCTTGGAACAGCTCTCCTGAAAGATGTGAACAGTCCCTCTGCTACTCAAGTCAGAGATCAGACTGAAGAGTGTGCTGTCTGAATAACACCACTTCCCTCTGCAAAGTCGTCTGTGGTTAATGCTACACTTAGTGTCCTGAAAATATTGAAAGTGGGTTCAATGCCTGCATTCTGCCCTACCCTTGCTCTGTCAGGCAAGGCAAGCAGCATCCTGGTTTTAGAATTGCAAGGAAAGTTGTAGTTCCTAATGTCATCACGTAAAGGTAATTTAGGTGAGATAAAATTGCTGGTGGTTTTTAGCATTTTGACTCTCTGTTTGCTAGTGCTTTTGTAGAGTCCACTGATGGTTGATGTGCTTTCCAGGAAACGATCAGCACTCTTCAAATCTTAAAGACTTCTATCTGATCATTTTTCTGTGGGAGTTGTTGCCAGACAGGAAGTCTTAAAAGTCAAAGGACTCCTGAATTGAGGGGTTTGGACATGTTATTGTCATACCATAAAGAGATCTAAAGGAGAGGGGAATGCCATAGCTTTGATGTACCTTGAAATCACATGGAGTGCAGAAGGCTTAGACTGCTGCAGGCTACTGCTGCAGCTCAGATAACTCTTTCATTAGCTATGCTACAGTTACTATTTTGCCTGTGACTTTACAATTCCATATAATACAGCCTACAGGTGGCTGTCCCATGGAACTTGCAGGTAATTCAACTGGTAATTTCCTTGTGGCTTGGCAGAGTGCATGTATTCTGGCCTTTATCACTGCTAAAAGATTAAGCAACACCAAGAACATCCATAGCGTCAGTGCAAAGACCTGACAGTTATGTATGCACATACAAGGGATTTCAAAATTCATCTTCCTAAGTTTTGCTGTGAAACTTTTTTTGGGAGAGTCAGAGAGAGTAGCAGTCACAATCTGAGACAAAACAAAGCAATGAGAAATGTTTATTTTAGGCAAAGATTTCTCATAAACCTTCATTAAGGTTTGTTAATGCAGCAAATCTTTCACTTCTCTTTTTTTTATAAAAAGACATCTTGACTTTCTCTGTTTGCAGCCTTTTAGAACATATTTTCATTATTGCATTGTCTTAGAGTCTTGCACCATGAATAATGTTATGTATATAATGAATATAACTTTTTCTAATGTTTAAAGGAAGGGAAAGCAAAAGCATGGATATTATATATGTTTGGGAGATAGTTATTACAGGAAAAAGATTGGGATTTCATTTCCTATTTCTGTGGCAGAGTTCTTTTAAGATAACGCAGGATTTTGGATCTGGCATATATACAATGTATACTGGTCTGTGCAGGTGGAATGGAGATTTACAGCGAAGTCCAAAAAGTCATCTGTTGGTAGCACCTTTTGATCCTTTACCAACATGGGTAATGTTTGAACTGATGACCTAGAGGTGAAAGGCTCTGTATCCTATTTATCTGTCTCCTGAGCCATGGATAACACAAGTTGACAAGAACTGTAGTAGTGAGAGGAAGTAACTGCAGAATCTGCTCTAAACAGACACAGTTGGCTGGAAAGAGCTACAGAGGGTTTAAAGTGTTAGCTGAGGAAGCACAAAGGAGAAGTGTGGTTTCTTTGCTGCTCTCCCAGCTGCCTAGTGGGGGCTATGCACTTATTCAGGCTTGAATTTTGAGTCAGAGATAAGGTCATCACACATTTCATACAGGTCTGTTACCATGTGTTTGGATTTTGATATGTCTTGAGAGGCAGGTCCCAGCTGCTTCAAGTGATTGTGGTCTAATTGGAAATAGTTAGAACTGGTGTTCTTGCAATTCTTTTCCCACAGTAAATATTACAAAAAACCCAAACCCATCATAAATGGAAATAATTCAGTAAGTCAATCTGCTAAGGTTGTTGCTGAATCTCCTCAAATCTTCTGTGAGACGGACTGAAGAACGAATGTAATGTTTCAGAGTGAGCTTTATTTGGATTTTTTTTTGGCCTTGTTATAAACTTTTTTCAAAACTGTGGGAAAGGCAGAGTTGATTAGTTATTTAGGTTACTAAAACTCACTGAAACTGTCATTCATCCTTTCTCTGCATAAATCTTCCAAGCATCCAAATAAACCTTAAGACTTAAGGAATGCAAATATGAAAAATCAATAATTTGTATAATTTGACTCTACCCATGCTGGTATGGAAGATACCAGAACAGATAAAACCATGGTAATTTGATTTTATTTTTCTGTATTGTTTTGGAACAGTGTCAGAATGAAGCACTGCATTTTACCAGCAGCAAATCAATACTTCCCAGAGGTACCATGGGTCTGGCAAAAAAACCCCATCAGAATTTATATGATGGGGCTATTTGATACTGAGATGTCAGCTGCTTTCTTTGCCACCATTCTCAAGCATTGTTAGTTTGATAATTTCATTTTCTAAAAAAAATTCCTACATCATTATTGACAAAAAAGATATTCCACATGTCTTATTTTTCCACACAGCAGCTCTTTAATCTGATTTTCAGAAATACTGAGCCTTTGATTTACTTCACAGGAGTTTCAGAGTTAGTAGTGCCTCTATCTCAGGTCATGGTCCTTTGAGCAACTGACGAAATCTGTATGCTGGGAAAGTTTATAATTTAGATTTAAAGTTGGTAAGGCAACTGGACTTAAAAACAAATACTTGTGGTAAAAGGATTTCAACTGCAATTTCTACATGTCACCTTCAGGATCTCTCTGAAGAGGATTTTTCTGTAGCATTATCGAAAAATCCCGAGGAGCTCCCTTAAATGTGTTTGGTAGCAAAGTTTTAGGTATTTACTCAGTGGAAATGTAATAAGCAAGAATATACAGTATTTCCTCTGGGAGAAACAGGAAAGTTGGAGAATACTACTATTTTTTCCTTGTAAAGTAGGTTTGTTTCCTTAATTAAAATAAAATGAGGATTTTGTCTCTCTTTTTTTTTTCAGCAAGAGATTTTGGGATATAACTACATGTTTTTTACTTAATAAGCTTGTGTGCGAATGAATTATTCTCAGTAAAATTCAGCCGTTTAAAGCATAAAAGAATACTTCATGTACATTAAAGTAATGGTAATTTTATTTTAATTTTGGTATTTTTGTGTGCTGATGTTTCATATTCTGTACAGACCTGACTCTTCTGTGCTTGGGGCATTTTGCAAAGAACAAGAGGATAATAAGCAAAACACTAATATTAATTGGAGGGGAGGGTGGCTGTTTCTTTGTTGTGATGTTTTTTAAATTTACTTTTGTGTTGTGTGTTGGTTTTTTCTTTCCTGGTTCTTGCTGGTATTAGAAGATTCCATTTTTATTGTTTGGGGATTTTAGTAAAATCCACTGTGCAAAATCCACAGTTTTCTTGTTCTGGTGCTGAAATGGATCAGTTCTGCACAATCTTATATGACCCATATTGGTGTTTCAAACTTGTGTCTTCAGTTTGAAAAAATTACAGATTTTGCATTGAAGAGCATATTCTCATAATAATAGACAGAATAGACAGCTCAGAATAATAGACAGAAGAATGTTATATTTAAATGAAAAGTAACTTTGAAGATGCTTCTTTAACTCATTTGTAGTCAAATGGGCAATCTTCACCTTATGTGATTGATAATGCATGATGGGAACTAATAATATTGTCAAAAGCTTCAGCATTCAGTTAAATCTATGGAAAGTTTTAAAATCTAAATATATAAATGCATCATTCTGTGAAATGATATGCAAAACTTTTTGGTTTAAATCCTGACCTGCAGATGACCTTCAAATTAATAAGACTTTAGTGCTTTATCAGAACAGATGTTAAAAGGGCAAGGTCCTTAGCTCCATATATGTATAATTAGTAAGGGACTCTGGAATGGATTTAGAATGGATTATGTTAATTCTGATCTTAGAGCCAACAGTCAAAAACCTTCCAGATGAACTAACAGTGTTCTGATAAGCTGATCTGTATAATTTAAATAAAAACCTTTTATACGATTTTGATGCTATTATGGTTTTATTCCCCAGAAGTCTCACCATGTGGCACTCTTGGCCATTTTCTATTTAGAAAAACAAAACCCACACACATATACCCCCCAGACCTTTTCTTATGTGCAACATTCCCGTCACCTTATGTATATTTTATATAAACCAGGCATATAACAAACAAAAGCTCCTAATTTACACTTGAAACCTCTTTATTTGCAGTCTTCTGAAAGCAGCTCTGTTCTGGAATAAAAGAGAAGATTTTTCCCATCCTCCAGCTATGCTGATTTGTTAAGTTAGAAATGTCTTGATTAAGAAGATTCAAAACACGGTCTTAATTTCAGAATTGAACAAGAAGTCGTGGCTCTAGTGTTAGCAATTTGTTTCTGCTTGTCTGCTGAGGGAAACTAGAAACTTGAATTGCATTTTTTGAAAGTGTTTACTCAGTATATTTACAAAGCAATTTCCAGAAACTAACGAACCGTAAAGGACACTTTTCTAGGTTTTCTCATTTGAAGGGATATTCCTCATATTCAGCTTTTTCCCACAAAATAATTGGGTCATCTTCTAAAACAGATGATATTGGACTTTAAGGAAGAAAAATAATTAAAATTATGGAAGAAAAGCTGAAAATGGGTTTAGGATATTATTCCATATCTGTGGGAAGAAAAGGTTGGAGCTAGCAGCAAGTTAACTCCATCCAATCCGAGTGTTTCTGCTTTCTGCTTTTCCCATTTAAGATGAAGGTAGAAGGCATTGGTTTACCTTACTCTGTTCTAATTGGACAAACGAAATTAATTTCATTCAATTTCATTTTCAGCCCCTCCAGGGCTGAGTAGCTGGTAAGAATACTCCATAATGGGAAATTATGTCACATCTGCAATTGACTGCTGTCCTATTCAAGTTTAGCCTGGTTCCTGTGCGTCCCTTTAAACTGTGGTTGAGATCACAGGTTTGTTGATTATGGTACTTGGTTAATTTAGTGTAGTTGTTTTATAGGTGGGATCGACTGTATTTTGTCAGAAGAGTTAATAAGTTTATGGTTTACAGCAAATTATGATATACTGCTGGAAAAAAACATTGGTCAGGATAGGTGTGTATGTGTCTTTTCTGACTAAGGATGGTGGAAAGAGGGTGGGTGTAGATGTGTGTGTGTGTTCACATGTGCCTGAAGAAGGCACATACCTGCAGGTATGCTTTTTCAAGATTCTTTTCATTGTTTGGTGCATATACTGCAGTGCTGGGTGATTGGCAGTTTGTGTTTCAGAAAAAAACCCAAATCATAAAAAAACCCTAATCAGTTCAGTCTAGAAGGGGAGATAATGGTTATGACTTCAGTGTCTCCATTCTGCAGAATGCTCCATGTGGTACTGGGACTATTGATGAGAACAGTTAATACTATAGGAGCCTACTTAAAGTTTTGACTTGGCTGAATCACTCTGGCACTTCACTGGGTTCTTTTTCAAACTAAGGCATTATATGGATGACCTTTTGATTGTTCATTTTCTTAAGAATAGAGTAAATTAATTAGATGCATATTGATTCCATGTGTGATATTGATATATATATTTGATTAAAATATTTTACCAACTTTTTATAAGAAGCTATGTAATTTTATTTTAATCTCTTTGTAGATACTATTCTGCTTTGAAAACAATGGAGCAGCTTGAAAATCTGTATCTACCTAGAGTTAGCCAATACCGCTTTTGCCAGATAATGATAGAAAATCTTCCAAAACTGCGTGAAGAAATAAAAGAAATATCCATGTCAGATCTGAAGGATTTCTTAGAGAGTATTCGAAAGCATTCTGACAGAATTGGGGAAACTGCCATGAAACAGGTAAGCCAGCTGAACAGAATGACTTCAGTCCTGTTGTTTACTGAAAATTTCAGTTTCATTAGTCTCATATTATCCCAGAGGGTTTGTTCAAAGATGACAGTGATCCCACAGACCTCTGAGTAAAGATGGAGAGCTGTGAAATGCAAAGATGTTGTGTGGTTTTTATCAGTGTCCTAGACAAGAAGTAGTTTCCTCCCTGAGAAAGGAAGGAGAGATGCTGTATATCTCAGGTTTCAAGAAATAATGAGTAGTTTGAGTAGTCAACTCCTGGATAGTTTATATCTCAGCATCTACTGCACCAAAGCTAAGAGCAGCCTACCTGGCTGGCTGGCCAGGATGAATTAGACAAAAGAAGTGTTGAGATAACTCCTAGTTCTCTCTGAAGTGCTACTGATAAAGAAGACTAAGGTAAGAGCCAGAAGGAGACTGAAACAGCTGGAGCCTTGCCTGCTTCATCACAAAATAATCTGCCACTTCAGAGGACTACTACTAGGCAAGGTTTAAAGCAGTTAATGCATTTAAAATTTTTTCTGAGAGCAAATAACTTTTTCATTTGACTTCTCATTAACAGAATTCAGGTTGGGTTGCCATTTTGTCATCTAAGGTTCTTGTAAAATGCAGCATTGATTATTATAAATAAAACCTAATTGCAAGTTTATGCTATACTGCCTTCAATAGTAAGGTCAATATAGTGCCTTTGACTTCTGCAGCTGACTTCTCACTTAGATACCTGTACTTCATTTAAATATTGGTTCTCTGCAATTTATGATCAGGAAAATAACAGATTGGTATTTTTAAATTTTTCTGCCTTTAAAACTTTATTCTGGGGATTAGGGAAAAGTTACGCAAGATTCACTATTGAATTCATTTTTCATCCCAAACTGATTAAAGGCAAAATCACTGGTGTAGGCTGAGGGTGTGCATGCACCTTGCAGTTATGTTGATGTATATTCAGTTGCACCACCTGTTTTTCATGTCCTAGCATATACTCATCAGTGATGAAATTTGAATTGCATGCCTCTTAATTGATTTTACTCTTAAAACAGGCACAGCAGCAGAAAACCTTTAGTACTGCTTTTCAGAAGCAGAATAGTGTAAACTATGGTCGGAATATGCATTTTGGGAGAAACAGGATTTTGGAACCCAAGAATGAAATCACATTGAAGCGAACATTTGAAGATGAGGATGAGCATGAAGAAGAGGTAATTTTGTACTAAATCAGTCCATCTTATTTAAAGTGGATTTTGTAGGTTTATTGAACAAAACTTACTGTCTTTACACGCTTAACATTAGTTAGAAAAATACACAGAAAACACCTTCAGGGTGTACCAGTCCAGATCAGCATTTTAGGGTGAAAAATCAGTGCTAAAATATTAGTTGTATTAATGCTAGCTTTAGCATTATGTTTGAGGACATTGAGTTGGACAGGACTTGCAGTTATTCTGGAATTCAGTTCCAATATGCATCATACATTACCTGCCCACTGTTAGTGTTATGTGGCCCACTAGAACATTCTGGTGCTGCTAAATCCTGCATTTTGGTGTTGAGGACTTCATCTTAGGTAAGAACTCTTTCATCTGTCAAATACTCAGTATTCCTAAATTGAATACAACAGTGAGTATTTAGACCTTTATAGCTGATGCTCTGGAAACACAGAGAAAGAAGTGTGGTATTGTAACACAAATAAAATTTATGAATGTAATGCAAAAGGAGAGATTGGAGCAATTGTTTTACTGTTTTCTGATAAAAGCCATCCATTTTTGAGTCCTTTTTACATAGACAAGTTCTGTAGGTAATGCATTTTGCAGATTCCATGCTTATTATGTTTTATATACTCTTCTTTTTCCTTTCCTTCTTCAGGTTTTAACTGCCCAAGATCTTGTAGACTTTTCGCCAGTCTATAGGTGTTTGCACATCTACTCAGTTTTGGTATGTATTAGGGTGATCTCAAAAAGAGATTTAAATTTTTGAAGTTACATATTCATTTTCACATTGTTCATACTCTTAGTAGTCCCCAAACAAGCAAGTGTATTACTTCTAGTGTTGGTAGTTCTGGATGAACCAGCTGAGATGGGTATGGGTACTCAGGGCATGAGCCCGTGTGTTCTTTTGTATGCATAATAAAGCACATTCCACAGGGCATTTATTACCTAGATGTTTTTAAGTATATATGTAAAATATGCATTTTTGTATTAATACTGGTACCCACACTTCCACAGTTACCACAAATGTTCCATGTTACCCAAATATGTCGATGAATGTTGCAAAACATAGGAATATTCAGTCTGAATCTTGTGGATATTAGAGTACCAGCAAAAAATAGGAAGCAAAATCTGGAGATTCTGACAGAGTGTGCCCAGGCAGATTAGATTGGTTTCAATAGCAAAGACATAATAACTATTTTAGCTTCTGTAAGAGATTCAGTGCACAAGTTTACAAGGACGAAAACTTTTTTTGGGAAAAATGGTATCAATTTTTTTGTTATTTTCTTATCTTTCCTGTGTCTCAGTTACTTTTGATGTCAAATTCCTTATAGAATTTAAGTATCAGTGGCATGTAGATGATGTACTTGTAAATATTGCTAATCCTACAGTCTCAGCTGTACCTGCCTTCAAGCGTTCAGGCTGGGTTATCTACTTTTTATGGAATCCTTGCAGCTGTGTTACATGAAGGCTTGCATATTGAAATACTGTTTAAAATGTAATTTCACTGTAACTTTATTTTTTTTAAGAAAAAATGCAAACAAAACCATCATTAATTATTTATCTCGCTAAAAAGTTGGGAGGGAAAGACAGGCTGCCAGAACTATTGAAAGAGTGGACTGTTTCTTTTAACAGAACAGTGTGAAATAACTGTTAAAAAGAATGTGTAAAAATTAAGCATACCAGTTGATGACAGATACTAATTCTTTCTTTAGTATAATAAAGGAACAGGAAGTAAAATTGATAGGTGACATTTAAAAGTAACACATAATTATATTTTTCACTTTGACAAGGATCCTGAAGTTGCACCCTTTATCCAAATATATGCTTTTTGGGTTTACTCAGAAGGTTTTCGAGATTCCAAATTTACTGGAGGCAGAAAACAACCTGGAGTGCTCCCTGATGTCAAAAAGGGTTGTTGATGTAGACTTCTGCATTTCCTGCCACCATCATTTCCTTAATAAGCCATGATAGCATTATCAAGAGTTGGCATTTGCCACTTTTGGGAGTCCTTCTCATTTACCTTGTGTTGCAAACTATCTCTTTTGAGTTTAGAGAACTTGATGATGGCAAAGAGGGGGAGTTGATACCAGAAGGCTTTTCATTTCTATAATAAGGATCTTACAGCTAATGTTATGTTCTTAATGGATTCCGTCCCTGCCACAGAAATGAAGAAAATACTCTAATTTCACACAGGACAGAAGTTTTCTACTCTGCTTATTCATATTGAAGAAGAAAGCACAATTTTTGTATACTTCAGAATATTACACATCTTGTGATTACAACCTTGTGGTGGCAAGATACATGCATACCAAACATAGACTGTATTTATGGACCAGTAACCTTAGAAACTTATGAGAAATATAGATAAAGATATTTTTTAGCCCGTTTGTTATGTGATATGCTGCATATATAAATTCTGGTGAAGATACTCCTACCCCTTTTGCATGTAATGTTACCTTTTAATAAAACACCTTATCAGCATAAAGCAAGTGAATCTATGCTGTGAAGTAGGACTTCATATATTAGCAATAGTCTTAAAATTTATAAATAAAACATGAACTGATTTATTGTTTCTGTTGATAGAAACTCATGTAATTTTGGAGGCTGGGCAAAGCAAATACACTGCTTTGTTCTATTTTATCTTGCCTAGGCTTTGCTGGTTCAGTGAGTGAACCATCAGGGTTGTTGGTGTATTCTGCTGATTGCTTCAGCACGTCTGGTTCAAGCAGTTGTTATGCCTGAATTGTTAATCCTGACTGCATGGTATAGTGTGGTCTATAAATAATCATAAGATATTTTACATCTCCACTTGTGGTGTGGATTTGAGAAGAGCAGCTAGTCCTTTTCACTTGAAGCTTTTGTCAGGACTGGGTAGAGATTTGATGCTGGAGGTAGAAGTCAACAGTCTGAAAACTGCACTGAATATTTGGGCTGGAGGTGAATGGTTGTGTCTGTGATCATTGTGTGTTTGTATGAGTTGGAGCATACTGTGTAAAGTTCTGCTGCAGCAGGCAGCGTTAGTAAATTTGCATATTGGTTTCAAGTGAAATTTTTTTTCTTTTTAAGCAGAGTCTCTCTTTTAGGCTTTCTAAGGTTAGCAGTATTTCTAAATATGATTAAATATTAATTATTAACTAAATTTATATCTTAAAAAGGAGATACTTAAGTAATGCTAGATTAGTAGGATGAAATGTCTGTAATAATTTAATTTGGAGATTTTTGGAAGACCAAGTCATGGAATTCTAAATAGCATTGGCCTAATAATAGGCTCATAAAGTAAAAACAAACCATAAAAATGCTAAGCTGCTTTATTCTGCTTGCATACAAATTGCATGTGGTTTGGTAGATAGAGTCAATGTAGCACTGATTTCAAATGGACAGATGGTTTCTACTGAATGGTCATCTTAATGAGATGAGTAGGATGTCACTTGAATTCCTCCTAATATAATCTTTAGGCACACAAGGCATTGTATATTTGAGAATCGTGATAGGAAAAAATCCAAATCCACACTCATTATAAATCCAAAGAGAATAAGCAAATAATCAATAAATCTCATGTGTGTCTTTCCTCAGGCAAAGTTAATGCAGGCAGTGTTCAGAGGTCTCACATATTCACAGAAGCATTTTTGTAACAACTTTATAATGTAGTTACTTTTTTGAATAACCGAGAGAAATGTGTTAGGAGACAATGAGTTTCAATTATAGAGTAGTAGGCAATATGCCTTGTCTATGAATATTAATATACTTTGAAAGTTGTAGTTTAAAAATGGGCATACTGCTTAAAATGCATAATGTTGCTTGGCGAAATGTAGGCACGTGAGCAAAATTTCTATTTACAATGCAGGCTGTAAGATTCTCTACAGGAAAAGGTAATTTCTGCGTATTTCATGCATGCAAAACTCTGCTGGTGTCAACTGGAGGTTTACATGTGGAATAAATGCAAAATATCCGCTTAGTTTAAGAGAATTCTACCTTTAAATTAAGAAGGGACTTTTTCACACTGAGACTAGTCTTTTTTTGACTACTTATGTCTTTTTTTAGGGTGATGGAGAAATATTTGAAAATTACTACAGAAAACAAAGGAGGAAACAAGCAAGATTAGTTCTGCAACCACAGTCAAGCATGGTAATTAATACTTTCAGTTTTGCATTGATTTTAGTTGAAGCTAATGCTTAGTGGTATTTTTGTTCCTAAACTTGTTTTCTTTTTCATTGAAAGCATGAAACAGTAGAAGGCTATAGAAGATACTTCAGTCAAATTGTAGGGTAAGTTTTCTAAATTAAAATTTATTTCAGTTTTACTGTGTTGATTCTTCAACCTGTGTTCTTCCATTGTCCAAGAACTTTCTTCTGCAAGATTCAGTTTCTGCACAAATCCTGTGGGTGGTTATTGCTGGATCTGAGCAGGAAAGAGCATCCACATCCTACCAGCAGGGTGCCCTACAGGGACCCTCCAGCAGCCTGGGCTCCAGATGGCATGAAACAAACTTTACACATTTTTACTTCATTTTGAGTGAAGCACAACACCAAACCTACCAAAGTGTTACTGCTCCAGTGGGGAAGGTTTTGGCTATGCTGTGTGACGGGTAATATTTGCTCTAATATTAGAAACAATGTAATAATTTAAGTATTATTTTGTTTTAGGTTCTTTGTAGTAGAAGACCACATTTTACATGTAACCCAAGGACTGGTAACTAGGACATACACTGATGAACTCTGGAACATGGCCCTTTCCAAGATCATTGCTGTTCTTAGAACACATTCAGTAAGTGAGAAGTGTTATCAGTATTGCAGTTGAAATCCTCTTACTTCAGAGCTCTGTGTATTTAAAGCTGGGATAGCAACAAAGTGAAAAATTACACCTCTCTCATGTTTTCTTTTTCTTGTGATTAAAAATTGCTCAGATTTGGGAGGGAGCCTGCCAAGCTTTTGTTTTTCCCAACAGTATCAGGCTGTGATCCGCAGCCATGGGCTATTTGCATAATCCTCCACTGATTTACAACTCACTGAGTCTTCCAAACCTTCTCTTAGTCCAGCAGTTTAGAATATGCAGAGTTAATCTGCTGTTATTATTGCAATCCTTCCTCATTAGTCTCAACTGACCTCTTCATTAGATCAGATTGAATAGTTCAGCACTGAAAGCACCACCAGGAAATAGTTCCTAATTATCATTCCAAATGCTGTGTTTCCAAAATAAACTCCACCAGCAAAACCCTTGCAGCTCTCTCTTCAGTGATATAGTAGTGTTATGTTTATGTTGAAGTAAAGGTATTAGAAAAATTCTGTATCACTCAGGTATTTCAGTGCATTCAAATGTGTCTCCTAAAGTTATATTCCTGTCTTAGCTGCGGTGATGCTGGATGCTGTTTCTTATTCCTTTGTGAAAAACCAATGGAATACACATTGTTCACTCAGAGTGACTGATAATAAATTGCTTCAGAATTTACTATTGGTGTAACTTTTACTGTTGGAAAAGATACAAGAACTTTATCTTCCCTTTTGAATGTTTGCTAGCAGCAAATTTCCTTTATTGAGTGTTATTTTTTATTTTTATTAAAATTGATCTTAATTCAATAATTATTTTATATTTCATATATACTGGAGAAAAAGGGGGAAAAAGTTGAGATTGCAACCATAGTTATCATAGGAATTTTATTAACAGAGGTACATGAGATGTTCTCATACTTTTTTGCTTCTTTTGAGAGGAATATTGAGATATATTCATCCAGCATTTTTAAAGCTAAATATTTTGCTAGTTAATTGTCTCCATGTGGATTTGTACGCCTGTATAAGAATATGATCATTTAAAGGTTGAAAGTAACATAGTCTCTAAAGAACTCTTCAAAATCTTGTCATGTTCTTGATCACTCTTTTCTATATGCGTAACTCCCATCAAATTCCCATTCTATCAGAATCTCTCTGACATCATTCTACTGAAGACTAATGTTTAGATAAATAAACCAAATCCTTCCTTTTAATAAAGTATGCTAAGAGCAAAACTTCAAGAAAGATGAAACAGGTGTATATTGCCTTCAACCAATACTATATGCTCATGCAGCTTTAAATTATTTTAATAGAATTTTTACTTTATCCAGTATTTCAGATAGTGAAGCTGAAGTGAAAGCCTTAGTTGTATGACTCTACATCTCTGAAAATCAAATTTCAGTTCCAGTCATCTAGTAAATAACTCAATGTCTTGGCCTTTGTATCATCCAATTTAAATTTTAAATTGTTCAGAAAATATTTTACTAAGTTTTACCCATACAGCTGGAAAAAGCTGAGGTGGCACAGCATTAGTTACCCCCAGGCTTGGTGGTCAAAAGAATGTTCTGTGGAACCTCTCTGATACTGATTCAGCCAAGTGTGCTTATGTTCCACTAAAATAAATGTAATTTGCCGATTTTCAGTCTCAGTACACCATGCTGGTATTTATTGAATCTCATATTTTAGTTGATTTTTTCTGAACTTTTACACCATTGATAGTTGTATAAAAATCTAACAAATACTTTTATGTAGCTGGACTAAGTAAAGACAAATAAGTCTAAATTGTTTTTCTCTAAGGCTGGAGAGTTTAGCATGTGATACTGTTCTTTGAAAATCCTTTAATAAAATCCTTTTAATAAAACCAGAATTTCTCATTTTCAGTCGTATTGCAATGATCCTGACCTTGTCCTGGAACTGAAGAATCTCATTGTAGTATTTGCTGATACTTTGCAGGTACATACTGCATTATTAATTTAACTGAAATTCTTGTACTCAGATTTTAACTTCAGGTGGTGAGTGCAATGTTTGTGTTTTCATTAATCATATATACAAATCAACTCCAAAATTGCACAGTAATGATAAAAAATACGTTTCTTACCTTAGGTCCTCATTTTCAGTATTATGAACTGAACACGTGTGTTCTGGGCTATCCAGCAAGCATCAGATATTAATATCTGTGCAAAATTAGTGTTAGTTTTGTAATTTGTATATGCTGTTGTCTTTTAAAAATGCTGTATTTCTCATCTTAAGAAAGAATAGCATTCCAGTTATCATTCACTCTTTAGCTGAAAGTCAGGTGAACATCATTGGAAAATATTCTTGCAGTTTTTAACAAACAAGGAGAAATGGGGCAAATGTCCCAATGCATAGGATAAATACTTTGGTAAAAATGTAATAAATCAACATGTAGTAGTGTCCTAAAAGTACTATAACTTATGTTACAGAGGTGATAAGTTTAAATATGTCTCGCCTCAGACTTCTGAAATGTTGTGATAGAAATTGAGTGTATTGGTTCTTGAACTATCCCCTCTTCATTTTCTTCCTTTAGGGTTATGGTTTTCCTGTGAACCGACTATTTGATCTTTTATTTGAAATAAGAGACCAATACAATGAGACACTTCTTAAGAAGTGGTCTGGATTGTTCAGGTTAGTATATCAAAATAGTTGTGCCTTTTGTATTGCATCTATTGTTATTTTCTGACCTCAAGTTTTTATTATATAATTCAGAAAGAATTTGTTAACTCAGGTGTTGTGTATGAATTTCAGGTTGGTTAGGACTAAGATATTCATCTCGTGCAACTACTAATTAGAAGAAGATACATCAGGTCTGCTTCTATAGTTAGTGGAAAGAAGGAGGTTCTCCAAAGGGACATTATTGGAGAAACATACAGGAGAGAGACGTTTGTTTCTCTTCTGTAGGAACCTGGTAATCCCAGGTTATTGCAATAGGGCTTTAAGTTCCTAATTTAGGTTGTCTTAATATTTACTGTTGGCTGATGTACATATCTGCTTGACAAACTACTGACATTGCCACTATGTCTTCATGTTTTGTTAATGAAGCATGTTTTCCACCAATTCTTTGATATCATTTGATTGAATAAAATCTAAACCCAGGAATATATCAGCCTGAGACTGTACTCCAAAGCCTATTTGCAGATAGGGTGTGATGTCTCAATGGGCAGAAATTGTTTGCAATAACGTGTTTTATTACAGAAAACCTTAATATAAATTGGCCACTTAAGGTTCTCCAGTTGCATGTGCTTCTATTGTAGACATTTGCCTAGAACAGAAGTGCAAAGGATGCCCAGACAATGCTGTGGCCATATCCTACTTGGAGTTCTCTCAGGCATCTCCATTGAGCATATGTAGCTCTGGTGCCAAAGTGAGACACTCTGAATATCAGCTTTAGTGTAGGAAAAGTGCAGGTTTCCTAATCAATAGGTATATTACAGTTTACTCTGGAGTGGATTAGTTGCTCTAAGGTTCCTTTGCTGTTATGCACATAAGAAAACACTTTTGGGTATATTTTTCCTCTGTGATTAGACATAATATAAAGAGTTAACATATACGAAGTATTTCCAAAGTAATCAAAAATACTTGGGATGTGTAAGGTTCTTAAAACTTTTTGAAGATGCAGACCTAAGTCTAGTGGTAACATTTATATTTATTTACACATTTTAACATCAGAAAATACTGTAAGTTACATGTCCACATTTTTTTCACTTCACTTATTCTCCAGGGATATTTTTGAAGCAGACAACTACAGCCCTATCCCTGTAGCAAATGAAGAGGAATACAGAATTGTTATAAGCAAATTTCCTTTTCAAGATCCAGAACTTGATAAGGTAAAGGAAACTTTTATGTTATTAAAGTTTGTGGAAATCCAGTTGAAGTCAGTAGGGACAGTAATGATTTCTATAATTTAAAAACAATTAAAATTTGAAAAGTAAGGTCGATTTAGAGGCTAAATTACCTTCTTTGTGTGTAATTATCTAGTCATAAAGAAATATGAAAATGAAAGGTTGAGTCATTTGCTCAGATGTTTGAGTGAGTAATGAAACCCATTGTTTTGTAAACAAATTAATAATAGAGTTTAATTGATAAAGTCTTCATGTAATTATAATGCAATCTGTCTTTAGCTAAATTTTGTTGCAACTCATGTTTCATTACTCAGTATTCGCTGCTGCATTGCAAAAATACATCTAAAATAGAGATTGGTTAGAGACAAAAATTTCTGTATTTCACTTCTAAATTTAGATATTTGTGTTTGAGCGTGGGGGACAAATTAAACATGAAGGGACTGTGAATAATTCTGCTGTAATAGCACTGCAATAGGATGTCCTTTGTAGCCTCAGCCATTCTTTCACTACAGACTCTCTTCACAGAAAGGTGATTAACCTGTTCTGCTTTTCAAGTATGATTTTAGAAATATCAGTGAAGAAACAAGAGGCTCTTGATGGAGTCTGTAGAGGGGCTCTCAGTCTAAGAACCACATGAAGGTAGAAGTAACTGCTGTAGGGGGAAGCTGTTCTGTATAAGATCCATTGCTACAGATACTTGCAAAAGTGAAAAGCTGTTTTATTTCTGTGGTTCAGCAGGGATTTGCCAGCAATTGTAAGAGCTGCATGTCATTAATACAGCGTTGCAATGAAGATGAGAGACTAAAGGAGGATTTTATGCTGATTTTTGAAATGAGATTCCAGAGTAGTTTCTGGATGCATTCCTCCATCAAATTAATTTACTTAGCCATTATAATAGTAAAATAAGTTAAGTAGAATGGAAATCCCTTACAGTTTTGGAAGTATACTATACCCTGGATACTATTTAGCATGGCATATTTTGCTAATAAACTGCAGAAATTTTTATTTTGTACTAAATAGTTTTATCTGCTATACATATATGTATGATTGCTACAGAGCTTTGGCTGTTGTTGATAGATGCTTTTCTCCTAAAGAGAAATTGAATTATTCATGGATGATATAAATTGTTGGTTATTTTTTTCATGCATTTGTCGTAAACAGAAAAATTCTTTTTTGAAAATGTTAAAAATTCTGTGTTCAGTGCAGAAATACCTATTTAGTCTGTATAGATTTAATTGAATTTATTCACTTTTGTTCTCCCAAATACAGTGTCAACTTTAAAATCGAAGTAAGAAACGTGATTTTATTACAAGCTTACCACTATTTCCCACATGTTAATCCAAATTCCTGAAAATTATTAAAACTGCTTTGTTTTGTGAACCTTAAAAAAATAGTCAAAGCATTCTCTTTGAGAATCTCAGAAGTGTTGAACTTCTCAAACTTTTTTTTTGCACTGCTTTCTTAGGGAAAAAAAAAGTTTATATTTTTGAACCTCTTATCCCAGTTGCTTCTATCTTGTTCATTCAGATTAAAAGCAGTTTGAGACCTGTTTTCTAAAGTATGTTTATAAATTGCTTTCTGCAGGGGCATCTTGAATTGCATAAAATCTCCAAACTTTATCATAATTTGAAGAAGTGATAAAATTCTATTCTGTTTATAATCTGTTTAAACAGATGTAGAAGTCAGCTCAACACATACAGCTTTGTATTTGATGAAAATCAGAAGAGGTTTAGATAGATTAAAATGTTGATAATGTTAAGTGGCTTTCTAATCGTTGTGTTTAGTACCAAGCTCTCATTGGAATCAGTTTCAAGTGTAAGACAATATTATCTCTTATTTTCTCAGCAATCCTTTCCAAAGAAGCTTCCAATGTCTCAGTCAGTGCCTCAAATTTATATGCAGGTGAAGGAATTTATTTATGCAAGCCTTAAGTTTTCAGAGTCACTTCACCGCAGGTAAGTTTGAACTGTCAGGATAAAGTAGCTTATAACTTTAAAAATATTGTTTGCTATACTTGTTTAATGATTTACATATGTTATTTTTCATATATATTTAATCTATGATTAATATATTTATACATATGTGGATATGTATATAGTATATCATATGTGCATCGGTGAGTGTAGCTTGGTGTGGTAAGCAATTTAAAACACTGCTGGGGTTCTTTAAATAATATTGACTTGTTTGAATAATCTAGAGAATTTATTTATTTAACAAAGCATGTGAAGATTGAAAAGTATACTTTGATGCTGACCATTTCAGAAGTAATTGTTTAGCATCCCTGATTACTTCCTAATGTTTCCCTACTGAGTGCTTTGAGTTTCCTTAGCAATGATTTCTCCTGCAACAAAACGTGCTGTCTGCGTTTCACTCCCTCTCCTATCCCTCCTTTTTCTGATGAAAAACATCACAATTCACCCATTTCCTTTCCTCTTCTGGCCTTCAAAAGCTTAGTTTTAATTGCATAAAATAGAATTCAGCGATATGAAATCTGGAAGGTATTTGTGGCCTTGTCACCCACTTCTGCACTGTTAAAGATGTAAATTACTCCCTTTCACACGTTCTTAATTGATACTGTTTATAATTTACACGTACTAATGAGCACATGTTGACCTCCTTAGTAACTCATTAAAACCCACAAATTACTCTTTACGAACTGCTGTGTCAATAAACATGTCCAAAATCTAAAAATAACAGATTTAGCTTCTGTGTTGAAATTCAGTTAATGGATAATTTGGTAGGTGAAAGAGGTGTTCTGTCTGCTAGATCACAAAAGACTTGGAGTAACCAGAGTTTAAATGCACATAGAGAATATTTAGCATCAAAAGTTGCCTTTGTAGGAAAGAATTTTAAATTATTAAGTATTGCTGTCAAAGTATTGCTACATACAGCATAATTATAAAAATAATTTTTTTTTCAGTTCAACAGAAATAGATGATATGCTCAGAAAATCTACGAATTTGCTGCTTACAAGAACTCTAAGTAGTTGTTTACAGAACCTAATTAAAAAACCTCATATAGGTTTAACAGAGGTAAGTTTTGAAACACATATTCAAGACTATGGGTTTTAAAACAATCCATGCTGAAACTATTTTTGTAAATGTAGATGCACAAATCTTGACACCACAGTATGAGAAAATCAAGTGGTGTTTGTTTTAAAATTAAACATGAAAATAAGTATAAAAAGCATCAATATCTATTACATACATAGGAACAATACATTGTTGGGTCTAGCTGGGCCCAGGGATGCCTTTTGAGAGAGACATGACAATTAAAGAGTTTTGTGTTTTTTATGATTAACAGAGAGTTGCAGGAAATAAGCCAAAGACATTTACATTTCTATTTACATGCAGAGTATGATTTGTGTGTTCTGTCTAGCAATTAGTACCTTTCTTTCTCTCTATAAAAAATAGAGTGGAGTGGAATGTAAGATATACTTAAATGCATCATTCTGCAGACAGTATTGTGACTTTTAAGAGCAGTAAATATATAAAAAAAGGCACAAATTAGTGATTTTATTTCAGCAATGTATTTTCCTTTATTTTCCCTTTTTAAATTTTAAACTATCAATTGGATTTATTCCACAGGGTAGATATCTGAAATCTGTTTTTGAAATGGCGTAATTTGTATTCAAGCTTCATTATTACTCCTTAGTGGTATGTGAAAGCAAACTTGAAAACTAACAGGAAATAGGTGGTAACCTGAAATACTGAAATGCACTTCTAGTAGTGTTGTTCCTGAAAGAAGTAATAATTTACAAAATTAGATTGCAATAGCTGATATAACAAGATTTTTACAAGAATTTTTTGTTTCTTGTAGCTTGTTCAAATCATCATAAACACAACACACTTGGAGCAAGCCTGTAAATATCTTGAGGATTTTATATCTAACATTACAAATATTTCACAATTAACTGTTCACACTGCACGACTTTATGGACTTTCTACATTTAAGGTATGGTATATCTCATCCATTATATGACTATGTCTGAAAAGTTATGTACATGAAGCATTTTAAAACAAGAAGGGTGAGAGCAAAGCTGCATGTTTTCTCATCTTTGTCTCTAAAATAATTCTGAACTCTCAAGCGTTCAGTTGTAACACTGAGCAGATAAACAGTGGGTTTTTATCATATTGGTATGATCTGGAATATGTAAGTACATGAGAAGCCTCAATATTATCTTTCAAGTGCATTTTTTATTAAGTTGTGAAATGGCAGTCAAAGCTTAACTTCAACAGAAGCTTTTAATAGATTAAGCTCCAGTTTTTGTAACTTCTCCCTTTTTCTGAATGGAATCAAGCAAAACAGCTACCTTAATCTAAAATGCTTGAATCTATTTTTTTATTCTACAGTGGAATTACTTCGTGATGTATTTTCAAAGGGTGTAAGTGTTAGTGTAAAATAGTGCTCGAACTAAAATTATTCTACATTTTTAGAATTTAAACCGCAAAACAAAAGTAAAAATCATCAGGGATTCTACAGCAGCTGCAACTTGAACTTTTGGTATTTGGCGTTTTTTCCATGCACATTGAAACAAAGGAGAGTGATTTCTTGTATTTATGGGATAAAGAAAATTAATCCTATTGAGAGATTTCTATTTTCTGCAATTCATTTTATCTCTTGATGCAATATATAGCCTATCCTACTGCAGCATACCCTCTGGCATAGATGTTAAAAGGTGGGTGAGGTGGAATAAGATATCATCATTTCAAGACACTTCATATTTCCAGTTGATGGCTAATGATTCTCCCATTTGCTGTTGCTTGTTTTGCTAAGGATTTAGTGCATAAGGCAGGACAGAAAGGTTGTGGCCTAGCAACCATACTTGGTGGCCACTGCCCTCCCAACAGTTTTACTAATTTTGGTCTAGGGTGCCTGGTTTGCTTGTTGTGTACTAATAGTGCATGTGTGTCTTGGAATTTGTGTATCCATAGCTATTTTCCTCTAAGGGCAATTTATTATTGTTTTACCAATAAAACATGCATTCAAAAATACAGCCATAGTCTTTGACTTCATTAAGAGGTGAGATATTCTTTATCCTTGAATTTCATTTAATAAGTGCATTTGCATTTGCAAGTTGCATCATATTTTTTGTAGGTTGCTTATGCTGTTTAGCAGTTACGTTTAACACTCCTACAAACTAAGTTCAGTTAGAGAGATTCAATATGTGTCTGTTCTTAGTGAGTTTAACATGTATGCACTTTGGAAAAAACATGAGATAAATGTTGACAAACAGAAGGGGTTTTTTGTGTGTGTGGTTTCTCTCCTGCCTCCTTGCCTGGAGAACTTGTTAGCACAACTTTCTCCAATTATAGTAGAAAATTCTTCTCTTGTTAATCCTTTTTTCCCCCCTCTCTATTGTAATGAAAAACTGCTCACAGTTCCCCAACTGGGCCCTCACAGAGTTTGGTATGTTCTACTGTTATTAAGTTCATCTCCTGGTGGCAAATTGTGTCACCTCTATTCTTTCAGAGTGGTCAAAAACCTCCTTTTATTAGCAGCATTGGTCAGGTTTGCATTCCATGAGATGAGTTTTCACATCTACACTGTATTTTTTTAATGCAAGAAAAGACCAGAAGGCCCAATCTTGCCATTGCCAGAAAATAATTTTAATATTTAAAGGTGATATAACCACTCCACAAATGACTTAGATAAAAAAAAGAAATCCAAACCCAAAGAAAAAGAAATGGAAGCAATTTTGCTCTTAACCTAGCCAGATATATTTGCAAGACCCATAATTATAAATTGTTACAACTGAGATTTGATTGCTAATTAGAAATTTTAAATGTAGACTTGATTTTAATTGAAACTTTCTTGGTCATGGCCATCTAAAAATTGTGGATATCCACATACTCCTTTGACATGATGACAGGTTGCCAGATTCTTGCATGTTGATTTGGGGAGCTGTTCAGTGCAGGCTTTCTCAAAGTTGGTTTGGCAGTAAAAATGCTGGTTTTGGGGAATCATACTTTGATATTTATTTATGTCAGGACCCCATACTTTCTTGTTTACTCCTGAGGTGCCTCTCAGCCTAGAGCCTGTCTGAAGACTAAATTTGGCACACTCAATGTGAGGACACCTTTAAGCTCAGATAAATAACAATATTTTTATTTTTACTTTTTGTGTTTCTTATTTACGCTTTTCTCAAATGCCTTTTTTTTGCATTGCTTTCTTCTAAAGGAAAGTAGTGATGGGAGTTTTATCTGCTTTTCTGTTGCTTCAGTATATCTAGCCTATTTTTACCCTCTACAAACCTTAAGCAACTGATACATTTGGTTTAAATCGGATATCTTACTTGAATTATTTCTCCTCATTTCTCCTGAATTATTACTTCTCATAGCAGTGAAGAAAATTTTATGTTAAGCCCAAATTAGAATGATACTCAATATCTTTAAACTCCAGGCTGGCACAGCTTTGCAGCAACACACACACACAGGCATCTGCACATAGATCCCGTTGCATCTCTGAGGATGTCCCCTGTACAGATGGGGCAGAGCCAGCATTGTAAACTCAGTTCACAGTAAATGCAGGACTTTGCTGTTCCAAAAAGCAGAATCCAGGGTGTGGCAGAACAAAAGTAGGAGCAATTAGGGGAGTGCTCTACATGGTGTGTGATGATCAGGATATTTAAAGGAGGATGAAAAATTATGAGTATTTTTCAGATGTGCAGCTCTAAGACAATAATTACATAAAAATCATATGATTGCTTGAGCTCTGTCCGTAAAAGACAAAATTACTATTTTACTATATTACTAGATATATTACTAGATTTTTTTTAGTATGACTAGATTCTTTAAATTATTACTAGATATATTACTAGATTTACTAATCTTTTACTATTTTCTTTGTAAAAGAAAAATCAACTTTGTGTCAGGGTTGATAAATTTTGTAAGGCTGAATTAAAGGTGGTTGTTGTGAAGAAAATAAACGAATTGTTTTGTTTTCAAATTAACCTAATTTGTCTGAAAACTTTGATTATTCTGTAAACACATAGTGTTATACACACTCATAGTATGCATTATGGGAGTGTTTTAAAAGCCACAGCCTCAGATGTAAGAAGACATTTAAAATACTAATTTCAATAAAATATTTTTTAATCTAAGAAAAACACAAGACTTCAGTTTTGTTGATGGATGTAATTTTATCTGCATTTAAATATATTTTAGAATTCTGACAAGCGTTGCACACTTTTTTTTTCAGGATGCGAGACATGCTGCAGAAGGAGAAATATATACAAAACTTAACCAAAAAATAGATGAATTTATTCAGATTGCTGATTATGATTGGACAATGTCTGAATCAGATGGAAGAGCCAGTGGATACTTAATGGACCTAATTAACTTTTTAAGAAGCACGTTTCAAGTTTTTACTCATTTACCTGTAAGTGTTCAAAATTAAGTTTAATTTCAAACTATTTGAACATAATTTTATTTTAAATAGTGATGTTTGAACCAAAGGTTCTGGTTTTTGGTATGTGAACATGCTGACAGATAAATTTTAAAGTTTTTCTCAATGCAGAGATATTGTCAGATGTGTATCACTGTGTTGGTGGCGTTTACCCATCAGAATATTTAAAAAATACTTTCAAATACTTTAGTCTAAATATTATTACCAGCAACGAATTTAAAAATAGTATAAGAGCTCATGCAGCTTTCTAGAGCCTTTTTGGTTAACCATCTTGGTTTTGTGTGTGCATGCGTTGGTTCAAAAAATGCAGAATTGGTGTAAATCCTGCATTTGTGCATAAGGTTATGAAGGTCTTGTATTCTCCAGAGTTTTTAACTAAATATTTTTGATCATACAAAGTTATTTGATTCTAGGTAACAGAGCTTCATTTAATGAATCCTTGTTCATATTCTAATATATCCTGTGTTATTTTGTCCCAGGAAAAAGGGTACTGTTAACCTGTCTTATGTATGAATTTTTACATTCTGTTGTCTGATTTCCCCTTGCTTTCAGATTAAAAAGACTCTTTCTAATTTGGCTTATCATCAGAATGGTTTATAGCTTTATAGGTCTGGAGTAACTTCAATAAGTAATTCAAGCTACATCCGCTTTTTATCAGCTTGTCTTGGTTGTTACAGTCACACTGATGTCCAAGTGCTTTGCCCACCTGCAATGCTTATAAAGAATAAGTTCTCAATGCATAGGATGTTTTGAGGCTCCTGACTGAAAGAAAAAATTTCTTTATATGCACAACAAGATGTTGAAGTTGCTGGCATAGCAGGCTTAGCTTCTAGATCTTACACAGAGACACTGATTCTTCAGTGTCCTGTTCTTTTAACTGACTCAAAGACAAAGCCCACTCAGAATGTATCATGTGATACTGATGTGAATGTGTCATGTGAGGCATGTGCTTCTGTGCCAAATCAGTGGGGCGTTTTTTGATAAAGAATAGCAAGTTTGTTAGATAGTGTAATTCATTGTAATTTAGTATACAAAGCAGTGTGAACAAATGGCACTGCTCCTCAATGGCCATATGCATATGGCATTCAAGGGATGTGAAATTTGTAGAGGAGGATGTACAGAAGTCTGTCATGAATGCATGTTGCTAAGTGGCTGTTCAGAAATGAGCCACAGACAAAATGCAGTAATGTGTTAAGAGGAATGCAAAGAAGCAGCTGTGGCCATTAGGACTTAAGAAGTGTGGAAGGTATGGAATTATGTGCCTAGGGGTACAAGTCAGCCTTTGGAGAAAGCTAGTTTCTGTAGAGAGGTTATTCTGTAATTTCAAACTCTGCTCAGGTAACAGGCAGGGTGTAGAACTGTATGGACAAGTAGTCTGCTGTGGCAAGAGGTTTCTTGTAATTTTTTACTTATCCTGCATCTCATTCCCTATCCTATCTTGGCCAATTGTAGAAACATACAGGCCTGAGAATGTTGTGTGTGAGCTGTGGAGTTTATATGAACATGTGTGCACTCTATGGTGATTCTGGTTAGATTTGTACTAGAAAGTTATTTTTGTTGAGCGAAAATTTATAGTAAAAGTGTTCTCCAAGCTTAGCCCACAGCCAGGTTCTATAACTCATTAAAATAGTAAGTACTTTAGAGTCATAAACTAAGCTAGATTTTCACATACTGTAATTAAGGTTTGTAATAGTTTTAGAATTAATTTTCATTAATGAATTATTACACTAATGTCACTGTGTCGTTTCCATAATGGCTTTTGTATGACTGGCAGAAACATTCCGCTGCTCAAAATACTTTATCAGAACCTTTTCTGGAATTAGAAGTCAAAGAAAAAATTCCTAGCACACTGGCCATAATTCTAATAAGGAAAAGAGTGGGACAAGGAGAGAGGGCTCTTCTCTTCTACCTTTGCATAGCCAATTGAGTTAGAGGGCATTGGGCTAGGACTGGGGACACTAGTTGTCCACATTAGTTCTTTGTTGTCACACTCCACGGTCACTGACTTTCTCTTTAGTATTGTTTCACACACTGTTCTGCCTGTAGAAGTGTTATAATATGTTCTTTAAATTTTTTTTTGGTGCTGTTATTGGGCTCCTGTCATCAGAACCTTGTTTTATTTTTGCTGTATGTATAAGCTGTGTAAATACACAGGGATGTGTCTCCCTTTGTGCTTTCATGTGGGGCTGTACTGAAGTATTTCTGTACCAATATAGGCAAAACTTTTCAGAAATGCATCTTATGTTGTGTATCTGTTGTATGCAATTTATATTATTTTCATTGGAATATTGGCACTCTAAATCAGGTAGACCATGAACTGTACTGAATTTACACACAAAGGGACATAAGTTAGTCAGGGTCTGATATCTCTGTTGAATCACTGAAAATGTCTTGTGTCTCCAAAGCTTTTTTTCCCTCTTAAGCTTTGCAGGTTAGTTTTCTCCTCTGTGTTTGTTTGCTGTACTTAAGAAACAATTTTGGAAAAGAAAACAGCTTTCTTCCGATGGGTTGTGTTATATTTAGATTGTTACTATCCTGAGACATTTTAAGTCTTGCTTAAACAAAATATGTTAATAACATGCAGATAGCTTCTGTAAGCCGAAATGGTAAACATGGCATTTATTTTTTAACCTCAGACTTTTGAAGTAGATTCTTTCTTGTAATGAAAAGTTTCTGGAAAGGCATTTCAACAGACACTTCATAATTTGAAGTTTGCTACTTTGATATTTTGGCATACAGTTCCTTATTACAGAAAAACATATTATTGCCAACTTAGTATTATTTAAGTTATAATCTCTTTGTTACACTTCAACGAAATACTATAGAAGTTCAGAGGTTTTAAAAAAAATATTATGTAGCTATAATTGTTCTTTTTGTAAGCTTTTTCTTATCTTTTATTGCTACCAATTTTTTTTTTTTTGAAGTTGACAGTACATCTTAATTTTTTTGTTTTGACTGCCTTACTGGTTTCCTTCTCAGCATAACAACAATGACCATGCAGCAATGTCGGTAAGTAGATGCAAGATGAAGAAAAAGCATGTGAACGGAAAAACTATGAACTGCCTGCAGGCTTATTGCTTCAATTTTTAATCATTTAATAAAAAGACCCTTTCTGTTTTGCTGATAACTTGCTGTGTACCTTGTGTGGATGCATGCAGGGATCAGGTTAATGACTAACATTGGGCTTTCATACACTGGGACAGACAGCAGGAGTCCTAAAAACCTTGCAGAAGGTTGATGGGGTGTGCCTTGCATCCCAAATGAGGTAATTTAGAGACTGAGACCTCTTGTAAGAGAGGTCAGGTGTCAAAATACAGCTATTGGACATGCATACAGAATTAGGATAGAGTGATATAGCTGAATAAAGAATCAGTGAAAGTTCCATCGTTCCTCTAACATTTGTCTGGGATCAAGGGAATGTGTATGCTGCTGTTCTTTATTTGCTTTTTAAATTTTTTTAAAAAGCTGATGAATTTCATTTCAGAGTTTTCCCATCCCCTGTTTATTTTCAGGTTGTAATTTTTTTTCACATGAGGAATTTATTTTGATTTGGCCTAAGCGTTGCCGTGATAATGAAAGTGATGAACTTAATATTACTAAATTATTAAAACCTGGATAATAGATCTAGCAGTGGGCTCCCAAGTTATTAGGAGCCTAGAGCACAAGCTACAAGTGGAGGTGTAGAGAGGTGGAATATTTAGTCTGTTAAAGAGAAGGCTGAGAAGAGATCCAGTGGCAGCCAACAACCTCTTGAAGAACAAATACAAAACTGATGGAGCCAAACTTCTTGGTTGGACTGACAAATTCAGAGCTGGCTGTGGTTCCAGGCAGAAGCTTGGGAGGTGGAGCTTTGGTATTAGGGGGAAAATGTGCTTGAAGAGAACAGTTCAGTGTTGATGGAGATTGCACAGAGGCTGCTGAATTCCCATCTTCAGTTACTTTGAAGAGTCTGCAGGAAAAAAGGTCAATGGACCTGTAGTAGTGTTGGCTACAGTGCTCCATGTAGAAGGTAGGACTAGGTGGCAATGGTGGTTCATTCCAATCAACACTTCCATAATTTCCAATGTTCAGCATCCAGGTGAACTGTCAAGCTAATAGGTGTCATGAGCTCTGTGTTTTGTGTAGAAATATTTCCTGTTGGTATTGTATAGGTCTCAGGCTGCTGGTTATTTCATGATTGAGGACTAGCAGAATTTCAGCAACATAGAAGACAGAAGCTGTGTGGCTTTTGGAAGGTTATAATTGGAAAGTCATGCAGTATTTAATAGTTCTGTTTTCTGAATTCACAAGAATTTAGTCTTTTACATTTACGTCCCATTTTAAGTTCATCTTGCAGTTCATAGTGCCATTAGATTCTTTAAATCAAAAAGCAAATTAAAATTTCAGTGTACTTCTTTTAGTGTCGTGAAATAAATTGGATAATCAAATTTCTTATTAAGGAACTACCTTTTTTAGTTTTATTTTGAAGAGTTAGGGAAAAAGTTACCTTTTATTTCCAGATCAGTTAACTTGAAATTATAGTGGGTCTGTATGTAAATGGTTTTAATCTAAATTTAGAATTAGCTGCAATTTTATTTTAGATATGTGCCTTGTCAATGCAAAGTTGGAAAAGAGTGGCCATTGAAAAGAGACTGTTGCAAATTAAATTAGGTATTTTTAATTGTTTCAGTAGCATTTGGGGCAGAGACTTGAAGTAAAATTGATCCTTAAAAATTCCATTCATGTTTTTAGTATATTTGTATTCTATCAGTAGTTCAAAAGCTGGAGTTTTTAACCTTGAGTGATAAAATTTGTATGTTTAATTTATTTGCATTTTCAGAAAGAATAACATGATGTTATTTCATATTGCTAAATAATTCTTCACCTTAGCATCTTAGATTAATGGAAAAGTTTTGTTATTTTCTTTTTATGCTGAGGATGGCAGTTTGTGTTATTTTATTGTTTCTGTGATTGGCAGCAAAAGCCTAATTTCACAGCTTGCACTGAGAGTGCAGGGGTGGTGGTTTTCTGCAGCTATATTCAAAAACTGTCAATCAAACAGCCTCCACAGGCTACTTAGAGAATGGGTTTTCTTACAGACTTCTCCAACTGCTGCTTCATGCTGTCCTTGATTGGCACAGCCTGGCAGGGAGGATGGATGAATCTGTCACTGGCTGGTTAATTGTGTTGCTGGTCTCAGCCTGACATCAGGTCTTTGACTCCTAAGTGGCTCAATACAAAACAAATTAGCAGATTGTAGTCATATTTCTCATTCTATATGCTTTGACTTTGTTGAATGCAGTCCATAAATCATATTGACTGACACCACAGTGAATGATGAAAGCTGCTTTTGAGACAGCTAGCATGGGTTTTAGAAAGCAGCACCGCGAAGGTGCCGTGGAAGGATGCATATGGCTGACCCTTTGGGAATTTCCTAGGAGCCAAATGTCTCTTTACTACAATTGTTCTTGGGAGAAAAGCTTTTGGGTCCTAATAAAAAAGGATTTAATATGTCAGCAGATTCTCTTTACAAGCTCCTTTGAAATATAAGAAGTTTGTCTAAGGGTTTTCTCTTTTTACAAACTTGTATTTCAGCAAAATGTGAAGGCTGGGTGAAAAAACAGTTGCCTTTAACACTGTTAGCAGGTGTTTTTGTGTATAGAATAGGGTCCTTGTTTCCTAAACTTTACACTGATTGAGTGGAAGAATAGGTTTTGTAGATAGGAGCAATTAGCATAGGCACAGCAGAGACAATAGTAGTGTCTCCAAATGGGAGGCAACTGGGGCGAATGTGAGAAGCCTGCTGAATTTCTGCATGCTGTTGAATATAGGTATTTAATTGCTAGATAACCATGGCCATCCCCACCCCCTTAAATAATAATAGTAATTTTAAAAGCAAAGATAACAAACATAAAGGCCGTTTTAAAATTAACTGACATTTGTTCAATCCTGAAAAATAAGTGGTTTTGCTATGTTCACAAATCCTTGTATTTCCTCTTCAAAATGCTTTATGAAAAATTGGCAAGGAATTGATGATGTGGTAGATGTTGGAAATTTGGAGATGGATTTTTAGCTATATCCTATTTTTCAAACACAAATAGTAATTTCATTCTTTTCTGGGTATCATACATCCAGTGTATTTTGAACTGGGAAGCACTGAATTTTGAAGAGGATAACAGTATAGTTCACATTTCTCTTAGTTAAAATTCAGTATTTTGATCGATATGTGTAGCTTTACTTTTTCTCTAAATTTGAGAATATTAAGTGATTTTTATTAAGTATCAACTGTGTATAGTTAACTTTGTAGTATTTGTGTCGTTTGAACAATAAGCCTGTAGTTCAAGTTACATAGTTGGAAATAGTTTATATGTTAGGATGTTTCCATTTTATGAAACTTTAAAATCAACATTAAATGTACATGTATTGATACTTACTTGAAGTCCAAGTGGCTTTAGCTGTGTCATTTCTGTATTGTAACCATTATCCTGTGCTCCAGTACTATTGATATTTGCCAGATTGTAACAATTAACTACACATACTTGTTAGAAATATAAAATTCTGTCATTTATTTAAGATAATGGAGGAGTATACATTGTTTCCATATGAAATAAACTGAACTTCAAAATTTTTCATGACAACCTATTAATCTGGTTGAACTTTTATTACATTATAGTGGCAGCATAAATAGGACATGGAGCTGATTTGATGGAGCAGTACATTAAACAGAGATGCACTAGTTGTTCCATTAAATCAAAATGACATTTCCATTAAGTATTTCAAACGCACTACACTGTAATTACATGAACTGTGGCCCATTTAGTCCCCTTCTCACCTCCCTTTTTCCTTCCTTTTTTGCCTATTCTTTTTTTCTTCTTTTTCCCTCATTCATATTGATATTGTTCTGCTTGGGGAATAGAGCTGCATGTCTCCCAATATAATTGCTCTCGGGTTTGGGAGACTTTTAAGCATGCTGTTCTTGCATTGTTTCTTACATTCTTTGTTGTCAGTTCATCTATTTTGCTCAAATATGTTATTTGCTTTTCTGAGATTTTCAATTAAGAAACTGACATGTCATTTTAGATAAAAAGCTCCTTACAGTTCAAGGTGTCCTAATGTTAAAAAAGAATTAGCAACAGCCATTTAATGTTTCAGTGTGAACATGAGGAGAGTTGAAGGCTTTCTGTTGTATGAACTATATTTTAATTACCTGTTAACAAATAATGGATTCTTAAAGCATTAAGTACCTGGGGCCAAATTTGCTTTCTGTTATGAAAATTTTCTGCACATGAAAATTCAATTATCTTAGCAAGTTGACTTATTAAGGACATGATCTGGCTCTTCAGATGCTGGAGCAGAACTTTGCAAACTTTTTGGGATAGCGAACTGTCCATTGTAGTTGTTCATTACTTATATGTGTTTCTGGGAGTCAACACTGAATTGATCAACCTGACTCTGTAGAAAGCAGCTGGAGAACCATGAGAAAAAGGTGACATCACTGTACTGATGGATAGAAGTAAAACAATAGTGGCGTGTGCTCCAGTAGCTCTGCTATGTTGTTATGAT
Source organism: Sturnus vulgaris (assembly GCF_052056855.1). NCBI lineage: Eukaryota > Metazoa > Chordata > Aves > Passeriformes > Sturnidae > Sturnus > Sturnus vulgaris. Next base: position 22,612,736 of record NC_142250.1, on the reverse strand, counting down.
TTCTTTTGTGTAATTGTGTTGTTACCTTTGTTTCAATATCATTGTAACATATACATCAGTTGAAAAGAGTGGTTTCAGTACAATAAACTACAGAGATTCATATAGTTGCATTTGACACCCAAGTTCACCCTGTTTTAAAAGATGGCAGTGCTGTGAATAGGATGGTGCCATCTGGTTTGGTATCTGGTCTCAAGTGGTTTTTGTAACTTTTAGGTAGAATGAATTTTGTTATCTTTACATTTTTCTGTACTAAATTTTAAATAATTTATTTAGGTTAATGTCTGACTTTGTGTTTTGTTTTTTGATCTTGTGTTGGGAATATTGTCTCAATTACATGTAGACAATAGAGAGCAATATTGCCAGCTAGGCTGTGATTGAAAATCATTTCTATTTTGTACAGCAGAGGGTTACATTTCATTTTGCAAGTAGATGATCACTGACAGCACTGATTTATTAAGCACCTGAGATGGTGGATAGGCATGAATTTTTAAAATAATTTAGAAACGAACTTTGAGGTGAAATCTGCACAGTTAAACTACCAACAATTAGCACAAGCTCTTACAAGAAATGCCCCAAACAATTGCAATCATTTTGGTTTATATAAAGTTGATTTTTAACAAATTTGCTATTGTTAAAAATATGCAGCATGTTGATTTTCATTACATTCTTGCTTTCATTCTCTTTGGGTTAAAAATATTTAAATAAATCCACAAAGCTGTTCATATGCTTCAGCAACTTTAATTGTCATTGTTTTGGAAATGTCCTTGTTTTCATGAAGGCTGTTGGATTGCTGGAAGAAATTCAATAATTGTTTTAATATCTATTTAATCTAGTTCTCTGTTTGATCTAATAGAAACAAATCTAATAGGTTAAAGAAATAACAGAAAGTGTGATCTCTCTCCTTCTAATCTAAGTTTTGTATCATTAAGACTTACAATGTATATTAAAATCAAATCAGATGAGCAATTCTTTAGTGAGGTATCATTTATTTCTATTGTAAAACTTGTTGCTTTTTCTACTAGGGAAAAGTGGCCCAGACAGCTTGCATGTCAGCCTGCCAGCACCTTTCAATGTCTCTAATGCAGATGCTACTGGACAGTGAATTAAAACAAATAAGCATGGGAGCAATTCAGCAGTTTAATTTAGATGTGATACAGTGTGAATGTAAGTATATATTCCCATCTGTATTGGTCTTAACATTGAAAACAATTATTTAGTGTAAGCTATATATATATATGGTGATCCTTCTCCGTAATCTACTAGAACTTTGTCTTTTATTAAAAAAAACAGCATTACACTACATCTTCTTGTAAAAGTATTTGTGAGTGAGTATTTTGGCATTCCTGGGAAATTTTTTAAACAAAAGTTTTAACTAAAATACCTAAATTGAAACATACATTGTTGTTACTCCTAATGGGATCATAATCACTATATGCAGTAAAGATTTAGTTTAGTACAAAATTGCCCAGAACTACTACATAGATATTACATTTTAATGGTTAAGAAAAAGAGATCGAATGTCTATGAAATTTTAATGTTTCCTGTTGAGTTCATCTATTATGATACAAATTTAAAATGAGCTGTTACATAGGGTTTCTCCAGCCCTAGAACTGCTACTGCCTTCCTGTGCAGAATCATAGTACTCACTTAGTAAACATCAGATGTTGTTTTATTGTCACTGTTCAAAATATGGTATCAGAATTGTTTTATAAAGTGGTTCAATACAGCACTGAAGGCAGGATTAATTACCTCATGTTTTGCATGGAGCTGATGCTTCAAGGTGAGCTGCTAATCTGTAAAAAGAAAGTTCCATGAATAGGTGTTAGGAATGGTTTTATAGTTGATGCCTGAGATACAGTGGAAAGGCTCAGTAGAGATTTTTTTCAATGTGTATTTTCAGATTCTTCTGCTCTGTGTTTGTTTTGCTTTTTTTGTTTTTTTTTTCAAAGTATCTTTCCTGTTATGTGTTTGAAGCCTAGGTCTTAATGATTTTGGTGACAGCTGTAAAATGGGGCAGTTGTACAAGTCATATCCCGAGGCTTTTAGTTTGGATACATGAAAAAAATTTATGATTACTGCATTAGAAGCCATCTATGGGAAACTGAAAATTTAATTTCAAGCAATTTGGTTAGCCTCACAGAAGGCTCTTGTGGGAGTTGAGAGACAGACTTAGGGGGCATTTTTGACATTTTAACCATATACTTGTCTTTCCTTCTCCTGCCTTATTTGTTACATTCCAGCTGAGCTCAGTAACAGGTAGAGCAGACGTCTTTCTGACAGTCCCTCACTGTCCAGCCTTAAGGCCTTTCAGGGCATGGAACAAACTGACAGGACTATCAGGGTCAAATTGATAGAATATTTGTGATTGTGACATTAAAATTCTGTGATTGTACAAGTTGACCAAACAGGTCATGGTTTGACTTTTCTTACTTTTAGTATGTTTGATGTTGCAGATTTAATAGGGTGCTTTTCAGGTAGGTACATAGGAGTGTGTTTGTGCATTTGTGTAGTTTCCTAGATGTAAAAATGATACCAGTTGTTAAAAGAGAAATTGTACAGTATTCATAATATTGACATCATCCATCTTAACAGGCTGAATTAATGCAAGCACTAAACCATCATGTGCCTTCTGAACAAATAGTGTAACAGTGAAGAAAACTTGTCCAATACAGTATTATTCTAATATTTAAAATTTCAGCTGTGAACAACACAGTACCTCACTACTTTCTGTCGATTACCAGTGCCCTGTTTCACCCTGCGATTTCTCTCAGTACAGGGGATAAAATCCATGACTTACAGGTGACTTTCACAATATGAACTGTATGTTCACAGCAAAGAAGGGAGAAGTTCCAATGTTTCCAGCTGTCATCTGGTCTTTGGGTTGTTTTCAGAGCTTTTTTTTCTCAGGCAAAGGCTGATATGTGCCCTGATTAGTGTAATCCTATTTTCTGTTACCATTCTGTCTACCATCTTTGGTTGATGCACAGCAGAAACTTTAAACAGTGAAGAAATCTTAGTAGAGTTTTATTTGATCTAAAATGATAACATTTCATTATTTTAAAAGGTTTTTCATATGTAGCAGTTATTCTGAGTATATAGCATGGGCAGGACATACCAAAACTTTGGCCAAAATAAGGTTTCTGAAAAACTGAAAAATGCATCCTTGCACCACTGTCTAATTTCTAGCATGGGCTGTACAACTGCTAATAGAATGAACTTTCTTTCTTCCTTTGTGAAAAACTTTTAAAGCATATTAGAAAAAAAATTGGTTTTGCACAGAAACCCTTTGAGTAGTTGAAATACAATTATGGAAGCTTGTCAGAATAGTGTGTTGCAACAAACCACATTTTACATCTGTGGAATAAAGGAGTGACACAAGATTTTGCTCAGATTGCTTTGCTGGTGTGGTTTCATTCATAAGGTCCATCACAGGCACATTCCAGGCCTCACTGTGATGCCTGTGATTTATGTTCTTGCTCATCACCCTCCCCCAGCTTTATTCTTTGATGCTTTGGGATTAATGGATACGACAGTGACATTTCAATTAGTGCTTAGAGTGTGCGAATAATTCACAACTGTTGGGAATTTTCTACTGTATTGTATTAATGGGTTTGACATTTTACTTAATGGAGTATACTCAGATGAATTTTGAACTAAGACTTTAGATGGCATGTAGAAAGTTATTAATATCTGAAGGTAAACTTTTAAAAATTCTTGTTAATATTGTAGAATTTTTTTCTGATCTTTAACATTATAATTTTATTCTTTCTGATATGAACTGGGGAGATCTAAATAAAATCAGAAAAATTGTGATAACTTATTAGTTCTTTTCGTTTCTGTTAAAAAGCAATCAACAGTCCAAACAACAACCCAGCAATCTGTCAAAGTCAGTAAGTGCTCTTCTTAGTGGCAAAGGATAGGTAGAATGATAAGTGGACTTCCAAGAAAGGAAGGTGGAAGGGGAGGAGGTTAGCTGGTGGTGAGCTGGGAGTGTTGTTATCCTGCACTAAAATTTCATACAATGGACTACCTATAATAGTTAACTTCAAAAAGCAGAGCAGAAAATCTGGAAATATCTGATATTTTTGCTCAAGAATAATGATAGCATCAGGTGGTCTTATCTCATGATTTGTGAGGGGAAAAAAAGTCATCGTCATCTTGCTCTTCTTCTAGCAGGTTTTTTTTTTTTCTGTCCAAACATTACAAAATACTTCAGTTTTATTTCAGTTTGTCCTGTTCTAATCAAAGTATTTCTCTACTTCCTCTGAAAATTTTATAACCTAGAGCAATGTTTTACCCCTGTATTTTGTACCATTCTTTCTCCGTGGTTATTTTCACTAGGATGCTTGAGATTCCTGAAGCACTGTTCAGAAAATAGAATGTACTAAGTCTCATTGAATAAAATCCAAAGAGTAGTCTTTTGCTTCAGTATTACATTTGGGTTCCCCAAGGAAGGAGATGAGTTGGGAAGGGGGTGTTTGCTATTTCTTGAAGATGAAATTCAAATGTGGATTACTGTGTCTCACTTTATAGGAAGAAAGGTGTACATAATAAAAATGAGCTTTTCAGAGACACCATCCAGATATACTTAGCTTACATCAGCTTCTTATTAAGGTATTAGAACTTGTCTGAAGTCATAATTGTTGGAAGAGCTAAATGGTTTTTTTAATGTGTTTTAACATAGATGAGTTGTGAGGTAGGATTAGTTAACAGAATGAAATATGGGTGAGTGGGCATCCTTCTTCACCCGGATGTGAAAGGGTGAAAAGGTTTTGGGTCTTGCCTATAAACAAGCAAGGGTTGGTGGAGAGTTAGTGCAAAGCTGGGTGCTGTGTATTTTGCTGATCAGCCCTGTGTGTGTGGCTTCCTGACAGTCCCTCCTTTCACCTGCTGCATGGAGAGCAGCAGTGTCCAAGAGCAAGTGACATCCTCACCACAGTGTTCTCTGCTGAGCACACACAGCAGTAGTGTCCAGTGGGCATGCCAGAAGCTGAGGAACCCAGATCCTGTTTTTCCTTGAAAAGGCACCATGTTCTTGTGTGGAGGCCCTGGCTTTACCTGCCTCCTCTCCCATCTGGGCACTCAGGTTAACTTCACTCGCTGAGGCCATCCTTCATCTGCTGCTCACATATGGCAGCACGGGCGGGACAGGAAGCAGCCAGACCTCGCTGGCACTGGGGGCTGCTGCCTGGCCAGCTGGCAGCTCCCTCAGCAAGGCTCCCTCCAGGCGTGTTTGAACAGCTGGAGCATCCAACAGGGCTGCAAAGTGGCTGAGGCAGCTGAGATAGTCACCTGATTCTCTGCTCTTCCTTTAAAAATACTTCTATAGCTTTGCTGTCCTGCCTGTGAATCAATGCTATGAGGCTGGAGTTAAACTGTCCTAATATAGCTTTTGATTCAAAGTCTGGACTCTGGATTTTAATTTCTAACAGTGAGAAGCAAAAATATTTGTCAACAATTAGATATTGAATTCCCAAACCAACAGAGGGGCACCAAATATGGGATTTTGAGACAATAAAATTTAGAGACCTGTTAATAAATCTAGAATTGTGTAGAAATTCAGTGCAATTTACAATTAAAGATGTCTTAAATTCCATTTAGTAGATAAGTAGCCTTTATCTTAAGATCTCCATTAATACTTATATATGTAAATGTCAATTCTCATATATCCTATATACAAAATGTAATTATAAGATCAAAACAAAATATTCAAAAGAAAATGGACTGAAGTAATCTTTACAATATTTATATTCACCAGTATAATTTATGTGTTACCTCCCAGCCTGTTTTTGTATTACTACATACATATTTGTTTCATTCAATCCTATCTTCTTTATATTGCTAAACTGCCTGTTACAGGAAGTATGTTGATATTGTATTGAGGACCCACATGTTTCTTGTTCTATATACACAGTATCAGCAAAGCAGAGGAAGAGAAGAGGTTAACAAAAACCTTGTGAATACCAGATTCATATAATGTATATTTTCAGCTGATTTTTCCCAAACATTTGAGTTTTTGATTCAAACCGCCAAACAGCCAGTGAGTGACAGTTTAATAGCGATCTTTGCATTTCATTCTCCTATATTATAAAATTCCAGAATGCTTTTATGCACATTAAGCCAAACAAACCAACCAGCCCCCTACCCCTGCAAATCCTCTTTAAGCCTAGAATGATTGTAGGGGGTGAATATTTTAAAAGATGTATATATGACAGTGTTTCATTACTATCTAGAAAAGGGCCCTTAGGACAAAGACACTAAGAATGTTAATCCTGTTCTTATATCTTCCTAATATGCTGTGCAGTAGAAAATATTTAATTAGCTTTGTAAAATTGTTAGCAAAACTTAAAAGCCCTACGCTGAGGGCGGAGGGGGAACTGTCGGACTGTTACCATAAGTAGATTATCTTTTTGCCCTCTGAACTCGTAAAATTATAATAATGGAATAAATTCTATTGTAGTCACCTGTCACAGTGTCCAAATGTGAGAGTAAATGTTTGTGCTATAATGAGTGTCCCTAATGTTGTAAATGCATTCATAATATAAAACTGTAGCTTAAGAGAATAAAGCTTATACAACAATTAAGTTTGGTACGTTGTGTACTTCTTGTTCTATGGCTGCAATGGAAGTAGGCATTATGTAGAGAAACAAAGTTATTCTGCATTATTTAATAGGATAAATTCCAAACTCTCTTAGCCTGATGAGCACACAAAAGATGCAAATATTTGCCCTGTGGCATGTAAGAGTATTCTGCTGTAGGAAGATATCTCCCGAAGTATAAAGTGCCAAAAGCTAGCTGAAAAGACTTTCTGAAGGCCACACTTTCCAGTTATATTTACTTTTCAGTTCTGCAACCCTTTTTTTACCATTGATCTTCTTTCTCCCAGTGCTAGCTACAGTTGTGGAGTGGGTGGAAGAGCTGAGATTCTGGTGGGGAAGCTGGTCACCGTGTGCTGTATAGGAACAGAAAATCAGGATCAGATCAGATGATAAACTCTGGGTTTGGCTGACCTCAGAGCCCAGCTCTGCTGTCCTTAAGAAAGGGTATTGCTAGTGACCATGGAATCCCTGCAGCCATGTAGACACACAGGCCTTTAGCCCAGGTGGTTCAGAAGGGTGCCTAAGGCTCCTAGGTTTGGGCATCTTTGCAATTCTGCAGGTTGGTGATTGTACAGGTTGTTTTATCTTTGCTGGTTTAAGGAGTTTATTATGAGAAAACTCTCCCTATAAAATACTGAGTATAAAGTATGTTTTTTCTACTGTTTTTTAGCTTTTTTTTTTTGTTTTTTTAAAGGCTTGTTTGTGGTCATTTAAAATTCCCTGAAAACACCTCTAGCAAGTTGGTGTTACTTGTAAAATGGGAAGACCGGACAGTTTAGCATTCACTTGAATACAGTAATCAGTGAGCATTTGCCAATGTTACCAGTACTTGTCTGTGACATTACTGTGGTCTCCCTAACGCATTTGATTGCTACTTTTTATTTCTTTAGTTGATAAACAATGAAGTTGCATTGTAGTTGAATTAATTCTCTTATTACATGACTCTCATAAAATAACTTTTGCACTAGCGTAATACAAATAATAAATTCTGCTTATACTGGTAAAGCTGCTACTCTAATACTATATCCATCTATTACTAAGCTATTTTAAGTATTCTGAGATAGTCCTAGTAGCCTTTATCTAAAATTTTGTTCCATATAGTCATTTTTAGACTTGTGAAATAGTCAGTCTGAATTCACTAGTCTGCTTTAAGTTGAAACCATACTTTCAGAAGTTAATGTTTGAGGCCATTATTTTACCATCGTGCTAGCTCAGTGGTTTTCTGTATTTTTACCTCCACATAATCCACATTTTCTGACTAGCCATTTAAAAAAATGTATTAAGGATTTCATATTACTTCTAAATGTTAGTATTAAGGACAGTAGAGTTTAGCATTGGGTCTGGAAATTGGATACATGTGTTTTGTTTCTTCTACCGTTGACCAGACTTGGAAAAAAAAAAATTTACCTTTCACTGCTTCAGATGATGCTTCTCTAAAGCTGTTGCAGTAGTATCTACTTTGTTTTGTTGAGAACTCTACCCGAAGGGTGTAAGAAAAATACTCTTAAGTTATTTTGAACTAAGATACCTATCTGAGTGAGGATGTGAGGCAGTAAGTAGTTGTTTGTCTTTGTTATTAACTTGTGACTGGGATAATAACAACAAAAAGTGTATTTATTTTTAAGGTTAACAACAGTTGATCTTTTCCTTATTTAAATAAATAGCTGACTTTCTTTCACTAACCATGTTGCCATTTTTTGTATTATGAATATATTTTTGCCTGCCAATTTTGACAGCCAGTTTTGGGTTCCAAATGAGCAGAAGTTCATTACTAATAAGCAGGCTAAAAGGCATGAGCAGGCATTTCACCTCTGCTCTGGCTGTGGCACATAGGGCTTTCTACCCATTGTCTACACATGAAACTAAGTCCCACCTTATTGTTTGTCCTTTAATACTGTTTGGCTGGAGGTGGAAGTTTTATAGCATGGATGCTGTAACAAAGGCAGATGTTTGAAAATACATTGACAGCCATGGAATTGGTATTATTTTGAAATTCTTCAGTAATCATGCACCTCAGGCTAAAAAATATCTTGGTTTCTGTGGTCGTAACATTACTACTGGGTTAGAACTTTAAGCAAAATTTCTAATAACACTTCTAAAAGTATTATTCTTTAGGATTATTGGAAAAACTGTCAAAAGGTTGTTTGTTGGTTTGTGTGGTTTTAATCTCTGTGAGTTATTAAACTAGTCCTATGAAACTCTGCTACCTAGCATTTATATTGCATAGAACTTGATTTTTCTGTTAGATTTTAAAAAAAAATCTACATCCGTAATATTTTAACCTTTTTTTTGCAGTGTTTGCTAGTTCTGAGCCTGTGCCAGGATTCCAGGGAGACACCCTGCAGTTAGCTTTCATCGACCTCAGACAAGTAAGACACTAGTTGGTGTTTTTTATCCTACTAATTTCCCCTTCTGACCAGTGCTGAAGTTATTAAATTCAAGAACCTTTCATGTTTTTGCATTCCCATGTAATTAGTTGTGAAAAGTAGTTATTTGATGTGTTGTTAGTGGCACTATTCCCTGTAATTTAGCATAAAACTGTTTCTCCAGTGTGTGGTTAGGGGGCACTGTGCTACTGGTAGTACCGTTACAGGAATATTGGATTGAATTTTGGTCCTGACAATTTTATGAAATCCTGTGGTGCCTTTTTGCAAGAGTGTATGTGTTATCCTGGTGTGTGCTGGTCTAATTCCACTCTGAGCATTTGCTCCTGTCTACAAAACTACTCTCTGGGTAGCAGAATCAGGCATCGAATTATGTTACATTTCCTTTCCTGAATTTGTTACATAGAATTCTTTTAAACTGTTGGAAAGTAGCTTTATTCCAATTCGATGATCTTTATTCTACATAAAATTTAATTTAATTTAATTTTAAATGCTGTAATATTGGAAGCACTTTTCCACAGATTTTGCCAAAAGGAAGGTTTTCTCAGACTAAAATTACTAAATCTTTGTAAATTTGGACATTATAAGCACCATAACAAATGATCTTCAAAATGTTTTCATGCTTGAAGTTAGCTTTTACAAAGGATTTATTATTTCACAAAATTGTGAGTGTAAGCATCATTTAAGTAGTGAAATGAATCATTAACTGCATATGGAGGATCTTCAACCTTCTGCAGATGTTGGTGGAATTTTTCAGTGCCATTATGAACCTATCAAAGTCATTAAAAAATAAGATAAAGTAGAAAGAATTCTATGCAAAATTATCTATATAATAAGAATATTTTTGCTTCTAATAATTTAATAGGTTTTTCACAGCAAGATTATTAAGGGGCATTTCAGAAGGGAAGGTTCTTGAGGCACAAGTGATCAGAATTCGCCTGGTAGTTAAAAAGGACTTCATTAAACTGTCTTTTTAAATTAAAACATTAAAAGATAGGGTTCTCTGTTATGTTCTCACTGTAATATAATAATGAACAATATCTCCAGTGGGATAAATGTGTACTATGTGAGAAGGATACAGGATTATGGCTTCAAGACTTACTCATGCCACAAATCTTGCCTTGACTAGCAGCCTTCCTCTTTTGGATTATTTTTAAACTCTCTTTTTCTTGTCAGTGTTAAAAGAGACTAAACATCTTCCAGTTTGTACTTAGATCACTTCAGCTGAAGGGAAAGGATGTTGAGATTTTGGCACCATTTCTTCCATCCACTTAAGTGGAATCCTTGCAGGGCCTATGTTTGTTTCAAGGGAAAACGTGATTTCCAGCTATGCAAGAGGGCAGGGTGTGTACATACTTTCTACAGGAAATAAAGATTTTAAGCAGTAACTGGAGAGTATGTCACTTAAAAAGGTATTATGTTGTTTATGATAGCTCTTAGTTTATGTCAGCAACTTATATTTAGAATGCTCTCAAGCACTTTATAGAAGATGCTCTGTTATGTGAATTTAATTGACTTAATATACTTTATAATCTGGAAAAATTTGGGCAACTCTATTGAGTTGTAACTGGAACTTGCAGATGTAGAACAGTTCTAGCATATTTGGTTTGGTTTATTTTTTTTCTATATTTTTGTGTGCATCGCTAAAAGGTATTGCAGGCACACATCAAAAACTTCTACCATTTAGTGAGGATTTTCAGTGCTTTCCCTCTTCTCCTTATTTGTGATCCATTTCTGTCTCAATAGGGTAGATGACAGTTCTTTTCAAGAATACTTAGAAAGGCAACAGAGCCTTTTTCAGAAGGTTCTTATAAAAGGTCATGCTTCTGTTTTTTAGTTTGAATTTGATACTTCTTCATGAATTGCAGGATATGAAAGATAAGGAAGTAGGTCCAGTGGTCAGGTTTTACCTGCCCACCCGGACTGTGCCCTGAGGTCAAACTCCTGATCTTGGCTGTTTGGTACAGAGGAGCTGATGACAGGTAGGGGCTGATACAAGGGGGAAAGCTTGAACCGTATCAAAGCTAAAAGGCAGGAGATTTGGGACTCAGTGAGAGACTGTAGCTAAAAGATGGATCAGCAGGATTGCCCTCTTCTTAAAAAGCAGCTGACCTGCAAGGAAAAAGACTTTATCGTCCTGCCAATCACGTGGTTGCTAATGGAAGCCAGTTATCTCAACAACAGCTACTCACTCTGTGCTGTACTAGTGCAGTGTGTGAGATTAATGGGGATTGGGCAGTAGGATATTATAGCACGTTCTACTAACGAAGTAAAGTCACTTACAGGGAGCCACCTTGGAAGACTGAGAGAGGAGCTACACCTGAATGATTACCACATAGGGAGGAGCAGCTTTGGAAAGAATTGCCATAGGTATTTTCAACCTAACAGTTCTTGATCCTCTGTCTTTCTCTGAAGACAGTGTGTAGGCAGCATGCTGTCCCCAGCAAGCCCACTTTCCTTCTTCCTTCCACAGGCGTAGAAGAGCAAACAGAAACAGCTGGCATGAGAAAGAGTTGTGTCTAAGAAGACAACAGTAGTTAGTAGCAGGAAGCTCTAAGAGGACAGAAATCACAAAGGAGCAATTGTCCCGTTTGAGATACCTCTGTCTCTTTATGCTGTACTTAGGCCCTTTCTGTCATACTTAACAGGCTCTTTAAAGATCTTTGCAATATGTAGAAACCCTAGTCAATAAAAATTTTGGTGCTATTTCCGTAGCCACAGTATCTCAGTGTCTTACACAGGTGACTTGGTGGGGTTAGCCGATCACGCTTGATCATCTAGAAAGAAACTTGCAGCTCCATCTAGTTTAGCAGGTAGAAAATTGGGGCAGATTCATGGTTCTGTGCAGCTGCAGTAATTGTGTCATGCCTTATGCCACTTGTCTTAGCGTGTGACCTGAGGTCACACCTACGTGCACCCTTTGACCCCACTTAAAGCCATTGAGGGGCCATCTCAGCAAGGCAATTATCAAAGTGGCATGTGCTGCTTTACAGAGACTGGTCTCTGACATCTTGTGAAGATGACCCAGCTCTCCTGCAACTTGCATTGCTCTCTGACAGTCATTTCTTGCTACTGTCTGTACAGGGAACTTGGGTAATTAGTGCAGTGGCCCAAAGTGAGGGGGAATAAACTTCGGGGATTTTGCTACCAATTCAGATCTTAGGTCAATTGGAATTAACCTTCTAAAGTAAACAAGTCTTAGTTTGTCCTGCTTGAATCGTCTCTGAGGAGGAAGCACGGCCTCTGACGTGAATTAGTTTTTTCCTGGTTATGATCTGTTCTTTAATGCCTAAAGACTAGGGTTACAGTTCTGGAATGTGAAGCAGTTTCTTGTATGTTCTGTACACTTAAGTACTGTGAGGCTAAAACATTAATATTATAATTTATGTTATTCTTTGGAGAAGCAGTGTAGTATGTAGTGGACAAGAACAATAACCTTGTGGTAGGCTGAGAGTTCAGCAGTTGCTATCTTAGGCCAAATGTCCTGATTCATAACCAAGTGGGTGCTTACAAATACCTCTTCTTGAAGTCAAATAATTTCCTGCAGAGATATAACTAAGCTGCCAAAATAGCTTGACTTTGTTTCACTTTTGACTTGACAAGTTGTTCCTGATGTTTCTCTCCACCATCAGCACTACTTTGGGGCTTCTTCCTCTACTGTCTCATCTCAAACAAGTACTCAGCTAGCTTGATGGTTTGTGGAATTTCCTTGTTTTGCCGGGTTAAGGAGAACTGTGTCTTATCTGTGTTCCTTTGGCACTTAAGTACATGTTGTTAACACCCTCCAGCTGCTGTCAGTGTTGGTTCTGCAATGGGCAGCAGTCTCAAGTGAAAATAATCATATGCTGTTGGTAACTCCAGAGTTAAGCAACCACAGTAGCAGTATCTCGACCCACGTGGCAGTTTACAGTCTGATAGTGGTGTCCTTCACATGGGAGGCCAAGGGCTGTGATCAACAATGTCCATAAGCTCTGGTTAAGCATGGGGGAAAATTTTAGATTTTCAGTAGTTTCTGTTTGTGTTTTCTCAATGTTAGAGATAAATTGGACACAAAGTCATGACACAATCAATATGATTAATATAGAGAGTAATTTATCATAGAAACATTAGAAGATACATTTTTGTCAGGCTTTTGTTTATGATGTGTGTAAATAAGCATGTGTCACGTCTGTGAACTGAAGTTATTGGTAGTACACATGTATTCCAACTGCAAACTGATACCTGAAATTCAGAAGTATAATACATTTTCTTCTAATTCCGAATCATTGATAGTTTATTGGGTTGCTTGTCCATTTATATTGTAATGTGTTTTCTGGTGAGACATACCACTAACCTTGTGAACTGTTAGTGTTCCATGTGACAAATGTAATGTAAATTTATTTGAAAGAGAAAATTGTTATTACTACTTAATATAGCCCTCCTCTTTCTTCCCATTCATTACTGAGAAATAGCATTGTCCTTCTGATAAACTCAGAAGTAACTCCTTGTAGGTAGGAACTGTGTAACAGACCACTGGGCTTCAATCCCAGGCACAGGATTTTCTGCCACTAAAGGCAGTTCAGTCTTCCCCACTGTTATGTTTGCAGTGTTTAATTTGGATTAATTTCCTGTTGCAGTAACTGCATTTCAGCTCTGGCTTGTCTCCGATTCCCAAATGTGCAGCCTGTCAAAGCTCTTCCATCTGTGTTCCCTGTGGAGAATGCTCTTGAGCCCTTCAGTAGACCTCAGAGAATAAGTTGCAGCCTGTTGGCAAACTCCTGTTCACTATAACTCTTGAAGGCTGAGGGTTCTAAAGGTGTGGCTTCCTTTACAGGCTGCCAGCCCACAGAGTGCCTAGGCTTTGAAATTAGTGGGGTACACCCACCCCGACCTCTGTTCTGAGAAAGAGTCTTGAACTGAAAAAACATCAGGAGTTTTCAAGAGGGAGAAATCCCCAACAGTATGTTTAGGAGCAAGTCCTAAAAACTTCAGAGTCTGAAGATAAAAGTAAGACTTTTTTTTCATAAGGCAACAGTTTGAATTTCTAATTAGAAAGTAGTATAGAACATTTCATCTTTTACTTCCTGAGGGAAATGGTTGCTGAGACTTTCATCTTCACAGAGGCTCTTTCACAATGCTTACTGATCCCTTTCCTCCTGTTATGCACTCCCCAGCTTCTCTGATCAAGCAGAGGAGCATGTTACATCTGTAACATGAAGCCCAGCCTCAGGGTGCTATGTAATGGGATTTGTGCTTCTCTAGTTTTCAGTGCAATGCTGCTTATTTAGCTAAAGAAAGGAGCTCAGGTTTCAGACAGAAACAAACAGGAGTTGCATCTCCCTGGATTTCAGAGCATGGATCCTGACTTTGCGGGAGGAGGAAAGCAATTCTTCGTGGACTTTCCCTTCTCCATAAATTGACTTGGCACTAAGGCAGGAAGGTTTGAGACACACTGTGAGCAGAACAGGCACAAGTCGAGGTTCAATATCTCATGTATTTGCATCATACAGTCGTAGCATGCATATGCATTTCTGGGTTTAAAGTGACACAGTTATTTGAGTATGACTGCAATCAAAATGTGTGTTACCTAGCTTGCAGGGAAGACACAATATTTCTTCAGAGTACTATATTCTTCTAAGTAAACAGGAACTCTTCACACAAATGTGACAGCTTGTTTGTAAGTACTTGTGTTCCCCAATGAAATATCTTACTTTTGATTTCTCCTTCTCAGCTAGGTTCTGCAAAGCCTGTATTTAATCACAGTAGGCTCAGATCACAAGCTGTGTGTATAGATATTTGTGAGGAAGATCTCAATCAGTGCTTTGTACACAGAAGCAAGCTGGCTCATTACTAGGATGGGATTTATACCTGCCAGCTGGTAAGAATTAGGAAGCTTGGGAAACAAATGCGCAGAAATTAGCAGCAGGGGGTTAAAAACAAGTACGGCTTTGGGATTCACTATCTTGATAAGGATTTGCAGAATCAAAGCAGAATGGCAAGTTAGAAATTTCCTGCTAGTAAGTATTCCTACCATGTTAGTGCCAGAAACTAAAAGTACACATGCTGGATGTTAGGTGTCTGTATTCTTTGGGACATTAAATCATTCATCAAATTCAGAGCAAAACAGATTGTATCCAGTTCATCTAAATGCTCTTTTTTCAGCAGAGAAGTGTAAATAACATGCTGATCATGTACCAGGTTTTTGCTCTAGATCATGGTGTACTAACGATGAGGGGGCATACTTGAAAACTGGTTTGAAAACCTCAGTGTACAAATGCTGTTACTTCACTTCACTAGCTCTATCAATACCTCACTTAACAAAAATTATATACATATGGCCATTTAACTACCCCATTCCATCTATGACAAAAACCCTAGCAATTTCTCCAGAGGAATATATAGTATATTGTGCACAAATGGCTGTGAGGTGTAAAGGTGTAATACATAAACAGAATGCTATCTCTTAATCTACAGTAAATCATGGAAGCTATAAAAAATAAGAGAATTCGTGATTGTTTCTTTAAGCTAGTTAATTTAAGGGATGCAGTTCTCTGAGTTCTCCTCTTATTTAACAAGATGCACACAAGAACTAAATGAGCCAACAAGAAATCTGTACTGTGTGTTTAGAAACTACACAGAACTTGGAGGCACTGACTCAGCCTGACTTAGAGACCTGCAGATAACAGTCTTTGAATAAGAACATAAGCCTTAGTTAGGGCATTTTCTGTTGTTGTTAGGTGAATTTATAATTTTGGGAACTAAGACAGGAAATCACATTTATTGTTGTCAGTTGTGCAGGTGAAACACTTGACTTAGAGCTGTTCAGGGGAGTTTCATCTTCTAAATGCTACCATCATGGAAATCACTAGAAGTTTCACTGGAGAAGTTGATCAAAGCAGATATGAAGAAAAAAAAAAGAAAAGAAAAGAATAAGTTGGCAAAAGCTGCTGTCAAGACTATTTAGATGGACATATCTGAATTCCTGTCTAAATACTACCAACTGTCACATTTAATCAGCTTTAAGCTCTTCTTGGTCATCATTTAGAAATAGTTAATCAATTAATTCAAAACCTACATAGCTGTTGTTATGATGAAAGCTTCATATCCCTGGAAAATCTTTCCATTAAAGAAAGCTCATCCCATAGTTGCAGAGGAAGTTCTTATAAGACTGGGACCTAAATGGAACTAAATTTTATCCTTGGTAGTTGAAGTGAAATCCCAAGAATACTCTGCACATAATGTTAGAACCCAAAGGCTTCCGTTTTCATGGGCATGACACTAAATTTCTTTAGTAACTGACATGCTGCAGAACACTTTGTGAAGCAGGCATTTCCAATGACATTATGAGAGAAGGCACTAAATAAACTTTATGTAGAAAAGGTTTGATTCTTTTGCAGAAGGACCTGTTGGTAGGAAAGTTTCAGAAGGTTCACTTCCAGATAATTTCTCAATTAACAAATATCTTCCTTGAATTAGAAGTTGATCTATGTGCCTGTTATATTGTAAAATCCTACTTACCGTTCAAGTCACTGATACATTCCATTCAGTGAGTTATTCAATGTAATGAAGATTCTCTGTAGTTATTCTTCTCCTAGCAGTTCTGCTCCCATCCAGTCCTTGCCTTTGTCACGTAAGAGATTATGTACGTGCAAGGAAGAAAGATTTGAGTGCACAACTTTCCGAAGTTTGTGAATACATTATCAAGCTGTTGTCTTCCTGCTGACAGCCAGCAAGATCTGCACCATTGTGTCTGGGCCCTTCTGTAGCCCTGAGCTGATGGGTGGAGTTCAGTTTTGGAGCCCCCATCTCCCCAGCACTTCTTCTGAATTCTATGAGCAATATGTGGTTCCTATGAGTAATGAATAAGCATTGTTAATTGAACAACACCAGAGAGGAAAATTATTGGTTTCCTTCAAGTTACATGTTATTTTTATTCTTTTAACATTTCTAAGTCCTAGTCTCCTATCGGGGAGCCATGGAACTGGTAGCTATGTTAGTGTATGAAGTGATTTCTGCCCCAAAATCATTTACATTCTCCAGCCTTATATAAAGTGGTAGTACCACTGGTATGTAGTATATACTGAGCAGCACTACTAACCCTTTAACCCTACAGGTTTGCCTTCAGTATTTTCTTCAGCTGCATCAATCAGCATACTTAGGTTCCATTCCTTTTCTAAATTATCTGTCAATCACATGCAGCAGACAGAATACCCCATTTTTTTCCTTTTGTTAGTTTCTTCTGTGAAAAAGAAAGTCCGTCTCATGTTTGGAGGTTGCTGCAGGGCAAATAAAAAACGCAGTAAAATCAAAGGAATCTTTTACATCAGGAAAACAAGACTTTTTCACGGCTTCAGAACAGTAATAACACAAGGAAGGAATTGCATGGACATAGTAAGGCAATTGCTTGAATTGGTGAAATGTAGTTAATGAATGTTTATTCATTTAGATCATAATATCTTAGGAAAAAAGATCATATGTGCAAAAGTGTTTGTATAGGGTGTACCATAATATCACATTGATCTGTAGTTTGCTGTCTTAGAACTGCAGAAATACAAATTAAAAAGTATTGCTCTGTCTAGCTAGACTGCCTTCAGTCAGCCAGTGAAATTTGGGAGATGAAGTTGATACAAAGATCCGAATAGCTGGCAAAAGACATGATTGAATTTCACCCTGTTTTCTTATAACTGGTTTCTGAACGAAGTGCACTAGTTGTACTGTAAGCAGTATGACTGAACCAGCATGTTCTTAGGCACAGTTTATCATACAGCCTAACATTTATGGCTCTCATGGGTGTGTCAGGTTTGGAGCAATTTATCCTTTTACAAATTGTGCTATTTTAAAGAATATTAAAATAACAGAGTTCACATATTGTGTCCTCGTTGCAGAGGACTTTCTCTAGAACCTTAGTAGCAAAGGAATAATGCAACTTAAAAGACCCTGCAATTACAGAAAGTGTAAATGAAGAGTAAATAATAACTGAAATGCAGAAATAAAATATGAGTAGATGGAAGCACTAGATGATGTGGAGAAAAGAAGAACATAAAAATATGGGATGAGGGTAAAAAAAGATAAAAAGTCAATTTGTGTCTATAAATGTACTTTATTATTCATACCCTTTTCTTTCTGTGTTTATAATTTTCCATGGTTTATGCTGAGATCCAGTAAGAACATTTGTTTTTTAAACAGTAGAATTTTGAAGAGATATTTTTATTCAAAGAAAAGAAAGGACTTTCAGTACACAGTTAATGGTGTATAAAGTCCAGAATACCATCAAGTTGCCTTATTCCCAGGAGAACTCAAGCTTTCCCAGTTTCAGTAGTGTGCCTCCAGGAAATCGTTCAGAAGGACACATAATTAGCCCACACTCTTCCAGAGTGCACAGTGTAACTTGATGCAGTTAAATCAGAAGACAGTTTTCATCTTTTGACCCTGTGTCAAATGTGTCAGTTGAGTAGCTTACCTGAGATCTGTAAGACAACATAGGCCATCAGATATTTTCTCATAGAAAGGAACATACAGTAGGACAAACACACAAAACCACAATTTAAAAACCTGACTTATTTTCAAAGTAACAGAAAAAGTGGCCATTGGGACACATGGCACAACTCAGTGCATTCAGATTCTGTTTCTTTTTACCAGTCTGAAATTTAAAGGAAAATCTTTCCCTTGCTTAGGATGTATGAAGGACATTAAAAGTGGCTCTTTCACTTTAGGCACTAACAAGATACTGAGTCCTCTGGAAGGGCGAATGTGATGCTGTCATTCCAATGCACATCTAAACGATAGTTCTGGCAATGGTAAAATGTTTGGTATAGTGTCTTTATCCATTGACGTGCAGAATAGCTGAAAAAGTTCACAGTGAAATGGAATAATGTTGAATAACTCCTAGACAGAAATGCCCTGGTAACTATGTGAGGTGGGGTGGTGGTGGTTTGTGTGTGTCAGGGTGTGGCAGCTGCAAGGGGGACCTGTGTAACTGGTAGAAAAGGCACAAGTTGAGAACTCAAATGACACTGTAAAACACCCCTCATAGCTTAATTAAATAAAACCAATAATGCGATTTAAACTTCTTTGAGTTAAAATTACTTTAATAAGGGTGTTAATTACTAGAGGATTAACACTGCTTACATGTGATAATAGATCTGGTTAGTCAATAAAGGGTGAGAATAATGTTCGTTTAAGAAGCAGAAGAATCTAGCACAGGATTACTCACTAGAAAGGGATAACATTTCAAAGTGGCACGTAAAATCAGGGGAAGATGTTTTCAAATTCGGGAGGCATTAGAGGCTGATTTTTGCCATCATTACTCAGCAGAAGTTCCATGTGTACTGGGATCTGTTGGAGCTAAAATATGAAGAGTAATTATTGCAAATGACATATGAAATAATTTGTAATTACTCAGTCTTCCAGGGAAATAATAAATAATTTTTAGATAAAACATTAAAAAAAAATACTGTCTATAGAATTGAGGAGAAAATGCATAATCTAAAGGAAAAAAAAATCTTCTAAGGAGAATAATTTCTTGAAGATGTATTTCTTAGAAAATAAATTGCATTGGATTATTGCCTTTAAGCAAAATGAGGTTTTTCCTAATATGTTTGCAAACAACAGCCAGAGGAGAAAGATCTTTTGCAAAAACCCAATATAAAAAAAGAAAATTTTGAGGTATCTAGGTTGCAACTTGTTGGGCTTGGAAGCCTTTGTTAAACCAAGTTATCTAGACAGCAAGTTAACAAGACAAAACCAGGATTTTATATGGGCTATAGTATTTGCTAAAATGTTTTGAGAGTCATTTGATAGATGTAAATAGGGAAGTAAATGCTTTCTTGTAGCTGAAGAGGAAAGTGAAGGTTGTCCATGAAAGAATATGAAAGTTTTTTCCTAGTGATTTTTTTTCCTTTTAACTTGTCTCTATTTACATTCCTGAGCTACTGATTGTGGAATTCCTTGTCCAGAGGTTCTCAGGTCTAGCATAGCTTTCCCTAAGGGATGTAACTTCATCTGCTATAAAAGGTGGTTATGCAGCCATACCCTGAGTGCACTACTTTTGAAGAAATAACTATCTGTTTACAGTAAACTTATGATGGCCACATCTGTAAGTATCTATGCCTTATGGATTGCACTGGATTTTTGTTTCTGGATGCAAACAAAATTATGCTGTTTTGTGGCCTGTTATGTCTTGTATTTCAGTGGCTTTTCATGTATTCTAGCTCAGCACCCAAGATCAGCTGAGATACTTTATTGAGCAGTTGCTGTATTTGTATCTGCTTCCTGCAGAAGCTTTTCAGAGAGACACCTTGTATATAAAATTCTGAGTGTTTTGATGGCTGCCTAAGAGAAGAATCTGGCCCACTGTGGCTGTAATTTTTTATTTTAGATGAGCAGCTTTTGAGAAATGCACAGATGCTAAAAGAAACTAAACCAAAAGAAAGTTGTTAATTAAAAAATAATTATTCTGTTGTGTTGAACCAAACTATTTCCCCTTACCCACTGTAGAACTTCAGATGATCTCAATGGAAATTATGTGATTCATAGTACACACTACAGAGCATGGACTTCTGTGGAGAATAATTGCTGCAGATTCAAGAATGCTCATAAACTTTATAGACAGACCTGATGTGTAGCCTCCTGTTAAGGTGAATCAATCGCTGCAGCAATATAATTTCAGCATATTTCATAGATGTAATTTTCTCTGGTGTTTTTGTCCAAGTCAGACTATGACAAGAAATGACTGGAAAGTTGGGACAGGAAAATGCCCTGTTCACTGAATCCCTGGCTCCCAGCAGTGCCCGTACTGGGGGTATCCTGAGTCTGTTCTTGAGCTGCAGCTTCACACAAAGAGCTGAAGTCTTTTCTTCTATAAGCACAAAGCTGATGCCATGGAGCTGTGCCCCGTGCTCACTTGTCTTCCCATACACATCAGTTTGCATTTGCATGCCCGGGCTGTGTATCTAAAGCTCTTTCCTTCAATCCTAGAAGTAACTGGACTGAAATTTAAACTTGGAGTTGTATACTTGGGCAGACGACTGCAGATGATTTGTTCTAGGGTACAGCAGCCTGACTGTCTAGATTAGGTGCTTGTGGATACAAGCACAGTTTTGGGGTAGTTAAAATCAGCATTTGTCAGATAATGACTTCTTGTGGTATAGTGTTTATACATACTTGTAAGACTGCAGGCATCTGGAGTTACTCTTATGGATAGTGCTAAATATTAAATGTGACAGATGGGACAAGAGTGTTCAAGTCCAGAACACAGTATGGAAGTGGAAATGAATGTGTTTTGTGTTTGAATTTTGTGCTAGTTACACCAAATTAGATTAATTTAAATTAGACCCGCCTCTAAGAGAAGGTAGTTAAAATTTAACTCTAAAATTTAACTCTAGATTTTGAACTTTCTGACGATGTTTTTATAGTGAATCGTCTCAGATGGATTTTTACTGGAAGGATTGAGATAAATGATACAGTTTTAATCCCTGAGAAGTTTATTTTAGGATACTGTGCCTCTTCATATGCTCTTTATGGCATTATTCCATAGATGAGTGAATAGTTTAAAGCAAACCTGTTGTGAGTCTAGTGCAAGTAAAAAAAGAAGTGCCTATAGAAAATTAAAGATGAAATAAGCTAAAATATAAAATTTATTTTCGGTAGATGTCAATATTTAAGTACTACTGGAAAACCTGTGTTTAATAAAACAACCAGAAGCCAAGTGAAAATGTCAGATTTAACTGTGCTATATTAAATGCTTCATAATTTTAACAGTTGAAATTGTGTTTTCAAAGTCTCATTCAGCACCCCTGTATGCTGTTTGAGCATGTACACCTCTGCATCAGGAGCTCAAAACCAGAAAAAAATGGTGAATGACCTGACCATTGCATAATACACAATTTTTAATCCACACAAATTTTGCCATTGACATAGTTTTGTGCTTTGTCTGAAGGGACTTTGTGTACGGACTAACACGCTTGACAGGAGCAATTTGGCCCAAGCCTGTGCCCTCTGGAGCCTGACTGTCTGCCAGGCTCCTGCTTTTCAAACTCTTCCCTGCTTCTAGACTCAAAAGATGGTTCTTTTGCTACTAGTCCAGCTTATTCTTTAATGATGAAGAACAACACACTTCATAATAAACATTTTCACTGTAATTAAAGAAATCTTCTTTGAAGAGGTATTACTTGTTGCTGTACTGTGTGTTTCATAGGGCCTAGCTATTTACATTTGTCTCAGAAAGTTTTCTGTGTCTTCAGATGTTACATCTTGGGCTGCTTGAAGTTTTAATGGGATTTGTAAAAATTATACATTGTGTTTTTCTGGTTATGGTAACAGCAACAAGCTTGTTCACCTGACTTCAACAGCAACTATTCTATTTTGTAGGCAAGCCTAAGTTAATTTGGAGTACCAAAGAATAAAAAAAATTTCATGAATGTAATAAGACCAGGCCTCTCTCAAAATGTACCACAAGATCCAGATTTTAGGAAAGAATTCTGCCCTTTGCAAGGATTTTTTCTTATAAAAGATACATGAATACAAATAACTTCTGTTTTTTCTTAGCATAGCAAAACGTCCCAATGGTTTAGCTGTCATAACATTATACATTGTACATTTATGAATGTGTTGAAGATTGTATCCCAGCATTCAAGACAGTGACAGATACAATTTCACCGATAAATTTGAAACAGATGGTAGCATTTAAATACAAAACTGTTTCATTCTTGTGAAAATTTCAATGTCCTAAATTTAGACACAATTTCTAAATGCATGGTGCTTAAAAGAAAAAGGCACGTTTTAATGCAGTGGCTTAAAAACTGAAAGACACTGCCTTTCTAACACAGACTATCCTTCCTTTGAAAATCCTGGGCTCAGTTTTCAAAGCATTGTCTAGGAATTTAGCCTGCGACCCCCATTGACACTAATGGGAATTGCATAGTAAGTCCCCATAGCATCACTTTGAAAATCCATTTGTTGTACCAATTCAGAAAAAATAGCATAAACTACAGGGAGACATTCACAGATGAAGAGATCAGTGTACACTTTGAAATACAAGACCAGTGTACATTATTCCAGTTATGTGATCAGTAGAGGGGATTCTGAAAGTCACCACATTCACAAAATAATCACCGAATCTAAATAAAACAAAATATTTTGGCAAGTGGCAGGCAGACTTGCTAACCAGGCTAACAAGATGTTTGTCAGCAGTAATGAACACCTACTGATTAAGTGATAATTGTGTTTGGTTGGTACAGTGTTATTCTACAGTTGCAAACTCTGCCTTTTTTTCTTTCAAGCTGGACTTAGGTATCTGTATTTTAAGTAGTTCCGTTGTTCCTGTGCAACCAAGGAATGTTCAGAGTAAACAAGACTTGTCTTTGTCCAGTTTTGATTCTGATCCTGGTCCTTTATGTTTTGTTTTCCAATTTAGTAAGTGCTTTCATGGTGTGCATGCTTTAATTAACAGGAGCATAACTTGATGAATAATGACGGTGTTACCTTCATGGTCATGCAGGCAGTTTTTGTTGGAAATGAGTGTATACCTGTGTAACATATGTTCATGTATACTTGTGCATGAAACCTAAACAAATATTTAAAAAGTGGTGGTGTTGTGTAGCTGTGTTACTGCAGTGCCTATGAGTCCCAGTCATGGACCATGGCCCCATTATGCTGGGCAGAATATAAATAAGTGTTTTAACAAAAGAAAGACAGTGCTGCCTCAGAGTTCCCAAAGCAATGAGATTATAGCTCCACTGAAAGGTTAACGTTATGTCAGAGATTATGAAACAGCAACGATTCTGGTTGACAGGCTTCCTTTTGGGTCCTGAAGCCCATTTGTCCTCCTTAAAACAGAGTGGGGTGGGTTGGTACAGTGTGAGCTCCTTGGAGTATGAAATATTGAGGACTGGAGCATTTGTGAGTGGCTTTCGTGAGTTTACTGTGTTTAAAATGAAAAAGTCACCTTAATGTTTGGTGCTTTTTAACTCCAAAGCCCAATAAAAGTAGAAATAATTTAAATATTAATATGTTTGCTCTTTCTTTATCTTAGTGACTTAAATGATACGTAGCTAGCAATAGTTGTTGTTTTTTTCTAGGCCAAAAGTTGTGCATCCTCAAGGAAAAAATTGTAATGTTACTTCTGTATTCTTTCCTAAGAAAAAATTGGGTGTAGCTTGCAGTTGTATATGCTTGGCACTATTAATTTCCCAGAGGAGTTCACCGTATTCTAGGCTTTGGGTTTTTTTTAATTAAAGAGGTCAAAATCCATTATATCAAAATTTCAAAGAATTTACCAATTAGCTGTAGTCTGTGATGCCCAGCAGGTGGCTTTTATACTATTAAAGGGAGATTGTTTCCATCTCTGATCAAAGGGAAAGCAAAACAAAAGAAAATATAGAATATTTTGCTGTACACAGTGCAAACCACATGCTGTGTAAATTATGTGAAAACTGTACATGAGAGACTGTTCAGTCATCCCACTTCAAGAAAAAGTTCTGTATATTTTCACACTGGTCCTCACAAGGATTTCAATGGTAATGTCTAAGTGTTTAGATTACTGATTAGCTGAGAAGGTTAGACAGCTTGCTATTTCCTAAAATGAAGACTTTAGCATTTTTCTTATTTAAAAGTAAAAGTAAAAACGCACAATTAAGTAGATAATGAATTTACTGGAAGTGAAATTAGAAAAAGCTGAGTGTGCTGGAATGTTTCAAGACCCAAAAAAATTCCAATTTGCACTTTTCAATGAATCTAAACTTCCCCGATTTTTGCCTACTTAAAAGAATGTTTGTGACCTTTTGACCCTTTTGTTATCCCTTACTCAGAAAGGCCTTTATTCTGTAAGACTTAGGTATAAAAAAATAAAAAGAGCATTAATGGCGTAACAGTCCTTTCTGATCACCCTGTGCAAGATGTTTATGCAAAGTGTCAATAGAAGCAATTGGCCTAACAGTGTGACAACCTGCTTTGCTTGGAAATGGGCTAATCTCCTGTTTGGGTTATCCAGAGGTCAGGTAAGGATTTCTTTTTTCGCACTCCCCGTAGCGCATGGGTACATAACCTGCAAACACTACAGGGCAGAAATCACAAGCAATTGAGCCCAAGGATGCCACAAAGCATTTTTAGTTAATCCTGACTGGTTTGCTTTTCCTGATGTTTTTTTTCCTCTGCCTTCTTTTAGTTTTTCCATTCCTGGTCCCATCCCAGAGAGTCTGCTTGAGCGTATAACCCATGATGATGACAGGGACTCTACCAGTTTCATTATCTGCTGCTTCACTGTGTTGGTTTTTTCTTTTTTCTTTTTTATCCTTTTTTTTTTTTTTTTTTTTTTTAAACAGGCATCATCCCACTCTTTTTTGAAGTTCACGTGGAAACCTACTTTAAATCTCAGTTTTTGAGGGCTGCCCCCTTTGCCCTGTCACAGCAGGCTGGAACTCAATAAGAGCTCAGGCAAGCATAGCGGGCCGGGCAATGGGCCTTGGCGGGCTGCACGCTGTGAACTCCTGCCTCACTGAATCAGCTTCTGTGTGTTTTTATAACTGCCTTTTTTTTCCCTGTTAATTATGCCCCAAGGCTGTGGAAAGACAGCATTTATCTGTTTCAACAGACTAAGCAGCAAGTGTTCTGACATGTTTATCAGGCAAATTGTACCTGACAAAAGGTAATTACACATGCAATCAAGTCCAGAAGTAACTGGGTGATTAGGGGTTAATAAACTGTTTAGCATAAAAAATATTCAGCTTGTGAGCAAGGAGAGTGGGCCAGAACTGACATAACTGACAGTGATATATTAAAAGAATTACTTTACTTTGGATGGAATATTTGACTTTACTGAAAGGTAAGAAGGAAATTAAGTGTACAACTCAGTTTTACCTCCAGCTCCTGAATCACTTGGTGCCATTTGTACAACCAAAGATATAGGCTCATGCTCATGCTGCTTCAGAAGAAATTTCAACTTGCATCAAGCTACCTTGATAATTTACAATTAGGATTTTTGTAGTATAACCAGCACAGTCTCTAATGGACACTGCCCCCATTTCCATCTGCAAAGCTCATGTTTCCTCCTTCTGTCTGTTGCTGTGTTCACTCTCTGCATAGCTAGTTCCCAAAGTTGCATTCTCTTCCAAGATTATTCCTGACAGTTGCCCAAAAGTAAAAAGGAAAGGGCATCTGTATGATATCTGAGGATGTGACAAGAGGCTCAAGTGGCATTGAAAGGGCCGGATGGTCGATTCCAGCAGTTCCCAGTGCACAAAATTCTCACGTAATTACAAGATGGCCTAAATACAGGACTATGGCTGAGCTGCTCTGAACTTTAGGTAATACAATACAAAGCTTTAGTGAGCAGTGATGAAGATAAATTTCCCTTCAAACAGGGCTATATCACCTAGGTACTGGGAAAACACTAGAGTACTAACTTGGAAGGATAGGTGCAAGTACCCTATTTGAAATCAGAATTCTGTCCCTAAAAGTTTAAGATCTTTTTCCCTCATAGCATCAATATTACAATGTTTTGTGTTAACTGAACCTGTTAGCTAGCAAGATCTTGCAGTAGGAGCTCTTTTAACCAAAACATAGTTTAGTATCTTTTAAAATAAAAGTCTTCCAATTAAAAATAGCAGTGTTACCTGTACAATCAGAAATTACTATAAACTTTTACATAAGTACATATAAACACCTTTTCTTTTCCAAATGATGTTTATTTCTACAGAGAGACCTAATGTTAGACATAAAAGGCATTTATGAAATACCTGCACATGAAGGGAAAATTACAAAATCAAAGCACTGTAGAGCATAATCCAAAATAAAAGTGCAGTACAGCAATCAGAGTCTTAAGTTACCTATAATGTTAGAAGTATATATGTGACTAATAATGTAATGGTTTGGGAAAGCAACACTTGCACGTAGAGTAGAAGAAACATGCTGCTCTCTGATCATCAGCCCTGATGATTCAAAGATGTTGGATAAAGGTTCCCCTTATATCACACCTTTAGAAAGGCAGAATCCTCTAAATAAGGTGGAAGTGTAGACTGTATCTTGTAAATGTAAGTAAGAGGATAATGTATAGGATGTTCTGTGTGATGTACAGGAGAGGCTAAAGCTTATTCTTTTTTTTCCCCCTTGTTCCTTTTTTTTTTTTTTAACAATGACTCAGACTCACACACATCTCTGCAAATTGTTTGTAGTCAGAAAGGAATAATTGCTCCTAGGGAAGCATATTCTGCTTCCTTATAAAATACTCAAGTGTAGTATTGCTTGTCTGAGCTTATTCTTATTTTTCATGGTTATTATGGGATAAAGAGCACAGCAGGGCCATTGTTCTTGGGTAGCAGAGTACATATATTTAGTTTATTCAGTGCTTCACAGTGTTTTGGCTTCATGATAAGCTGGTTCTGACTGAGCACCTTTGGGTGGCTCCTTAGGTGGGACTCACTGAGTAGCTTTCTAAACAGCCAGCATGGGCTGTGCTGCCTCCAGACTTTGAGTAGTGAGGGAGACTGCCTTTCTGTCTGAAGCTTTTTCCATACGTAGTAACTTAGGAAAGATGCGTGTGCAAAGTAAACGTTTTTCCAATTGTAATTTCAAGGCAAGCTGTGCACAGTCTAGCCTTGAAGGAGTTGCAGCCAGTAGCACCGGTATGATGTGATACACTCTGTGGCCTTTGACTGATTTTTGAGGCTGGGAAATACTTATTGCCAGCACCTACTCTTTGCCCATATTTATCTTTTGACAGTGTATGCCAGTATGGTGCATTCCTTGTTTGTTGATACATCTCATTTCCAGTTATTGTCTCAGTAATAGTGAAAGCTTTAATAGATAAAATAGTAGTAGGGGAATGCTTCTTTAACTTGGCCTTTAATTGTTTTTGATCCTAGATGCTGCAGTAAAAACTACTGTCAGAGAACGAGCAAACTGTCTTGTGCTTCATGCGCATCATCTGCCTGTGGCCAGGACAGTCCCACTTACTCTATATCAGGGAGAGGAATTAAAATTATTAATTTAAATAAGGCATACATTTGTGTAGCAAAAGATGGTGTAAATCAGAAAAGAACAGAGCAGCAGAAATTGATACACCCATGTGGTGGTCCTGGGGCCAGTGAGTCATTTCTGCTAGACTGTCCTCTGTGACCCTGGCTGCTCGCCAGCCTGCTCCCCTCACAAAGCCCCTGCATGGCTGTGCATCCACCGAGCCCAGGTGGCAGGGCAGATGCAGGTGATAGCAATGGCCAGGACACAGATCCCGAGAGCTGCACACCAGGCAGCCCTTGCCCACCCCAAAGAATGCAGTACTTGCTGTCAAAGCCCACTGCATACAGCAGTATGCCACAGTGCAGAACTGCAGCGTGAGTGGGACAAAATGCACCATGCATAATTGTGCACTGCAGCAGTCTGGTCTCCAACAGTGTCTGCAGCTCCCTGCCACATTTAATCCAGAGCCAGGACATGATTGTCACACTGCAGCCCCTGAACAGATGCACAGAAGGAGGGAAGGGGGCTGTGACTGAATGGCATGTGTCATTTGATTGCATGTCTGGGCTTTTGAGCTACCTGTCACATGTCATGACAGCTGCTTGAACTTAAGAGATTTATTAGCATGAGGTTGGTTGCATGCAGCTCTTTGACCATGCATGGAGCCGGGAAGAAGCTCTGGCTACATCTCACTTCCCAATAGTGTCTCTTTGGATGTTCATTCTTTCCCAGAACCATGGCACAATCAGTTGAGTCAACCATTGAAAGCATCATATGAAACTCACTCATGCAGTATGGTCAGGGAAGTCAGGAAAGTTTCTTTGAACTTGTCAGCACTGTAATTGTGTCTGTCATCAATGGCTTTGGTCCACACATCGCTAGCAGAATACCTTTAGATACCTTTCACCTATATGAGCTTCAGGGTTATTTGGGATTTACCTAGAATTGTCAATTTCAATGGTATAATAGGGATAAGAAATGAAATCTTTCACCTCTGACTCACTGAATACAATTGCAGGAACATTGGTCCATCCATAACGACCATGTCCCATGTGCAGCCCATAGCAAATAGCACTCTAAGTAGCAGTAAGTTATTAATGACCAGATTATATACTTTGGGTTCCTGTCAGCTTTATCCTCATATCTTGTCTTGTGCATCTGCCTTGTCCTATCTTTCCACTCTTTTGGTTGTGCTTTAAAACACCTCTGTGAGGACTGGGTACCACAAACTGTGTAACGCAGGTAATAACAAGTGATGAGTAACATGCAGTAGCAACTGAGGCTGTGAGTTTCACAACTTATGCTATTTTTTGAGTTATCAAGCCTTCCCAAGTCCTTTTGCTTGGTGACTGAAGGCATGTTCTCAGCAACTCAGTGGAATTGGTGGTGTCCATCTTGAGAAAGGGCTTTGTGGGAAAGAACTGTTTGAATTTGATCCTGGTGGTTATCATGGGATATCTAGTCAGCAGAGAATAAAACAGCCTCCTTGGGTTTTAGATCCTTTCACTCCTATGAGATAGTTAAATATAAAATGTAAGGGTCCCTGAAAGTCTTTGGGATGACAGAGCAGTAGGAGTGTCAGAGGTCCATTATAATGCCAGGAAATATTGCTGCCTAGTCCCAAAAGACTACAATACAAATAAGGAAGGAGTAATTGTAGAAAATTGTGTATTTAAATTAGACACTATATTTGAAATGAACATAAGAAAGTGGATTGTAAGTGGAAAAATTTGCAAAAAAGAGCATATAAATTTGAAGCTGGGAAGACTGGATGTATGCTTTTATTCTGTGAATAAACTGGTATTATGATTTGGGGCATGAGCATTACTGGACAACCGTGACAGTTTAGCAGGCTGAGAAGTTTGAGTAAGGCAGGGTTCTCTGGAGCGCAGTCCTCCTCTTAGTGCAGCCTGAGAAATCAGAGGAGTGGGTTCCTGCTGCAGCTCTGGCTTAGCACAAGCAAATGTTTGAACAGGGTTCTTCCTTGAAATAGCAAAATGGTGTGACTTGCAGTTGTCTGTTTCAATTTTTTCAAGTGGTTTTGTTACACAAAATCCTGTTCCAGCACACCTTTCCAGCATTACTGATTTAGCAGGTCTCCAGGCAAGGTTACACTGAGGACCCAGCTCAGCGGAGCAGCCACGGGCACTACGCACTGGGGCAAAGTGTTGTTAATGGTTCTCAACGCTCATTTTAACAGTACGTTTGGCTAACACGGGACAGCCTGAGAACAAGCCCTTGTTAGCCCTCAGCAGCAGGACGGGGCCAGGCACCAGACACAGGGGGAAGCTGGGGCGCCCCGCCATTGACGTCAATGGCAGTGGGGCCCGCTGGCCCGCAGGTAGCCGTGGGAAAGGCAGCCCCGAGCCGGGCTGCCTGTGCCCGGCCCCTGGCAGCCTGGGCAGGGTGCCCAGCGGTGCCTGGCCTGCACCCCGTGATGGTGGAGGGGGAATTAGACTTTGAGGGCTGTGAGGGTGCTGGCTGCTGGAGGTTCGGCATTGCATCTGATTGTAAAAGCAGGCTGGCTTTTTGTTGTACAGTATCTCTGAGCTTATGAGTTAAAGACCTGATTTGAAACTGCAGCCAAGCGTAGGACTGTGCTTGGAGACTTTTTGTTCCTCCACTGAAGTGTTTGGGTTTGTTTGGGCCAGAAGTGTGCCCGGGGCTTGGCGCTGAGTTTCAGGGATCAGCCACAATGGACAGTGCAGCCAGGAGGTGTTTAATTCACTTAGTTGAGACTACCTGAACCTCTCATTTAAATTACTGTGAGAAGCAGCAGACACGAGCATCCCATTCTTGCTCCCTACGGTAAAGCGAGTTCCCCAATATTAAAGCATGAAACCGTTCACATCCCCTCCTGGGGCCGAACCTGCACAGCCGCCTCCCTGCAGGCTGAGGGAGGTGAGAGGCGTTAAAGAAAGAAATGGGCAGGTGAAGGGGGGTGTTGGCTGGGCTCGGCGAGGGGCTACGCCCGGCCTCTCTCCGCAGAGCCGCCCCGCACGCCCTCACCCGCCTCTCCCCCCGCAGCTCCTGGACCTCTTCATGGTGTGGGACTGGTCCACCTACCTGGCTGACTACGGGCAGGCCACCTCCAAGTACCTGCGGGTCAACCCCAGCACAGCCCTCACGCTCCTGGAGAAGTAAGTGCGGGGGCCGGGCCGGAGCTGCCGGCGCGGGGATGCAAAGCGGCGCCGGAGCCGGGGCCGGAGCCGCCGTGCCGGGAGCGGCGGGGCCGGGGCCGCGGGAGCAGCCAGCGGTGCCCGAATTGCCGCTCTGGGGAAGGGACACGCTCAGCTTTGGCCGTGGTGAAGCCGGTGCGAGCGTTCGGCCGGCCCGGCGGGCGGGCAGGGAGGGCAGGGTGAGCAGGGCACGGTACCGGCATCTCGGTACCAACCTGCTGGTAAAAACCGCACCAAAGCACGTTGCGGTTTAAATACGCTTTCTAACAGTGTTTTCTCTTCTCTCCTGCCCGCGATGAAAATGTCTTTTGCAGAGTTCACAGAGGGTATGTATCGCCTATATTGTTACAAAATATTATTGCTGTAACTTACTGAATTTCCCGAATTTCGTTTTTGTATCCGTTGGTATGGGAAATCAGCAATATAGATGCCCGTTATTGACGGTGAACAAAACTCCCTATTCGCCGAGTCTGAATTTACCATGGAAGCAGATGATACTAACGGGTTTTCTGACTTGCTTCTCTCCTGAGGCAATTGGTAGGATCAGGGTCCTGCTGAAGGGGTATTTCGTTAATACTTACACGTTATTTGTAAAGTATTCGTTAAAACGAATTCTGCATTGCAGAAGTTTAATTTAAGAACACATAGTGAACAGGTCTTATAATCTTTCAGTTCTTATTAGCAGAAAGATCAAAAGAAGAACAGTATTAAACTGGTCTAAATAGTCGGATATTTCCTTTCCAATTTACGTTTCTAATGTGTTTGTCATTTGTTTTTTATTTCTCTAGAATTAAAGACTCCAGCAAAAAGAACAACATTTTTGCTCAGTTCAGGAAGAATGACCGTGACAAGCAGAAGCTAATAGAGACTGTAGTAAAGCAACTTAGGAGTTTAGTGAATGGTATGTCTCAGCACACATAGGCCTCTTAAATCAACAGTATTTCACATCAAGAGGTGTTTCTTAGCCACTATTTCTACTAAGCAAATGATGATGCCAGTTAGGACTTTTATTTGACAGAGAAGAGGAAAAATGCAGTAGATGGATTGTACATGTAGTCTTCAACAAACAATTCTTTGTACGTATTTTTAATGGATCGAATACTATTTTGTATATTGTAAACAAATGGTGAAAAATTAGGTTGTACAATAAAAACCAGCGCAATCATTGTACATGGAACAGCTGAACTGTAAATATGTTATTTAAATATCTGCAGATATGGTGTCCAAAATTTTGCTCTGAGTAGGAATTATTTGAGAATGATCCCTTAGTTGCTGTTTTCTGGTTGAATCCTAATTTAATGTTTTTAAGCATTGAGATACTTGTGTTTCAGATGCCGCCTATTGTTTTCCTGCATTAAATGTATATTAGCCTTAAAGTGATTGGACATAATTTTGTATACCAGGTTTTGTAGTCTGGAGGTATGAAAAAGTCTTCTGATTTTTAGTACCTTTGAAAACTACCTGAGAACTAGACTTGATATCTATTTAGCATTAGGACTTATAGGCTTTGTTCTCCAAAAGGGTTTAGTCTTGAGGTTGTGATTGTAAATAACCATTTTAGTTCTTTATAATGTGACATGTTGTTTCGTTTTGGTTTTGTTCCTCAGGGTTACTATTTCTAACTGTACTTTTGTAAGATCTCGGGTTCTTTATCCCAGGTTGCAGTAGGGAATAGGTTCGCCGCTGTTGGTTTCGTGCCGCATCTGTTTGTTAGTTTGCGCTTTCTCCCGCCAGCCCCATCCCAGCGATTAGCATTTTGTCCCACTACTGGTCTCTTTGCACTGTCCCCTCCTGGCTATTTTAGACACTAAGAGAATGTCTAACAAATACAAACCAAATTGAACGTGTAAAAATAATGTACATTTTCGCTGTATTTTTAAGTTATTGACGGTCTAAATACAGTAATATAAACCAAACCCGTATTCCTGTTTAATTTCACACACCGGAACACGCCTCGGAGCCGGTTTCGCGGGACCTGCGCAGGTCCCGACTCATTGGTGATTTGCCCCCGCCGAAGGCGGCCGGGGCTCCGCGCGGCCCCGACGGCGGTGCGGGCCGGGAAGCCGGGCCGGGGGGATCTGCGGAGGGGGCTGGGGGGAGCCCGGGACGGGACTCGCTACCTGGGTAGGCTGGCCCGAGGGGAGGGTACCCCGCTCCCAGGGCGGCCGTCCCGCCCCCGGCTGGGGCGCCCCGAAGGGCTGGACGGGGGCGGGAGGGGGCGCCGGGCCCCAGCCCTGGGGCTGCCCCGCCGCCGCCCCGAGCCCCTCGGCCGCTGTCCCCGGCCCTCCCGCGCCAATCACCGCACTTGGCCGCGCTGCTTAAATATGCAGCGGATACGTCATCTCCGAAGGTGGATCGGGCGTAAGTGGCCAATATCTATATAAATGTGGCCGAGGGGCGAACCGGCAGCAGGAGGCGAGCGGGGCCGGGCGGGCAGCAGCCGGCAGGGCCCGTCGCGCAGCGCCCGTAGTCGAGTCCGGGGCGCCGGTCCCCCGTGCCTGCCAGCCGCCGCCACCCGCACCGTCCCCGCCGCCGTAGGAGATGCCGGCCGGGCTCTCCTGGCCCGAGGCGGCGGCGCTGGGGCTGCTGGCCCCGGTTCTGCTGGTCACCCTGTGCCGGCACCTGTGGGCGCTGCGCTGGAACCTCAGCCGGGACCGCGCCAGCGCCCTGCCCCTGCCCAAGGGCTCCATGGGCTGGCCATTCTTCGGGGAGACTCTGCACTGGCTGCTCCAGGTGAGGCGCCGGGGGACGGGGCGGGGTGGGAAGGGGCTGGCGGGAGCCACGAGCTGACCCGCAGCTCGTCCCCAGGGCTCCCGCTTCCACAGCTCTCGGCGGGAGAGGTACGGAAACGTCTTCAAGACCCACCTCCTGGGCCGGCCGGTGGTGCGGGTGACAGGCGCTGAGAACATCCGCAAGATCCTGCTGGGTGAACACACGCTGGTCAGCACGCAGTGGCCCCAAAGCACCCAGATCATCCTGGGCTCCCATACTCTGCTCAGCTCCACCGGTGACCTGCACCGCCAGCGCCGCAAGGTGAGCCTCACAGCCACCCCCACAGGGCACACAGCCCAGGCGGCACCTCCGGCCCAGGCCTGGGCCTCGGTGCCAGGTGTGCTCCCCCTGCTTTAACCACCTGCCTCTCTTCCCCCCTTCTCCTCCCAGATCCTGGCCAGAGTCTTCAGCCGTGCCGCCCTGGAGAGCTACTTGCCGCGGATCCAGAAGGTTGTGAGCTGGGAGCTGCGGGGCTGGTGCATGGAGCCAGGCTCTATCGCAGTTTATTCCTCCGCTAAAACCTTAACTTTCCGCATTGCAGCTCGGATTCTGCTGGGGCTCCGCCTGGAGGAAAAGCAGTTCAAGGATCTGGCCAAAACTTTTGAACAGCTGGTGGAGAACCTCTTCTCCCTGCCCCTCAACATACCCTTCAGTGGGCTGCGCAAGGTACTGCCGCCTGCACTGCTCCCTCTGCCCGGGGGCAGGGCCTGGGCCCTGGCAGCACAGAACCCCCTGTCCTTAGACCCACCAAGGGACATTTCTGATGGGCCAGGACATCTGCAACGCCCAGTTCTAGGTCTGAGGTGTCTTACCTTCCCCAGCCATTTCCCCTTCTCTCTATACGTCTCACCTGCTCCTGGCTGGCTTCCAACACCTCTGAGCACTGGCTCCAGCTCCTTTTAAAGTACAGGGCTCCTCTTCTCCCTCATCCCACATGTTGCTTCTGGGGAATCCATCATGTCTGACCCTGTCCCGTCTTATCCCATCTGAACTCCTGTCAGCCCATGGCAGAGGGGTCTGTGGGCATAAGCACAAGGACAGGTGGGCACAGCACACCTCAGCTTAGCACCTCCTCTGCAACTCAGGCGGGCTCAGAACTTAAGACCCTCTTATGATCCTCAGTCCCTTGTAGTCCAGCAGCCCAGAGACATCTCAGGGAGAGGGACAGTCTCCTCTGCCTCTTTCAAGCTGCAATTCTTCCCTGCTGCTCTGCCCCTCTGCCTGCTTCTCCACATTCCTGCTCTAGGTATAGGTCCTATGTACCATTCTTCCTCTCACATTCCTCCCTCCTCTGGCTTTGAGTTCTCCACCCCTTGCCCCAGCTGAAATATCCTGTCTACTTTAGCCAGGTCTTTCCTCATCTCTTATTTCCGCTGTGAGCTCTGCCCTATTGGGTCACCTTACCCAGCCAGTCCCAGTTCTCCCCCAGCCTCCCTGCTACTCTTCACTGAAACTCTTGTTTTCCCTGTCCAGTTTCCCTTTGCAGATTGTTACCAGTATGAGCTTTCATCCCTCCTACCCTATACCCTCTTTCAGGTCAGCCAAAGCCTGTCTGGCCCCAAACCAACATCTTCAACTTGCCTTTAGGTCCCTTTGTCTTTCTCCTCTCTTCCTGCCCGGTTTACTTTGTCCAATCCTTCCCACCTCAAATCTAAGCCTTTGTATCTTCTTCCCAACATCTGGCCATGGCCATTTTTAATTTTAAATTTCTTCTGGCTTCTGCAGGAGACATTTTTATATAGAGTTGTACACTCTGTGACTCCATCCATCCCACTTTGCAAAGACATTGCTGATCACTTGACTTGCTGAGATCTTACATGGATGTTTTGCTGCACTGGAGTGCAACACACCTGAAGATGAGCTGACTGTGATTAATGTGTCTTTATCCACTATACTGATGTACCATTCGTGCCTTGCTGTCTGGACTCAGTTTTCTCGTTACCTTTTCTTATCCCTTGGGATAAGCTGCTTTTGGACCTGACACAACTGTAGGTTTGCTCAGTGTAGATGCCTCTGAACTTGGTAGCATGGGTTTACTGCTGTCTTTTCTCCCAGAGAGTTTCTTGGGACTTGTTTTATTTGATTCACAACAGCAAGGCAACAGAATGTGCCTCATTTCTCCCCAAACTGCTTCCCCTTGCAAGGCTCTGGGGCTCGGCAGCAGATTAAACAGTTCTTGCTGTTACAGGTCCTGGGATTAAGGATTGCTACACTTGGGTTCCCCTGGTCTCTCTAGAGAGGGGGGCAGTTCCTAAGGTTCTCCTGAACTGTGTGTGCCTCTCACAGGGAATCAAAGCACGGGACATGCTCCATAAGTTTATGGAGAAGGCTATACAGGAAAAACTGCAGAGAAACAACCCCGAAGATGACAGCGATGCTCTGGATTTCATAATGAACAGTGCCAAGGAGCACGGCAAAGAATTCACCATGCAGGAGCTAAAGGTAAGGAGAACTCTGCCCTGCAGTGCCACTCCTGACTCGGTGGCTGTTTGAGAGACATGGGCTGAGGGCCAGGAGGAGGCTTGTGTGGGGGCCACCACCAGCTGCTGGCTCCTGCCCCGCTCTTGCCAGCAATGAGGACACCAGTTCCTGCACAAGTGAGGGAACCTGCACTCAGCACACTCTCATGCTCTTGTAGTTTTGTGTCTGTTTGCATTAGAAGAGACCCTTTTAAATGAATGCCCCTTCTACTCTTCATGGCCACCAACCTTCAGCCTGATGGAGGGTGCTGGTAGCACCTAGCTGGGTTAAGGCTCTGCATGTCTGTGTACTCAGTAACCTCCAGGACACTGTCTTGGAAATACTCAGAATATCTGTGTGCTTCTCAAACACAGCCCAGAACCCAGCCTAGGGCAGGGTATAGATCACATCACTGGACTCCTCAGGGCTGTGAGCCCAGAAATTTCTGAGGTGATAAATCAGAATGGGTCCAGGGATGGAACGATGGATTCTGGGTCATTCCCTATCACCTCCTCATTCATCAGATCATGTAGCTTGTGGATTGCTGTGATGAAATATGATGGATGACTGTGACACAGGGATGAACCCTGTAGTCCTTGCTGAGCTAAAACCACTAAGGGAATGTGGCGAGTGTTTTTCCAAGGATCTTGAGTAAAAAATCGTCATTAGTACTGGATCATTCATAGTTCCAGCTCACTTGGTGTCAGTAAATGATAGATGACATTGCATTCATATAACAAGTTTTGGAGCAATTTTGCATGGGTACAGCAGCTGGATATGGTTTTAAAGTATTTGAATATAGTTTAAATGTAGTTTTACTGTTTATTTAAGTATTTCAGGATAACTATCCAAAAACTAATGTTTTAGAAATATTTTGAAAAAAGGAATCTCAAAATCTAAAATATTTGAAAAACTTTGAGCAACTATTAGATAGAATTAGAACCAGCATATATTACTAAATAAATTTTATTATAATTATTTATTATGTTATTTATTCTAACAATTTTTATTATAATGTAATTTTAAAAAATAATTGACTGATTCAAAATATGATTAAGATTAATTAATCTCTGCTAATATTCATGTGAATATTATGCAAGAAAAATTTCACAATCTCTCATCATGTGCCTGGCTCTAACCACAGATTGAATAAGGAGATATTAAATATAACGTGGACTGAGTTACATGGTAGTGATCTTGGGCCAGCTGATTCAAATTATAATATATTCATATGTTGTTCTGTACCTTTATGGTTAGAAAATTTCTGTATTTAACAAAATTACTTGCAAACTGAACTGCCTATGCTTGCAATTATGGCAATATTCTCCACCCTAATAAAACAGTAGTAGAGGTCTCATTGAATGAAATGGTGTAATTGGATAAAAAGTCCAAAGCTATCTCAGTTGTAGATATATCTATCTTTGAGAGACTCTCCAGACACTGGCACAGACTAGTCACTAATCTGCTTTTTTTGTTCAAATGATCTGGAAAGACAGTTTTCCCCAGAAATTTTCCTAAATACACTGTGATTTGTACTGCTGCCATGAACTCACCAGGGCCCTTGAAATGTAAAGGTAATGACCTAATTGCTTTGCCAACAATACTGTTTTAAAGTATTTTAAACCTTGGGAAGATTTTGAAAAACTCCATCCTGCATAATAATGCTGTCACTGGCTGGGTGTAATGCTGACTGTTCTGCCTCCCAGCACAGGGACAGTACTGGTGAAGAAGCTTGGGAATATCCTGCCTTCCAGACACTGGTTCTGTTGGCCTTGTAGAAGCAGGGAGGGAAAGTTTTGACAGCAGCTGTGACACAACCTCTGCAGCAGCACTGTCAGAGGTTGATGCAAAGAGCATAAGGGCTGTTATTTCAAACCTAAGAGCTTGCCCTAAATTCTTTGCATGCTATTGAAATGTCTTGGGGTTTAATTGCATGTGGTGGAACTGAGAGGTTTCTTTTCATCTGGGTCTGCTACCTTGTGAATGTAAAAATTCCTGCTAATGCCTGCAGGAGGTGTGATAGGGGTTGACAGGGATCTGTTGTTCCAGGGGTTTTATTTCAGCTGAAAGATGCCCTTGAGACCTGCTCTTTGGCAAAAGCATCTAGTCCAGCCAATATATGGCACTAAGGATGGTAGCAAAGAGTCATCTTTGTTACATTATCCTTAACTTTATCAGACTTGAATCCAAGTACCTTCAGTCTTCAAGTGTTCTCTGTGTTTGTGGCTTCACCTCTCTAGAACCAGCTGTGTCAAAATCATTTAAAGTCCAGACAGAGTCATGTGAAAGGAAACTGCTCTGTGTCCCTGGAGGATTTTGCTCCTCTTTGCCCCTGGGCTGGAGCAATTAGAGCTCTGTAATACTGGTCAGGTCCCAGGCCTCCCAGAGGGGCAGTTCCTGGTACTCCCCCTTTTGGCTTCTCCTTGGCTTTTGTCTCTGGCCTCAGCACTCCCAGCCCTGTGCTATGGAGCCATTGGCACCTTCAGACGGTGCTGTAGGTTTGAGCATTATGTTTGCTGTCAGAGATGTGACATGCCACGAACCAGCTCTGGGCAACCCTTAACTTTTGGAAAACCATTGATAAAAGTTGATCAGAGGGTGCTGCAAACAACCTCCAGCAACCTGGCATGTGCTGTTCCATATAGACCCTGCAGACAGTCCCACCAAGGCTGGGAGGCTGCAGGGGGACCCCTGACCTTGGACAAGGCACATATTAGATTCGACTGTGCTGTGGTCCATGTATGTGAGCTGGTTAACCTCATACTTATGGGTACAGCTACTGTGGAGCTATTGGGATCTCTGCTGTGCTTCAGACTGTACAGCTTGAAAAGCAAACAGGTCCTTAGCCTGGTGTGTGCTCCCTGCTGGCTACAGCACTTCTCAGGCTGACCTGCTCTAGCAGAGAGGCCTTTATGCTTTTGACTCTTGCCTTGTCCCCTTATCCCCTCCCTGATAAGATCAATCATAACTGGAGATGGATCAAATCCAACCCATTTTAGCTGCCAGCCCATCTAGAATTTGTGCATAAACCACTGCCTGGGCAGAAAAGTAAAATCTGGGTGCAAAGGGGAATTGGCAGATGAAGATAAGTATAATACCTGAAATGGACTTCACTCAGTGCTCTATAATGCATGCCAAAGTGCCACCTTAAAATCGGTAAATCATGTGAGGGAACCTCAGAAGAGCTGGATTGGAGTAATGTGTACTCATCCCAGCTGTGCCTCTGCATCAGTCGCTTGGCAAGTGGATGTCCAGTTCATACAGAAATGCTTTGGTCTCTGCCAACCTAGGATGGGTGCAGGTTTGAGGAGAGCAGAGTGGGGGCCAGGGCCCTCTGCACAGGGGCAAAACCTGCAAAAGGTGAGAACAGTCTGAGACGCAATCATTTTGAAATGTTACTCAAACTTGTCATTTTCATTCCTCTCCCAGGAATCAGCAATTGAGCTCATATTTGCTGCTTTTTTCACCACGGCTAGTGCTAGCACCTCTCTGATCCTCCTGCTATTGAAGCACCCCTCAGTGATTGAAAAAATAAGGCAGGAGCTGATGTCCCATGAGTTGTACCAGCAGAGTCAGTGCTGCCCTGCAGGACCCTGCCTGGACACCCTGACCATCCAGAGCAGGGACAGAGAGAAACCACTTTCCCACTCCATGGCCAAAGACCTTCACAAGGACCAGAGCCAGCCCCCAGCCCCAGTGGAGGAAGATTCCCTCCAGCCCAGTGCCCTGCTGGAGCCATCTGTCCCCCGGAGCAAGCCCTGCACTGGCCCCCAGCTCCTGGCACCAGCAGGGCAAAGCTGTCACTGCACCTCAGACATCAGCCTGGAGAAGCTGAGCCGCCTGCGCTACCTGGACTGTGTGATCAAGGAGGTGCTGCGGGTGCTGCCCCCAGTCTCCGGAGGCTACAGGACGGCACTGCAGACTTTTGAGCTCGATGTAAGTGCCTCCCACTCTGGCAGGCCGCTAAGAGCTGCTGCCTGCCGCTGTGTGCAAGCACTCTGTGTCCAACACAGTGGTGGTGCTTGGCAGTGCAGCTCAAGGGGAAGTGTCACCCAGCAACCTCTGTGGGTCCCAGTTGGGCTGGGGAAAAAAGGAAGTGCAGAGCAGGTGAGCAGTGCAATGGGGCTGTCCCCAGGCACCCTCTGCTCACCGTCCAGTAGCACAGGTATTTAACAGTCTCTCCACCTTCTTCTCTCCCTCCCCAGGGCTACCAGATCCCCAAAGGCTGGAGCGTCATGTACAGCATCCGTGACACACACGAGACCGCTGCTGTCTACCAGAGCGCCCCCAGCAGCTTTGACCCAGACCGCTTCGGGGCCGGCCGGCCGGAGGCTGCAGGCCGCTTCCACTACATCCCCTTCGGGGGAGGGGCACGGAGCTGCATCGGGAAGGAGCTGGCACAGGCCATCCTCAAGCTGCTGGCCATTGAGCTGGTCAGCACGGCCCGCTGGGAGCTGGCCACCCCTGGCTACCCCACCATGCAGACCGTGCCCATCGTGCACCCTGTCGATGATGGGCTGCAGCTCTACTTCCACCCCTTGCAGTCCAGCCAAGGCCACGAGGCCTGAGCCAGGGGTACACTGCTCTCCTCAGCCTGGAGCCAATGGCCCTCCACAGCTGCTGGGAGCAGATCTCTGCTGCCCCAGGCTGGGTGTGCTGCTGGGTCACTGCCAAACAAAACCTTAAAGGTCTTTCTATTTTTCCTCTCCTGGGGTACAGGCTGGTGGGGTGTGCAGCGTGCTGCAGTAGGGTGTCCTGCAGAGTCCCACTCATGAGCACTGGGGCAAAACCTGCTGAAGCTGCTGGCAGGGTGGCTCAGTCAGCCCCTGCCCCATACAGGCCCCCAGCTACCAGAGATGGGGAGCAAAACTCCCAGACCCACAGCTAAGACTCCCAGGATTGTCTCCTGTAGGTGTGATATAGGAGAAGCAGGACAAATATCCTGCACACTGTAGCTTTTTAGATGAGAAAAGAGGGAAGGTAGGGGGCTCTGCAGGAAAACACAAGCCAGAGTTGCCCAATCCACAGCATCAACTCTAGCTAGAATAATAGGGTGTAAAGTGGTTTTTATTGTAAATATTTAATCTCATTCATGCACTTCCCATTAGAGCTGGCACAAAGAGGACATCTCTCATTCACCCACTAGTAGTAGCTGTGCACATTGTGCTTGAGCACTGTGCTGCTGCTTAGGGTCTGCCATGAAGCCTCCTCTGAGATCCCCCAGGATATTCTCCCCAGCCACAGCCTGCCCATGGGATTGGACTGAAGCAGGGGAGGGGGCTTTGGGGACCAAATGTTTAGAAAACATTTCTGAGTAAGTCTGATTTGTGATAGGAAGTCCCTTGCTCCTGGTGATGCTGTTCCTATTGCAGAGGGAACATTTGCAAGGTGACACAGGCCCTGCGGTAGCTGGCTGTCTGGCCAGACTGACTCTGTCACCTCTGTCAGCCCAGCTCTGCCAGGGAAGGTGTCAGGACAGCAGCTCCGTGCATCCATCCAGAGAATGGTAACCAAGGCTCAACGTGGATGCTGAGGGCACCCTTTTAGATGGCTTTTGAGTACCCCCACAGGGTATTTCTCTCCCATGTAAAATAAAATTGAGTCCTGTTGCTTGTGTACTGAGAACAGAGCTGGATCCAGATCCTTGACCCATGTGTTTATACATTTCTTTCAGCTTCACTTCTATTCCCCACTGTTATGCATTCTGTTTGAATGCAGTGGGAAAATAATCCTCCTTGTCCCACCAGAGACAAGGTGTCGTGTGCTCTGTGTGAAGAACCAGCTTGACTTGTGAGGGCCAAAATATGGCATGAAGACAGTGTCCCTTTGGAAAGGCTCTGGGGAGCTCTTCAGTCTCCTGAAACTCTATCATCATCCTGCTTCAGGACTGGAGATGGCCTTACCCTGGCCAATCCCCCTTGCCTGTCCATGCTGGGGCACTGCAGCAGGGCGTGTGCTGGCATTAACTGTTGGAGGCAGAAACCTGGCTCCCAAATGTGACAAGTCAAATCTGGAAGAGGTTGAACTGCAGGGCTGAGTTAAGTGCTATTGGCAAGTCGACCCTGTAGTGAACCAGAGCCTCTAGCCCTCCTGACCTTGTCCTGAAAGGTGAATCTTTTTGCCTATCAGAGGTGAAATCAGTAGATGGTGGCTGCAAGTGCCAATGACTAACTTTAATTAGCAGGAGCTACTGGCTGGCTGAGACTGCAGGGCAGGGCTGGGCCTGCAGCATCCAGCACCCGGTGCAGGAAGGTCAGGGCTCCTCCAACAGTGCACTTAAAAATTACCCTGAGCGCCAGCAAGCCCGCTGAAAAAATGTAACATGAATCTAGTTAAAAAAAAAAAAAAGAAAAAAAAAAGAAGAGAAACTGGTAAACTGATTTTGTTTGCAGATAAACACAAGCATTTACAAATGAAGTGTAATAATTGTTACTTGTAATCAAAGTTTGTTCATATTAGGCTGTTAATTTCTTGACCCCCTTCCAAGATGTTTTTAATTATCCCTTTCACTCTTTACCATTTGATTCTTTTCAAGCTGATGGCTGGGGAATACACAGCTGGGGAGATAATAAAGCCTTCCTGTGGCAATTATCGGTGCTCAGGCCACCGTATCTCGTTATTTTGATAGACAGTGAACTTGGCGCGGTTGCCGGCCGGGTTCACGCAGATGTCACGGTCCGTGTTGTAGGTCACAAGCAGGTCAGCGCCCGGCGAGGGGAGAGCGCCGGGTCAGGGCGCGGCCGCCGCTCCCGGGCAGCGCCGGCCGGGCCCGCGGCGAACCCCGAGGGGCTACCGGAGCCGGGGCAGGACCCTGCAGGGGTTCCCTCCTGGGCAAGGGGCTGCGAAGGCGGGCAGCTCCGCTCCGACAAGGCATCGTAACAGGAGGGCGGGTCTCGTGTGATGCGTTGATTGTTAGAAAAATAATAATTAAAAGTGACATCTCCCTCTTCCCTACACAGACAAACACACACAAAATGTCCAGCGTTTATTGAGCTTGTCTGGAAATAAGAAAGCAAAAGTAACACGGAGGGAAAACATAAAATCCGTAGAGGAAAAGAAGGTGTATTGGCAGCAGCCGTGGCCGCTGGAGAGCTCCGTGGCCCCACAGCAGCGGTCTGCGCCGGGCGCCGCTTCCCCAGCGCCCGACTCCTGCTCCGGCAGCCAGCAGCAGCCGCAGCCAGCGCAGCCCTGCCATTGCCCTCCCGCAGCCCTGCCATAGCCCTACCATAGCCCTCCCGCAGCCCGCTCCCGCC
Source organism: Sturnus vulgaris (assembly GCF_052056855.1). Taxonomy (NCBI): domain Eukaryota; kingdom Metazoa; phylum Chordata; class Aves; order Passeriformes; family Sturnidae; genus Sturnus; species Sturnus vulgaris. The sequence continues at coordinate 22,569,159 of NC_142250.1, read as the reverse complement.
GCGCTCCTCCTGCCCGGAGCCTCCGCTCCCGCCCGAGAGCGGCGCGGTGCCCGCCCGGAGCCCCTCCGCGCCGGGGCTGCAGGCCGGGTGCCCGGCCGTGCCGAGCGCCTCTACCTGGCCGCGGCAGCCCCGACGGGATGCCGGAGAGCCTCAGGCGAGGGCGGGCAGTGGATCCCAGGGAGAGGAGCTGAGCATGGCGTGTTTGGTGTTTCCTTTCCGCGCTCACCTCCTTTTCCCTCGGTGACCCGCGCTTGAACCTGCATCGGGAGGTTGAGACGGACTGCTGCCGGCGGCTCCTTCCTCCGCGGCCGGCAGAAATACAAGCCGTGCCATTCGAGGTGAACCAGGGGACAGCGGAGGCTCATCCGCCGATGCGCCGGTGCAGCTTTGGCTGTGCTCAGCGGGTCTCCCAGCTGTCCCAGCACGGGGGACCGTCCTCTCCAGCCACCCCACGGTCCCGGCCCGGCGTCTCCCGGCTCCGGCCGTTATCTCGCCGTTCCCAGCCGACGACGGCGGCGGGCGGGCGGGGAGCTGGGCAGAGCGCATCGGCGCCGGGCGGCAGCGCCGCGGGGTAGGTGTCTGCGGACAGCCGGGCCGCCGGGTGCCGCGCGGGAATTTCTGGGTGCAGCCGCTGGTCTCCAACGAGCATCGGCGATAAATCCGAGGACGAGCAGGCTGTGGCAGCCGACAACCGGCTGTCAGCTGTCGGCGGTGTCCCGCAGCTCACTCGCCGAGCGCGGTGCAGGGCCAGTAAGCCCGGAGCCGCTGCCGCCGCCCCCGACAGCACCTTTCCTTCCCCGGTAGCGGACTGCGGCGGGTAGGATGCACCACGCAAAGCAAATAGTTAAAGATTTCGGGAGGAGGAGCCAGGCCGCAATCCGCAATTAAAGATGAACTTTGGGTGAACTAATTTATCGGACCAAGGTAGGGGTGGGCAGCAACCTGGGAAGGGTATAAAAGGCGGCCCGCGGCGAGCCCAGCCCGCGCACTCAGAGCTCCCCGGGGGCCGGGTGGGAGTCGCTCCCCAGTCATGGGCTTCTCCGCCCTAGTCGCCAGCGCCCTGTGCACTTTCCTGCTGCCCCTGCTACTCTTTCTGGCTGCTGTCAAGCTCTGGGACCTGTACTGCGTGAGCAGCCGCGACCCTAGCTGCCCGCTCCCGCTGCCCCCGGGCACCATGGGGCTCCCCTTCTTCGGGGAGACGCTGCAGCTGGTGCTGCAGGTAAGGCGAGGCGATGGCGTGGGGAGCGGAGAGGCTCCCCTCTGGAGCCGGAGCTCCTCTGGCTTCAGGGGAAGGAGATGAGCGGCAACTTTGACAGGCTCCCGTGCCCAGGTGGGAAAGAGCTGCTCTCCCTGCCTCTTCATCTTATCCTTTCTAAAATTTATTTTGTCATTTCCCCCCTCTCATTCCCTATCTAGAGGCGGAAATTCCTGCAGATGAAACGCAGCAAATACGGCTTCATCTACAAGACTCACCTCTTTGGGCGGCCCACGGTACGGGTGATGGGCGCCGAGAACGTGCGGCACATCCTTCTGGGCGAGCACCGGCTCGTGTCCGTGCAGTGGCCCGCCTCCGTGCGGACCATCCTGGGCTCGGGCTGCCTCTCCAACCTTCACAACGGGCAGCACAAGCACCGCAAAAAGGTACGGCCCGACGGCGGGCGGGGAGCGGGCGCGGTCGCCCCGGGTGCGGCGGCTGAGCCCGTGTCCCGTTCCTCCTCGTCCCCCCGGGCAGGTGATCATGCGTGCCTTCTCCCGGGACGCCCTGCAGCACTACGTGCCCGTCATCCAGGAGGAGGTGAGCGCCTGCCTGGCGCGGTGGCTGGGCGCCGCCGGGCCCTGCCTACTCGTGTATCCCGAGGTGAAGCGCCTCATGTTTCGCATCGCCATGAGAATCCTGCTGGGCTTCCAGCCCCGCCAGGCCAGCCCTGACGGCGAGCAGCAGCTGGTCGAGGCCTTCGAGGAGATGATCCGCAACCTCTTCTCGCTGCCCATCGATGTGCCGTTCAGTGGGCTCTACCGGGTAAGGCGGGCCAGGAGGAGAGAGGTGTCCCTGCGGCCAGAGCATGGGGGAGCCGGGGAGAGGGATGGCAGCACAGCCATGACCCACTCTGCTCTCTCTCCTGCTTGGTCAGGGCTTGCGGGCACGCAACATCATCCATGCCAAGATCGAGGAGAACATCCGTGCCAAGATGGCCCGCAAGGAGCCTGAGGGTGGCTACAAGGATGCGCTGCAGCTGCTGATGGAACACACACAGGGTAACGGAGAGCAGCTCAACATGCAGGTAAGGTTCCCCAGGACTGGATTCATCTCCTTCCCTCAGGCCCTCTGAGAACATCACTCTTACCTTGTAGGGACAAAAGGAAAGAGCAGGAGATGCTCTGTCTCCCTGTGAAATAAACCAGCTTGTGTTGAGCACTAGGGTGCAGTCAGGGTGTTGGATGGGGAGACGTGCCCACAGGGAGCATAAGCACCACCGACCACTGCCATTCTGGCTCCTTGGGGTCTATCCTGGGAACAATGTACAGCATTGCAGTGGTAGAGTGGGCCTGGTAGAGATACTGTGTTCAAGGCTTGGTTTATGCCTCTTCTATCCTTTGTGTAAGGAGCTGAAGGAGTCTGCCACAGAGCTGCTGTTCGGGGGCCATGAAACCACTGCTAGTGCTGCCACATCACTGATCGCCTTCCTGGGGCTCCACCACGAAGTCCTGCAGAAAGTGAGGAAAGAACTGCAGGTGAAGGTGTGTGTCTTCCCCAGAGGCATTTCAGAGGAGGGGGCAGTGGGAGGAAGGTATCTCCAGGACAGGTATCCCAGGCAGGGTTTCCTTTGACCCAGGTGGTGCCTTATTTTTAGGGGTGGCAGGAAAATACTGCTTGCAGCTGAGGGGCAGCTGCTTTGCAGGAGCCCTGGCTACGTGGTTCATCAATGTCATGGTAGCATTTTCCTTTCTAGGGGTTACTGTGCAGCTCCAACCAAGAGAAGCAGCTGGACATGGAGGTCTTGGAGCAGCTGAAGTACACAGGCTGTGTCATCAAAGAGACCCTCAGGCTGAGTCCTCCTGTTCCCGGAGGATTTCGGATTGCACTCAAGACCCTTGAGCTAAATGTAAGCAAGGTTTGGGCACAACTCCTTAGAGCAGCTGCAAAGTATTTTGTGCTCATGTAGCCTGTCTGCCTTAGAGCGACCTGAAGGAAGCCAGGAGGGGAGGTGGGGTGCATTAATGTGTCCTGTGCTATCACTTCACATTATTTAACACAGCAAGGTGCTCCACATCTCCTTTCTGTTCTTTTTTATAGGGTTACCAGATCCCTAAAGGTTGGAATGTTATTTACAGTATCTGTGATACACATGATGTGGCAGATCTCTTTACCAACAAGGAAGAATTTAACCCGGATCGCTTCATGTCTCCATCTCCAGAGGATTCCTCTAGGTTCAGTTTCATTCCTTTTGGTGGGGGCTTGAGGAGCTGCGTGGGCAAAGAGTTTGCAAAAGTCCTTCTAAAAATATTTACAGTGGAGTTGGCTCGGAGCTGTGACTGGCAGCTGCTGAATGGACCTCCTACAATGAAAACAGGCCCCATAGTGTACCCTGTGGACAATCTGCCTACCAAATTCATAGGTTTCAGTGGCCAAATCTGAGAGCTCAACACTCGCCTCCCACTGGATTTCTGTATAGCATTTAATATGTACATAGTAACTTTTTATAGTAACAAAGGCCTTTAAATATTTAAAACTTGTAAATGTACAATAGTTATTTATGTCTTCTAAATATTTCAAGAGGCTGATATTTTTTTCCCCCAAGCACTACAATTATGGGTCTCTGATTCATAATTATATAATGTTATTTCTATAGAAATAAGTTTTTTCCCCTATTTAAATATATCACTGAGAGCTAGCTAGCTAAGCATTTAAAGACATTTCAGGATGGTGTATGTATTAAGAAATATTCAAAAAGCATTCAAAACAATGGTAACTAGCTACTCATCCAAATTACCTGAAATGGTTTTGTTTGAGAATGTTTTCAGTATTATTTGTGTCTAGATTGTATGTTTAATATGTGAATTTTAAGTTTGATAATAAAATTTATTTTTGATGATTCTTTGTATGAAGATCTGTGTGTCTACTAGACAGTAACTTAAAGGATGTGGTTCTCGGGTTTGGATGTAAAGTCAGATCTACTTTTTTGAACCAGGTATTTGCTATTTTTGTGTTCATAATACTCCCCTCTTTCACATGTAGTTCCTTGTGAGTAGTAAATTGTTATAAATTTTAGCTTGTAAATGCAAGAACAGTATGAAACCACCATGCGAGTGATGGCAAGTGCTACAGGTCTTATCAAACACGTTTAGCCACAGTAAATAAGAAAGAAAAGGAAAGAAAAATAATGTCACATAAGTCTTTCTCTGGACCTGGTTAAGGAGAAAAATTCCATAAATGTCCTCTCCTCCCATATTACTGCTGACCTGTGTAAACAGACCACTGAATCTTGTTCTGTGTTGAGCTTGCTGGCTATGAATCTTTACTTACGAAGGTGTCTCTTATCAGCTGGTAGAGCAAATAAAATCTGCTTATTTCTCCTTGAAATGCAACAGCTCTGACTAGGTCAGAGATAGAGCATGCATTTGGTTTAAGAACTTCTTTCCTGGAATTCAGCAAAGTGAAAACTAAAAGGCAGGCACTAATGTGAATTGATTAACAGAGAATCAACTGTTGAGATGCAATTCCCCAGGGGTGTGTAAGCAGGACAGATAAAATGCCCTAGGCATGACCCCTATTTTGGCTTAACCATAAGGGGTTTTGTGGCCACCCCTGCTTACTACACCTATTAGTCTTCCCTCAAAAGTCAAACAACATAGGCTGGCTCTATAAACATCTACAGAGTAAACCAATGTAATTCAGTGTCATGAGCACTTGTAGCACCATATAGAATAATTAAATTTTTTGTTTGCTTCTGGAATACATTCACTTTTAAATTATGTTCTCCCAAGATCAAAATTAAGGACAGAGCTAAGTTGCCCAAAATAGCTGCAGGTGCTTAATAGTATCTATGAAGGTTGGAATTTTCTAAGGGGTGTTTTTATAATACGTTTGATAAGTTTCCAGGTAGCATTTTAAACATAGGAGCTTCTAACATATAGCTTTAGGTACAACCTACATATGAGCATAACTATTAACAATTTCTCATATTCAATGTTTTTTAGCCCCAAAATACAAAATATATTCTTTTTAGATTGTACCTGAGTCTTCTTGGCAACGTTTAAATTCTTAAATATTTTTTTCTGTGCAAACTTCTTGTACCATTACATTTCTCAGGGACTTAATGAACAACCTCAGTTTAAGACCCTGTTATTACCAATATAGTAGTGGAAAACTGCAAACCTTGATCCTGATTTGGAGGTGATCTGGAGTCTGGAGAACAGCAGGACTCTTGTCTTCGTATTCTTTACTAACATTTTCTTCTGTAACATCAAAACATTCTCCAAATCCAAATAGATGTTGATATTCTTTAAATGTTTTGTGGTTTTTCTGGGGTTTTTTTGTTTGTTTGTTTTTTTGTTTTTTTTTCCTTTAATTAAAGTCTTTTATATGTGGGAACTTTTTGCACGGTCTTTATATTATTTTAGTTTCTATTTTAATTTTATAAAGAATGGGAACCTAAGTGCTGTCTGGAGAATACAAACACTTTCACAGTGTAAGTCTAAGGTCATACATGCAAGTCTTTAATTTTTGGTTTTGAGTCAAGTTTGCATGGCTTTTATGTTCGAAGAAGAAAAAAAAAATCATATGCTTTATTTGATTTTTGTCTGGACATCTGGGGGCACATCCTCAGCTGCTGTAAATCATGACAACATAACCTATGTTAGGTACTGCCCCTGTAATAATTTATTTCTGTAGCTAAGCAGTCTGTCGCTGCTGTGCAATTCAGGCATCCTGCAGCTAGCTTTAAACAAGCTATCTTGAGAAATGGGAGCAGTGTAGCTACAGTAAAACGGAGCTCAGTGTGGGTTAATTGCTAAAATATTTGCCCAACTTCTTGAGCAGGTTTTACAACCCCTGCTAATCTCCTGTATGCAGCTGTATTTTGACAGCTTGGATGCTGGCTGCAGACCAGATTCAGGTGAGCTCTGGTGTGAGTGTGGCTTTGCCTGCTCAGCAGAGGCTGGGGTGGGCACACGCTGAGGCTGTGGTTGCTGTTGAGGTGCTGCCTGTCTGTTGCACCCCGAGTCCCCATCCTTCTTGTTATGCTGGGTCCAGGAGCTGATTTTGTTGAAAAATTACCTATCAAAAAACTAATTGCTTTTTGGGCAGACCAGGTTCTCATTCCAGCTCCCCACAAGAGCATAGTTTGTGCTGGGGTGCTGCACCGAGACAGGAGGCAGGGTATTTCATATTCCTCCTCTTGGTTAGCCTGTTATTTAAAAGAAAAATATTTGACCAGGTCTTTCTTCGAAAAATCACACACAATTTAGAAGGTGCTGTGCTTTGGTCCTGGAGTAAAAAGCCATGATTTATATGTAGCATGCTGGTCCTTCCCTTAGGGTAAGGTGAGTTAATAGAACCCACACTTCTCCTAAAACCATGTGAGTAAGAAATCCTGCCAGCCAGCAGCATCTCTAAAGCCTAGAATTTCTGAACTATCCATTCAGGGCTAAATGTGTTGTTCTTAACAACACACAGTTGTATCTATTCTTTAATTAAAAGGACATTTTAGAATTAAACTGATGTAATTTGGCATTGGGGAATGCTACCTGATAAATCAATACCTGATTGAAAGGAAAGAATATATCCAGATAAGGTCAAAACAGGTAAAAGTGAATTTTGCTAGTTGTTATATGACTAAGGAAAGAAATGCTGAAGACTCATTGGAAATGATTACAAAATAACTCGATCGTATTTAATTACTTTGTCCTTGTGAAACAAAGATGTTGCTTTCAGTGGTTGAGCTGGGAAAGATTTTCTTTTGTTATGGTTCATAGAAGCACCTATTCAAGGGACAAAATAGTTTGAAGTCTTGTGTGCTTAAGGTTTTGAACTTACTTTTATTTTATTTTATTTTATTTTATTTTATTTTATTTTATTTTATTTTATTTTATTTTATTTTATTTTATTTTATTTTATTTTATTTTATCTTTCCTTACAGGAGTCTGTTCCTGGACCTTGCAAGATGAGAAGCTGACAAAAAGGTTTTCCTTCTTTCTAACCTGTTTCAATCTGTTGTATGTTTTTTTGTTTTATTCTGTTCAATGATTTAGAATAACCCTTGGAAAGGTACCAAGAAAAATACTTAATAATATGTAAAATACTTAGTCTTTGACTTTAAAGTTGTGCTTTTCTAAGTGCTGTAGGAAGTTTTAAAAAATGCTTTTACAAATATGCATCTAGCCATCTTTGAAAACAGCACACTGCTGTGTTATGTTAATTCTATATATCTGCAAAGGTTTTAAGGGTAGATGCTGATAAAATAATATGCCTGTCTTTTAAAAACTAATGTGCATAAAATTAGAACCCTGGATCCAACTATCTATTTCTTTTTTTAATAATTGGAATTGATTTTATTAGGTATAAATTCTGAAAATTTGCTATCTTTCTCAAAGGGAGCTGCACTGCCTAGTCTCCCTGAAAATCCAATATTACTTTTGATATAGTCTTAAACACAGATTAAATAGCCCACGTGTAAGCAACCTATTGCTGAATTTCCTTACCTGAAAATTATTGCATATCATCTTTCCTAGAACAGTCTAACAGGATTGTATGCAAGACTACTGAATCTTTTACAAGGCTATGCAGGTCATTTGCATAAACCAAACTTTAATCTACTGACTTTTGGCAAAGATTGAGAGATTTTAAAATGCAGACACAAATCTTGTTTTTGAGATATACTGCTGGTATGCTCCAGGCCCAAATTAGTGAATTTATTTATGGCTTAAAGGTACTATGTTACATGTAGCTGTCCTCTATTATAACAAAAAAAAAGAGTGGGGTGGGTTTGGATAGCATTTAATTGAGATCGTTTTGTTTGCCAGGTGGTTTGTATTGTAAATTCTCTGTCAAGTTATACATCCAGCATGCAATGCAAAACATATACAGATTAGCAGCAAAAATTCAAAAAGTTTATTAGTTGCAACCATTAGAGTGATAGATTAGGAGAAAGGAAATGTAACTGGCAGCAAGTTTAGAGAAGACTCATTACTAGACTGGCTTGCTTCACTTGTTTAATAATGTCTTACAAAAAATGTTATATGAGAAGTTCAATGAATAATGCAGCCTTCATTAAGTTATGTAAATGAATGTAGCTTCGTGGGTGGGTTAGAAATAAAATATTTAACAAATCTGTTTACATCCAAAGAGTAAAAGCAGCGGAAACAGCTTTTAAAGAATCTGAGATTTAAATATTTAAAAGGTGACAGACAGGAGAACTCTCGTAGTAGGACATAATAGTGCTGTTTTAATAGGTGTTTCCAGCTTGCCCCTCATTGCAACATAGGCAGGGCAGGATATTAAGTATTCTCAGTTAATTAAAGTGTTATTTGTCCCTTTATCAGCAGTCCCAACATTGCAGTTTCACTTGCACACTGTTGGTGCCCCGGAGACATGCAGAACTTGTGTGATTTGCAAGGCTGGAAGGATCATTTTAGCAAAAGTGACTTATGATGTACTTGTTTGCCAGGTCATTTTGTTCATAAATACACAATCATTCATATGTTGCTAGATTTCAGTGCTTTTCTTTCCCCCAGTTTATGACCATTTAGGAAAGCCTTAAAATCCATGGGTTAAGACTATGCTGCTGTGCAGGATAACTGTTACAAAATGAGAAAATTATAAACCCAGGACTCAACCAGGCAGAGACAACATGTTCTCCTACCACACCCACAAATGCCAACATTTCTTCTGCTTCTCCCAGAGCAAATCCTTGGATTTGGGCCTCACAGCTTATGCAGAAGGTCAAAGATTGTTGGAGGCTGTTTTTGAGCAAAGGGGGGGATAAATTCCAGAGCTGAGGGCCCCTCACAGGATCTCTCTAGAGATAAAAGTAACCAAAATGCAGTCAGTACCATTTGCACTCTTGAGTAGGAGGCAGGCCCATAACTTTCTGAGATGGTGGGAAGCTGAAAGATTGGTGTCAATACAGGGATGTGGGTCCTGAGCAGTGCTCTGGGTACAGTTTAAGGAGGAGATGTACATAGGCACACATCTACCAAGACTTGTTAAGTCATCTTTGTTAATGCTGCTTTAAATGAAATAGCTTCCTCCAGGAATTGCTATTTTGAGGGGAAAAGCAACAACTTAGATTTGGGATTTTTTTTCTGCTTGAACTCTATGGGGTCAATACCAATTTGGTGTATCTGTATCTCAGAAATAGACTACTTTGGTAAAATATCAGCAGAACAAATATATTTTCAAGATTGAATCTGAATTTTCCATGGAATTATATTAGGTCTTGGTTTCCTTGGCTTGCTGACTTAATTGACTTAAAGAAGCAAGAGGCTGTGGTGTGCTTTACCTAATAGCCTTTATTTTATATCTGAGCCCTTCTGAATGAACTAACTGCTTGTATCCTGTGGGAAAGCAAGGAAGGGATTCTGCTAGCAAGAGTAGTGCCTGCCAATGTGAATAGAGTTGGTTTTTTTCCCCTCTTACCTAAAATCTACATTGCACACCTACTTATCAAATGCTGCTTCTCTCCAAAGCTTCCCTTGGAAGCCTCGGAACCACAGAGTAATTGGAAACTGCTCCCTGACCTGGCAATAGCCTCCTCTTTTGTGAATTGTCCTTAACTTTGACAAGAATGGAAGGAGATAGGGTGGGAACAAAGGGGAACCAGCAGTGAGACACAAGTCCCACTGCTCCAGCCCCACACTACTGCCCTGGCTGCCTGACACACAGGTGATTTTCACCCTGGGGTCATCCTCCTTGTCCACTGGCTCTGGCTCTTGGTGTCATTATATTAAATATATATTATTGATGTTAATGATGCTGCCTACAGCACTGCAGCAAGCTAGCACACGCATTAAAAATTTAGCAGTTAAAGAGAAAAATTAATTAATTTTGCTTGAAGTGATGGCATGTCGTGATCTTTTTGCTCATTTTATGACATGAAATGGCTCATATTTGTGAATTTCTGGGGGAACCTTTCCTCTAAATGGGACTAAGAGCATGTTGGTCTCTTAAATTCACTAATTGTCAGTCAGTATTTCTAGAAAAAAATCCCAAATTTCAACCACAAGGACATGCACAGCAAAGTACATTTTACAGAGACCAGTTGCTTGCCTCAAAGCAGAACCATCCACTTTTTATGGAATCGTCTTATTCTTCTCCTCTTTTGCAAACAGCTAGTAATTTTTTTAATCAACAATTTGCAGATGTACTTATTATAAAAGTATTCATGAGTAGAGAAAGGAGACAAGCTGAGCATGCTGATGTGGAAAACGAAGAATCCTTAAGCAGTCAAAGGTACTTGTTTATTTTGGTGGCTCCTTGGTGATTGTCCTTTTCACCTTTTATTAACCTGCAAATGGATTAGCCCTCATAAACTAAAGAGAAGAGACCAGTGCACAACCCACTGCCCCAGAGATAAGGTCACAAAGAGGGGACGTGTCCCGAGTACAACCTCGGAGAAGAAATAGAAGTCTGAAGGCATTTACACGAGGCTGCCATCGTGCTTTACTAGCCCCACTGTGATTTACCGTATCACTTCAACTGCTGACACCTTTATGTCCCTCCCTCCTATCCCAGCAGGCCACAGAGACACAGTCCATGATAGATGCTGGTGAACTTTTCCTCTGATCACCTTCTGAAGAACTTTCCCATAATCTATTGTTTTCTATCACAGTGGAAAACAAAACAAGGGTTTTTTTTCGACTTTCAGTTACCAGCTATTTTGCCCTAACTTTAAAGCAATGTACTGAATTTATTACATCAGTGTGAAAGAAGTTTTAAACTCTTGTCTCTTTATCCTACTCCCTGAACTTAACATGGTCCAGAGTAAATCAACGTAATTGCTGTTAGACCTACATTGTTGCAGGAATGTTTTATATTCCATGTTGTCAGTTATTTAGAACAGTTAATTGAAATTGCAACCATAAAGAGAGGAAAGCTACAGTTAAGAAATTAGCTTTTTTTTTGGTGCCTGTGGCTACTTGTATGAATTATATAAAAAGCCAACACTAACTTTAATGAAAGACCAAAAGTGTCTGGAATATCTAAAAGGAAAAATACATTTGTGGATTCAAGGCAAGTATTTTCTTTAACTGACTGATAAAAATGTAAGAACCCATTCTGGATTGAGAGAAGCAGTTGACCTATCATTCTTCTTTGTAACTCCAAAATATTTATCAAAATTTTGTATTTGCTTCTAAATAAATAAATGCCATGGGCTACATCTGCCTTTATCTCATCAAAATTCAGAACCAGTATTACAGCATGAGGGGTAAAAGAAAGTCACAGCAATATAAAAAAGGGGTATATTGAAGAGAGTGCACTTGGAAGAGGGGAAAACTGTGCCACAAACTCTCCTGAGGGTGTTCTTCCTCTGAGTGTGCCCTCAGCTGACTTCCTGCTCCTGCAGAAAGGCTGAGAAGTGCACACAGAAGCATCAGTACCTGTGTAACAGGGAGTTAAGGAGTGGCTGGACTGGGAAGGAGAAATCCAGGGAAGGCTAAGTCAGTGCTGGTCAATAGTGCCCTGATTGCAATGCTGATCAGCTTCATCCTTTCAGCAGAGAATTGTGCTTGAGGAGGTCTACCATAAAATGCTCACAGATTTGTTTCCCCAATCTTGTGCAAGGCTCTCTGTTCTCTCTGGCTTGTGAGTGTTGCAGACTCAGAGTTGTTAGTTGGTTTTTTAAAATGATTTTGATAATGGCTTCTTAATTAACATTGCTGAAGAGGAAGATTTGGCCTAACGCCTTTTAACAAATTAAGTATTTGTCTTGTTATTTTTTTCTTCGTATTCTGAACTTCTTGCTCTCTAAGCCCAACTTCTGAGCTCTGCTCTATTAGCAGGGCTGGCTGTGGTTTTGGAACAGTTGTTCTCACCACAAGTGGCAAAAATACAATTGGGATATTATAAACCAGTCTTGTATTCCTGAATTCCTTAAAACTGACTGCTTTATCTGACAGCATGAAGCCTGCAGTCAGGTTAGACATATAAATATTTACTCACACTGTATGTGGGCAAATGTATATAGTTATACATCTAGCTATATAAAAAAATGAAAAATTATTTTTAACTTTGTATTACCTACACTAGGCAAAGAAGCACAGATGCACTGTAGACTTGAAGCTTAACCTGTCACCTTTAAAGTACAGTGCATGTCCCACCTGGCTTCTGCTCCTTGTTTGCTTGATTCCTGAACGTTGGAGGAAGGACAAGAAGTTTTAGCAGCAGCTTCTTGATCAGACAGCAGCAGAAAAGGGGCAGGAGTGCAGGCAGGCCACCAGCTTGTGACACGGTCAGTGTAGGTGCCTTTGTGCCTGCTCAGCCTGTTCAGATGGAGGGCACAGGTGTGCTAAGGAAACAGCGAGTGGGGAGCACGGAACCCCAGCCCTTTGCTGCGGGTTCTGCCCGACCCTTGTGCCCTGGCAGCTGGGCAGGCTGAGCTGGCACGGCCACCAGGGTCACCTCCCTGCCAGCCTCCTCCTTTGACCTCCTGCATGTCTCTGATCCCTCCTATCTGCGGCTGCACTGTGTTTTCCCGTCCCTCCTGGAAGATGCTGTTCGGAGGGTAAATGCAGTTCAGGTCCCCTCCTCTCTCCCCTGTGCCAGGTCTCCCTTTCTCCTCACGTCCCTGCGCTCACGGTGGCCCTGTCTCCCTGTCGGTAGCCTCTCACCATTCCCGTCTGAATTGCCTTCCTCAGTCTCCTACCCCTAGTGAAGGCAGACTCTCCAGTCTTTATTTGTCTGGGAAATGGCTCATTTAACTGGGACAGGGAGGATGGGCAGGGATGAGAAAGGGCCATTGTTATGCTGAAAGCAGTTAATGGGTGCCACCAGACACTTGTGCGACCTACAGACCGTAGCAGAAGTCCCTAAAGCAGCGCTGGGACTGCCCAGGCCACCAGGATTTCCCACTTCTCCCTTCTCAGCTTTCAAATTTTAGTCCGGTTGGTCTGGCACCATTCCTTGGCATTTTCTAATGGATTTGATGGGGTAGTCAAACCACACCACACTACAGAGGGAGAAACATTCCCTGGAGGTGAGAAAAGGCTTTATGATATGCCTGCTATCAAAGACCTGAGGCTGTTTTTGGCAGCCCTGTCCTGGATGGGAAGGACTTGTATGAATTCTATAAAGTGGTGGATGGAGCTGCAGACAGGGCTCCCTCTGCCTCTGCCCAGAGCCACCTGGGCATGGGCTGGCTTTGTGGAGAGAGGGTGGGATTTTGTGCCCCTTAACTTTCTCCTGAGCATTGAAACACACCATTAGAAAAAAAACCCAACCCATTTTCCAGGAGAAAATATTTTTTTTACAGGCAGATGCTCGGCCTTCAGCAGACGTGTAGGTCAGCTGCATGGTCTGAGTGTCCTTACTTTATTAAGGAAGACTTCCTTTGTGTTTCTGCAGAAATTAGGCTTAGCTCATGATTGAAGGGGAGCTTTTATGATTATTAGGCAAAACCACTGTCAATTAAAAAATTTAAATAGCTCAAGCTTTTACAACAAAAATCATTCATTGTCATACTACTACTTTTCATGGGGCTGCCTGTTAGAGGCAATGTGAATTTTGGCTCAGTTTTTCAGTTCTGCTGTGTGGAGACTTGACAGTTACTTAGATTTTCACCCTTTCCCATTCTTTTCTCTTTCTGCCTCACCCTCTCTCTGGATCACAAGTGCTGACTTTAATGCTCAACATGAGCAGTACGTCTCTCAGAGTTTTCCTGTGACCAAAAAAATTGAAAGATGAGTAAGATTTTTCTGGTCAGAAATTGACTGTTACTGATTCATTGAAACAAATCCAAGTGGCTGTTGGAATGTGGGTAAATATGCTGTAATGAATCACTAGTGACCTCTGAGGGGAAGATAATGTGTCAGAGATTGCCTACAGAGACATTCTGTAGACTGGTATGGAAGATGGCCCTTTCCATATTCCCCAATAGGTACAGGGAAGGCACTTGAAATAAATCTTATAAGAAACAGGGTGGCTGGCATATGGTGTTATTCCCCTTCCAGTCACATACAGCTCAACTCAGCAGTGGCTGGCACAGTTATCGTTGTCCTTTAATGGTCCATGAAAATGAACTTTTGATCCCAGTCCTGTTTTAAGTAAACAGATGACCCCATCAAGCAACACCATCCCATCTGGGAGCTCAGCAGAGGCTAAAGCTAGCAGTAAAAGATCTGCCATTTACAGACACTGCTAGTGAGCTGTGAACTTTTATCCAGGGGGTGATGGTGGTGAAAGGACACAGGAGGAAGTAGGGGGAGTGACACTTGGGCCTTACCAATTTATGGTCAGGCTTTTTTAACTCTAGTTCTTTCTGTCAGAAGAAATGTTGGCAATGAAGGATATTATCCACGAATAAACTCGTGAGGAAGAAAAGGTTAGTAACCCCTCCTGCCTCTCCTAGAGGTTGCCTGTGCAGTGGCAGGAGAGAGTTCACATCTGGTTCAAGTGTCCCCTGACTGCAGTGGCAGTCCAACACCCTGCTGCTTTTAGCTGGAGTGATGCTGAAGGATGGCGGCCAGCACACGTGCAAACCCCGGCCCTGTGGAGCTGAACTGGGTGATAATGTGAGTAAGTGCCTCTAGCAGAAACTGTGTGCAGACTGAACTCCTTCCTGTTTCAGTGCTAGAAACCAAAACTCCATTGCAACATGGTCTGCTTAAAGGCTGCCACAGGCCACTTCAAATTTGATCTTTAAAGTGTTTTTGCAGGAACAAGAAAATTCACTGTCTATAAACAATTTTTTTCCCCCAGATGATTGCAATCTTCTTTGTTAAGCCAATTTCATTAGCTTAAACTTAAGGACTGCCTTATACCATAAAGCTGGATAACCTTTTCTTTAGTTTGTTAGGGGGAAGGGAATGGAGCTGTGCGGCCTTTCACCTTCCAGCTTTACAAGCAAAGCCAAACTTCTGGGCAATCACTGCAAAATGCTTTTTCCCTCCCCCTCTTCCAGTGATGGCTGCAAACAAAGGTCTTTAGGGCTGGCTACTCCAGACTTCAGGACTTTTAAAGGTCTTTACTTGACTGGAGATCAAAGGTTTCTCCTTAAAGAGTTTATCACTCAGACAACTCTGCAGTTAGCATTTCAAACTGGGCTTACAAGTCAAATAATTTAGCAATTTCTCCTAACCATGTGGCCTTATGCAGAGGCTGCTGGATGCCAATTATAGCACCATTATGACATGGAGTGCAGCACTATCTATTGACAAATGTGTGTACCCTTTTCACCATTCTTTACTGCAGAAAAAAAGGTTTCCACATATTCTGAGTAGGTCTCAGACTGCTCAGCTGGGGTTTGAGTTCCCTTCCTGGGATTGTGGATTCCTTCTTTGTCACCTTGAGTATGGCTCTTCAGCTCTCTCTGTGCCCTGGCAGAAAATGTTTTTTTCCTTGGAAAGCCTAAGACCTATGAAGATAAGTAACTGGATGGTGGGCATCATTATCATTGGTGTAAAATACAGTCGTATGACTAAAACAGGGTCTTAACCATTATTCGAATGTCCCTGACCATTAACCCTTCTCTTTCCAATGTTGCTATCAGACTGTACTGATACTAGGAAGAAGAGATTGGTGTTTGCAGGCCAAGCTAATGACCAAAACACTGTTGTCAGCAAACCTGCACCAGCAGCTCTATCATGTTAGCTGCTTGAGTCCAGAGCTCTGTTAATTTTCTGTGCTAGGTTATCTGTTATGTTGTTGTAGGTTTCCTTGCTGTGCTAATCACTTTAAGCACCTTCCAAAAGTGCATTGAACAATGACACTAGCACCCATCTTGGATTCATAGAGCTTTTCCTCTCACCAGGCAAAGAAATGGAGCCATTGAATTGTTTTGGGGATGGTGAAACTTGTAGTGAAACTCATGTTTCTGTTAGTCCTTTACACGTCATCACAAAAAAAACCCCCCAAACCCGTGTTTACACATGCTGTACTTTAATTTGGATGTAAAATTATGGTAGCAATATCAGCTGCCCCTTAAATTGCCAGAAGAGTAATACATGGGATTCATTGAAGTGAAGGTGCCTAGGCTTACACAATCAGCCTGTTGTAAGCAGGGCTGTGCAAGAAGTGTTATATATCCCATATATCCCTTCTTTGTGCACCTGGAGGGAGGTTTTCTTCTGCCTGCTAACTATGGAGGCACAGGGTCTGACTTTGGCTGGCAATTCCAGAACAGAAGCATTTTATGGTAGCAGAAAGAGAAGATGTCAGTGGGTCGGGTTTTCCAGACAAAAGGCAGAATGGTTTCTCAGAGCTCCTGTGCAACCAGTAGCATACTCAGTATTTAGGCAACATTATCACTAGGAGTTTAGCTGGCTAATTGTTTTCAATTCAAAGTGCATGGAAAGGCAAGGAAAAATGTCAGCATGCTATGAGTAATTTGTGGCATATATTTTTCCCAGATGGACATACCGTCTTGTACACACCAATCATGATGTAGGCTGCTATGTTCAGAATTATGGGTGGCTGAACACTCAATAGAAGAATTGCATGTTTTTATTAAAGAAATGGTGTGTTCTACCTGAACCTAGAAATATGTGAAAGGCTGATTAAGGATAGCTTTTAATTTAGGATATATTAGGGGTACATTACGGACAAATACTCCCTCTAGTTTTACATGACAGTGGTATCCACTCAGCATCCTGATAACTTAACAGTGTTAAATTCTTAGGAAGCATTTTTATCATCAGACCTTTTCCCTCACAGAGAGGGCGGTTATTTTCTACGTTATTGGAATTGTATCACTTCCATTCCCCAGGCTGACAGTATCTACAAGAAGCCACGGTTTTTCATACAAACACATTGCAGAGCAACACAGAGGGTGTTGCATCCTTCTCCTGACCAGATTTTGCATGCTTGTGCAGTGTTTACACCATGCAGGAGGCTTTTGCACACCACATTGAAAATAATGATGATAGTGATATGATACCAAGATAGCACTGTCTAACGCAGGGACTAGGCAATGTTTTGTATAAAAGCAAGGTATAATTCAGACGACAACATCATTTGAGTTGATATGCAAAATTCCACTGGAATTTGAAAAATCAGGCTGTATCTAGCCAAAACGTCCTGCAAGACTTCTCTAGCAACCCATTTAGGCAGGAGTCCTATAAAGAGATTATCTTATTTATTTTATTACTATTTAAAATGTCATAGCATCTAAGAATCTGTAGCATGAACTAGGAGTCTAAAAGAGCATTTTCTGACACATCTTTGTTCTCAATAAGCTACAAATCTTGAGGGCCCTAGATACATTAATTTTTTACTAGATATGCTCAGGATGTCACTCAGAAGAGGGGAAATAGCAATTATGTTTCCCTTTCATCTAATTGCCTACTAATGCAAGTTGCCATCCAAGCCATAGGAAACATGAGTCATATCTTGGCTGGGTGACACACTTCACCCTCTTGCTGGGAAGGTATTCCTAACCACAGAGCCTCCAGCAGCATGGTGGAGTGTTCAGCTCCAGGGCAGAAGTTTGAACTCACCTGGAATTGTGCCAGACCATGATTATAAATATTCACTGGTCTGGTCAGGAAGCAGGATGCTATCACAGGAACTGGAGTGCTTCTCTGAAAGTGAGGGGGTTGGCTGTACCTTAAATGAAGTTGTACATCTTTTGAAGAAAGCTTGATTGGGCTGAGGCCGAGTTTGGTGTCATATTGGTGAGATGGCTACTTGAGTGTGGAGCTGGTGTGTTCAACTGTGCTTTTCACAGTGCCACCTGCAACCTTAGTTCTGTATAATTTGATTTTTGAGAGAGGAATACTTTGAAAGATGAAAGTTAAGCTCCTAGGAACCCTAATTTCAAAGGCTCAGGTTTTACCCTCCATAATGTAGTTCAATTGTTTCTTGGGATGACAATCCAGGCCAGTGCACTGGGGAATCTATTTGCCCATTGCAGTCCTGGGGATAGAGGTTAAAACAAGAGTGAGGCAAGAAACAGCAACACTGACTTACTGCAGAAATGCTCAGATTTCCTAATGGACTATCAGCTTTTCTGTGCCTGAATGTGAACATTGTCCACTTTATTATCTCTGTCTGGAAGGAGGAATTGAATAAAAGATAGTCATAGACCTGAACCTTTCTGAGTGATTTATCAAGTAGTAGGAGAATTCTCAATATGAGGGTTAAATCTGGAAAACAGCTGTGTTATGAACTGAATCAATGCAAAATACAAATTCCTTGTTCTCTCATGCCCTATTTGGTTTGTTCATTTTATTTCAATGTAGTAAATGGAGATCCAGTTTTGCATTCCTTACTCAAATGCACAATTAATGTAAAAGAATCCCCTTGTCTGAAAACAAGTTGTGAAAGGTCTGAGTTAAAACAGCAGGACCAGGCAGTAAGTCATACACTGCAGAATAATAACTTCTTAACATAATATCATCATGTGCCACAAAAACTAGAAACTATAATATTCACACTGACCATAAAAATATCTTTCTACACTTCACCACATCCTAAGGTATGTTTTCTTTTGGAAGTAATGTATAATATATTCCTACCATTACTATTGCTTGGTGAAGTGGTTCTTGCAAAGTTTACTATCTGCTGATGCAAGGTGGGGGGAGTAAGTGGAGGGAGAAAGAGCTCACTATTAAATTTTAATTTTGAGAGAAACTATATTCATATGTCTATGTCTTGCAGGAATTATTTTACAGATAGCTTTACTTTGGCAACAATGTGGTAATTTTTATATCAGAGCTAGTAATTTTTATCAGAAGCAATATATGTTATCATGGCACTGCTCTATAAAATACCTTCTTTGACTGTTGTTGTTGCAGGTAATTGCTATCTAGTCACAAAACCCATTCTCAAAATGTATCAAACTTGGCCGTCAAAATAGGTATGGTACTTGCTTCTACTATTCTTACAGGAAAACTCTCCTTCAGTGTCCCTTTTCTAATAGATAAAACCTTCTTCTAAATCCCGAAAAAAAAATACTCAGAGCTAGATTAGTGCAAGACTAGATAGCTATAATTTGGTTTTTAAATTAATAAAGGTTTTTCCATTTTGAGTATAGAGAACTGTTCTAGCAGGCTTCACTCTATTGCACCACACAAACCTTCTCATTCTCTTCTCCAGGGTACTGTCAGTACAGCAAGTTTTCTCTTTAGCCATTCAATTGTGAACAAAGATGAATTTAAAATATGGGCTAATGTGAACAGTATTCCAGATGAGGCTCGAACAACACCTTCTCCAGTGTTATGAATGTTTGCCTATTTCCACTGGAAGTGCCTCACCTCATATATTCCAGGATCACTTTTGGCTTTTCACAGCCATATCATGTTGGCAACTCAGTCTTTCCATGATCAGGTAATACCTCCTGACCTTTTATTTTTCCTTCAGTGGTTTCCAGCTGATGAGAATTATTGGTCTTATCTTAGTCTAATTTTAATTCTTGCTATTAGATACTAAACATTCCCTTTATACATTACTTTTCATGTCACTAGCACACTCTTGAGTGCCATTCTCTTTCGGACACTATCATGCTCTTGACTTTTTGCCTTCTTCTGAAATGAGATGGTCACAAAACTGATCACTGTGAACTTACAGTAGTAATTTCTCACCCAACCACCTCTGACCAAATATTACTTCTTTTAGAACCTTCTCCCTAGCAAAATCCTCATCCAGCTCACCACTCTCAATTCCTACCTTCCCTACCTTATTTAGCAACACCTACAAAACACAGCACCAAGTGCTCCAAGACAGGCTTTTTCTGTGCCCAGAAATTCTGTTACTCCTTCAGAACAAACCACCATGAAATGCCTGATCCAGTCTGATATATTTAACAAGAATTCTCACTGGTAGAACTGAGCCTCATATGTTATTTCTGTACAACATCCTATGAAACAATCCTTAACTTGTCAGGAAAAATTTAAAATGTATGCATTTCAAATATGGAGATGGTATTGTTAACAGCTGCAGCTTTGTGATACATGACTGCAATATTCAATAGCTAATTCCTCCCATAACAGAGGGGATAGAATGCAGAAGCAGCAGGATAATGCTTTTTAAATGCTTGTCTGAGTTGCTTTTTTTTGTCTATTTATTTCTCCACTGAGAATCAAAATGATTACATTCTCTCAAAGTGGGTGAAAAACATTTTTGTGACTACAGTGGTGCAAAAAATCAACATAATTTATTGATTGATTAAATCTTTAAAATACAGACCTGGCATAGCTGATCTGTCCTAATAGCAAAACAAGATTCAAGAAATATTAATATTCTCCTGATTACACAGAGATTATGTATATACTAACTTCTTAATGTATAAACGAATGCCTTCAATACTGTACCATTTTATGACTTTATATTCTTTTGAGATCTAGATCTTTGTGAAGCACAATGGAATGTACAAAGAAAAAGAGGGATTTTCTCTTTTTCTGGTATGGACAACTTCAAGCAGATATAGTTATATATATAAAGTTATATTTAAAAAATAGAAATTAAATGTAGAAAGGCTTCAAAAAGTTTTCATGCTTGAAATCTCTTGTAAAATACTTTCTGTAATTTGTATATTAGCCATTTGTTTAATAGTGGGAAAGATTTATAATTCTCAGATATAAGTTCCTAGTTCTTGTTTATTCCTATATATTTTTAATTAATATTTATGAATATTTAATTAATATTTATTTGGAAAAGGGAATAACTAGGTGGTTTGGACTCATATTTGGTCAGATGACAAATACATGTAGCGAGGCTAAATCTTTTCTTTACAGAATGGAAAGAAGCCATGATAAATGGGCTTTTTCTCCTCCTCAAAAAACAAACCAACCAACAAAATTAAAATCAAACCACAGAAAAAGCCCAAATAAACAAAAAATCCCAACAGCACATTTATAACTACTGAAATCCAGCTAAAAATTATAAGAAGGTAAACATTTTTGCAGACGACTTCAGACTCAGACACCTGGTTTTGCAGCACAGAACCACCTGTGCAGCATCAAACACGAGAGGAAGGAAGTACAGCGCAGAAGGTAAAAAGTACAGGGCAAGGCAATGTGATGTGTCCCTTAGGTCAAACAAGAGGCTGTTTGTGAATGACCCTTCTGAGGCAGGGTATGACTGCCCGAGACTGCAGCTCTCTACAAAGGGATGCATAAATAGCAGTTGTTCACAGCAAGGGTTATACTATATGGCTATTAGAGTGAATAGAAGCAACTCACTTGTTGCCAATGACAGGAAATAAGGTCAAGCAAAGATAACAGGTCTTTGAATTAGAGGTTTTCAAAATATTAGTCTTACGCCTTTAGTATGGAGTGAATGAGTGGCTCTCTTTAAAACGTCCTGCTTCTGAAACTCAGGGACATTTGAAACCAAGCCTATGAAACAGCAATGGTGAGGTTTTATATCTGCCTGCCCCAGCTTCACTTACTGCAGGAGGCAGTACATTTAATAACATAACTGAATGCTAATAATTTAAAAGGCAGCTGAGGCCTTTTGGGATATTTTGTTCAATCTGCATGTTCTCTCCATAAAGAAGGGAGAAGAAACCTTGTAGTATGTCAATGCTGTAATAGCACTGTTAGACTTGCTTGAGGACACAAATGTTTGTGTAACAGCATCTTGTTTACTATTCATCTTCAATACCTGCATGTGCTGCAGGAATAGTTATCTTTTTCCATAATTCCTTAAAGGATTAACTACATAATCTAGAGTGACCAACCTTAGCTTTCTTCTTAGGCATTTGTAAAAGGAAATTTGATCTTTTCCTGTTACATGTTGCTGAATGTGACACATAAATCATTATCCAAAACCAGTCATTATCATATTTTACAATACAAGCATTTAATATCAGAATTTGTCAGGGAAACAGTTTTCCACTGATTTTTAGAAGCTCAGTCTGAGCTACTGTCCTGTTATCTCTTAAAATCTTACAAAGTATTTTTTGCTGTGTTTTAAAAACATGAAGCAACTGGATCTGTGATAGATACATGAAATTAAATCACAGACAAAAGCTTAAGATAATTTAAACTCTTATATACACATTTCATGTTCAGCAACCACACAATAAGTGAACCTATATAAACTTGCTCCATAGTGGGGTGAGTTCAGTAGAGTGGATTCAAAATTAGTGGAGCTGCCAGCAATTGTGAGGATATGGGCAAAACATGAAAAAAAAGAATATACTTTTTTTGGTAGCACCTCTAGTAAAATAGTACCTCTTATTAATTTTCTATTGATATTTTGTAGTCAAAATCAGAAATTAAAAAATAATTGAACACCAAATAACTTCTTACAGATATAAAGCTGTAACAGTGTTAGTCTCAGCTGTGTACATTTCCTATGTTTAGCAGGTATGCAATTTGATTTTGCACATGTTGTTCTTTCAATAAAACACAAATCACAAATCACTGCTAAGTAATTTCTGAATAGTTAATAAATTCATGTAGCATAAACGGATAAACTCCATATTTTGTTCTAGGTTTGTGTACACATTTGTGTTTCAAGTAAAATGTAAAAAGAATACTGGATAAGGTAATTATTTTTAATAACAGAAAGTGTTGTCTGTCATTCTAACAAGAAGGTAAAAACCCTTGATGATCAATAATGTATTAGTTGGGTTAAAAAAAAGGTTAAACATCCATTCTTATTATCCCTTAATCATAGGCAATTTCCCTGATGCAGGGGTTTCATACCTTTCATACCATAGGGATGCCAAAATGACCCATCTAAGTAAATCAGCTGCAAGGCAAGGGAAGAAAAAGATTTCACACATTTGTGTTCCTTTTGTAATGCTGCAGCTCCTCCTTTAAAATGACATAAAGCATATTTCCCCTTGGGGTTTTGCATTTAAGTGAAAAATCTTTCTTCTTTTATATTGTATGCTTTGTTCAGTAATAAAATGCCAGTCATGTTAATTAGATAGATGAAGATTGTTAAATAAGCAAAGAATTTGTTTCTGGTAAAAATGTGCTGTTTAGGCAGAACAAACATGAAACATTAGAATATATTTATTAAAAGCAATGATTATAGATATTTTTCATTCTTACATGACATTCTTCAGTTTTTAGAGTGATCTGCAATCAATAATAATAGTAAGGAAAAAATGCTAGAAATTATTATATTTCAGCTACATTTTAAAGATTGCTGGTTTTAAACTATAATAAACAAGGTCATGTAGTTAAAAATGTTTTCTTCATTACCATGTATCTCTTTAAATGGTGGGAAACAAGAGAAGGTTGTAGACCTCATTCGGTTTATCACTTCAAAAAATCTACTTAAAATCCGAATATTCAGCAGTCAAGTTGTATTAAGATATAATCAGGAATAGTGGTCAGCTTTTCCCAGGGCACGTGCATCCAAACATGCAGTAGCAGCCAGGACTGGTCTCATTACTTCTGCCCTGGGAAGGTTTATCTCATCCCCATCTCCCAACAGAAATCTCCATGTCTCCAACTCCTTTGGACCTGGTTGAGGAAGAGGCAGAGGAAAAGAAAAAAACTTCTTTTTGCAAATCAACTTCTGGCTTCTTGTCACAGATGTTAACTATTGTTTACTTTTTATAGTTCTCCTACTGTTTATAATAATGTTACAAATAATGTTTACTCTCTCCTTTCCCCCCCCCCTTCTAATTTCACTCATTTTGAATAAAGGCTTTATTGTGTTTTGCTTTAAACAGTCTGCAGAGTAGGATTAGCTTGACAATATATTCTAGTTCTTTGTGGTTATATATATATATATATATATATAATCTTATATATATATATTTATATACATATATATTTATATATTTTTCTCTCCCTCAGATTGTTTTTTTCCCCACTCTTCATTAATTTTAATGATTATGTATTTCTACCATAAATTCTGAGCTCCCTGAGTGGTGCCAAGCTCTGAGTGGTATTTGGTTTTCTTTCTTCCTTGGGTCTTTAACTTTTATTTAAAAACATATAAGAAAAGATGCCACATGTCCCCTTGAGTTATTCCTTATTTGCTTTTTTACCTAAAGTTCACTGACTCTGCTCAGTCTTTTATTCATCCATTATTCCACAAAGGGTGGCATTTTCCAGGGTTAGACAAAATTTTTTGGTAACTGATTAAAGCAAAATATTTTATATGCTCTTGAGAGGTTTTCAACTCCTCTACATTTGCCATCTGTACCTGAAGATGTATTAATTCAGTGAGCAGGCTGTGCTTCTGGGTGATGACTACACAGACCTCAATCATCCTTTTGCAATTTTCACTCCCAAACTAGGAGGTTTCCTGAGCAGCCCTATTTGAGATGTAGATTGAGATTAGTCTGTCTGCATGGAGCCATTATGAATGTAATACCTCAGTACTGCAGTCCCAATGCATTTTCGTTATGTTTTTATTAATGAGGAAAGAAATTGTCATTATTTTTGTTTCACGTATTGATCAGCATGCTTCAGTTTATGACTGCCTGCATACTTCAACACAGATTTTTCAACTCCTCAAGTCATGTCCCAGCTGCTGCAGTTTTAGTATGGTTACTGTGCTTTACGTGTGCTTTCTAACTCAGCCTTTCAAAGGAGGACTCCTAAAAATATAGGATCCTACATAGTCTGAAATTCCTGATGTTTTTGATTAAAAATGTTGATGCATCACCTTACACGTTTTATTACAAACTGGAGTCTTTCTGCTTTGTCATATTTTCAATCTATACAGGTGCATGTTTTTTTCTTCTCAGGCTTTGCATGTATGGACTTTCTATGTCTATTGTAGCAGCATCCAAAACATTAATATTGTATCTGAGGTGCCTGCTGAGCATTTCCGACACTTACCCTGGGAGGGGCACACATGTTAGTAATGATATCTCCAGCTGCTGCTAAATAAATCATAATGCCATCTTAAAAACATTTACAAAATAAAACCAGATTCCATATTGAAAGCTGGCCAATCTTTCATATGAATGTCTTTCACAGAAATTCCTGGGCACCTGTTATAAGACTTACTCTTCACTTTTAATTAAAAGATATCCATAAGTATTTTTATTCAATACCTAAACACACATGGTCATCTCTTTTTATCTTTTGTTTCTTTTCCACAGAGTGTAAAATCATCTGCCAAGTATTTTACTCTGTGCAAAGTTTGTGTTTTGGGGGTCATGTTGAAATAGGTAACCAGAAAGATGAAAAAAAATGGATGTAAAACTATGAAACTCTGTTTGTATATCCAACACATAAAAGGCAGGCACTTCTCTTTTATTTGTCTTGTGCTGCTCTCTAGAAATGAAAACATAATCATAGAATCATTTCCTGCTGGAGTATGTTAGCGAAGAAGTAATACCCATGTTTTAATAATAAGGAATGAAAACATACATGGGATTGAATTTTGAAATAACTTAATGGTACTTCCATATTTTTTTACATGTAAGTACCTAAATGAAATCAAATTTATCAACATTGAAGGTTGCTTCATTATTTTTCTGGTTTTCTATTATATGGTGAATGGATAGACTTCTGCCTTTCTGTGTAGGTCTTTCTTGTAATGTTCTCCACACTCTTTCATCTTTTATTCTATATTACCTGACCTTTTTTTTCCCTGAGGCAAAATGCAAGTTACAAAATTTACCACTGGCCTGGAGAGTTCAAATTTACTGGTAACTCTTAATAGAAAGTCTCCATGTTACTTTAGTGTTTTTCTTTCGTGGGGGCTAAGAAATCCTTTTTAATGTTTTTTTTTCTGAAATATGACTTTGAGACAATCTCCCCCTGTGTACCTGTAAGCTCTGCAGAAGAGTCTGCTTTCAAGATACGTTTTCAGGTAGTCTTTAATGTCTTTTAATCCTGCTTTGTGTTGTCCTTTTGAAACAGTTTATTCCTATTGTATTAACCTAGTGCCATAACAGAATAGTAATAGTAGTTGTCTTAAGAGGAAATAAATGAGACTCTCAGGTGCAGACTGTAGAGAGAAGAATATGTAGGCAAGGAAACGTAGGCAAGGAATGTACTTAAACCATTGGCTGTTCTGCACAGTGGGGGAAGTACAGTGTACTTTCAGAGGAAACCAGTGCTGTTGATATTAACCCACCATTTTCAGTGCACAAGGCTCCTGTCATGCTGAAATTCAGTGTCAGACAAGAGCTATCAAGAGTAAACTTAACAAGAGGAACTGGTGGAAATTTACTTGTATATGTTCTGATAGAAGTCAGCAGTGACTAGTATGTGTGTTAGTTTGAAATAATTTCAACACCATGTGTGTGCACAAGTGAGAATTACCAGCAAGAATCTTACAGTGGGGTGGTGTACCACATATCTGTTATTTTAAGCTTTGTAAAAAACATTGCCAAATCAGGAGGCCCCATATGCCTTTTGTTTAACTTGATGTATGTATTGCCTAACACCTTTAAGAAACTGTTAAAGCACTGTTTATGCAAAGAGAATCCCTGACATTGTGTGCCAAGTTCAATGCTAGCATGCCTTACAGACTATTCCCATGCCCACAGGGCTAGAAATTCTGCCCAAGGCCATAGGAAAAGTGTAGTCTAGTTTGGAGTGACTTAATATGAGGCAGGATGTGATATAAGTACTGGATACTAGAAAGTAATAAAGCATTTTAGATTAAAGGTAAAACTTACATGTTTTTATTTTCTAGTTTAAGTGTATGCAAAGGAATGACAAGAAGTCGGGGGGGGGGTTTGTTTGTTTTTATGAAGTTTGCTCCCTTAATCTCGTTCTTGAATCTATTTTACTTTGTTAATATTGCATAGGTAACCACCTATACGTTAGAGGCATATTCTGTTCATTGGTCTCTTCTCTCACAGTAAAATACTCAATAGCAAGCAGTTTAATTTTAAACTCATTTAAAATACATGGATAATATAAAACAAAATGAATCTAGAACTAAAATTTAATGGATAAACCACTGAGATTATTAAAACTGTTCCATATAATAAATAAAAAAGGGAAGTAAAAAGAGTCTGGAATATTGTCATACATAAAGTACGCAAAACATCTCATCTGCTTTCTGGCATTAACCCAGCTGAGACCTAGCTACCATGTAAAAAACAGATTAAACTAACATCCATCAAGGTGAAAGATAATTATTGCTTGTGTCAGACAACACCTGTTTTTGCAGCATTCCTCAACTGAGTTAAACTAGAGACACGCTGAAGTTTTCCACTGAATTTTACATTTGACAGTTGCCTGAAGCAACTGTGTCTTTGAAACACCTTCACCTCTTCCTTTGTTTACTTTTTTGGATAGACTAAAAATGGTAAAATACTGAATTCAAAAATTAAGTGGAAAACTCAGGAGCAAAATATGCAAAGTTTTGGATGGATGTTTACTGAAAAGTAAATAGTGAGTCTTTTGTGAGGTCTACACACAAATCTGTTGAAAACATTCATTTGGTAATGAATTCTGCTTACATTACTCCAGTGAGTAATCCCACTCACTTCAGTGGAAGTTTGCAAAAGTTCAAGTAGCAGTTCCTAGATAATGCCATAATGTACTCCTGCTATCTTTAAGCAACACTGCATAGGTTGTAAGGCAAGATGTTCATGCTATTGCATAAAGTAATCTGTATTTCAGGCACTGATTTCACAACAAAGTCCTGCTTCAGTTGTGCCAAGACAGCTTAAAATCCATGGATCAAAGTGAATTCTGTTACATGAAAAGCAATACGAAGAGTACAGCTTTCACAGGTCAGTTCACAGAAGGATTTGAATTTTTTTTCTGTTGGTTTTTTTTTTTTTTTTTTTTTTTGTTTGTTTGTTTTGTTTTGTTTTGGTTTTGGTTTTTTCTGCCTTTTTGAAAGATGTAGGATAAAGTTTGGTTTTGTGACTGTCTTTTGGAATAAACCTCTTAAAGTAGAACTTATTTTTCCACTATGTAGGAAAAAAACATTGAAAACTGTTTCTTCAACTACTCTGCAAAATACAATCCAACTTGATCAGGTTAATTACTACATACTAAGAAGACCAATCCAGGATTCACTTAGGTTAGATAGGGATATCTGATAGAAAGGCCAGGTGGATGATTATGCTTAAACAGTAGCTCCTAAAACTAATTTGATTGGCATATATCTATGAATTGGTGCAAGTAATCATCCCATTAAAATCAAAACTGCCAGCACAGGGTAAACTATAATAAACTGTGTTCAGAGGGTAAAGAAAACCCCTCTGCAAAAAATGTGCTTCCCAAGAGAGAAACACAGAGGTCCATAGAAGAGAATGAGCTGAGGTCACAGATGTGATGTTTATTGGGGCAATAGATCCAGAGGCAGCACAGCATGGCTCATTGCAAAATGAGGCAGCAGTTAACAACGTTTGGTACTGGCTGCTTTTAATGACAACTTCTAAAGATTGCACACAGATTTGAAAACAAACATGATCAGATGGAGAAATGTGAAACAGATAAAATGTGTAAGCCAAAGGCCCTAAAAGAAAAGGTACTGCTACAAGTAAGTGGGTAGGCAGTTGTATCAGCACAGATAAAAGGTGCAAGATCATCTTGTGGGAAATCTTTGCTGAATGATCAGGCAGAGAAACTATTTGTGCTACCTCATCTATTCTTAAGAGTTTTATCTGAGAGCATATCAGGGCAGTGTGGTCACAGCGAGGGCAGGGCTGACACCACAAATAGAGGGTTTGAAGAGACTCCAGTGGTACCTTTTCCATTGAAAACTCATTTGCAGGGCAGACCCTGGTCAGCAGAATATGTCCTTAAGAGAGTAATCATACTCCTGAGAAAATTAAGAAAGTGGAAAACAGAACAAAATCAGTATACAAGACCACAAATTGGCTAAAGTCAATGGTGATTTCACCAGAAACTTAGTGACCCATAAAAATCCCTGAGTTTTTATAAAGATTGTTATGCAAGAGCAGTATTAGTACTGACAGAGGAAGGACAGCTAGTGACAAAAAAAGCACGAACATTAAATAAAAAGGATGCACTTCAAAAATCATGGTCTTACAGTGGATGTCAGGATGACCAAGAAAATATTTCATAATACTTTATCAACATCATCCCATTAATTTTCTAAAACTTCAGAAGAACAATGGATGGAGAGAGGCCCAAATGTAACTTGACAGTAGAGTAACCAGAGGCAGGAGTTCAGAATAAACAAACAGTAGGATTGTGTCTGTGGAAAGTGTTTTAGAGATGATGCTTCAATAGAGGATGAGGTCAGTGCAGAAAGCTGTCAATTATTTGAGCTGGAAATCTACATTGCTGTGAACGGTATTAACAATACAGCTGGTACTGATTACATAAAAGCACCACAGGAAATACCAGAGAGAGTAGATAAAAAAAATATCCTTTGGTTTAAATGTATGAGAAATACATCTTTGTAGTTATTGTGGTAACTGTGGATGGTTTTAGTACATTTCTTTACATCTTTCTTAAAGTATTGATTCTTTGCTTTAGAATAATTGACTTAGAGCATGATTCAGGTACATCAAACCTAACTGAATAAAAGGTGTAATTGGTGATTCAAGAAGTGTGATGAGATCAGTGGGAGGAGCCAAATAATTAGCTTCCACACAATATTTTTCAGAGTTTTATATTTCAGAAAAGTCTGAGCACAGACCAAACATTCTTTCAAATCCTAGCCATAAAAACATCCTTATGGTTATAAAACATAATATTCTTTGCCCTGGAGTTTATAGCCTTGAACTATTTCAGTGCCAGGTCTGTATTTCTACCTGTGTTAACATTTTAACTTCTACTACTGCCTGAAACAGTTCAAAACTGGTAGAGAAGTAACAAATGCCCAGGGCAACATACAATCTGAAGAACAAATCATTTGGATTAGCTGCCAAAGAGATGATCACAGCTGGAGTCTGGTCCAAGGAACTGGTCTACAGACCATGTACACAGCTGAGTTCCATGTAATCAACCCTTGCCCATTTATCTGCACAACACTACATGCTGAAATTAGTACCAGGGTTAACCATGGTGCTATATTTAACTTACATATTCTTCCCAATCTGTGACCTCCAGATGCCTGCACATCTAAAACTTTTGAAACTCTTGCTCCCTCATATCAGTTTCTAACACATCTTTTTGTCTGGTGTTCACAAATTCAGTTCTTTCCCATTAATTTCTGCTCAGAAAGATAGCTAAAATATTGTTTTCTTATACTGATATTTCATTTACCTGTCTCACAATAATTTTCTCCACAATCTAGGACAGCAGAAGTGACTTATGCTTTGGAGTTTCATAGTTTATGTAATCTTCTCATTCAGCATCTAAAGGCTGACTCCTATTTTTAACCTGTTAATGATGCCAGTGTCTATTTTCCACTTGTTACATGTTCAAAAGAGCACTGGAGTGCTTTCATCCATATATTTGGCAGAAGCTCCATTGAGAACTTCTAAAGACATGCAACCTATTTATCTTCATTGCCCTTAGATACAATGCCTACAAAAAAATTGCCAACAACAGACTGCTGGGGTCCTGAGATGCCTGCTCTTCAAGCTGATGAGTATTGTTCTGGTGTTCTTTTGTAAAGCTCTGTTATAATTTGTGCTCTTTGATTTAATGGTTTAGCTCCTTGGGGCAGGGACTCAGGAACTTTTTCTGCTTTGCATTTATGCTGCATTGCTAGGGCCTGCAGTGATGCCAACAGAACAATTAATAACACCTGTACAAAACTTGTACATAGAACAGCCCATAAATGGAAATACTAACTTTTGCCTGATCTACTGGCTATCTTGAATTGCCTTGTATACCCAACCTTTCTTCAGCATCAAGCAGGAAGATTCTGCTTGATTAATGTCATATCTAAACACAGACTTTTAAAATGCCTGTGGCATTTGCTGCATAGTTCCAAACACTGTATTCTGCACACATTAGGTACTTTGCTTCTGCTTACTCCAGAATTAATAAAACTGGTCCCAGCCTTTCAGCAGCACTGTTTGCTTCTAACTTTCTCCCTCCAAATCTCTTAAAAATGCATGAATCAACACAGCAGTCTGACAAACCATTTTAGGAATTGATTTGATTGATGCTTCTGTAATAGGTTGCCAGTACAAGTCCTACAACAAATTAGAAAGAAATGGGAGAGCAGGGGCACACACAGGGTCTACGGAGCAAGGGTCAACTTCCTAAGTCTCACAGAGGATTCAGTGTTTCGGTGGGGGAATGGGTTTGATATACTGTTCTGAACTTCCCAGAAGAAAGACGTGGGGATCTGAGGGATTAAACACATATTGGTCATCCACACCTGTCATTGTGAAGGTAACAGCAGCCTCAGGGGTGCTGGCAACAAAATCTTTCCTATCCATTAACATTCCAGATGCCAGAGCTAACTTTCTCTCTGGGTCACAAAATGGATGCCAACAACCACTCTGCCAGTTCAGAGAGGGGCAGGAAGCAGCAAAATCACTCCCATATATTTGAGATGAAAAGAAATTCTCCTTCTTGTATGCCAAAAGGCTTGAGTGGAAAGCCATGCCCAGCAAGGCTCACTTAGCAGAGCCAGCTTGAAAACCTATGGGGTAAATCTGTGATGGCACAGTTCAGTGTATGCATACTGAACCTGGGGCCCAGGCTTGGTAGGGTTTGTGCTTCTTCACAGGGAACGCTCAGTGTTCAACAATCGGGCAGGGCAGAAACAGGACAGGGAGAAACTCAGCTTTATTCCTTGGAAAGTTCATAGAGCATCTGGGGTGTCAATTTGGATACTTCACAGAGAATATATAGAATTAATCAAGTGGTGTTTCAGGTGATTATTCTAATTGGTGGTGTGTACAAAATGTTATTACTTTAGATCACATCCCTATATGGAATTTCAGTTCAGTGTTGCCCTTCAATAATGCTTCACTGTCAGTTACTTCGCATATTTTAGGAGCACAGGTGAGTTCTGAAAAAGAAAATAAGTAAATAATAATAACAAAGAGGACCCTCAGCCATCACCCCGGTTATGAGGGAGGGCTGGTTTAAAGGCGCAGGTGGCACAATCCTTCCTTTCCAGGCGCGGCTGCCCAGGCCTCGGGGCGCGCAGAGGCGGCCGGAGCGGAGCGGGCCCGGGCCCGGTGCCGGTGCCGCTTCTCGGCCGGTGCCGCTTCTCGGCCGGTGCCCGCGGGCCGGCGCTGCCAAAGCCCGGCGGGTTCGGTGCCTTTGCGAGCGCAAAGGCGAGTGTCTTTGTGAGACGATGCCGCGATTCGCAGGTACCTCAGGGCATCCCTGCGTTTGGCTGCTTGGGACGAAGCGGGTCCGCAGTCGGCTTTGGGAGCCCAGCTGAGGCGCTTCCTCATGGTTACCTGCATCAGTGTACGCTGCTAATTGCCCGGTCAGAAGCGGAACCAGACTCCGGAGGGTGACGCTTGCGGGATTTACGGGAAAAGCGAAGCCCCCGGCGAGGCCACAGCTGGAGCCGGGCCGGGAAGGGGAGCGGGAAGGCCCGGCTGGGGCTGCGCTTTGCCCGCCGGGCCTGCGGGACCCGCCCCGGCCGAGACCCGGCACAGCCGGCCCAGCTCCCACACCCTTGTCTCACCATTTTTTTTCCTTTTTTTTTTTTTTTTTTTTAATGCAGCGAGATAGATATTTCCTCATTCCTGCTGATTGCTCTGCTCTTCCGTGGATAGGAAGAAAAAAAAAAACCAACAAAAAAACCCCCAGATATCTTGGATGTAAAACTTGTCAGCAAAGGAAGTGGAAGGGCTAGAAATAGAGCTGTATAAGTAGGCTTCGGAGTTAAATGGTAAATTTGGAAGACCTAGTTAGAAAAGAAAGTTAGTAATGCAAACTGTCATGAAATTGCTTTAGAATTTTCTAAATCTTGGATCTGTCTTCCTGTCATAGTTCAGCTGATTAAAAACATACAACTGCATTAGTGAGCTGCAGCAGAGAGGTGATGTTAACTGTAAGGCTGTTAGTGATTGCTACAGCTGCTCTTTGTAAGTAATCTCTGGGTTGCTTTTCCTCATTCTTTTGGATGGAAGTAATGAGTAACTCCAGCCTTACAGGCTGGTGAAATACAGGGCTTTGTGTGGTATGATTATTTTTACTCGGAATTTACACAGTTGTAGAAGTTTATCACTCTTTTTTGGATATTGTAAGGCTTGTTTGAACTCTAAGTAGTAATGTGGTCAGAAATATTTGTCATTCGTATGCACCAGTGAGTTATGAAACTGCTTGTGAACTTGAAGTGCAGAACATTCTGTAGTCTTACTAATTCTAAAAGCCTCAAAATATTTTCCAGGTTTTGTTGGTTGATAGGTCTAAAACTGATAAAGCATGAATTGAGACTGCTGTAGAATTTCTAATAACATTAAGAAGGGATGGTAATAGTCATGTACATGCAGGCCAAGATTTAGGAGGAGCATCAGCATAGGAATCTTAAATGCATTGTGTTTTCTCAGTTTTTCAAAGGCTTTTGCTGGTATATATCAGGAGTGAAGGTAACAAGCTTTTTTCTTTTGGAAAAAAGTATCTCTACTTCTCTATAATAAAAAGAATACAGCCTAAACATCAAAAATGAAACAGCAGTGCAAGGAGCCAAGTGAACTCATGTGTGCAGAGTTTGTTTTGTGTTTTTTTTTTTTTTAACTGACTTTATCTGTGAACTCCCAGCCCTGGAGCCTATTTGAAATAAGATAGGAAGCTTCAGTCTTGTCACAAATGCAGCTACAACTTGTCCTGGGGAAGCCTTCGTAATGGGGTCAGGTAAAGTTCAATGAACTACCAAACCAGCACTATTTCAGAAATGCTAAGGTGCTCTTTCCACTGATCGCTCCACTCTCTCTGCCTGTTATTAAACTGGTAGTTTTTACAACATCAATAAAGAACTTTCCTACCCAATTGCCCCAGACAAAGGCCTGAAAGCTAGGTTTAAACTATGAAAACTTTGTGTTAGGTTCATTTAGATTGTTTTGCTGTGTCAAATACTCACTTGAGTTCAAAAGTTCAGATGAACCATGAACTTTGTCATTTCACAGCAGGCAGTTCTACAAATATAATCCGAAAGTGAAAAAACATGGTATATTTAAGGTGAGTTTGTTGTTCTGTGTGGAATATACTTGGAGTGCCGCATTTGTAAAGTTCTGCTCGACTTAAAAAAACCTTTTAACTATTTAAAAGACAAAAAAACTTAAACACAATTAAGCCAAATAATTCCTTGATCCCTGACCTTTTAGGCTTTCAAACCAACACATATTCAGTGACTAATCATTACTGCACAAACTAAACCCAGCTAATCTTCTTAATAAGTTGTGAAGTCTTGTATGTCTCATGGTTTCAGTGGTGGCTTTTCTCCCTGTCTGGAACATTGCAGAATATCAAAACAAATGGGTCATGGCTTTATGTATTTGTTTAAAGTTTGAATCTATGTCATCTCATGATATAGTCTTGAGTTGAGAAAGTTTTACAAGCCTATGTGAAGTATAAGACTGGTAGGAATGAAAAATCAGTCAATGCAATTTTCACTTACTTGGTAGAATATAAAACTGTGTGGACAAAACCAGTTTGTGCAAAACTATTTTTTAAATGTGGAAACTTACCAGAAACTGAAGAGCCTGTAATAAATTCAGCTTCTTTTCCATGAAAAGGAATTCCTTATGCATACTCTCTTCTTCCTTCTAGCAGGTCTGGAGTCTCGATCTATCAGGAAGAAGCAGATTTTTTTTTTTTTTTTCCCCAGACTTCAATTTGGAATTATAAGCAACTTTAGGCTGTTGTCCCTGACTGTTTGTAAGTTGCAATTCAAGGCTCAGAACAGAAAACCTCCAAACCCAATAGGATGTTATCTGAAATATATTTTTCAGTATCACATATGTTTTTTTATTTTTGTGTTACAATAATTTTGAATTTTTGAACTTTTCTTGATGCTGTATAAGACCTGAGACCTCATATGGGGGCTTATCATTTGATCAAAACACTCTAGGAACTTCTCATTTAAGGAAAGCAAAATAATTACAGATTCTTGATAAAATTTGGTCTCTGTATGAAGCACGTGCTGTAGGCAGAAGGAGTAATTGTTTGAAATAATTCATGTATCTTTGTGTTACTCAGCAAAGAACAGATATGGACATAGAGAAGAAATTAACAATCATGTTCTTTGTGAACAGCAAAGAGAGAGTGAGGAAATGTCACATTTAGTGGATATCTGCAACAGTTCACCAGTTGTGCTGCTAAGCCCATGCTTGTAGTAGAGATTGTGACTGAGCTTGTGATGAGAGCTGTGGTTACTCCTAGGATCACTACTCCATCTCCTTCCTCTTTCTGAAGGTTTATGTCTGCTGAATGGAAAAATGCACATTGTGAGAGAGTGCATTGCCTGTCTTGTCTGGTAGTTGCAAGTGTTGGTTTTCTTGGGCACTTCTGCTGCAGCATCATGACCAAGTGCACCAATTCCAGGGATTAGTGACACCTCACTCCTGGGCTACCTCTGCTGCAGCAGGCACAAGCTCTCTTCCTGCTGGCAGGGTGCTCTGGAAAACGCCAGAGAAACAAAAGTAGAATTTCCAGAATACAAGCCATGCATTTCTGTGGCAATAGCTTCCTACTAGTGCTGGCAGGAAGCTTTATGTAATACATCAGTGATTTTCAGCATGAGCCACAAACCTACTCAGAAGTTTTGATTATAACCTAATTTTTATATATGCATGCAAGTCTTTTTTCAGTCCCCTTATGCTGGGTAAAAATCACAGAGCAGTACAACAAGCTTTCAGGATTTTATATCTAGGTGAGGAAGACTGTCTTCTGAGAGCTCTCCTGCCCTGTCTTCCAGCATTTCTGGAGATGGGTTGGTAGTAGGGGAGTCACTTTGTCACATCTGGGCAGCCTTCCATAACATGGTCAGCAAGTGACCTCAGCAACTGTGATACAGACGGGCTTCAGAGATGGCTTTAAGCCAACTGAGCATTCTGTCGTTTCTGTGAGAGCTCTCTGTAGAGGAGGTGCAGCATATGGACAGCCTTCCTAAGCTGCTGTATAACTTGTAAGCTGAAGAGAATTTCAGACGTGGTGGTGGTGGTTGTTATTTGGTTGGTTGGTTTGTTTTTGCAAGGTGCAGTTTAGACCATAAGTTTCTGACTGAACGGAAAGTCAGCTAAAGATGAGGTGGCCCTTCACTGATTGCAGTTGTTGGGGCTGGTATAGCAGTTCATTAGCTAGGAAGGATAGGCTACTTTTCTTCTATTCTGAACATGGTCAGTGACTGTAAACAGAGTTTTCTTTTTCCATTTGGGAACATGAGCTTGACTGAAAAAATACTCTGCTGAAACCAGGCTGCAACATGGATAATGTTAACACAACACCATACTTTTCATTGTATTGTCTCTTTTATTCAACTTTAGTGAGATAATAGAACAATGTTTATTTACTTCTAGGTATCTCTTGCACAAATAGATGTTCAGGATCTAATTCATTGTGGTGAATTCTAATAGGTGGCAGCTAAATAGGGATCCTGTTTTTATCATCCCTTCTCCTAAATGTGTGGTAAGTGCTATGCAGTGCATTTAAGGTATTTTAGAGTCAGACTGAGAAAGTCAAAATCCTAAAAAAAAAAAAGTGAAATTCACTTTTTTGTTAGATGCTTCTTTCTCTAGGTCATCTCAGTTCTGTGTGGGTATGAAGAGCAAAAAACTGATAGTCACTGAGGTTAATTACTAAAGCTGTGTGAAAAAGGTCAGACTCCTCTAGTACCATTCATAAATTAGACTGCATTCATCTCATATTGTTTTGACCGAAGTAGAATAATAGTGGTGATAAATGCAATGCGTTTTTCTATTCAGACTGCTCTTAATGGGAGTGATCAAATTATTTAGTGACTGGAAATAAGTCCAGGATGGGAGAAAGATGGGCATAAGAATTGTTTTGTTCATTAAAGCTTGAATTACTAGATTTTCTAGTTAATTAAAATTTGTTGTTTGTTTTAACAACTATGACATTTACTAAGATTTGCTATTAGTTATAATTGTATCAATAACTTGACTTAGGTTACTCATATTCAGCACAGAAAGAAAGCACATTGCCTGCTTTGAGTATGCTGAGAATCTGGGGTTTTGTTGATTTAAGCACCTAAAATGGTGTCAGTTTTTCTCAAGCTTCTTGAGACTTCAAATGTTGACTTGAAAACCTGAAACAAAAAGTTGATTTCAGATACTAACCTCTTACTGGTCCTTTTGCACATATTTGGGAAAGAGAATTTTCAGTGGTATTTTATCCTTTTGGCTCTGCTTGCAAGTTAAGTAATATTGAAAAACCATTAAGGTGATTTCAGAAACGTTCTGTTTAGACTTGACATAAAAACATTTAAAATATTTTTGGATGACAATGGTGGAAAATTAGTACACCTTTTCCCAGAGTGCTTGAACAATTACTAATTCAGTCGTTCCTGGGCTTATCTATACAATGCAGTAGAGGCTTTGAACTTCTTTTTCAAATAGTGTCCTTTAAGAGTAAATATTAGTGTTACCTTTTTACTTCATAAACGCATTGTTACTTTGGTTAATTGTTAGATTTACTGGTCTTTTGGGGGCTGACTTGGAGTTTAAAGTGAAGTCACTTAAACTGAGGGCTGAACAACAAAAAGCTGAGACTGGCACTGACAATACAGAGACCAGGCTAGAGCACTAGTGTATGTCTTTACTGTGTTAACAAAAAACACATCAAAGGTACAGGAACCTGATCCTCTGACTGCTCAGAAGTCTGAAAATAATTTGGTAGTAAGGTGCCTTCCCAGAAGGGAAGTGGGAAGTGGTAAACTGCAGTCGCAGCTCTAAGTCAGTGTGGTCAAGTCTTGCACTAGTTTGGGCAAAGAGACAGTGGCTGCAGGAATTCCAGTTTTGCCGTTGGTCTGCAGGAGTGGTGAGGTATTACTTCTCTGAATTGCCCAAGTGTTTGTGCCTCTAATTGCCTTAACAGGAGGGATGAAATGCACAGCAGCATACTTGTGAATGGCAAAGAAGTCGATTATGAGAAAAACAGGGAATAAATGGGAATGTTAGTTGTAAGAATTCCAACAAGAATTCTGTCTTGGTTTTTGCCTGCACTGGGATTCTCAGATACTTTTACACCCTGTTAAAGATACTGTCAAGAGAGGTCTTTGTTTTGAACTTATTTTTCCTTTTCCTGTCAAAGGAGAGTCACTGACAGCAGGCTAGCCATACATTAACATATGTTTCATATCCTCCTCATCATCTGATCAGGTATCTGGGCAAGTTGTGGTTAGCAGGTCGAATTCTTTGCATTGTTTGCCGACTGCCAGACTATAGGTTGTGTAAGCCTTCAGGACTGCCTCCTCTCAGACTGTTGCTCAGCTGCTACCCTCTGTTCCCCTATTCTTCAAATTGCTTTTACTATAACTGCTTAAAAGCATTTTTTTTTAGCTTAGATATTCTCCTGGCTAGATAGAAGTGAGAAACTGTCAGTACCAGCTTCACAGCCCATAAAAGACTCTGTGCTATTGATAGTTTTCACCACAGTATTTTGGAAAATGTACTATTGTAGGAAACATCCAGGGTGCTTTTCTGTACCCTGTGGACCTGCCTGAGGCCACACAGTACGGTGGCCTCCTTGCTGGTTTGTTTGTGTCCACATTGGGATGCCAGAACTGTTACTGGCTTGTCCTGTGCCCAAGGATGTTATCCCACTCAGGAGGATTCATTACTTCATTGTAATGCCAATGCTGCTGAAACAGTCAGGGCATCCACTGCTTCGATTTCTGATATGGCCAGTTCTTTAAACTCAAGTTCTGCATGTGTTTGGTTCTAATGCTTTGAACAAGCTTTACCAGTTTCCACAGGAGCTGTGGAAGAAGTGGACTTTCTGATGGCATATTTCCATCTTGAACTGGAAAGCACTGTTCATACAACTCTTCCATCATTGGTTTTGGCTTTGTAAAGTCAGTCCAAGGAAATAAATTTCTTTCTTCAAGCAGTTCACTGTGAAATTTGTAGATGACTGCCTCTCAGACTATCTCCTTCCCTTGGTTCACAATTCCCTACTGTCACTTAGTAGTTTTTCAGCCTACATCAGGGACATCTGAATTTTTTGTAGTTTTTTTGTTTTCTCTGAAATAAAGAGATCTCACCTGATGAATCTGAAAGTCTGTAGACATGCTGGAGATCAGTATCTATTCCAAGGTCAAATACTTCTGTACTTGTTTCTTTTGTAGTTTAGATTCCATGTGTTTCTACAAGGTATGAATCTATCAGGTGTGATTCCCTAAAATTCATCTACTTTACTAGCATTTTCTTTTTTTATTCTATCTCACATGAGCCTCATATAAATACTAATAGGGAATGACACAGCTATCTCAGGTGTTCTGTTAGTAGAGGAAATAAGCTTTTTCAGTAACATTCTATTTTAATGGAATGGCTGTCACGAAAATGCACAGAAAGCACAGCTCAGGCAGAGTAGGAATGTCATCTTCTACCTCCACTTCGGGAGCTGGTTATCTCCTCACAAAGACTTGGAATGCTTGGAGCAGGCTTGCTTGAATGAAAGTGGGAGAGAAACTCTGGGGAAGGGAGATGGCTGCTTAGAGGAGGAGAAGAAGGAGAGGAGAAGGAAAAAGTAAAATCAAGAGTTGAGAAATTGTTTGACCTGAGAAGATGGATGCATCATTTCTGTCAGTGGCACTTTCAAATAGTCCACATTTTAGATGTTCTTGCATCTGTGATCTCTGCTCTGAAAAATCTGCACTTGCATTCTTTCATCTTACAGCTGGAATATTGAATAAGTGACCTTTTCTGACTCAGACACATTGTTGTCTCTGACCTCCTCAAATCATGGCTTCACCTTTGCTGCTGCCAGATGCCTGACTGCTTTCCATCTCCCCTCTCTCTGCACCTCAAGAAGTGTCCTTCATTCCTAGTGGAGTCTTTCCTGTTGGTCTGTTGCAGAGCTGCTTTTCTCACCACTTGCCTCTCAGATCATTATAATTGACAGGCATTTACATTTTATTCCACTTTAGGAAAGCAGCTTCCATATGGAAAACACATTTTATTTGATGTTGGATTTATCCAGGAGCTGATCTTAGTCATAATAACTGTTTCTCATTCAGGGTTGCTGCTTTTCTTTCTGTATTTTCCAGCTGGACTGTTTGAGGCATAGGAGGTCAAGTGACTTGTCCCAGACTATGAGTCAGTGCTGTGAATTTGGATAAGTACCTAGTATCCTAAAGGCTCCCAGTCTTCTCCTCTGACCATCACTAGACCATGCAGCATCTCTGAAAGGATTGGCTCTATGGAAAAATACAAATTAAGAACACTGAGTTTGAATCTTTAATTCCCAGAATGTAGTTATTGAGCCTTGTTCATATTACAATTAAAACACGGGGTTTTTTTAGTAAATAAACCGTGTAACAACTTTTTGGGTTTTGGTTTTGTCTCTTTCTCTGCCCAGCTAAGCAGTGGCAAAATGTTTATTATCAGCAGCTAGTACAGGAAGCAAAACATGAAATGGAAGAAATCTAGAAATGTTTGGCCTAACAGTGGCCATGACTTAACAGATATTTTGGACAGACTGGTTCTTTTTGTAGCTGCTTGCAGTTGAGTGCCTCCTCCATTTATTTAGAGTATACTGCTGTTTATAGCTCGAGGTTAAGTCCTCCTCTTTATTTGTGATATATATTGAGTTTCCTCAAGGATACCTTCTGGAATGCTTAGCTAATATCTTAATTAAGACATTGTTCTCATAGCAGCTCTACAGTGTGCAGAGGATACACCCTCATCTTATGAAGTATGACAAAAGTGCAGGGAAGTATAAATATATTTTTGTATTCAGTAAAAACTGAATACAAAAATGACTTGTTTGTGAACAAGATCTGTGTGTTTCCACAAGATGCCATTTCACAGAGCCGATCCCACAGAAACTTTTGTCACAGGTTTTGGACTGACAAGCCCCTATAGCTTGTTGTCTAACTCAGTGAAGATGACATGAAATCTTCTGCAGACAGGAAATTTTTGCTGAGGTCTGATCAAACCTTTTTGCTTTCTTTCCCTTTCCACTACTCCTCATCCTAGTCTCCAAACTGACTTAATGGTG
Organism: Sturnus vulgaris; assembly: GCF_052056855.1. Classification (NCBI taxonomy): domain Eukaryota; kingdom Metazoa; phylum Chordata; class Aves; order Passeriformes; family Sturnidae; genus Sturnus; species Sturnus vulgaris. The sequence goes on along the minus strand of NC_142250.1, from coordinate 22,528,092 downwards.
GTCTCCCAGGCCAAGTCTTAAGCCTTTGTTCTTAAGCATTTTAGTGCTGGGCATTATCATCTGAATGTATAGGTGGGGCAAAGGTGTTCTCGTTTCCGGGAGCAGTGGCACAGTTGCACTGCAGCTTTTCAGAGCACGCTCCAACGTCCAAGGAACATGAATGTTCAGATGAAAGAGAGTAGTGAAATTATGGGCAATTGAAAAAATATTTTTATAGTGCAAAATAATTGTATGATTCTGTGCTTCTGATCAGCTAAGCAAGTTCTGGAGATGGCTGATTCCTACATCAAGTTTTTTTGACAATTGGAATTTGTAACACAGTACTGATATTTATTTCCCTTTAGATTATCTCTCCTAGGTAAACATCACTGTAGCAGATCTGAGACCCTTCCTCCATACATGTAAATTAACCAGCTAAGTTTTAATTTCATTTTGAATTAAAAATTTGAATAGTTTTGTAAATCTCTATACAAGGGGGGGAAAATACAAACGGCACTCTCATTGCTGCTTCCAAAAAATACTGAGTAAAGAGGTTTGGGCCCAGTGTAATTTAAGGTCACATTGAAAAAAATGGGCACAGATGAAAGGGCATCCACATTCCATAAGATTCCAAGGGAAATATTTCAAAGTTAGCAATTCTTGTAAGATGTCTGCTCTTTGAAATTTGATCCTTATGGAAATTCATATTCTCATGAAAATTTCAACCAACTCCTAACAGAACTGAAGAAAATCTGTCTGGTTTTGATTTTAACTGAAGTCAAAGCTGTTCTTTCAGTATTGGACAACTTTGAGGAGACTGACTCTCATAGCTAATTTTTTTCAGAAATGTTAGATGAATCAGGGCATTACAGTCAAGGTTCTGATTATAATGCCTCTCTAACCAGCTTCATGTAATCATGTGCACACAACTTTTTAAACTCATTTTGTCTATCAGTTTACACTGATATATGCAGAGTGAGGAAGTGTCACATACTGCAGAAGGCAGTGTTGGTTCCACTTGATTTTGTTTTGTTTAGACTTGAATTTGAACTCTGGATGTAGGATTTTCCAAAGAATATCTGTCTTGGGTAGTTTTGAGGCATAGACACTTATGAAATGGAGAGCATCTGGTTCAACATTGTTAATCTCCGTTTGAAGAATGCCATTTAGTTATTACTCAGACTTTATGGTGAAAAGAAAATATTTTGGTTTTCAACATTGTCTGTTGTTTTTCTGCCTTTGAAACTTTTCTAGGATAGTGGAGTAGAAGTATAAATATGATGAATGTGTTATGCAAATGATTTTTTTTTTGTCTCTGTAACTGAAAAATGTTTTGCTTTAGTGCAAGCTTGTCTGAAAAGATAGGTTACTCTAAATAGCAAATTACAGTTCTGCTTGCTTTATTGTGGGGCTATAGTATGCAAACTTGCAGTGTAAACTGTTGCATGCAAATGAGAGAAAATGAGGGCTAGGGAGGCTTGCCTGGTTTTTCACCTGCTGCAGTGAACTTCTGACTTCTCAGAATTTGTGTAAAGCCTAGAAAAGCATTAAAGTTTTACAGCTAGTGGTCTTTCATCAAATCATTGGTAGCTACCAGTGACTGAAATACCAGTTGCTCCCTTGGGTTTCATATATGCAACACAAGAATATAATTTGACTTTCACTCTTTCCCATTTTGCTTTTGCTCCCATTTAATAAAAATTACCAAACACTTTGTAAAGTCGACATTGCAATATACTTTGCCAGTCTCCTGTAACTGTATCCAATAAGGAGAATTAAAATGTTTGCTCTTTTCTTTTCTTTATTGTCTTTTTTTTTTTTTAATCAGCCCTTTATATTACCAATGGCACTCAACAATGACATTTTTTTCTTTCTTACACAGTATTCTGCTAACTTGGCAAATCATAGTTTTGTTCATGGCACAGATTAAGATAATGTAAGGTACATTTTAGTAACAGTCTTTAATAAATTATGCTTTTACCTTTTGAATTTCCACTACCTAATCTTTTTGTTCCAAAAACTTTGCTCTTGAGGTTAGTTGCCACACATAGGAAGAGCTAGTTTGCATCAAAGGGTCTGCCCTGTTATTGAAAAAGGTTAATAATGTGAAAACACTCACTTTCTTTATTACCAAGTTTAATTTTTATTGCAGTTATCACTGAGCTTTTTTGTTTGATTGATAAGGAAAATACTTTGAATTAAGTGAATTTTTGCTACTTTAAATAATTGGAAAGTTAAATTCAGCAATTTCTAGTAGTGTTTTGCTTGGGGGAGGAGGAAGATACCTTTATGTGTAAGATTTCCTCTGAAATGAGGGGGGAAATCTGTTTAATCTTTATTGTTTTTTTTTTTTCTTTTAATCAGTTATGACATGGTGCACCGAGAATGGCTATTTCCCTCTCCCCCCACCCTCCATGAATTCTTCAACAAGTAGCAAATTATTTAAGATAAATGCCTACTGCTGTAGACAGCTGCCAGAATAGAAGTGAAAATAAACTGGTGAAAGGAAACTGCCCAGTTCATGGAAAGGGCAGCAACGATATAGTGCAGCAAGTCCATGACACTTCTGGATACACATGCTGAAAGACTTACCCTGGCTGGCCTGCTACAAATCTCCCAGTAATTCATTAAGGGGAAACGCTCCTTGCAACATTTCACTCCTATTTTAACACCCTTTGTCTTTACCTTACATACTCATGGGTTCATTCCTATGTCAAGTGAGCCTCAGTGAAACCAGTTTTTCATTCCTGATAGAGCATACTGTTTTGCTCGAGTAGATTAGATAGATGCTTTTACTGTAAGTATTTTAGCAGTCTGTGGTATTTTTTTCAAGGTTTGGGGTCAAAAGAAAGATATGATCATAGGGATGCAGTAAACAATGTAGAATGCAGTAACTTGACTAGGGACTGGAACAGGCAATGTTGTCGTGTTTTCCCATAATTTTGAAGAAGCAGTTATCCTCTAAATATAATGCAGTCAGACATGTATTAAGATGGAAGTACAAAACGGTGTCCTGATTGTTCTAATCTGCTTCAAATCTTTGAAATTACAGAATTAATTTATTTTCATTATCATGGGGCCAATTTGCTACAATTGTCTAGGGAGGAATCCCATTAACTTCACTCTGACTTTTTTTTTTTTTTTCTGAATGCTGACCATGGGATTTGACCTGTTTAAACAAAGCAGCTTGCCATTTATTTCAGCTAATATTTAGTTAGATCAAGTGTCTCTATTCCTCCTTATGTAACTTTACAACTCAAAGACGGTTGTAGCGGAGTCCTGGTTTAGTAATTTTGTATTTCTAAAACAGGTCAGAGTGATGGGACAATGCTCAAATTGACACAATACTGACTCAAATATGTTGGCAGAAAAGTGGGTCTGGATAGCCCGAGTGTATCCACAGAAGCTAAACTGTCACCCTTTGCTCACAGTTTGCAGCTTTATGGCATTAGGCAGGCTGGGAGGGCAAAGGATGGCAATACCAGAACCTCTGGTGTAGCGTGGGCGTTTTGCTGCTGTTAGTTTGGAGGGACGGAGGGGGAGGTTATTTGTTTGTTTTTGAGGTTTTTGTCTGTTTTAACTTTAATAGCTGCATAATGGCATTCTGGCAGGTGCTGTAGTACTTTGAGCACGGTTTGTGAATGGATCCATCAAGAGAAAGTTTCAGAGTGGTTTTATTGAGTGTACAATTCAAGAAGCAATCTGTTTTACATTAGTGCGTCTCTGGCTACAGATTGCAGGGTTTTTAAAGTCTTGTTGTTATTTCCCAGTTTATAAAATAGCTCATCATTGATGGTATTCTGTGTAGCCTTTGGATTTCATTCATAAACCTTTACAGTTTGATGGGATTTCCATGGCTGAGACACATTCCATTGAGCATATGCAAACATCCATACGTGTGCATGTTGCAGTCTTATCTGTATAAAGGAAACTCCTCTTTAGTGGAGGCATATAAATAAAACATCATCTGACAGAAAAATTGTTTATACTGGGCCAAGAGTGGTCTGCATGTTCACGTTGATTCACTAAGAAAACTCTGTAATACTTGGAAGTTTTGTTTTCTGATTGTTTGCTTGCTTGTTTTTAAATAGTTTTCTATAGAATGTCTAGCCAATGTCACTGAAAGCACCACAAGCTGGGCTGCTGTAACTCCTGTTAACTCTTCTATGGATTTAAACTCAGAAAGTCAGTGAGCTGCTGTTTCCTTGGCTTTACACAAACGGTAGTTTTAACTAGGATGGAAACTTCCAATGTTAGAAAGCAAACCCTGTGCACAGTAGTTACTTTTTCACTCACTGCAATAAGTTTGAGACTTCAGCACCTTTTTAAAGTGTGATTAAAACATTCCCATTCTTTTATGTGGGTGTGTGTTTGCTGTCCATTTCATAAAAATTATTATACATACAGAACGTTATTAAAGTTTCGTTTTCACCCTTACGTCTTAGCACTGCTCTCTTTCTTCTGGGATTGTATTGTGTGTCTAAATATTGTTTAAAGTGCTATGATTAGTTAAAAAATCGCTCCCTGCTGTGCCACTTAAGTGCATCTCCTGCTTAAAACCCTGTCATGTGCTTTGAGAGCAGGATACAGTGAAGCTTTCTGAATTCCAACAGCAGAACTCACAGTATAGTGTCCCTTTGCACCATTTTTGAACCTGAAATTTCACGTGTGTTTTATTCTAGGTACTTGTAATAGCATTCTGTCACGTTGCTTTGTATGACTAACCCACCAACAGTATCCCAGGTTTTGATCAGCTTTCATTCTGTTTCTTTGGGCTTACTTGCTTTGTCCCCTTCTGTGACTCCTTATCCTGACTGTAAATTGCATCCTCAAAATAATAGGTATCTACCTCAGTGCTACTTTAGGAAAAACAGACTTTGGGGCAATGCTAAACCCAAGTACTATTAATCTGAAAAGCAAATGGCAATGAAAGTAGAACTAAAGAGAGTAGTAAACTTAATAGGTAGAAGAGGAAAAGAAGGATGAGTGATGAGTCTTAATACTGTTTTAAATGTGAATGCAATGGTTTTAGCTAATGACTTGCCATTACAAACATCTCAATGAAACAATGTATCTGCTAAAGCCTTAGATTCCCTGGCTTTTATAACAACTGCAATTAGTTAAGTAGGGAACTACTTGCAAAGGTGTTTTGGTTTGCCAGTTGAGCTGTAGTAGCAGGAATTATTACAAGCTCATGAGCATTTAACCCAGCACAAAAATGCAGAATGATTCAAATGGAAATAAAAAGAAGTCACTAAACTTTGGATCACAAGGATATTTATTTGCCAGCTTATAGTATGATATTTATAATTGACAAATAAACTGTTGTTTTATGAGTTAAAAATGTTAGATGTACTTAACAGATCTCATCTAAAATGTGTTTTCTATATTTCCCCTTTTCAGAATATTAGAAATTGACATATGTGAGAGCTGAACATTTTAGAGGGTATGGTCTTACTGCCTAAAAGCAATGATCTCCTGAGGTACAGGTAATATTCGTAAAAAGGAAGCAGCATCCCATAAAATGTGATTTTTTTTTTCCTAGAATTCAGATTTGGGCCCAGGTACACCCCATAATTTATCTTGAATTTATTTCTTGATGGGAACATGGAGGTAAAATGGTTTGTATTACTGCTGGGAAATGTGGCAGAGTAGTTTGTTAATCAAATTCTGAGACAGACTATCAAGCCTTTCATGGAGTCTGGCATCTAATAACCTTTACTAGAGGTGAATTTTTCTCTTATTTTGTTTACCAACCTTACAAATGTAAGGTTATTTTGTTTCACACTACAAAGTAGGCCCACTTCAATAATAAAATTAGCTACTGCTTTCTTCCTTCTTGTTTTGTTTATACTCGTTTATTAATTACTTCTTTAGGGCTTGACCCCAGGTTTAGATTTAGGTTTTGTGTGTTCAAGGCTGACAAAGTAAAATATCTCTACTTTAACTACCAGAAGAAATTAAGAATTAATAGTTTAAAAACTTGCTACATAAGTCAATACTAGTATGCTTTGTAGTTTAAGGATGGCAAACCTATGTAAGTATATATTGCTCTAAGTTCAAGCCAAGAATCCCAAGCAAAATTTTAAATAAAAGGGCATATACAGACCTGTGGGGTGGAGCATTTACCTTACCAAGAAATTTTAGTTTGGCATAGTGAGAAAGAAAAAAAAAAAAAAGTAATGCATAGTATGAGCTGTTAAAAGAGAATGATGAGCAGCATTGCTTTGCTGGTCATGCTTCTGCTTCAGGAAGTCATCCTTGCTTTAGGAAGTGTCAAAAATAGAAAAATGTGAGGCTAGGAAGAAGAATAATGGGAACAAATCTAATTGGGCATGAAAAGAAGGAATGTTGTGAATTAAAAACATCAACATGCTGTAAGACCGTTTCTCCATCAAAAATGAAGGAATAAATAAGATTTCAAATATGGAACTTGCATAAATCCAGTGTACCAGCAGCCATACATGAGTGCTCCAAGAATTGGCAAGAATTTTGCCCAGACAGGAGATGTGGAAATTTTGCTTTCATCATGCTTCTTGTTCCTTGTGTCAGGAAATGTGTCCTGCTGTTCTGCTGTGACATTTTAAAAATGGCCAGTCCAACAAGGAATCTGAGGTTAGTGTACTCTGACCAATCAGTTACTATTTCATCTGGTAAAGAGGTGGATTACAGCAAATGTTAGGGAGGAAGGAGGACATGTGGAGAGCAGCAGGTTTCAGAAATGTAAGTTTGCAAGTTCCAAAGCCTTGGAGATACATAGACATGAATAAAAATAGTTGCAGAACAGTGTATGCTGAAGTGAAATAGCTGAGTGTTTTCTGAATTAGGTCACATAAAATCCTGAATTAGCTCATCTCTACCTCAGGCACTTCAGAAAAGGAGCCAAGAGCCTGTTTGAGTTGTCAGAGAAGTAACCATGAGAGAGGAGTAAAGTCACACTGTGATAGTCATGTACTCTTTTGTATATTTGAAGTTCTCATTGCTCTCCAGTTCTGCTGTGAACAGCTGAGTATTTACCAAGTGGTAAAGAAGCAATTCAACTCTAAATTCAGGACACAGGACCATTTAGAATTGAATTTAGGTTTTACAATTCTTGTGACAGTCATCCTTCAGGTGAGTTGGAAGTTGACACAGCTTTGTCTCCCAGGTAAATAAAATTTTGAGTTTTGGTTTTGGATTCTCCTTGCTATCATCATGCTAAAATGCATTACAAAGAAGCCAATCCTACCACCACTAACTTCTAGTAAAACTTTAATAATTTGTGAAATCATATGCCACACTTGATGATGGCTATTTAGTAAACAGAGAAGAGAACAAAAATTGAAGTGCATTGTAAAGTAATTGGATAAATTTAAATGAATGCCCCTAAGTAGGCAAGCCTGGTGCAAGTGAGTGTGCTGGTACTGGCAAGGTAAATCTTGTTTAATAGGACAGGTGAAAATCAAGGCATTTGCTATATTAGTAAAATAACACTGGAAAAAAAGATGTGTAGGGCTGAGTGATGAAATGTGTCACGTAAAGAAAAAGCACCAGGTTTTTTTCACCTTTTTATTGCTGCAGGTAAGGAACTGATGCCCTGAACAGCATTGCACAGGTATGGAATAACTTGGAAAAGTCCAAGCTGAATTGAAGTCACAGTGGCTGGAGCAGAGAGGGTCAAATCTTTTGTAAAGGATAGAAAGAAGAACGAGTAAAGTTCTCTTCAGGACAGCTGTGAGTTGGGACAATGCCTTACTCCTGTGTCTGCCTGACTGTGTGCTTTCTTGGAGAAGTGAGCAATAGACAACAACTGAAAATTTCATTGTTAATCTTCTTCTGTTTAGTTCTGTAATTTGTAGAAATTATTTCTACTCATCCAGAAGGAAATTTACAAATTAGATAAAGAAAAAAAAGTACCAACCCCTTTATTTCTGATGAGATCTTGGTTAATTGTAAGAAATTTTATGTCCCACTGACTTTAATGATGTCTTAGTTTTAGGATGTTTTCCCTTTTGGTTTCTTGTAATTTCCAGATATTTTTGGTCTGGTTTCCAGAGAGCATATCTGATTTACTATGTCCCTTTTAACTTGAGTTGCAAAGTTTTAGAAGATCAATAATAGTTTTTCTTGCGATGAAAAATGAAGTTCTCAATGAAAAAGGCTTTTATATGGTGATTGATAGGTCTACTGTATTTCTGGTTTTAAAATTCACTTTGTTCATTTTTTTTGTAAAGCAGAATAGTGTGAATATTACATTCTATTCAGACAAGTCCACTACAGGCACTCAGATGTCAAAATGTTTCAAAAACATATAAAAAATAAAGAAATGAATAGAAGCTTCCTTGTTCCTTAAATTATTACTGTGTTACCCTGAACTGTAAGTGAACCCTTTTTGCTTATAAAAGAAGCAGCTGTTCATGCGATTGAAACCATGGTTCATTACAAGCTGACCTCAAATTCAGGAGTAAAACTTCCTCTTTTTTACTACAACTATTCAGACATGGACTAGAGATAAACAATAATCAAAATCAGGATGAAACTTGACTGGGAAACCCTCTATACTCTTTGGCAGAATTATAGCAGCTTTTGGATCACCAAGAGTGATATAATGTTAAATGACCCTAAAACATTCCCTTCTCAAATGCAGCAGGTCTGTGCTGCCAACTCTGTAGCAAACAAAGGCTGATTGTAATGACTCCTTAAGCATAAAAGTATAGAAACGTTAATTATCACATTTTTTCACATTAAACATTTACAGAGAGTCAAGATGAAAATGGACCTGTTTATGCTGATTTCCCACTTCTGTTTGGGTAAGCCATGCGATTAAAACAGATTTTCATTGTGTGTGTCTTACTTGAGTTTCATATCTTTCCTAAATTGTTGTGCTTTTTAGCTAATTTTGGACTGGATGTAAAAGTAACAAAAGTAGCCGATGTGCCTCTACTCAGTTTTGAAGATGTATGTCTAGAATAATGTCATACCATTAAAAACTGTAAACTAAATTAATGCTCATTACTAGCCAACTCTTTTATAAATGAAGTAGGGCAGTTACATAGTGCCTTGGATGTATGTTTCTCTCTTTTGGTCTATTGTGTTTGTTATTCCTCTTCTGTAGCTCCCTTGTTTGTTGTTGTCCAATTTTGAGACACAGCCCTGCTTTCTAGTATTATTCATGACCCATATAACAAAACTCAGAGATAAGATCCTTTACCATTTACTGGGGGTAAATACAGAGTCCCTAAGATTTCATGATCAAATACAAATAGGAGATTATGAATGTGTGTGTGTTTGCCATGATACATTTAATTACAGAGATTTGGGGCAAAAAACTTTTGAGCCAGAGTGGAATATAATATGAACCAAGGAGTAGCAATATTAATGACACTTGTTCAGTAAACCAAAAATCTTCACTGCATTATAGGTATGTTCAGACAATTTTTTTTGCTTTCTGACCTAAATTTCCTGTGGGGTTGTTAAAATCTTAGTAATGGGCATGTGTCTCTGGGCTCTTAAAATGTATTATGGGAGTGCTTTAAGATACTGCTGGGGGAAATGAAAGAAAAAAACTGTTATCCTATACTCTGAAGTCTGCTGGCTGGAGATGTGTAATATTGTTCTGGGATAAACTGATCCTATCTTCCATTGATAGTTTTCTTATACCTTATTCATTCATTGAAGCCTTCATGGAGTTTGACTTCCAATCTGCATAAAATCTGTTGATTTCCTTTACCCACAGATTTTGAGGTGTTTTTACAGAGGATGAGGTTCGTGTAAATTGTCTAGTTTTTGAATGTTAGGAAAGCAAAGAGTACTTCTGTCGAAGTGTATTTTGATGGAAGATAATTCAAAAGCTAAAACTTCACATTTCTAAGAAATATTTCCTTAAATTTGTTGTATTTTCTTTGCTCATGACATGTACCGTGCATCCAGTGTCTTCCCTACTCCACAGAATTGCATGTCATCTTTATCCAGGTCTTGCCCCTGCCCTTCCTATAAAGAAACCCACAGGAGGCCACCCAACTTGACATCTCAGTTCTCCTTATTCCACTGCTTGGTTTGATCCCATCACTCTGTTAGATTACTCATGCCTGCTTGCCAGGGGATCAAGGAGCCTTATGTGATAGAGGTCAGAATCCCACTAAACTAGACTGCCTCTTTTTTTTTTTTTTTTTACCTCTTTTTCACTGGGCAGCACTGGGCAGCTGCTGAGCTGTGACTCTACTGTATGACATGGAGTCATCCTTAACGCAGACCATAGCTGACTCTTGATCTTCTCTCTATCTGGACTCTTGGGGATGAATCTCTTTCAAAAGTTTCATGTATCCTGTTTTCAGTGGGTCTTTACCCAGCCTGTTTTCATTTAGCTGCTGGCCTCTCACTCCTGACAGTTGTGCCCTCTTTTCTTGCTTGTGTTATATGTCTTCACTCTTAACAGGCCTTTGTTCTTCTCTGCTTTTGAACTTCTTACTTCTCTGTTTTCAAGACAGAGTTTCTGGTTTTGTTTCCTGTCTGGTCACAGTGTTACTAATTACTCATTTCATATTTTCTGTGAGAGTGATAATATTTTAGATCTCATCTTTTTTAACTGTTAGCAAGTGGCACTGGGGTCATAGCTACGTAATACAGGATCCTATTATCATATTATCCTATTATCATATCTGATACTTGGACTCAACTATGTTCTTTTCAAAGTGATAGTTTGTAAGTACATTAACACTGCAAGTGTGCAGTGCTGTTTTTCCTGAGACTGACCAGTTTTTTGCCTTCACATGAAAATAGTGGGTTTTTTCATGCTCTGCTATCCCTCACATTAAGGTGCAGGAGGAGTATATCTATCACAATTCCACTTCCTCTCAGGCTGCATGCAGGATAAAACATTCTGCTGAATAAGTCTCATGTAGAGAAATCATGATGATTTTGGTCCTATTATTATTTGCTGCTGTTTTATGATCAGTCTTTAGTAAATGTAAATGTCTGCTTGGGAAAACAAAACCCCAAACACAAAACCTGGAGAAAATTCAGTTAATAGCTTTGGTTGTCAATCTTCTCTTGTGTCAGTCATCTGTTCAAGTCTTCTTAATTCATCTTTGGTGAAGGTAAGTCCAAGTGCTCTGCTTTTGGGGTAGATACATTTCTGTCCAAGAAGAGCACTTTTTGCTTCTCAGGTGCACCGAGTTCTGTGGTTGTCAGCAGCATTGCATCAGAACCTTTGCTCTGTTAGAGAGGACACCACTCAGTACTGAGCATATCCAGCTATCAGCAATGTAAAAGCACCTATGGATGGATACTCCTGTGGTGCCTCCTTGTTCATCTCCACAGAAGTGTGTCCACTGCATCCCCTGCAACTGCTTAATGCCATCCATGTGTCTGTATTCTTCTCCACTTCTGGATGGGGGGCTCCTACCGAAGAAAAGTGCAAAGGCCGATTTCTGTCTTCCACTTAAGGAGAAAGTTGAGCTCATTCATAACCTTCTGGATATTTCTTCATGGTTCGTTAACTGTTAGGGCAACACTTCCACTTAACAAAGCTTTTATGGTTCAAGGCAACATCTTGTGGTTTATTATATCCTCTTGTCACCTCACTATGAAATGAGTCAGCAGAATGTATCAGCTTTCCACTAGGGAGACTGGTTTCTTATTTGGTTATCTGCTCAGCTAGAAGTATCTAAGAAATCTTGACTGTTAACATAAAGACCCAAATTTTTTAATTGCCTTTAATAAGTGATCGTTTCTCTTGGGCTGGTATGATTGGATGATTACTGGACCTTTGGATGTTCATTGAGCACCAGCTCATTGGTCATCAGTGCTTTCCAAACCTCTAGTACACTGAAACCAAGGATACCATGGTGGTGTTTCAGAGAGCTCCAGCTAATTTCAGAATCTCTTTTGGAATGTTCTAAAAAACAGGTCTTAGATCTGTCAATTGTCTTGTAATTTCCATTTATGTTTTTGCTTCTCTAAGAGCAGTTAAAATTTACCAAGTTTTGGATGTTCCATTCAACAGCATCAAAATACATCAGACAGAAATTGCTGGACATTAAGTAGGACAGTGCTTTTCAATTGGAAGAGATTTATAAATTCATTTGAAATCATCTGCTCTTAAAATGGAGCCATGCCATTTCCAACAAAGGGCATGAAGGATATGCACTCAGTGGTGCTGTAAGGAGAGTAGAAGAGTGAGTAGAACTGTGCAGTGGAACAGATACATTTACCTTTCTAAATGCCTTGAAACATTTAATGGCCTATGTGATCAGGAATATTGCTGTGCCTGTTGTAGCTGAGTGTAGGGTTCCATTGCTTACAGCATCCTGGATTGCCCTGTTTGTTCTCTTGCCTGTCCAGGCTGACAGTAAACTCTTTAGGTGACTGAGATGGTACAACCTGCAGACAGTCTGTTACCTTCTGTCTCACTCTTCAGTGTATCAGATTAATTTCATAAATAAAAGAACCTTTGTCCTTTAAATCTTCTTTCAGTCCTTTGAGTTAAAGATGAAGTGTCAGATGTGGCTTTTAATTTCCTGCCTGTTTTTCCTAGCCTTTTAGGCTAGGTCTTTTGGCATTATTTAATCCAGGTCATTTGGTGTTATTTAATCAGTGTGATAGTTTAATGCAGCTGTTTGCATTTGACTCTTGCTCTGGCAAGAGCCTGCAGTATAGAAAGAAAATTACTAAAAACTGAGAAGTACAAGGAACAAAATATTTATTTTCTTATTTAAAAAAAACCCCCAAACCTGGTTATCTTAACATAGCCTAGAATGGACTTTGTAAAAAGATCGTCTGTGTTTGGAAGATGCAATTTAGATATGGCTCATGCAGATGAGAAATAGTTTAAGATGTGAGGGACAGTATTAATTTAAGGAACTTCTTCATATTTTGAGATTTTAAAAACATAAATGCACGAAATTCTCCACAGTGATTTGTTAATAATAAAAAACAAAAAAAATATCTGTACCAAACCAAACTATTAGGATAGAGCCTATAGAGAATTTAAATAACTGCTTTCAAAGCTAGCAGTGAAGTATGCTGCTTGATGTCATTCATGACCTCTTTTTAGGGAACTTAGATGTCCCTGTGGTTGTATTGAATTGACTCAGGAAAACATAGAGGGGTCTAAATATCTCAGAGGGAGTTCTTCTGTTGCCTGATGCAGAGGCTGCTCATGCAGGAGTGCAGGTTACTTTTTTTTCAAAGAGAGTCAGAGCAAAACCACCCTCCATGACCAAAACCAAACTCTAAGACACCTGAAGTGTATTGGCCTTTCAGTGCCTTCTTTGTTCTGGTACTGCACCATCTGCCACATGCTACACTGGGATTCTCATGAAGTGTTTATTTCTGTAGTGTCTGAAAGTTTAGGCTACAGGATAGGTGTTAAAAGCATATAAGGAGGTAGCACTGTGCCAAGAGATCTCAAGCAAGTGGGAGGGAAGATATTCCGCCCTTTTAAAATCTGTTTTGTTCTGCCCATTCTGCTGTTTTCTGTAGCTACTCTTATTTTCTAGTTGCTTCCTGTTATTACTGGGGATTTAACTGCTCACACATGCTTTGTTGTTTCTTGTGTAACTCTTTCTTAAGCTATCATGCAACTTTTACGAGTTTTTCCATTTTGTTTGAGCTTTCTTCTGTTTTTTACACTTGTATACCTACATTTCTTTCAGCTGTAAAACAAAATTAGTCTGTATTCTGCTTCAAACTGCTTGTCACAGGCCTTTGGAGAAACCAATTCCCAGCACATAGGCTCCTGCTGATAATGCTGCTGGTGATCTTGCTATGCCAGGGCCACTGGGTATCTCCGTGGTGATCATGAAAGATAAGCCTAAAGCAAGAATGAAAACCGTGCTGTCCTTATTCCATCTGATCTACTCTGTGCTTGCTCGTCCCAGGCTATTGCAGCCTGGAACCTCTTTCATTTGGCTGCAAGAACAGTAACAGTGTGACCTGCAACAGACTGTGCAGTGGAAGGAGCAGCGTAAATGGAAATTACATGCAAAAGGGCTTAGAACTCTTAAGTCCTTAAAAAAACCCATTTCCTAAAATTTTGAATCTAAGAAGAAATTTATTAAGCATCCTACTTTACTAGCAATAAGAGAAATTTGGTATGAGTCAAGACTTCTGGCCTAAAGCTCAGAACAGCAGGTTTTCAACTCCATAGAGGTGCAAGTTTTGCCTTGTTGTTGATCCTTGACAGAAATCAAGTGTAAGCACCCCTCACTTGGAGATATCAAGTGATGATGTTGGCTCTGCTCCAGTAAAGGCAATATTCCAGGGAAAGATAGCATAGCTGAGCAAGTCAGCTGTCTAAAACTGGATGGGTTGGAAAGGAAGAAAGTGAGAATAGGGAATGTCTTCTCAAATTAAAAAGAAGTGTTATTTTAATAGTTCTTCTGACTTCCCCCTAAAAGTGACCTCAAAAGTTTGTACATTAGTTCCCGAGGTTATTGTCCTTCCACTGGAAGTGTTTTTTTTTTTTTTTAAAAAAAGTGACTTAAAAAAAAAAGAAGAGAGAGATAGAAAAATAAGGTGATCTAGTTAAAATTTTCAAAAAAGACAAAATATTTATTCAGCATATCATCAAAGTTTTATTCAATCTGAAACCCATCCCCTCCAAAGCTGATATCAGAGAAAATAGCAACAGTTAGTTCACAAACTGGTTATTTAGAGAGATTTGAAATTCACATTAATTTAGTGCTGATTTTGAAGTAATTGTTGTGTTAACCTAGGAGATTAGGTGAAAGAATATAAATTTATCTGTCTGAACTAAAAATTCTTGCAGAAATTGTCACTTGTTTTTCTGGAGTGTGACTCCTGGGCTAATAACCTCCATGCAGCTGAAACTTTTCCCTCTATGGCTTCAGTGCAGTTTATGACTGTCTTTCCCCACTCCACATAGAAATGTTATTTCCATGGAAGGACAGTATTTCCTAGGATCACAATGGTGGTTTTAATTCTATTTTTCTTCCCTAATACAGCTACATATTTCTAATGATTTGGCACTACCTATTAGCTTGGGTGGTTTTGTTTTCAAATATATTTTCACAAAATTTCACTAAGTCCAGGTTTCTTTAGTGCATTTCTGGAATTAAGAATACAAATTAATTAAGTCTTGCTCAAATGAAAGACCTCTAAAGAAATTGTATTCAGCTGTAGTTCTCTCTGCTTTGCCAAGATTAATGAATTTCAGTGCTCAAAAGGCCAAATCTATGTTCCTCACAAACAGGAAGCCCACAGGTGGGTGCCTTTGTCAGACAGGATAACAGAGTCTGGTGAAAAAGCTTTGATGTGTGCAGTGACCAGGTCAGATGTAGTGTGTGATAGTAAAGCTTGATTGGATAAGTGAGAACTGTGATATGTGTATATATGTGTTGTTTTCCAGATACCCTGAAGCATCTCTGGTTCATACAAAGACCCCCTATATGAGCTGCTCTTCCTCCCTCTCCCCAGTTGTGTTAGGTTCTGGGGAGGTGGGGTGCAGTTGAATACATTAAAAGACTTTGGGATTTTTTTTATTTGTTTGGGTTTTGGCATTTCTCTTTTTTAATTTTGAAGGGATTTTTAAAAACGTCTAGCCTCTGAAACATTTTGTTTCTCCTGGCACATTCTAAAAATCATCAGCCTTTGAAAAAATTAAAATTCTAGCTAAAACTTAGAGTTCTCCCATAAGATGATAAGAATATGGAAATCTATTGTTTATATGACTTATGATAACAGAAGTGTTGAACAATTAATACTCTCGCAAATACAATCCAGGATTTGAAAATGAAACAAAATACTAAAAAACACCAAACAAAACAAAACATGAGAGCGCCACTTCTACACACTTGGTTCAGTCTTTAATATCTGCTCAAACCTGTACCTTAGAAGTGATTTGAAAACACTCTGACTTTCTGAATTTGTTTCTCTTGCTATATTTGTCTCTTTTTTATGCTGCCTCGTCTTGGCTATTACAGAAGTACTCGAATTTGATGAGTTTAAGGTACCTTGCAAGCCATTCAATCCAGCTTTTCAACCTGTGTGTGCAGAAAAAATTAAAAGTCATGTCAAAGCATTAAAATCTTGAATGCTTATGTCAGGTAGCTCTGGATTCCATGACTACTTCCGTCTCATTTAACCCTAATACCAAGCTCACTCAATGGGACAGAAAAAATAGTCCATGGGATGAGCCATCAGGTTATAAATAGTAAAAGTGTGTTACCTCTCCCTGCCTTTCCCATTGCTGTCTGAATGCTCCCCATTGTGCTCTCAGTTGATGTTTTAGTAGAGATTCCTATTCCTAAGGACGTCTGCCTTGTTTAGCATCAGCCAATGCTAATAGCACTGGAGATGGTGCTCTGCATAGTTCAGCATAATTTAGGACAGAGACAAAGCTCTGGTCCCTAAAGCAGAATGAGTTGTGATGCTCATGAGGGACTGCTCACTTTCTCAATGGTTTGTTTATTTGGGTATGGCACAGATTTGACTAGAGCAGGAGAGTTTTTCTTCTTAAAATGCACTTTTCAGGCAATGGCTGTGCAATTGTTACATTGAGATCTCAGAAAACGTTTCCATTAGATTAAACCTTGGACCAGAATTTAATAAATCTGGCTACTCAGGATTGTGACCAGTTTGATAACCGTGAGTAAAAAATTTTATCACTTCTTGATGCTTACCTAATTAAACCTGTTCACATGCACTGAAGCTGGATATTTTTACACATCAGAGCCAAGAGTAAGAGTGTTTCACTAGAATGCTGGATGGCTTAGTCTGATGTGACATTTATCTTCACTCATCAGAAGTGCAATCAGTGGGGAGTTACCCAGATCTTTGTTCATGAAGATAAATGTCAAATATTATCTATCTACATTCTCACATGGTGTCTATCACCATGGTATCTGAATGCCTTCCAAAGCAGTGATGTACACAAATTAGACCTAAACCAGTCAGCAAATGATCATCATAAAGATGTTGCTGACAAATTTCTGGCAGTGCCTGTTTACATCGAATCTTTCCTATTTCCTTTCATTCTGTAACAGACAGTGAGAGATAAGCTTGTTTGATTATTGGGTGGGGGGCAGGGGGAATCACAAAAGCTAGATTGGACAGTATGATGGAATACTGAATTCATGATAAATTATTTCTTTCACCTTCCTTCGAGTTTTCCTTTCTGCCCAGGAGGCTAAAGATGAATTCTCTCTTCTAAAGTCAGTCTTGGGATAAGCAGTGCCAACAAGGCCAGGTGTAATTTAAAAATATTTATGCATTGTCAGTTCTGGAATTAATCTTTCTTAATTGAATTGACATGAACTCATGTCTGCAGGTAATGTAAACTGTCAAACACTCTGCCAGTGACAGCATGTTGGTCAGGGTGGTGAAGTTAATGAGAGATCTAAATTATGATGGAATATCTCAGTGTTGGCTTTGGAGCCTGATGTTTATAAATGCATTAGTAACATCACATTAGCTACAGGCTACAGACTCTGGAGTTCAGAAGGGCTAATTACTTGTTTGCAGTTTCTGAAAGAACTAGGGATGAGTTATTTGTACCTCAGAAACATTTTAGTAGTATATTTGCTGCAGTGAAATTTCTTCCCCTTGAAATACATATAATGGAATTTTAAAGCATAATATATTTCATTTGACAAACAGTGCTCTTGTAAAATGTATAAAATACACATTGATATGTGTAAAATACACATATCAAGCTATTTATTGATGCTGTCTAGGAGGGTCTTACCCATTTCCACTGACAGTGAGATCAAGCCTGCAGTTACCTGTTAGCAAAGCACTTAGCACATTCTAATGATGATGCTTTCCTTTCATGACAAAATGGAATGACTGTTAGCTTTCTAAAATCCAGAGAGTGCAGAGTGGATCCTGTGGAACAGAAATCATAGATAACGTTTGTGTAGAAGGAACAAAATTAGCAGATGAGCCTCTGCTTGCCATAGGCAACTGTTGATGAGAATTTCCCAGGATGCTTAGTGAGGCATCACGAGCTGTGCCTGACATGCTCGGGGTGAGGCTGCAGACTAATTTTACTGAAGAGAGGTAGGAGGTGATGAATCCAGTCTGAATGTTCCATCTTCAGAGATGAGTACTTGCTTATGTGCCATAAGTACTTGAGAGTATAAAACTGCTTTTGGCACTGATAGAGTTCCGACCCTTTTTAGTGCATGCAGGCTGGGCTCAGACAAGGATGCTGATTACATTTTAAACAGCAAGGCTTTTATCTTGAGGTAGCTGGGTGATAAGAGAACACCTGACTGATAATAATGGGTCCAGCGATCCATTCTTCCAGACCAAAGGAACTGGGCTTGCAGAGGGAGCCCTGGGGACAAAAAGCTGAAATACTTGAATATCAGTTTGGTATTGGGACAGTCTCCCTGTGAGTTTGCACTCAGGATGAAACCAAAAGGATCCTGAGAGTCCCTTCAGGCCTTTCACAGGCAGAATTCTGAATTGATAAAAAGTTCCTTTCCAAACTCAACAGATGCATAACTAGGAGAACTTATGAACATGGTTTAGCTCTTCTGTTGCAATTTTTCAAGAGGTAAGATAATCCACTGTAAAAGGTGGTCTCCTAAAATTTCACTGGCTTTGGGTTGTGTTGGACAAAATTATTTTCTGAAAAATTTCAGTAAAGTTCATGATTCAGGTGTTTATAACTTTTGAGAGAAATTACACAGGAATGCGGATTTACCATATGCTGTTCTTTATTATGGTGACCCTTCCAGTCTTCATGTCAGAGGACAGAGAAGTGAAGGAAGAATCCCTTTAGGTTTGTGAACTGGAGCACACACGGAGTTTGAAGTAACCTTGCTTGTTATAAATATCAGGTAGCACAGCAAAGGTAACATATATTAATAACCTTGAAACATGTTTAAGAGATTCCTTACCTGGTGTAGCACTGCTTTCTGTAGATGGTTTACACAATGAAAGCATAGGATTGTTTGACACATTTGGAGGAAATGCTACTTAACTTTAGCCACACAGCTCTTTGTTCTCAGCGGGTATACATCATGCTATCACTGTTATTCTCTGCATTTAATACAAGAGAATTGTTGTTCAAAGACTGTGTAGGGAAGTGGAGGCTCTGTAGAGACAGAGCTGCCTGGCAGCTGAGGCTGCTGAGACAAGCCTGGTCATGAGGGGACCTGCTCAGGTCATTCTTCCACTCTGGTGTTTTAACAGTGGGGTGTGGGACCTGGTAACTCCTCTTACCCTGACTGTGCCTGCCCTTAACATCCTTAGGAGTAATGATGTCCTCCTAAGACCTTTTCTGGCCTAGCTTTATGTGTAGTTAGAAATTCTGTTCTGTGAAATAAAAGGGGGAAAAAAAAGGAGGAAATTAATAACGCTTTTTACAAATACTGATTTAATTTTATTTTCTCTGGTAGCATAATGGCACCGTTGTTTATGAAGGCTCTTCTTACAAATGTTTGTTAGCCAAATTCTTCCTTTCCCTCAAGTCCTCTCTAAACCACACATCCTTCCTTCAGCTGCTTAGTGATTCTGTCCTATGCCAAATAATTAATTTTAATGTGGTAATTCTGAGTTATGAGGTAAGACAAATGAGTTTAGAACTGAGTTTTGTTTGAAATTCACCATTTTGCTTTAAAATCGGTTAAAAATTGTCACCTTTGTCAGACATGTTATCTTGCAGAGACATGTACTTACCTAAAGGAACTAAGAAACGCAAGAGGAGTAAAATTAAATAATTTCATTATGCATTAAAAGAAAACAGAAGTTCATTGATCTTGACATTTCAGTTGAGGTGTTGTTCATTATACAGTTACAGGGTCTGTTACAGCCTGGCCTGTATCTCTGAGAGTCACCGCTCCAGCATTGCCCTGAGCTTGTTTAGATGTCATTGCTGTTACCACAGGCAATTCTGGTAGCTTTCTCCTGCTTTTCACTGGAACTGCTGTTCATGGCAAAACCAAAAGTGTGTGTTTTCACAGATGGGCAATGGATTTTTTTCTTTACCCCTTTTTGCTTTCACAGCAAATTTTCACAGGGTTTTAAAAAAAGTAATAAAAATTTGGTATTTCCAGTTTCCAAACTGGAAACTCAGCTTTTGAGCCAGTAGTGGCATGCTGCAGTGGGTATTTATAATAGAGAGAAGTTTCACGGAGCAGGTGGCCACACGCTGAGCAATTGCTGTGGGAAGGTGTTTCAGTGGTGCATCAGCATCTGTACTGCCTGACCTTTGCAAAGGTAAGACTGATTTGGAGGCTGGCTGAATTGAAGGCATTTCCCCCATGCTCCAAAAGGGTCTAGGAGCAGATCAGTCACTAACCTGGTGCTGACAGCAGGACTCTCCCATGATGTGGCAGGCTGCCCTGGCTTTTGCTGTGCAAGAGACTTTTGGGGTTTCAATCCGTTTTCTCCTCTCCTTATTGCCCTGAGCAAAGTTTTCAAGGTCTTTTGCTAGTGGGGAGCAACAGAGCTAAGGTTCTCTTTCATTGCTTTGGGGGATTTCCATTCCCTTTTCCTTTAATTGTCTCCTCCCTGTTAATTGCATAAGAGAAGCTAAGAATGTTAACTGAACAGATAATTCTGGGTTCATGTAGATGAGCAAGGAGAATTCAGATTTGCATTAAAATGGCTATCCTAAGGTTAGATCTTTGCATTTGGAAATAAGCTCTTTTCAGGTCTATTTTCCCTCTATTGTTATGTGTTTTATTTAATGTGAATGGTGGATGTTTGGGGAGGGACAGACGTTTGTTTGACTATTCAGATGCATTGGCAGGGCTTAAGTTGGCACAGCATGGATCAGAGCAAGATGAGTGGAGACATTTCTATTTAAAAACACACCCACATATACTTGTGCAACTGAAGTAAAAGTAAATCCTTTCTCAGAACGGATTGCTTTTAGTGCTTTTGGTGCTTTTACCTGTCTACTTTGTGTGTGTGTGTGTGTGTGATTAAGCTCACAGCACAGTGGGACCATCCCATTTTGTTTCAGGATATTTCAAGGCAAGAAATAACAAAAACTTGGAATAAATCCTCTGTAATAAAGTCCCTGTATGGCAACACCAGAAGATGATCTTGCCAGGTGTTCCAGTTCCTGTCTTTCTTGCATAAATAATTGTCTCTGGGGTTTGTTTTTTTTCTTTTTTAAACTTTCTTTATAGTCTAACAGTAGCAGTTATTCATATATAGTGCATGCAGGTTTTTGCATGAGGGCAAGTGGATTATGTAGAAGAATGTGTAGATTTGGGGCTAGACTGCTCTGACATGGGCAGGATTTGTTTTAAAAGTTTGACTGCCACCTACTCCAAAACAGGAACTCTTCAGTTTTGAAAGCAGCCAATGAAATGCATCTCCTCTGCCCGGCCAGGGAGCCTCAGGGCACCTGGGCAGGAGCTCATGGATGGTCCCAGAGGTGCCTTTGGAGGGTGCAGTGTGACTGCCAGGAGGTGTTCTGGCTGTAGTGAAGGTGCTAATTAACCGTGCTATCAGTTCTCAGCCAGGGAGTTCTCCGTTAAAACAAAGGCTTCGTGTTTCTGGGAGTAAAAGCAGAGCAGAATTGTATAAAAAATACTTCTGCAAGGTTTCTCCCCTTGAAAACATGGAGTGTTGAGAAATCTATAGTTTGCTGTAGAAGCCTGGTGCTCTCCTCCAAGATATCTAGTGTTTTGCTGCTAACTGGAGCCTTCACTGTTTTAGCACATATTAACATGTCTTTTACATTTAGAGTAAGTCTTGGCCTTCTTATGCATTCTTTTTCTCAACTGATAAGTTGCCCTCTTTGCAGTGTCCATTGTCATTTTGATACAAATGTGAGTTGGTGGCTGAGTCGTTTTTTGTTACCTTAATTTTATATTTTATTTAATTTTCTTTATCATATATTTATTATATTTGTCCTCCTGTGAGTGAATAAATTCTTCTGAGGGTCTCTCCTGTGCTGCTGATGTATTCTTGTCTCCCTGAGTTTGCCTGCAGTCCTGAAATGGAGTTTTGTGGCAAAGGAACTTGCTGATGACTCAGTTTGAGAATATTTTGTTTGATGACTACACCAGCTTAAGATATTCTTCTCAAGGCCATAACCCATGATTTCTTTCAATACACCATAGTACTATGGCTGGAAGCAAATAAGAGCATTGTCTCACATGAAACAAAAACTCAGGGTGTAGGAAAGTTGGTAGTGTTTCTTTTTGTTTTGATTTTGTTAGTCAAGAGCACGGTAGTGAATGGGAATAAATACCTCAAGTTAGTCATGCCACCGGTGCCAATGCATTGTGAAGCCATGGCCCAACTGGAACGGTCTCTGAGGCTGGTCCACGATCAGTTCTTCATGGTATTTGATCTGACAACCTGAATTGTAAGTAGTAGGCAGTAAAGGCTAGAAAATTTGGGAATTCAACAGAGAAGGACATCTTTCACAGCTGTGAGTGCATAATCCTCCTCTCAGAAGCACAGTGCTATTTTAGAGTGGAATACTATTCTGGGGATTCCAGAGAGGATGGGATACAGTGAAGTATCAGACCCAGTTTATTTCGTAATATTGTCCTAATATGTAAATGCAGAGAGGCATTGCAGGCTTTCTCTGTCCTTATTAAACTAAATAATATGTCTTGCCAGTATGTTCCAACAGTCACCTAAAATCTGCACTAAAATGTCTCCTTTAATCTTTTAAATTTTTTGGCTTTTAGTTTGAAGGTTTTGAGAGGGGAAGAGTCTTCACGTGTGCATATTTTTAATATAGTCCTTGAAGAAATATATCTGATTTATGTTCTCTACCTCTCTGTAGCCTACTTTAGACACTTGTTATTTTCTTGTTGCTCTGCCACTTTCCAGGCTAGTGCTGATGTCTCACACTTTTCTTGTACAGGAAGCCTTATCCTACTTGCTTGCTCTTGATTATTTTCATTATTCGCATTTGAATCTTTATTAATTTATAATGTGCCTTTTTTTGAGACCTGTAGCAAAATAAAAATACAGGGTTTGAACATAAGAGGATTATGATTGATAGAACACTGCTAACATATCCTGGGTTTATTAATTGTTTCCTGTTTGATGATGCATCTAACTCCATTAATTTTCCTAGTTGCTGTTTTATAGAGAGCAGTGACACGACCCAACAGACACACAGCTGTGTGAAGAGGCACTACTGGGAGTTCAGGTGCTTAGATGCAAATCTGTAACTGTTCCATTACTGTCTAACAGCACTTCAGGTTTATATAAACTCTCCAGTCTCTCCTGGTTCTGCATCTTTTCCTTTCTGGAAGTAGGTGTATGTTTTTACAGCTAACCAGCTTGGCACTGAACCTGCATCAAGACCAAAAACTTCAGTATGTCCAAAGGCCTAGGTTGACAGGTTCACAGTTTCTCCTAGAAGGTGGTGCCAAGTGCATCTTCTTTTGTTTTACCGTATTTGCTTAACAGTGACAGGAATTACACAGGAGATTGGAAGAGAAGGTTCAGTTCACTTCTCTGCCTGAGAGGCTTAAACCTAACTCTGGTGCCTGGCTGAGTGTGCTGGGCTGTTCCTAACGTGCACAGCTTCAGTAGCACCACTGCTGCAGAAAGGAATGGAGAGGAAGTGGTTTGGTCTGCAGACCCCAAGTGGATGCTGGCATCCAGCAAGTGTGAGACATAGTGTGGAGGCTCATTGTCGCTCACTGACCACTTCGGGCTGGCTCTCCTAAATGCAGTGAGCACCACCCCCTTCTGTGCTGGTACTCCAGGATCCCTGTGAGGTGGCTGGTAGTCCCACTGCTCGTTCCGGGTGTTTGTGTACCTCCTGCTGTGTTCTCAATGCCCCGCTGCTTTTTGCTTCAAGTCCTGACACCTTGTAGGTCTGGGTAAGGAACAGAACTGTCTCGGAGTCTTTCATCAGTACCTACAGCGCATTCAGAGTTTTTGCAGCCTTCAGGAAAGTGTTTTTTCCCTACAGTGCTCCTCATCTTGCACTTGTCAGTGAAGGCAATCTCTTGGCCACAGTAAAGGTTACAAGGGAAATAAATTTTTCAAAGGGTAACTTCGTGGTTAGAGCATGGTCAGACTCGACAGATAAAATGTGTCTTTTTAAAAATTATTTTTAATATGAATGTTTAAAGAAGCTGATAGTTTTCCATTAAAGAATTGCCTTTCTAATTCAGGTCCCTATCTGTATACGTGACATGGCAGCTCTGAGCAATGGCAAGCACTGTGTAAAAAGCCGCATGGTATTTACTAGCTGAGCTAGCACTGACACAAGATGCAGCTCTGAATGCTGCCATTTCACACTTTAGTACTACTTTCAAGTTGCTAAATAGATACTTAAGCATGTAGGGGCAGGGAGGGGATACAACAGCATAGAGGTCAGGAAGGACCAGACTTGGAGTCACTTTGTATATAATAGGTAGGTCCCAAAGGTGCTTACAGCTGTGTTTTTCAAATACCCAAGCCATGGACTTGATGGGACTGTTTTCCCTTGACTATTAAATTTGTCATGTTCATCTCCATATGTGAGATGTATTTAGGATAGGTATAAAACAGAAGTACTGGAAGGCCTTTGTGAACACACACGAGACTTGGGATGTCATCTTGTGGTTGTTCACAGAAATGCAAGAACAGCTTGTAAGTGTGCCTGAGTTTACTGCCTCTTTACGCTGAGCCTGGTGCAAGTTTCTCCAAATATTTTATCTTGAATTACACAATGGCTCTTTCTTTGCAAAGTACATGACAGTAGCTGTTAATTTCCTTACAGCCCATGCCAGTAGTCAGGATTTGGGGTGACTACAGCAAGCAGGGATAGGAAGTCATATGCTGCTTGGATACCTGAAACCATCAAAGAGTACAGCCACTGGTGTTTGAACCTATGTGATGGCAGAGGCAGGAGGACTCTGACATACTTCTGCTAGTTACCCATTTTTTGTTATAAGCACTTTCAATTTAGCTTTAGCCTTTTCCTAGCTGTTCCAGCTGGCTGGCAAAAGAAACTCACAGGAGGAAGAATTCCCGGGCTTGAGTAATTTCCTGTAATGAGGAGGAGTGGTATCAGGCACATCTACGTTCTGCCCTCTTTTCTCTGGCCTCACAGGCCATTTGCCTCAACTGCTGGTAACTAGAGTGGTCCAGAGCTGGACTGGCCAAAGTGAACATTCCAGTCATCGGTGCACAGTGAGAGCAGCACCAAGTTGTTCCTGACACAAGGCTAAATCTTTGGTAACTGTTCCAGCTAGACAAAAACCCGTTGCACGTTGGAGTCCTGCACAGCAGCTGCACCAGGGATTACAGATTTGACTAGCACTGTATGTAAATATAAATGATCACCTTTTCTTTCTTGTGAAGATGTGCTCTCTTTTGTTTGTTGCAGTGGGAGGCTGGCAGATGGAATGGCTTCTCAGACTTTTCAGTTATGTTTTTAATAGCACTGCCTAATGGAAGTGAAATGATCAAGCCTATGCATGCTTGAACAAAAAGGCATCTGGAAGAGGGTGAACTCAGAAGGGCAGTACCTGCCACTCTTCAACTGTTCTGTGAACAGGCTTGCTTGGATCTCTGCTCCATGCTCTTTGAAGTTAAATGCTTTCTAATTACAACTCTTAGAAGCAACACACTTTCTTGTCTTGCATGAAAATAAGTTTGCTGTGATTTTTACCGTTTGTCAGATTTATGGCATTGATTGAGGCAGATTTTAATAGTGGATGATCAAACAGTAGCTCATGCAAATTGCTGGTTATTTCTGGAGTGCTATTTCATCATTAGTGGAGGGACAATCCATCTGGATAGTGATTAGTTCCAGCTCTAAGCTCTCATTCAAGGGTCAAGATACTTGAGAGTTTTTTGAAAACAAAAAACTAAGAGTGGTGTTACGTTTTCAACAGGGTGACTGCTGCTTGCTCCTCTCTAGCCACTGGGACTTCACATGATGGAAGCTATTTAATGTTAGACCTTTACCCTAACTCCTCCAACAGAATAAGGTTACTTATTTTGGCAGACAAGTACATGCTTATTATTTTGCAGTACTGTGTTATAAGAAAGTGTTAAGTATGTCATTAAATACAATGACAGAAGTTTTTAAAGCCTAATTGATTTTTGTAGTTATTTTTTACATCATTTTAAAGATAGCTGAAGTCTTTATCCAGTCAAAAATGTGACAATCACACCAAATGCTGATTTCAGGTTCTGCTGCAGATTTCCTTTATTTCAAGGACCAGAGGATGTTCAGAGGTGCTTCTGCATCAGCCTTCCTTAAAGATGAGCTAGAATCACAGACTATAACTTGATTTTTAGTGCAAGTTATATTTTACTCTGCTTTGGGAGAGGAGATTGAGGCAAAATGAGATACTTCCCATGTGCAGATCAGATTTCAAACAAGGGTTGATTGATTCTAGGTCATGTATCCTCGTTGTGATTCATGATCATCTCTAAATACAAGGAGTATAGTGAAACTAGTCAACAGATTTCTTTTTAAATTTCCTATTTAATGAAAAAATTAATGAGAACTTTGTGCAGAAGTATTTCCTTATTCTTCACTGTGCAGGTAACAGTACAATACCTTAAATTCCAGGTCTGTGACATTACATCCTTTGATAGACACTACACAAGTCCTAATACACTGTAGTTTTGTAATAGTTGAAGAAAACTGGAAACTTACATTTTACTTGTGGATAAGTTTATTTAAAACTTTGTAATTATACTAAAAAAAAATTGTATAATTAATTTCTATATTTATGAACTTGTCAGGATACATGTATAGTGTTGTCAAGTCTACAGCATGGCAAATAAGAATTTTAAGCAGCATGATGATGAAAACTTTGGAACTAGAAATAATGTATGACCCTTTGGTTGCACTGTGATGTTTCTTTGGTAGACACAATTGTAAGTAGTGGTTGTTTAATTTAAAATGCAGAGTTTCAAAGTGTGCCCAACGAAAAGGATTCTCAGAAGGAAGTATCAGTTAAAAAACAGAGATAGCAATAGCAGGCAGCTCCTCAGAGATTCTTATGAAAAATCCACTTTCAAAGCAAAATCAGAACTTTGCCATATATGGATACCACTGAGGTAAAAGAAATGGTGGTTGTGAGTTATTCCTTGTTTTTATATAACGTCTTCCATGACCTCTTGAACCTTGGCAAACGTTATTGAAAGTCTTAATTATCTATTTTACCGTTCTAAATACAAGCAGATACAAAGGATGGAGAGCCTTGCTGATTTTGGTCCACAGCCTGGGGTGAAATTTCAGCACTATTTTAAAATGATGAGGTAAAAAAATCTTCCTTAAACTGGTTTCACGATCTTCATTGACAAATAATTCTGTTGGGGACAAGGAAGGAAACGAGAGGTAAAATGATGTACACAAAATACTTCAGTGTAGTTTTGAAAAAGACATTAAAATGGATCAAAATATGTTTAGGGTGTGGTAATTTCAGTTAAAATACCGTGACAATATGTAATTTTTTTCAGATTAATGTGGACTCTAGGCCAACTGTTGGCTATTTTGTGTTAGGTTATTAATTCTTCTAAAGCAATTCCTTGTTCCATCTTTAGTTAATAGGTTAGTTTAAACCTAAATTTTAATTATTTCTTAATAAAAATCAGTTGAATTTTTTTACAGCTATAAGGATACAATCCTTATCTCCTGCTAAAACAGAGGTGGTAGACTCTGTGTGAGTCAGGAGTGTATCCTGTCGATGACGCCTGTCTAAGCTCATCCCACAGCAGAGGAACAGTAACATTCAGGAATTCTTACCGGCAGGGAATAGAGGAGCACTGCTGCAAACAGGAGGAGGATCAGCAAGATGATGAAGCCTATGAAGAGCCATTTATACCTGCGCCACACAATAAACTTCATGGTCTTGCAGGGATTTGTGAACCAAAGGAAGGAGGTATCTGGCCGGCTGCATTTTGAGAGAAGTAAGTGTTATTTATACTCTAAAACCAGGGAATACTTAAGCATGAGATTATAACACTTTAAAACATGTTGGTCTGGAGGCTGAAGAAAATAGACAGTTTTGAAATGCAAGGTAGCAGCTGCAGTAAACATGTGCCATTAGTACTTGAAACCACCTTGCATTTAATCCTAATGCTTGCAGGAGGAAACAGGATTGGTTTTTATAAATGGAGTTTTGCAAAGGATAGCTGTTGACTAATATATTACTGCACGCATCAGAGTAGCTAGATATTGGGTATTTCTAAAGTTAGTGGGATAAAAATATCTTACTTTGGTAGATCTAGTTTGGGGTTCATGTTGGGTTCATCTCTTCCTTTACCAGCTGGCCTTTCCTCAGCTTCTTTTTCATTGACAACTTCCAATGTCATTTCAACTTTACCCTTCAGAAAAAAGTGGCACGAGACAAGCATCTTAGTGAAATTGCACTAATAGGACTTGCTTGGTACTTATACAGAATAGCTGGGATCAGCTCATGGTGTACGTCTGTGTTTCTGATTTCCTCCTCAAAATATACTGATTTCTGTACTATGACAGTGTCACAACAGGTAAAAAACAGGTATCAGGAAAAGACACATAGAAAAAAACAAATCACTGGACATAAAATTGTTCTGCTAATTCATCTATAGTTCTAAGCTATAATTATTTTTCCAATTTAGCAAAACAAAACCAGTTCTTTCAAGAGCAACCCAAGGACTGCATATTTTCCAAATGACCATGCATCTCATTTTTCATACTGCTGTGGCTTGTAAATGTTTCTGAATATTTTTTCCTCACTTATTAAATTCCAGTAATAAAGTTTTAAGGCAAAAACATTAGAAAGAAGACACCTTAGAAAGGCTTAATATTCTGCAAATGATAAATATACATTTATATTCTCTGTAGAACAAGTTAGAATGTTTTGGGTCTTCTGATTGCATACATAATCACAAAGCTAGTCTGAATTCTCAGTACAGCGATTTTGTTTGCTATGTACAAAAGTCCTTTGGATTTAAACATTTTCCTTTCATCTTTAATGCATTTGGGATGCCTCTGATGTTCTTTTGAGCAATAATGTAACTAAACTAAATATTTTTAACAATAATAACTAAAAAATTACACAATCATTTAGGTTGGAAAAGACTTCTAAGATCACCAAGTCCACCTTGTCAACTACAGCATGGCACTAAGTGCCATGTCCAGTCCTTTCCTGAACACCTTCAAGGATGGTGACTCCACCATCTCCCTGTGCAGCCATTCCAGTGCTTAACAATCCATTCTGTGAAGAAATTTTTCTTGATGTCCAAACTAAATCTCCCCTGGCACAATTTGAGGCTATGCATTCATTCACACAACTTCATCAGCTGCTTTGTCAAGATAGCATGACTCAACCTGGCACCATGGTCTTTCACGTTAAACAAAGTTAGCAACAAACTACATAAATCAAGTATTAAACTCACATTTTAAAACAAAAAATTGTTGCTGAACCAAATTCCTGAACTTGTGTATGGAATGTCCTGTTTCCCCTTCCTCTGTCTACCCACTGAAAGTTAACAGCTAAGTGAGAGGCTCTTTACAGTCTTTCTTTGTAATTTGAAAAGTAAGGTGACCACGTCTGAAGTGCTTTTAAAAGAATTAATAAGCTTACCGCTAAAATCCGGGAGCCATCCTTTTCAACATAACATGGCCACCATCCTTTCATGGATTTCTGTTCAAAGAGAGAGGCAGTCCTGGGAGCCTTCTGAGAACTGTCTGCCTTGTATTCTGGAATCATGTCTATATTGCACTTCTCAGGAACTTTTGCTGGAATGATTGTTTTATGTAAATCGAGTTCCACAAAGCCTAGGAGGAAGATACAAAAGTAAACACTGCATAACACAACCAACCATCGAATCAACCCCTGCTATCTCTAAACATATACATACAGAAAATACAGGAAAGGCTATCAACAGACACATTATATGCTTGTTTGTCTAAAGATGTTGTGAGGCAGGGAAGTGGGACTCATTGTGTTTAAGCCCCTCTTGCTGGTGTTGATGAATTTGATTTCGCAAGCTCGACTCCCCCTTCTTTAATGCAATATTGTTTGATTTTTTTATAGAGAGGTATTTTTCCCCCACACATCTAAACGGAAGATATTCAATTACAACAATGCAATAAGTAATTTCTGACAGTTAAATGCATAATTTAGCAAACTTTAATGATGGTTATAAATCAAATACTTGTTTACAGGTTTTGAGGCCTACATAATTTGCATGTAAGCTAAAGACTTTGGAACATTCGATACAGAGCAGAGAATCCTGTGCAGAGCAGTATCTCTAGAAAAGATAGGGACTAATAACAGTGAAGTAGATTGCTTAAACCTAAATTATGTGCTATTGTCAATACTCTTACTTAGAAATGAAGTGCCCTTGTTTAAGTAATTTTACTCAAAGAAAGAAGCAAAGTAAATTTTCATGCACATTATCATTTCATGTGCCCTCTAAGAACGTTTACCTGAATGAAAACTATCTTGGTTTACCTGCCAGTAGGCCTTTACTGAGTGAGTACTTACTCATTCAGTAAGCCTGTATTGTGAAGGAAAGCTGGAGTATATTTCCAAGGTCAGTGTCTCATTGTAAATGCAATCCTTATGTGATAATTTAAAATTGTTTACTTTGATATCCTGCTTTGAGACAATAGTAACTATTTTCATTCAAAATCTTACCCAGATAGTCATCCAAGGAGAACTTGTCATTATCCCATATTTGAATGATCAGTTTAGGTGGGATTCTGAATTCTGTCTTGTCAAGACTCCAAAAATGTTCCTAAAATTTAAAAAAAACAAATACCAAGCACCTTTAAAAATTACTTATGGAAATTCAAAGCTGGGGGTCTGCTAGTACTTGTGAATTTTGGGGTTGGTGGAAGTATTAAAAGATCTAATCTTTCCTTGCTAAAAGCAATCTGCTGTTGTTGCCAGTGTGTTGTTCCTGGCCCAAAGGCAAAATGAATCTGTTCACAATAGCAGTGTGAGAAAGTATGCAGAACTGAGCCAATTGTTTCTTTCAATATGTAGGTACAAATTACCAGGCTAACTAGAATCTGTATTCTAAGCATTGAAATCTTTAGAAATACTTACCTTCTTGGAAACTAAACAGAGTTGCTCTGCTGGGAGATAGTCAAAAGGAAAAACAAATCTCCAGTTAAAGTTCCCTTCTCCATCCAATGATCGGTAGTGAACATCAGTTTTCTGCTTATTTTCTTCATTACCAGGCATCCATCTGAAAATATGGAGAGATGTGTCTGGTGTTTGCAGTGGGACTACAGTGGTGCCTGTTTGTACTGGAACTGTGTCATTAAGGGGTTGCAGACAAGCTGTAAGAATTGCTCAGAGGGCTGGGGAATTGTTCACACCCTTTTGCAGTTTGGTTACAATTTGGCACTGGAAATAGGAACATCTGAAATGAATTTCCGATCTAAGACCAGTGCTGTATCAGCGGTGAGTTGCTGAGTTCTTTTTTAATGAGGAATTAGATCTGCTTGGTAGTATATTTCTTTGCTATCTATTGCTTTTTTAATATTAATACTAGGGACTGTAAAACTTAAGAACCCAAGTTATGCAGCACCAAAGCTAACTCTCTGCCTTTTTAGTTGCTGTCCATCTCAAGAGATGAAATTCTGTGATCTTTCACCACACATTAACTGGTTATGGTTTATCTTATAACACTTCTGTACTTCTCTGAGGGTAGCATTTGACTTGGCTGAACCAAATAATACTTGAAACCCATGGTCCAAGTATTCCCAGGACATTCGTTATTCATTTTAAGTGTTACATGAGAGAATGCTCTTACCCCTTCACATAAATGTCACTCATTTCTTCTCCTGTGATGCTCTTTTCATCCAGAAGGACATCTTTGGTGTTCCAGATGATCACACGCAAGACATACCTAAGAGAGATGTTTGGGGCAAGAGATTTGGATTGTTTTGTCAAGGCTGCCAGAGGATTGTAGTATGTGGGGATACTCACTTCTTGGCTTTTCGGGGAGTGATGTTGAATGGAGGGCCTGGTGGGCCTAAGCTTTTGGGGAAAACATCCACCCACATCTGCAGCTTTCCCTGTAGCAGTGAAGAGACGGATAAGGGATTGTTTGTTGCATGTAGGTTTATCACGGCCCCTTAATTTTTCAGATAAATTTTTCTGGCTTCTACAGAAACTGTCTTTAAAAAGTTGTGTTTTATTACGTGTCTAGACTAACCTGCTTTACATTTTAAGCCAAGAAATAATGATTTGTAGCCCTCTTCCCCTGAGAGATACCACAATATTAATATGACATAAATTCTGGAATGCTCCATTTCTGCTTTCGAGAAACCATCACCAAGCCAGTTGACAGTACCTGGGAGATGTTGGGCTGGAAAGTGCTATATAAGGTTCTTGTTTCCACATGTTCAGGTACCAAACCCTGGGTTCTGAGGATATGAAGGGCTAACCGCTCTTCACCTGGACCAAGATGCTGATGCAAGATTTTGTTAGCCTCTGAAATAAAAGAAATGGGAAAAAAACAGGGGCTTGTGAACTGGAATTTGCATTTGAACTTAAAAAAAATTAAACCCAGATATTTAAAACTGAGCATAAAAGTGTGTTCAACTTTGATTTTTCGCCAAAATATTTTTCTAGTATTCCATAAACCAGAAAGTTTTATATTTTATCAATGTGATTCTAAGACATACATATAAAGTAAGTGAACCAACTCACCAGCTTCCTCCAAAGTATAGGCTCGACCCCCGTAGTTAATCTTTCTGCCATTGTCAGAGAGGACAGGAGGAGCATAGCCTTTAAACCTGGCTACATTTTGCAGTAACTGGGTGGGTTTTAGTTGATCACGCCAGGTATTCACACCTGAACTTTTATGAAAGCAGAAGAAACATATCCTAAAATTATTCACCATTCAGGGCATTTACACATCATGTAAAAGATGTTTATTAAACTAGCTCAGAAAGAGCAGCACTGTAACTGTCTAGATTGAGGGCTCTGGAGCTTGATATAGTGACATAATTTTTTATCAGCTCATTTACCTTCCAAGACAGAGTGTTTTTTTCTTTATGTATCAAAATAATTTACACTCATAGATGTTTTCATATTTACTTGCAACAGTGGGTCAGAAAAATTCTGTTAAGTGTGAGTTCTCTGGACAGAAATAACATACATTAGTGTATTAAGAAAATATTAAGATATTTGATACCATGGTTTTCATGAAGGCTGAAAGATGTTCTGAAGACTTACAGCTTCATTTGGAATTTAGATGATAGAACAAGCACAACAAATACCTTTGATAAGCCACAGCACTGTTTTTTAATCATAGAGTTAAGGTTTTTTTAGAGATTGGGTACTAGGTCTTACAGATTAAAATTTTCAACAGATAAAATTACTTACATCCAGTACTGCTGGGGGATGCCACAGTGAGCTCCATAACGAGAAAGGAATCTGTTTTCCAGATCAATTATGGTTTCACCCACTTTTTCATCACGAGTCAATGCGTCATAATCATACACTGAAATTTTCAGATCCTTTTCTTGAGGCAAGAAGCAGCTGAGTTCATACATTCTAAACATAAAAATTCCCTGTTAGGGCTATTGCTGTTTTGAGAAATGCTTCTTATTTTTAAACTTAAATACAAATTGAAAAAAGCGCTTGCTAGTTTATTTTTGAGCAATAGCTTCTAGAAGGTATTAAAAGGATGCTTCCAGCAGCTGTTATCTTTCATGCTCCAATTTCTATTTGCACTTATAAATAATGTCATTTTTACTCCTTTGGATATTACCTCCTTCCTTTCTGCTCAATGTATTACTTAGATGTTTTCAGTGCATGAGTTTGAATTGGGACTGAGGAAGGAAGTTACTTTGTGTCTGTAATCAAGTATCTTTGCTGTCTATTTCTTTGCATAATCTGAACAATTAAAAACCTGTAGCACAAAATTGCAAATTATGCTTTTCAAACCCTTTATAATCCTTCTATTCCTCCTCTCTGAACTTTTTAAGTTATCAAAATCCTCCTACAACTCTAAACTAGACCTAGAATTTCAGAGTAATTGGGCAGATGATGTAATTTTTCACTAGCTAGTATTTTGTATTCATATATTTCAATGATGTCATTAACCTTTGATGGAAAGTCCAGTGTCCTGGGAATGCATGTTAAGCCAATTACTTGTGAGATCCATCTAGTTTTCAGAGTTAAAACTTTTTCCATATACCATAAGCATATCTAACACCACTGGTTTTAATACATATACAGTGTTTTACTTTTTGCAAATTAGTCACATGACAAAAAAAAAATCTATGGATTAGCCAAATATCTGTGTTTTTCAATGATTTCAATCACTGGAATGATTGAATGCCTTATGCAATTTTATTCACAATTAACTGTCAGTATATAACTATGAATAGAGCACTGAATATTTCAAGTAATGGCTCCCTAAAAATTTGGAAAACATTCTAAAATACAGTAAATTGAAAATACAGAAAAGTATGTTACCTGCCAAAGATTGGGTTGAGGGTATTAGGCACATAATGATCTCTGTCTTCAATTACTTTCTTACTTAGAGATATTTTTATATAAGGATCACACTATTTAAAATAAGAAAAAAAGAATATTGTTAAGAAATAGCTCTCAAGACTAACTTTATTGAAAGTACAGGAGAGCAGTGGGGTGGCAGACAGAAGCAGGGAGCCTCACCAGCCCGTTGTTGTCCTGGGGCTGGAGCTGCAGGGCTCGCACGATGTAGATTCTCACGATGCACTCCTGGGGACCGCTGTCCGGCAGCTCCCGGAACTGCCGCGGAGGGGCTGGAACCGCAGGATCCTCAGGCAGGGCATAGATCTTAAAGGATCCCTGAAAAATTGTACAGACACTTGGTCAAGATAAAAGCATGAAAAGTCACTCTGCTAAGCCTGCTCTTTCTTTATTTATCCTACACATACACACTGTTTTATATAGGATTAGCAAAATGATAGCCTGATCCACAACGACTTAGAAATCTTTTGTTTTAGTTGGTTTTGGATGATAAGACTAAAAAGACAAGGTTATATCCTCTGCCCGTTTAACTCAATTCAGCTGTTTTGATGTCAACACAATTCCTCAGTTTTGCTCCAGCTAAGAATATGTAACAAATACTTTGTATTTGTTTCTCTGTCCAAAAACATCATTTAAGGTTTGAAGGTTTTTTGAGTCGTTGGTTGGATTTATCTATATTAGCATTATATTAATCTATAAAAGACAAAGTAACACAGAAATAGTACAAAATACCTCTTCCAAAATCATTCTAAAAATATGCTCTTTGGAATTTTATTCCTGTTTGAGAAGTTATCTGGGAAAGTTCTGTTCCATGGTTACTGGGGAAGGTTACATTAGCAGGAATTATATTTATTTTCAATTAACATGTAGCATATCTAATGTGAGCAATGTGTAGCTGTACTTTCCTTGAAAAAGATGGGCCTGTAGCTAAGTATCTACAAATATCTGTTGCCCCTACTAATGCACATCCATATTTAAGCTTGCATGTAGATCTAATTAAATAACCACTTACATACAAAAGACTGCAACTAGCATTTTTTGTTGCCCATCATTTGAAATTTACCTTGAATTCTCCAACCACTGATGGATCATCACTCTCCTCAGATTTCCCTCTGTATAGTTTAAATGTATCACAGAAGTCTGTTAAGTTATTGAATTCAGGTACTTTTTCCAATTCACAGTCATACACCTTAAAAAAAGGAAAGTTTAGAAATTATCATATATATCAGCTCCACCATAGTGGCACCACAAAGTATTTTATGTTTGATGGAATATTTTAGGGAACCAAAGTTTTTGCAACTATTTTCATATCAAAGTGGGAACAAGTGCAATTTTTTGGAGAACATGTGATAAAGCTTGATCTAGGCTTGGTTAAAACCAGAGTAAGTAGCATGCCACAAGCTCATCTTTACTTTCTTTGTTAGGAGCATTAGATAAGAAATTAAAGTAGCCTCACTTCAAATTTTAGCCAACAAACAGTAAAAGCACTGATTCTCTGTGCTCATACTTTCTTAATGTGTATGTTTACTTAGGATCTGCCTGGAACCCAAGGAAGTCGAGAGTAAAATTTCCTTTGACCGAAAGTGAGATTAAATTATTAATACATCTTTTAGTAAGTGTAGTTCAGTAGAAGAGAAGCCAAGATATCTTCTTAAAACCCTAAATTCTTAAATTCTTAAAATCATATGAATTAGTAAAGAACCTTTATAGAAAATTATGTATAATTAAATTTTGCAGATCATTAAAAAAAGGGACAGTTTTGATCAGGTCTTGGGCCTATAAACTCTGAAACATGTTAACTTATTTTATCCTGAGGAATACCTTTAAAGTGTCATATCCTTTTTTAATGTACTGTCCACATTTTTCATGTTCCCCTATTGACGCATAAAATTTGCTCCACCAGTCAACAATTTCTTCCTCCTTAAAGAAAAGAAAATTAAAAAAGCTTTTATTGGGAGATAAAGCCTCTCTCCTGACATACTGTAAGCATAGTAACATATAATACGCTCTGAAACTTATTATCAGTTAAGTAATATTAAAGCTTTAGCTGAAAGAAATTTAGAATACAATTAAGGCAGCATATCACCTAGATACTAGCAATCGATACATTCTACTAATACAGTATTTCTATTTTTTTTTCTATTTTTATTTAAGTCTCATAATCACTGTTTAAGAAAGTGCTATTATCTGTATTCAGAGTTTGCATAATATAATTACTTACCTCTGAAAACAAACTTCCAATAGTAATAAATAGCATTCATTCTCTATGAATGAACAGAACGAGTAGTATTCATCCACTGTGTAAATCTGATTTTTTTTTTAAGATTCTTTGGATTTACAGAGAATCTTAAAGTATGATGCAGATCATTAAAGGTGAGGGTTTGCTTGGGCTGTTTTGGGTTTGGTGGGGGTTTTTTTTATATATAGGGCTTCCTATTTCAGTCTTGCATATTTTTCCTAAATTTACCATGTTACAAGTTCCTTGTAGGTTTTATATCAAACACTTTCAGAGACTACTGTTCTCACCCACATGCTTAAAATGCTAATTTGTAGGCAATATTGATATACTGGTTTTCAACTGGAGAAAGCAATGTGTAGATTTTTTTAAAGTAGTATACCTTACCTTTTCTGTGAGCTGCTCATGAGGATCAAGTCATAAAAAAAGAGCAAAATAAAAGCAATGGTAAGAATATGATTTGTAGAATTTTATACAGTTAAACAGGCTTTAAATGTTTAGGAATTTGTATAAACTAAGTGTGTAAAGTAAGTTACTAACATTAATAATTTAGAAATGCTTTTGAAGAATATTCAGACACCATGTGTTTAACTTGATTTTTTTATGCTGTCAAAAAAAAAAGTTCTAGATATTGAATTGGAGCATGCATATATATTTATATATACACACACATACACATTTTAGAAAGCGGGTTTTCAGGACTGTAAGACATTATTATTATTATCCTGTACTTTGTTCTTCATATAAAAAAATGTAAAAAGTTTGTGTCTATAGCTTTATCCATATAAGTGTAAAAACAATGTGCACAATCCAAAATGCTTCACCTGTTAGATCACAGATACTGTAATTATGACCCACTAGTCCATTAAGAGCCAGCATCATGCATCCCGTCTGGAAGCCACGATTAGCAAGTGTCATTCCTGCTGGTTTTTATACATTATACATTGTGTTTTCATTTAAAATCATTAGCAGTGAATTTTTGTGCAAAGCAGAAGAAATATGCAAAACATTTTATGAATACAAGCCAAATGCATCAATAGTTGAGTACATCACTCAGGTATATCCTTCTCATTTACTCCCATTTCTGTTCTCTTAAGTAATTATTTCACTGGGATGTTCAAGTCTATCTTATTTTACTAGTCTTGTCTACCTTCAAATCATAAATTCAGCATATTCTTATCAGATTAGATTGGGACTGTCATTTTGTAAAGGCAGTTGGAGTGATTCTTTTGTGGAAAGAATATCATTAGTGATTTGCAAAACTTAGTGGCAAAATTCATGAGGTAATTTTGAATAGTTTGCCATATTTAAATGTCACTTTGTTTAAATTCTGGTTTGTAATGTTGACAATGTAAATGTTAGCTTGCATAATTACACAATCATAATTTAAAGACCAAATTTTAAAACTCTTCACAAAATATACTGTGTAGAACTCTGAATCTTTCATCAAAGCATAACGTTGGGAGAATTTAAGTCAGGGCTTATGTCTTAGGTTTGTAATTTTTTTCCCTTGATATACCTCCAAATGTCTCTTCAAATAATGCATTTGGTACAAAGTAGTTAAGGAGAAAAAGAAATCAAAACCTTAAGATCTTCTTTAAAAATTCCCAGAGCAAATAATAGTCTTGAATACTTGGATATTATTGTTATTAAAAGTTGTAAT
The DNA here is from genome assembly GCF_052056855.1 of Sturnus vulgaris. NCBI lineage: Eukaryota > Metazoa > Chordata > Aves > Passeriformes > Sturnidae > Sturnus > Sturnus vulgaris. The sequence continues at coordinate 22,489,850 of NC_142250.1, read as the reverse complement.
CAGGATGTGCTCACAGAATGCCAAAACACAGAATAAAATGCCATATGATAAATTAGAGATTTTGGAGTGAAATAGTCACATGGTAAAACCAATGAAACATTAATGTCCTTTTAAAAATATATCCAGTAACTTCACTGTAGATTGTTATACACGAAGTTGTCAAGACATTAACATTTAACAATTATCTTTTTGAAAATTTGGAATTATAGAAAAAAATCTGAGAGATGCAGTGGATCCCTAGAAAAGTCAGAGTTAGATTTTTTTAAACTTTAATTTTATTTTCCTGGAAGTAGACTTCTAAACAAAGTTTAAATATTAATAGCATAGTGAAATAATTCCTGTTTATTTTCTTGCCTTTATCACACAGATTCTAAGTAAGTTGACACATAAAAGAAGTGTTTAGTAGTTCATACATATTGTATATGCTTCAGAACAAGGATACTTAAATATAACTAATCCCACTGGACTTGTGAGCATCATCTCCTCCAAAATCTCTCTGGCACAACTGCCAAGAGAAGAATCCCCTCAAGGCCCCAAGGGTTGACACTCCTGGTCACCTGCATGCATCAGGTTGGTACCTACATGCACTGTGGTTGGAGAAGCCATTTTGCTGAGTGCTGTTGACATACTGCTTAAGCACTGGAAATTGGAATGTAATTGATGAAATTTTGGCATTTTGTGTCCTCAGGATGTTGTCTGCATAGCACTTACACTTCCCACAGTTTTACTTATTTCAATTTGGATTGTTCTGAGTTTTCATTCCTCTAATAGGGATGCTTTCACTGTATCTAACGATATAACATTATATATATAGTATTATATATATAATATATCATTCATATTTTATATATTATCATAATTATAATATATAATCATTATGTAATGATAATAGATATTACATAATATATTTATTTTATATATATATAAAACATATATATAATGTATCTAATTTGGCTTGGGTGATGTCAAATAAAAGAAATTGTGTTTCTGCTTGTGTAGCATATTAAAATTTTCACTTTTAAAGTGAAATAAACTACACAAATATAATCAGTTTTACTGGTGACTTTGATGTGCTAAAACTTCTTTATTTTCTAAATATTTTTCCTTAAAATTTTAAAATAATAGTTGTCTGTTCCAGCTTGTATTAGAATATATATTATTTATATTAGAAGAAATAAAGTATTTCAGATAAAAGTTAGATACTGGTCTAAATTAAATATTAATGACAATTTACATGTATGATGACATTAATCACAAGATCATGGTCTATGATATACTTAAATTAGAGTCTGAATATGAAGATAATAAGAAGAGATGAAGGAAGAACAAGGCAATCATTAAAATACTAAAATAGCAGTAAGAGTTCAAAAGTTTAAATTCAGTAGTATTTACTTTGGGACTGCTGTAACAACGTAAAATATTCTACATTTTCAGAAGTCAAAATTGTGGATTAAGAGCCTGCAAAATTGCTGTATATTAAAGGGCATAACTTCTCTGCCTCCTTTAATGTAACAGACCATCAGAAATCTATGAAAACACCTTCTAGGCAAGGGAAACATCTTACAGTCCTAAAAGAATTTACACTTTTTCCTTAAAATTGTACTACTTGAATTCTGTCTTCAGTCATGTTTCAAGTAAGCAGAATTATTTTTTACCTGGAAAGTAAAACTGTATTGTGGTGGCCCCAAAAGAATCAGAGCAGTAAAGAGACAAGACACAACAGAAAAGGAAGAAAAGTGTTAGTGCAGAAGAAAATTGCTTCAGTGGAATTGGGTTGGATGGCTTCAAGGTAAGAGAGGCCAAGCTGTGACTGTGATAAAATGAAGGGCTGAAGGACCAGAGCATACACCTACTTCTAACTCCTTTATCTAGAATGCTCAGTCTGTGCAAAATCAGGCTGCTCTAACCACCATCAGTGGGAACTGGGTGATGTTCTATCACATGCTTTCAGTAGCTATTGAATAAGTGAATTAATTCTTAAGTTACTGGTGAATTTGACCAAGGATGAAATGCTAGAGTTTGGTGTTTGCTATATGAAAACAAAGATTAAAATTATCAACAAATTTCCTTCGCTTTCCTGTTACCAAGTAACTTTCTTCCATCTGGCTTTCCAGAGGGTTGCACACGTTTCTGGCAATTTTGCTGTCTAGAAAGTTCCTCAGAAATCAGAGATCTTAAGAACAAAGTCAAGCATCAAATTTCAAAGGTTACCTGAGCTGTTAGCAGTGGCTGTGTGTCTTCCATATCAATTACTGTATCCTGGCGAGGTGCAGCAGAGAGCAGACTAACTGTAAGCCAAAGGTTTTATTAAGGCAATATAGTGTAGGAAAAATATCTTACTAAACAGTTTCATCAGATTTAAATCCAGACAGTTACAGAGGATGTAAAATAATTCATTGGCTATATGTCTGATCCTCGAAAGAAAGCAATTCATTGCCACTTTTTGCTAAAAACACACAAAATACTTTTCTGCAGGATATGCGAACACTTCTCAAATATCTAGGATTAAAATTAAAACATGAAAAATATAGAGGAAATGTCACCATTGTATTCATTATATTTGCTGGAATACTGGATCATTTCTTTGGCACTAGTGCTGAGGTGGTCTGCAGGTAGTTAACTTCCAAGTTGATACTAAAGAGGAACTTCAAGGAATGAGCACATCAAGTCCAGGAGTGGACTCACCTTTGCATTATGCCCTCTTATGGTTCACAGAATGTTACATTAATTAATACTCAATGTTATCTGAAAGGAAAAACATCTAACAGAATCTCCACCTAAGTACACAACACGAGATGGCTATTCATCAGTACAGCATGCAGGGTAAGCAGGCAGGTAATTCTAGCATCTCACAAGAAAGGAGAACTTTTCCTTTTCCAGCTTTCTACCTTTCAGCTGTGGTGCAATGTCCTGTTTAGTTGTGTAGGGGTCACAGCGGAAGCGTTCCAGTAAATCGATAGTGCATTGTCCCACGATGGGCTTCCTTCCAAACGGCCTGTGGTCTATTACTTTAATAACAAGAGATGGACTGTATAACTCCTCTTTTGGTAAAAGCTAAAAGTAGAAAGGTAGAGAGTTTTTTTACAATGCAAACAGAAGAAAAAGAAAGAATAAAGATTTCCCCTCTAAATTAGAGCTTTATTTATTTATTAATTTATTTAATATTGAACTACTATCTTCTATGGCTGTATGGAGAATGAAAATTTCTAATCTTATCAGTCAATAAAAGTCAGTAAGAATAACTGCCCCAGATCTTGAATTTTCTTGACTCTTGCCCAGTGCCCATCCTAGCAATAAGAAAGCAGACAAACATTTATAGGTAAATTGATGCCTTTTCAAATAAAAAATATATACTGCACTGGATTGAGCATATAAATTTTGCAACCTACCAGTGACTGTACAGACATGTTTACATGATCTTTATTGCAGTTTTCAGGCTCATAAATTGCTTATGGTAAATCAAAAAAGGATGTGTGAGTTTTTCTACTGAGAACAAATCCTTGACCTTTAAAACTATGGAGGAACTTTTTTTGCTATAGATAGCTGGCATATAGGTTTTTGTAACGTACAACTTTCATGAAGAGAACAGAAGATGGAAAATTCGGTGTCTTTTTGAGGTTTCTGATCACCACAGATTCCACCATTTCACCTCCACATTCCACAATTAGACTTGGAGACATAACAGGTGCCAGTTGGTAGTTTTTCATGTTTCGCAACCCCCAGGCCAGAATCTGTAAAATAAAATCCAATATAAGCAAAAGTGGGAAAGGATATCAATATGCTTAATATAATACTCAAAAGTAACAAAGAAGAAATTAAATCTTTTCAATAATAATATATGTCTGGCAAAATATTTCAAGGTTCTAGTTCTAGGAAAATTAATGGAAACAGTGAAATTCACAAACACTTAGAGGAAAGAGTACTTGTCACTATGAATTTTCTTTTGTTTTCTTTAAGTAAATACACAAACTTTCTGTCTAGAGGATGAGAAGACTGCACTTGTATTCAGTTACTTTAAGAGCAGCCATACCTCAACAGCAGTGAGTTGAACTATTGGTCTGATTCCTTGAGGGACCATGTAAAGCTTTGGGGCCCTTTGTGATGGAAGAATTGGAAGGTTGGTACCACCCTGTTAAGACACAAACATGAGTATTAGTATCTCTCATCTTTCTTAGATTAAATACCTTGCAAGGACTAAGTTCTTCCCATAATGTCTCACCATGAAAGAATATATGCTGTGTCTTATTATATTATACATAAATACAAAAAAGAACTATATACCTTGTCTCTCAAAATAAGTTCTGCAGCAAAAAGAATGTCTCCACTAGCTTTGCCATTATTTGTTACAGGATACCAGAGCAGTTTTGGTGTGATGTCATCTTCTGGGATTAACTTGACCATGGGGGAACAAACACTTCTTCCAAGGAATTCGTCTTTACCCTGCAACCAAAAGTAGCGAAAATAACCATTAAAGTACTATCAGCTAATATAAATAAATAAAAAAAGCAATCAGGGTAAAAAGATTTTACCTACCACTTGGTCACTGTCAAAAAGTTCAATAACAACATTAGGTGGGTTTTGGGCTATTGACTGTGGGTCCCCATATATCTCAATTTCATTAAATATGAGAGTTTGGTCCCATGTAGGATTTAGAGTTGAATGAATGATCTCAGTTGTTTTGCTTTGATGGAGGAAAGAAACGTGAGCATACGGATCTGAAATATTACAGAAAGATTGAAAGCACAGAGTTACAGACAAACAAAACCACATCAAGCCATAAGGCACACAAGCACATTTTTTATCAAATATGTTATTTTTCTACTGTTGTTATCAGTTCTATAAGCCATTCTATGTAAAACAAAAATGAACACATATACATAATTTACATTTAATAGAGCAATTTTGATTTGATTACTAAATCATTTCCTTCATACAAGGCTTGATTAACAGAATAATAAATGAAAATGATAAAATATCTTGAAAAGCAGAAAGAGAACCAGAAAACTTAAATGAAATGTTTATCTTGTCTTAAATCCTGTCTGTAGAAACTCTTTTTTATTGTCTCCATTGAGATGCAACTGTACAGCCTCATAAATAATAGAAAGAAATAATTCAAGTTCTGACTAGTTGCCAAACAACAAATTCTCCCAAGCTATATTGCTCAGATCATGGTTAGCTTTCAAATATGCTTATTTATTATTAGCAACCTCTTGTTGTGAAACAGCTGAATGATTGAAGTGGTCTAGGCCCATTATTTGGCAGGCTTTTAAATCATCAAGAGCTCTGTAGAAGGTATCTGATGATGATCATTAATGTTTCCTGTACAAATTCCAATTACTAAGGACTAAAGGCAATTTTAAAGCTTATCTTTAGGTCAGTTTCAATAGATTCTGACAAGGTACATGATCAGAGTTATACAAAATTTGTCTAAATCTTCAAACTAATTTTAAAGGAAAATAAAATGTAGATGAGCTAGTTTATGTATGACTGCATCTGAGGTACCTGTCCTGAATGATCCATATGCAATTTAGAGGCATTTGTAATTGTTTCTTTGCATTGTGCTGCATATTGAAATAAGACCAAATTCACACAGCCATACAAAACTCTCCTCATTTTAGAAAATAACACTAAAATTTGTAAAGCACTGTATCTTCTGTAACAGAGGCATTACACTTACTCAATTACAAGGAAAAAAGAAGGATGCAAACAGAGGGTAATGGAGAAAGAAAATTCATTTCAGTTTTGTCTTTTGCTGAACTTCCTTAAAAAAAGTGTAAAGTCATATTCTTACAGAATCTAAATTCAATTTGCTCTGTGATTTTCCATTGAAATTTTGGTGACAATTAGCAAAACTTGAAAACTGAGTATTAGCCTGACTACAGAAATGCCGGATGGACACAACACTGTTGGAATAGCTAAAAGCTGGAAATAAACATGTATAAACAAATAAAAGACATGCTTATCTGTAAGGCACAGTGTAGTTTTCTGCAAGTTCATTTCCGAAATTAATTAATTTAAACCACTGAACACTGAGAGGCAGTTGGTGACATAACTAATGAAGAAACCATCCAGCTTTCTTCATCCTTGCTTTTGTGCAAGCTTCCTGCAGGACAAAACTGCATGTAGGCTTTGGTTAGAAGGAGCATCCAAGGTAAAAGGAAGTGCCTGGTCGTGGGAAATTCAGACCTCATCTGAAATCTAATTTCCTCACTGAGAATTCACTGGCAGCAACTGGTACAAGACACACAGAGTACTTTGTTGGCAGCAACCTCTGGGGCAGTAGCAACCAAATCTGGATCATACATAATAAAGCTGAGACTTTCTTTAAGGCATAGTTTCAGTGGCTGGAACCTACACACCGACCTTAAGGAGTTAAGATATTCTACATCCAAATAAATCAAGGTACAAGTTCATGGCAAAAGTTGGTTTTCTGCACCTTTAGTAGGATTTATCCATACCTGAAAAACTGTCTTTGTCCAAAGCCATGAGGTTTCTTGCCTGGTAGATGTAACAGCGAAGGTGGTAAGTATATACTCCTGTATCAAACAAATAAAACCAGTTCAACTGCATTATACAGCCTTCTTTTCTGTGATTTTGAGTATTGAGCTACTTTGAGTTTATACAAATGCCTTACACATTTTAACACAAGCACTGTAGTAGTATTTTTACTTTTCACATGATGAGTGTATTAATATCACTGAGATAGCACCTGAGAACATTTGTTCCAACACAAAAAAGAAATGAAAAAAAATCAGTTATGCTATTTGGGCTTTTTTCACCATATGATCATCTAAAAATCCTTCTATTCAAAAATTTCTGTTTGAAACAGTGTGATAATCTAGCTCATCCAAAGAGAATCAAGAACTGGGCACTCCTTTGCTTAATTTAAGTATTCTCTACAGCACTTCCGAAGTCCTGGGTGATTCACACTTTTAGCTCTTAGCCTAGAAAGTTATCGCAATTGCAACTCTGTCTCTTTGGTTAAAAGATTTTAAAAAATAAACCACATGTTAGGTGGTATAGCTTAAAAAGGAGATGTGAGTGGCCCAAACTCAGGACTTTGTGGGGCTAAGTTACTACAGCTTTTCTTTAAAAGATGTCAAGTGTAACCCTTTCTACCCTTGAAAAAAATCTGAGCCACTATATAGCCTAATTGGGATGAAACCTCTGACCTCTAGCAAGAAAAAGTGCCATTTTCCTCCAGTTATATTATTAAAAAGAAATTTCAACAATGTTCTCCAGGTTCTGAAATATTTAAGATTTAGACATCCATTCTCAGCAGGCTGATCAAGTTGTGCAGAGTTCAAATAAAGACAAGTGTTCCATTCAGAGCTCTTCAAAAAGGATGTTAAGTCCCAGGATTGGCCTCTAGCACTGGTGGCTCCCATCTCAACATCCCTGCTTTTGTGATTCACATTAGAGTGATTACAAAGAATTTAAAACCCATTCAGGTCGGCAGAATTACAGTTTTGTTCACTTTGCCAACTCAACCACATGGTACTGCTTCCTCTGGGCCAGGCATTGTCTGATCCTGCACTGAGCTGGTTAAAAACCAAAAAAGTTAAGTTTAGCATTAAAATTTCTGCTCCATACAGAGTTTAAAATATCTGTGGGACAGTGGACTGACATACCAAAATGACTGAATTTTTCTTTAATAACTTAAATAGGGCCCAATCAAGGGTCTGATAGTAATTACTACAGAAGGCATATAAAACTAGAAGTAAATCACAAAGAGTTATGATTCTGTTTGAGACCAAAATGAAACAGACATTTTTGAAAAAGGAATTGTTAAAGAACCTACTGTCAAAATAGCAGGAAACCATTGGTGTATTGGCACCAAACACTGTTGTAGCTGACTCCTTGGTTTTGTCTGAACTCTTCCCTTCTCCATCATCAACACTATTGTCTGCTCCCTGGAATTACACACAGAGAAAAGGTATTGAGTATTTACAAATATAGAAGGATGTTGATAGAAATGGACTATGTGGGGGAATTTATGGATCTCCATCTCTCTTCCAGCACAAGGAGAAATTCACTTCTGTGAGTAAAGGTGCTTTACAAGATGTTTACTCATGTCCAGAGGTCATTTCCTGTTGTCAATTGAAGCTCTGGAGAAATCATATGCAGTCATTTCATCTTACTTCCAGAGTATCTTATTTCTGGAGATGTACTAGCTACCTGCCAGCTCCTAGTGAAGGAATAGTCACAGGTTTTCTGCACTGTGCTATGGCAGACAACTGCTCTAAGGTTTTAGCCCAGCACTAGCCCAGGAGCTATAGCTGTAAGCAAAACTGAAATAGGAATTATTAAACTCGAAGCAACCAAATTAACTGGAGAAAGAAAATGTTATCAGTGAATCCTTGGTGAACATTTGGTGCAAAAAAGAGAAAGAAACCAAGAAAAAAGCGTGAAGTTCTGTTAATTCTATACACTCAGAATTATTATATATTTTATAGAAACAAAGGAGCCTTCTCACATTATTTGCTAGTGTTTGTATTTTGGTAAATAGAGGTTATTCGTGGCTGTGTTAATCTCAAAACTTGAGGAATAACTGCATTCTGCTCATCTATCTGTGTCATATGAAATTCTGGCAACACTTTATTTTCTTTTCTTGTGTTTCTTTTTTTTTTTTTTCTCCTTGTATTTTCTTGTGTTTTGTTGTTTATACAAGCAAATATTCATCAGGGGCTTTTTCCAAGCCTATTGTCTTTTGTGCTGATGTTAAAACATCTAAATTACATGCATGAAAAGCTTGAGCTATCTTTTCACTTTACTTACAGGAGACCCCCCCAGTAATTTATAAATCTAGTAAATATCACATAATGCAAAAATAAAAATAATTTGTAAAATAAAGTAATAAGTAAGATTTTAAAAATATAAAACATTAATTACATATAATGTGATATATAATATTGCACATGTAATAAAAATATTAAAAATTAGTAATAATACAAGAATCTCTACCTCAACTTTAATGGTCCCTTCCCAACTAAATAATTTAAGCAATATACACTGTATTAGCTTCTCAGTTATACACTAGCTTAACAATTCAGGGGCTAAATGTCTGATACATTTTTTTAATTGACTGCAAATTACCAGGGTGACCTCTGAAAGATGTCTTTGACACTGTCCCTTACCAAAGCACCTTCAAGTTTAAAGATAGCTGCAGCACCATGTGTCTCAGAGGGAGCCATTTTTCGTCTCCATCGTCTTCGGCGGAAAGTATCAGAGCTGCGTTGTTCCCAGTGGAATTTCCAGCCAATCAAGGAAGCATATTCCCATCCTTCTTGATCTTCATATGATGACCTTCCCTTGAAGATATAAATTCTTGTTATCCACAGTGTTGTGTAACTAGTGAAATAAAGCAGTGTTTCCTCTGGCAAGCCTCAAAACCCCCTCATAAACCAAAGCTAGAAACATCAATGTACAAAAAGATAAAGAAAGGGAATTTAATGAAAATATAGAAGGTTGTTCTAGATTTTGGTTGATTGGTATTACCTTTTTTCTTCACTCAGGTAATGAGTAATCTCATGCAGCTTAAAAAAAACCAAAACAAATAACCAAAATCCTGAGACTGTTACAATGTGCAAGTCCCTGACTGGATGTGTCTTTTCTTACCCTTCCTGCTGTCACTCCTTCAGACAATTCTCTCCTACGTTTCCGCACCAGTCTTCGTCGTCGGTGTGTGTGGTACATTTTCTCTGCAGCAACCCACGACTTGGGTTTAGTGTCTGGAGGAATAGTAATTCCATATTCCCACCCTAAAACAGAATTGTTGAGTTGGTATATTTTCAGAAATCCAAGTGAGATACAAAGAAGAAAAGCATGGGGAATAGAGTGACTGCACCTACAGAGCATGAAGTTTTACCACACAAGACTATTCAGCATTGCAGACCCTTACACCCAACAGCCAGGGGACCACTGATGGCATTTTATAATGATGCTGTGTTGTGATGTATGTGACAATAAAAATCTCAACATTACAACAGATACAATAAATTCCAAGTTCTTTTCTTTGCGTTTTTATTTTCTCAGATGTTGATGTCACATTTTCACACTTCACTGCAGGAAAATCTAACCCTTAATTTTAAATAAGAGTCAAATGTTCTGTGCACTCTTGTGACTCCAGCAGCTTTTCATTTAAAGGAACACTAACCACATGAACTGTGATCATAAAACTTTAAGAATTGGTAAGCCTGTTACTGTGGTTTTGGTCTATGTATAATTCATTTGGCGAGCATCTAAGATTCAGAATTTAATTTAAATTAATCTCATAAAAAACTTACTGCAGACTCCTACCAGAAGTTCCAATTAAGACACTTATCAGTACTCGAGGCAAATATAAGATTTTTTTCTACTTTAATAGCAAACTATATTTTTTATTTAGAAGCAGTAACTATTTGAGAGTTTTCATTTGGTTTAGAACAAAACACAAAATTTCTCATAGTTCTACAAATTTCTGGGTTTTCCATTATCTGCCATGATCTTCCCTTTTTGTAAAAAATTATTTATTTTGTTTTCAAGCCATCAACCCAATGTCCTGTAAATACTTTCCTATGAGACACTAACTACTTTTTCCTATTGTTGTAGAATCTAAATTATGGTCTTGTGAGCTTGTTTATATCACAACTTTCTGTGATGACAACAGTCTTAATTTACTGAAAGTAATAAGCACATTAGGATTTTCTAACCTAATCATGTTAGTAATATATATAATCTGAAAACCTCTGTCTAGCAGCACCTGACTCTTCACAGAAAGATTTTGAAGTTTTTTTAATTTCAGAATTGCCTAATAACCAATGTTTCATCCTGATCAGTCCTGCACGGCTCCCTTCCCCCAAATTCAGTGCTGCTATTCTGCTCTCAGCAATTCAGGAATCCTTCCTATACTTGTGTGGTGTGTGGCCAACACAAACTGGTTCCCCACTTCCTTTAGTCCCCAGACCTCCTGATTCATTTTGTAGCATTATTTGGTGACTCATCCCATGGCTAAATGCTCACAGGTAAATTACCAGACTGATCCAAACCTGGCTTTGCCACATATTCTTGGTGCAATTACAGAGCTTTCAGGTCTCAAACTTCTCTAAAAATCCCTCAATTGCTGCTACTAATCCATTAAAATGGAAATAGAAACAGCTGCAGACTGAACACTTTCTCAATGTCATATTATCTGATTCCTTAAGCAACTTTGTCCAAGTATTTCCTTGGTATTTTTCCATAGGGCAACCAATACCACGCCCAGAATATTGTCTTCCTTCATTATGAACAACAGCAGATTGTCCTAATATCAGCAGATAAACAGTAAATCTTACCATTTTCATCCACTGCTCGGTTTAAATCGGATTTCCAAGCATCATCTTCCCACATCCATCCAAAAGGACATGTGAATTCACGTGGGGGTGGGGCTTTTTCTCCATTCTTTTAGTAAGGGAAAGATAACAGTTTTCTGCATTAGTAGGGTACATACACGGTGCAGCAAAACACAGTACTCCTTCTCTTAAACCTTCACTTATCCAGTGAAAAATTTAACTCTCACCACATCTGTGAAACTCTGCTCAGATGCTTTCCATTCTCCTCCAGGATAGCGACTCTCATTTTCATACACTTCATCAGTAAACTCAGTATGACCAGCATCAGCTTCAGTCAACAGACTGCATGTCCAAAGAAAATACAATAATAAATAAACCCCATTTTAGTTCACTACAGAGAACATACAGAAACATAGCACAGACTGTGCACACATGGGGGTGTTCTGGATTGTCCAGCTATATGAAGGAAACTTAGGAAAAAACACTGAAGTAACTAATAGTAAGCAATAGGAGTAAGCAATAGGAGGAACATTACTCATAAATATGAGTGACTAGCAGGAATTTATAACTGCTGTTTTATTCAGGATCTGCTTTCAATACATCCTCTTGGAAAAAGAAAAACACATCATAAAATTAAGTGTAGGTGACATGGACTGTGTCATAATGAATTATATGTGTCTCTAAAGCACATGCATCTATGCATACACTAGAATTTGGCAATGTACTTAATTTTCTTTCCATTTATGCTGTCTACAAGGCAAAAAATGGGTTGGCTAATATTTTTCTAATTTGCAAGTAAAAGGAATAAGAGAACATTAAATCAGATAAAAGCCTTTTGCTATCCCTTGGTGGTTCAGTGTGGTTCAAAAGGCACTGAAGTGTGTTCCACATTGCCATTTGCTGGCCAAATCGAGCCACAGATCATCTCCCAGTGGGAGCAGCTGCATGGCAAAAATATGCATTTCAACAGGATTTGATGCAATTTCTTAATGTCATCTTATTTATAGAAAACTATTGATTTAATATAAACAAATCCCCATCCATTCATACCTACAACTGATAAATTTTTTAATGGATCAAATAATAGTACATATTTTTCCTGCACAGTTTTTCTATAGCAACAGTTCTGTATCTTTTTCACCATTAGCTCACAAGAATTTAAAATGGGCCAAATATTTTCTTTTAGGAAGAAAGAAAACAGTCTCTGTCTCATGCTGGTGTTTGTTTATGAAACAAATAATGTTCCCAGTCTGGTTTAAAGTGTGGCAACACAGTCGGAGTGACACAACTCCAGAGCTGAAAACCTCTGGAAGAGCAAGACTGAACCTGCTAGAGCTGAGGAAGGTCTGACACTTCATGGATTTGTTCTGCCAGGGGAGGAGCTGCCACATGGCACCACAACCTTCCACAATAGCCAACATAACATGGGGACTGCAAAACCATAAGCTAGTTCTTAGAAATGGATGCTTTCTTTCTGTTGCCTGTTTTGTTTTACTTTTTAAAAAGGTTAATATTCATTTTAGCACTATTAACTAGCTTTGACTAGCTGTTTTTTGTTGTCCTGGAAGATTCAGCTTAAAATCCCTTTCTCAGCCAAGTAAACAGAGAGAAGCTTTTACTCAACACGACAAATGCCTTTATTCCTACCTGCATAAAATTAAAAAAAATCTGACCTTCTTTCAGGATCAACCATCCATTCTCCTTCCCAGTCCCAACCCTTTGGGGGCAGAAAGTATTCTCTTTTCAGTTTGATTTTTCCTGTAACATCAGAAAACTTGTGGCGACCAACAAGTCCTGAGGTACCCCACTTTCCAAAAAGGAGAGCCTGATTTTCATACTGTGTGGGAAGAAAGCAAAAATCCAATTATTATTTAGGAATAATAAACAGCTTTTAGGAGGAAAAATATATATATGTAACTATTATAACTGAAATACTTTACTATAAATTTACTTCCAGTGAAATTAAATACTCCCTTTCCAAATTACTCTGCAATATCATCATTAATTTATTTCTTTTTTTTCTTCTGTGCTGCCTGGTAAACAATCTTCTCAGTGTAATGCCTCCCTACGACGACAGTAAAATGTTCTCAAAATAAAAGCTCTCTTAGATAAAATTCTGTTACATTATTCAGAGACGTTCCTTCTGTTCCCTAAATGCATGATTCTGTCATTCTTTTCCATGTCAAATCTCCTATTTAAAATATTTTCTTTTGTAACATGTAGAACTGAATCAAAATCTAATCACAGTAGCTATGAGGGGCATGATTCTGCTGTCAGTCTGTCTATTTCTCCTCCTGGGATGATTTGTAGTTTATGATGGTCTTGAGTTTTCTGCCCTTATTCCTGTAAAATTGTTGGATTGTTGAAGACCAACAGATGAGACATTCAATAGCCTCTTAAACTGTATACTTAAATAATGGCTTTGAATGCCCATTGTCACTTAGTACAGCACTACTAAATATTTAACCATAGATGCAACAATGAAATCATTGTAAAATGTATTTTTATTAGCTATTTTACTGATACTGGATTATATGCACCATTAGGTGATGTGGCATATAAAACACACCTGCTACTTACAATTACCATCCAAAACTTATGTTTTATGCTGTGGGACTATTTCAAGCATTTGTATTCTGAATCTGTTAACTCTTCTCATTGGAATGTTATCATATTATAGCATTTTGTCAGCAACAGTAAATTTTCTGCTGCTACAAAAGAACCATTATTAAGCAAGTATAATTTGTAGACGTGAAGAAGTAATTAAAAAAAAATGGATTATTCACATGCCAAAACATAATCGTTTAGATCTTAATCTTAATTAAACTGATAAAAATCTAAAATAAACGTATTTGAAACCACTGGAGTTAACCAGATTTGTACCTGACTAACCAGTTCAGAATCAGGTCTGCTGAAGTTCATCTGGTAGGCACAATGGGCTTTATCATTAATTGCCTTGAATGGGTTCTACTTGTTTCCTTATAATTAACACTTACTCTCTCTTTCTGTCTGGCACACAAAGAAATTCAAAAGAGCTCCAACTTCATTGAATTCCCAACACTCACATCCAAGTTTAAAGTAAGAAAGCAATGATGAACATACCATTTCTGCAAAAACACTGAATGTTCCCTCTGCAAAGCTATTGAACTTCTTTTCAACTGCACTGAGCCCCAGCCAAATGTTAATTCGCAGCTCTGCAGGCATTTTGACATCTTTCGTCTTGTCCTGTGGGTACTGGCACACAAACAAAAATGTTATTCTTTGTTATGTTGTGCAGGTATCATAGCTTTCAGTAAAAGATATATAATAACAAAGAGACATGAGTAACATTACATCTTTATTTATCTCTTCCTGTACTGCTTTTTCTCAAAAGCCAGTAATAAGTAGTTCAGGAGGAAAACATTCTTTAAATGATACCTGCCTAGAGCATATAAAAACCAAACACACTAATGGTAGTATCATCCCTGCTCCTGTATAGTCTCTCCCTGATGAGTTTCATTCAGCAATGAGTTTTAGTTTTTACAATAACTTAAAACTTCAGTTGATGCCTTTAGTTTTTAGTTTTTCTATTCTGCTTGGATGTGCTTTTCTGATCAGCTAGGGTGATGAAGACAAAACAGTCCTACTCCAGCTGAGAAGTCAAGGACAGTTTCTCCAGACTTCAGGCCCTAAGCAAAAAAACGTGGAGAGAGGAGGGCGGGTTCATGCAAATGAACCAAAACCTATAAAAGTGTGAGATTTTGTGACCAAGTTCTCCTTTGCTTCCATCCTGGAGTCATCCAGGCAGGGGCCACGACTGTGGCACTGATACTGCCAGGGTGTGGCCTTTTGTAGGCCTCTCAATAAATACCCATTTTATTCCCCTTAACTCTGTGTGTAGCCTCTATTCCAGTTCCCCTAGGCATCACAGTGTTGATTTGAGTTTCTTGTTGGGAGATTCTGGAAATGCAGAGGTTAGCAGGGATGGTTCAGTAAAAGCAGAATCAATGGGGGTTTGAATAAAACCACGAAGATACAGGCTTGTCTGCATTGAGGCATTCATGAATATAATTATTTGTAAAATGACAAACTCTGTAAATGCTAATGTTTTACTGTCAGATTGCTTTTTTTTCTGGTTAAGTTTATTTCAATTGAATACAATGTCAACTTAGATGGAGAAAGACATTCCCATTCAAAAGTAAGACTCAATTCAGAGAGGAAACTTCTGAGTGTAGACATGCTCTATTGCTTACAGAAAACCATCCAACACTTTGAGTAAGTTTTTGGAACTTCTCTGACTTACACTTATTACTCCCTCTGAAAGTTTCCATTCATGTCCAATCCCCAAATACCAACTCCAGTAAGACTTTAAAGTTCTATCACAATTTTGAGCTCTTTTAGAAAAGGCTCAGAGATAGGGGCCAATACTGGTTCTAACTGGCTTTTGATAAATTGGGAAATTCTGTGATATTTTGAAGTTATATGCAGTTGGCTTCTAATCTGTCCTGTGTCTGTTGCATGTTTCACACTCGTGTCAGACAGGATTTCTATTTAGGGAGTTAATTATTTCTTAAGGAGAAAAAAAATAATACCTTTAAGAAGATTGTTTGGGTCTTTCCACAGTATTTCCCAGATGATTCGGGGCTTGTAGTGGAGTACAGCACTTGGTGTGCAGGAACACGAGCATAGGCCAGTCTTTTCTCCCCTCGGATCATCCATATGATCACATCAGGCATACTGTTCTGTGGCTGAGGATTATTTGTGGGGAAAGGAGAGTTAAGAAGAGTAATTAATAGAACAATAAACAAATCTAGAAAAGAGAAACATAAATAAGGGTTTATGTCAAAGATTTATCATTTAGAATCATGAATCACGACAAACTTACGACAAATAGAGGGAATTGTTTTGTTTTGCAAGTAAACCAATATATAGTTCTGAAAGAATCATAAAAAATACCACTGAGATTTTTGGAAAGCAAAGTAAGTTTAATTAAAAACACCTATCCTTACATCTTATATAAATATTTCTAGAGGCTTTTTGTATCTTTTGATTCCCATATGGTGATGATGACTGAATGCTAAATGCTAATGCTTTGGACTGACCTGCTACATATTAAAGTGCTTGTGATGCTTCCACATAAAGGGTATGTCATTGTAAGACTTTTAGCAGAAGACAGAAATCACCACTTACCTTTTTGGAGTTCTGTGCCCACCTTTGTGAGCTAGCTGCAAGTCTGACAAATTAATTGCTCTTTTCTTTTTCTTTTCTTTTTTTTTTTTTTTTTTGCATCAGTAGCTTTACAGAGCAGAAGCAACAAATTAAAAATAAAACCATTTCTAAAATGTTGTGAAAACCAGTTATGAGATAGCCAAGATGAAAACAGAAAACATTGCTGAAAATTAAAAAAAAAAAAATCCACAGAAACACATTTAACTCTGTTACAAGTTGATTACTATGGGTAACAATCTGTGGAAATACAACATATGCCCTACAGTCCCTGAACCAGAAAAGTGACTTGCAATTCTGGAAGAAAGGAAAGGACAAAATAGTCACTTAAACAGAATAAGGTCTGTTCTACCAATCACAGAGTGATCATTTCCCAACACACATTCTCAGTGAGAACAGCTAACGCATGAGTTTTGTTTAACTAAATTACAATTAGAGGGGAACATGCTTACTTCCACACCATCTAAAAATACTATTCTACAGAGTGGATATTGCTTGATCAGCAGAGAACTTTACACCCAATTGTGTTAGACAGGTATTGCTTAAATAACCAGTACTGCTAAACCAATCCCCAGTACTGTGAAGCACTAACCTCTTCACTCAGCTGCAGTAATCTCTCCAACCAATCCTCAATTTCTGTCAGAGTGGCTTTCACATCAGTAGCTTCACTTCTCATCCTTGCTGCTGCTTCTCCAATCTGTTTGAGAGACTTGAGGCGCAGTTTTTCTATCTGAGTGTCAAGGACTGTTATATTAGATTTGCCTTCTATGAGGGGAAATGGTTTACTGAAAAGAGAATATTTGTTATGGTTAATAGTTTAAGTGGATTTTATTTAACTACACTCTAAATGCAGATATGTAAACAACGGCAACGGATTGAGTGCCATCATTTCCTGTGATTGAAAACCACTGGAACAATGCTATTGCATCTATTTCTGCAAGATTTATAGTAATCAAGGCTGTACTTCTATAACAAGCACCAAGGTAGAACACCTTGAGGTGCTTGCTTTAATGTAATTGCTGCCAATCCAACCAAGGAAAATCCATTTCTCTATATATTCACAGTAAAAAACTTATCATCTCAGAATGTACATCTCAAAACTGAAACCAGTGCCTTCAGATTAAGATTAGGTTTCTTTCCTTCACTGGAAACTGTATATTCTAAGAAAATCAATATAAAAATATGGCTCATGGCTGTGACTAGATTTATCTTACCCTCTGGCAAGAAAAGATCAAAGAACTCTAAAACTCTAAAAGAACTCTAAAAAAATCCGTGACACAGAACTTCTGAGTCAGCAGAGGGCAGAGTAACTATTCAATGGAACCAAGAAATCATAGAATCCTGAGTTAGAAGGGACTCTTAAGGATCATTTAGCCCTGCCTCTGCACAGAACAACCCCATAAGATCACACCATGTGTCTGACAATACTGTCCAATTCTGTCGGAACAATGAGAGGAGGTCTGAGGCAATGGCAGCTTTTCAAATACCAGTGACTGTATCTCTTTAGCAAAGTTCACTAAAATTTCTTTAATAGATATTTTTTTAAGTTTAAAAATTTCCAAAGACACTGCCTAGTTTGAAAAGACCAGCTCTTCTTTGACCTACATGCTATGAACTTTTAAGGGTTTTGATTTTGTAAAACCTTGATACTGACTATTGTGCCTTCCACTACAGTTAATTCTACTAATCTAAATGCAAGGGCTGTCTGCCATGGCAGCTACTTTAGACATGATCAAATATACCAGATCAGAATCTTCGGAAAGTCACATCATTTTAGGTTTAAGTAATGCACTGAAAACTCTCTCAAACTCCTAACTCATTTAAACCTTAGCACAGCAAGGAAAAATCTTATCACAGGAAAAAAAGGGAGATATGTCTTTGGCAGAGGTTTTTTGAGTTTGCTGAGAAAACCCCAAAAAGAGCATTGTATCCCATGAGCAACAGGAAGTTCATTTGGGGGCTATATCTAAGTGCTACTGCTCCATAATTGTAGAGTGATACTTTATAAAACAATGGTCTGAATTAATAACAGTGCAAATACGTGTCAGGATGAGGAACTGACCTGAAGTTTCCACACTGACTACACGGCTCCATGTGACAATAGATTGCCCTTCACATTTTACTTTCCTAGAGTTTGTCAGTCCTTTCTCTCTGCTTCCTTTCAAATCACAGCATTCTATGAAGTTATTAGTTTATATTTTTGCTTAAGCTTTCTATCACGTAATTCTTTGCTCCACTGTTTGTTTTTCTTCTGCTTACTTTTATATTGGCTCTACAAGTTGATGATTTTTTTCTCTCATTTAATGTTCTTTGTTATTTCCTCTTATGGAAACTGTTCTGTCATTTTTCTTTTCCTGTGCTGTTTTATCACCCCTGGTTCACTCTCCTCATCTCAATATCTCCTTTTTAATGTCTCTTTCTCATACAATTCTTTGCTCTCTATTTAGAATTTATTCTCTTTCAAAACTCTAAATGCTGACTCCTGTTGCCTTTTCTGAACACGCCCCTACATACAGACATATTGACTAGAGGCTTATTCAAAAATATTATATTTATGGCCCATAATCCCTGCATACCTTTTGACTTTTTTATTTTGAGTTTACCACTAAAGTACTAGACTTTCTTCCCTGTTCAGTTTCAGAAATAATATTGAAACACAGGTAAACCAAAGGTACATGAGGAATTCTATAGAAGGGTGGATGGAAGAAAGGCAGCAGAGAGGCCTAATACCCATTTTCAGAACAGTCCTCCCTCAGATTTTTTTCAAGAGATACTGTTTGGTCTTATCACTGTCAGTAATAAAGCTATCCTGAGATAATGGAGAATTACACAACTAGATGGATTATTTGATTGGCAATATCCATGATGTTTCACCACTTTCAGACACTTTTGGAATTTCAGTTCTTAGGTCAATTCATGGGATTAGTCAGTTTTATAGTCCTCAGAATTTGTTTTCTGACTTAGCAGAGGCGATAATGAAGATTTTGAGCAGGCCTGGAATGATAACATAAGAGATAACATAACATAAGAGATAAAAAAAAAATTCTTTTACCTTATATCTTCTGTAAGTTCATCAATCAGCTTCAACCACATCTCAGCTAATTGGTTTTCAGACACTTTAGCCTGCATTCCTGATTTTAAGGTGGCTAAGTTGGATTGCTGAGGAATTTAAAAGAAAATAATTTGCACTTATAAACTTCCATTGTGGTTTTAAGGTCAGTAGGAGTTTCAAGATATTGATCTTATTTATTCATCTGTGTAAAAGCCAAACCAAGAAAAGACTTATGTTTAAACTTAATTTTTATTTAACAGGACAATTCTGATGTTCTCCTCACTATATTTAACAAAACATGCAAACAGTTCCACAGACTCAACATACCCCTAACCAACACTGAGGACTCTACCCCCCCATGGGAATTCCCTGTGCATTCAAGGAGTGTACTGAGCCTTGCTAAAATGCAGGCCTATGATTAACAGTGCCATTTGTTACACCAAACAACTTCTAATTTTGACTAAGAAAAAAAGAGAGAAAGTATCACAAAATGCCCATAATTTGCTCAAAGTGTCACTTTTTGATTACACCTCTAAATGAAAAAGGGTAACAATGAAAAGCCTATCAGAAATAGAAAGATTTTAAATATCTTACCAGTCTTTCAGCCATGTTTAGGATTACATTCACAGGATCTAATCTATGACTTATGTCCTCCCAAAAAGAAGTCAGCGTTACAACTGGCTTTGTGTTTGCCCATGGCAAGTAGTAATAGTAATTACCTGTGTGAAACATTTGTATGTAAGATTTAGAATTCATTCAGGAATACATACTGTACACTGTTGCTACATTCACATCATTTATGTACTACAAATCATTAAGAACATACAAACTACTCCAAATTCACAAAAAGATTTGTATTTTCAAATCTTTCAAGCCACTATAACATCTGTTGAATGGTAAACGTTCACTTCAAATTGTTTCAAAATCCAACGGATTTTAAAAAATAAATTAGCTGTGAACATATTCTTTCCATAACATGCTGATGTAGATGGCACATTAATATAATTTTATCTTTGAAATAAAATACTCAAATTAAGTCTGAGTACTTCATTTAATATGCAAGGGAAAAAAAAGAACTACTCTTTGCAGTTCATTAAAAAAATTATAGACCAAATGTATTTTCCTGTGATCTAGCTAATTTGTTTCTTTCTAGGCTGAGAGATGTACGGTTTAAAAACAAGTTATTATTTTATTCTAAATCAGAATATTCAAAGTGTGTTTTCCCTACTTAATTCTAGATGCCTCTAAAATAACGTGATTTCTTTTCCTTGCAAAGTTTGTGCATACCTAGTACACGGTTAAAAGATTTCACTGAATTCTGTCAAAATTTCATTAATAACCTCAGTAGGCTTTGCAGCCCATATTCCATAAATGCAACTTCATCTCAAAAGCTGTGAGGAGCCACGTGCTCTGTTCTGTCCCGTTTTCAGGAAGCATTCAGTGCAGTTTGAGCTGCCATTCCAAAGCTATGGACAGCACTTCCAAAAGACAATTTGAGAGCATTTCATCCCCAGAGCAGAGCATCCTTACCATCAAACACAGCACGGCTGTACTGGGTGGTTGATGCCAAAGGTTTGCAGGTGGAGTCGAACTTGTTGCCGTAGTTGCCAATGCTCACCTCGAACTGGATGGGCTCCCCCGTGTCTTGCAGCATCGTGGCAGAATGAAACACAGCAGCCAAGCAGAACTTCCGTCTGCGCTGGTATTTCTGCCAAAACAACCTTCTCAGTCGTATTTCAAAACAGGATCCGCAATTATAGAAAACAATAGCAATATCTAAATGGAAATAGCAACTTTTATATTTTTACTGTTTTCTGATAAGAAAGCAAAAAATATAACGTGTATAATAAATTGGTGTATTTGATATTATAAAATGTTTCAGATTAACACTTCCTGCTCCAAGGACACAACGCTTTTGTAGCCACTACTCCTCAGCCACCAGTAGCCACCTCTCTTAACTTGGAGACTGAACTCTATTGTACTGATTTAGTGAATTAGATCACTCTAAAAACAACAAATCAAGGCTCCTCTCCACTACCAACAGTGACAATAAAACAAGGATTTACCTCGACAACCAGTAAGTCATCATTAGGAATCATTTCTAATTTTTTACTAACAGGCTTGCTTTCAGATAATGTAGAGAGTTCAACCAGAATTCTCCCTCTATAAGCAACTCCTTCTCCCTGTAACATAAACACATATCAAATCAAATTTTACATATTTGCCCTAAAGAAGCATACAATTTTTTTAGCTGTACATGATTCTGGCTTCACTGGAGTGTTCTCAAAACTCCTGCAGAGGCATGGATGTACATATTGGAACAAGTGAAATAAAGCAGTTGGCTTAAGGCTAGAAATGGAAAACATATTTATGCAAACAAAGAAAGAAGAAATATAAATGCATGCAAATGTGCAGTTAGTGAAAATCATCAAAATCATTGCTGCTCCTTCAAAAATACCTTTAAAACAAAACCAGATAGGAATGGAAAATGCTATCACACTTCCTTATTAATATTAAATATAAAATATTATTCAAAAATAAAGAGCAAGATGTGTGTAATGTAAAAAAAATTAGAATTAATTAATTGTTTAAAAATAATCGGGTTAATTTTTAAATGAAAAACAATTAATAAAGAAACTTACCTTCCCAAAGTTTAATTCATCATATGGGTCTGGGAATCCAGTGTATTCTCTTGGGCTTCCATAAAAGTTTAGGTAACAAGGCCCAAATGTTGGTAAAAAGCCAACTTCAGTTTCTCCAGAGTTTACTAACAGAAGACATTACCATTATATCTTTGTTAATTACCATACTGAGCCAGAAATAAACAAATAACATTACTATCAAATCCGTTAGAAGCAATGTTAGATATTAGTTAGGTATTAGTAATACAAGAACACTTTATTCTCTGGATATACCATATGAATTTAAAGTAATTACACCACTGACTGTACTTGTACCTAACTTCTTTCTTCACTGTACAACAACACTAAATACTCTTCATGCAGCAAAAATTCCACAGAATAAGAAGAATTTATGTCCCACTCCAAATATATGGTTTTAATTTATGTGCAAGGGTAATCTGCTCTTATACTAACAGCAAACATCTTTTCTAGAGAAAAATAAAACTGAGTAAAACAACATTTCCAATAACTTAAATGCACAGGCCAATGATCAAACTAAGCCACAGAAAAGATGCACTCTCTAGAAAAAAAAAAAAAAAGATGAGAAACAGGTCAACCTTGCAACCAAAATTGCCTGGAGTGATGTGCAGCACAGCCAGGGATGCACTTGTTTCTCACAGGTAAAGAAGGCTGAGGTTAGACAGTGCCAGTGCAGGGCTGTGCCTTGTGTGGCTGTGCCTCTGCTGAGTGACACAAGTGCATTGGAAAAGTGAGTTTGATGTCCTGATGTAACTTCCTGTCAGCACAAAGTCAAGTATAAGCTGCACAATATAAAATAAAGATTTGCAGCTCTCTGTTTTGCATTTGGCTACTTTCACACCCTTACCTCTGAACAAGAAACAGTTCAAAATTTGAATGAAAAAAAATCATTGGAATAATGTCCAATTTTTAAAAAACTCTAAGACTGAACTGCTCACATCAGACCTCAGTATGACGAGGTTTAAGATCCAGATATGTGCTAATTAATGCACTCACTACTTACTGATGCCAATAAATTAAACAGAATATAAATTTAAAAACATATAAACAACAAAAAACGCCTCCCAAAACTGGAATAAATTATTTTCTATTGTTTTAAATTTGAATTCAATGGTTTACTTCTAATGATCATGTACAATAGAAAGAGCCTCTGAGAAATTATTTCAGCCTTTAACTTTGTTAAGAAAGGAGGACAGTAAATGAAGTACCATGTGGATGAATGTTGATTACCTTTCAACTGCACTCCACTTGTATTTATTTCTTGCTATTTAAATATTTACCAGAAAGTCTTTCAAACCTGGATGTCAACCTAGACAGTTATGGAAAAAGTCACCTGTCCAAGTAGTAACACAATCAGATTTTATTTTCCAGATTTTGTTTATATAGCTTGCTAAGCATAAGCAAAACAGCTACTAATTATTTTAAGCAGTTATTTACTTCTGCAGGGCTCTGCAGGTGCAAATATACCTGGGATCTCATAGCTAAGTTAAAAATGTCAAGCCACTGTTAGACTGTTAGACCAAGCAACTGAACTGAATTGCTCCTGTAATTGAAGCAACTACATGCTCATCTCTAACACAAAGCTTGAAGCACCAGCCAAACGGAAATATTTTCAAACCAATTCCAGTGCCAAAACTGGATTATAGAGTTAGTTTTGTTTGATACTCTTTAATCACAATGGTGAAATCTTTTAGACAATTATTAAAACTATTTTTAAGCTGATGGAGTATCTTAGGCAATACTCTTCAGTTTGGGCAGTGGAACACAAAATCAGTAACAGGTGAAGATAAAAACCTTCATTTGATGAAGCCCCTGTTCCCGAAGATGAAAAATCTATATTATGAAAAGAGAAGTAGTTATATGATGAGTGACAATAGCATTTAAAAAACTACACATCACAAAGCAACTTTCTTTTAAAATAAAGCTGAAAGCCTGAGAAAAAATAAAGTTCATATGGGCTGGAATTTTGCTTCTGTTAAATACATGAAGGTATTACTCTTCCTGTACAAATTATTAAGGGGAAAAAAACAGCATATATCTGACAAAATATCTTTTTCAGCTTTATACAATTCTCCTCCACACAAAATACAGATTTATTTTTAAAACTACTTTTTAAAGCAGTTTTAAAACTAAAAAGTTTTACTTTTAAGGTCATTTAAAAAACCCACTACATTTCAGGGCCCCTTAGCGTATCTACATTTACATTTACTGAGGACTATAGACTAGTTCAGTTTCACAGTCCTTTAGAAGCCAGCACTAAAGATAATAGAAATGGCTATTCCAGTGTCAGTACCTCAGCAGAGAGAAGAAACCACAGGAATCTCGCCAGTTCCTAAGTGCCTGCGTTTGAAGTGTAAATGTGCTTTGACTCAGCTGCAGCTCAAGAGACACACTCATCTGGGGAGTACAAGTGCTGAATTCTCCCCTACAACCCAACCCTTCTCTCTTGGCTTTCCCATTGCCTTTTTATTTTGCTCCTGGCTGCACATGGGATATATAAAAAGAATGTTTGCATGAAGTCTTACTTCAACAGCAGTCCTTCTAAGAAGATGACTTTATAAGCTTTTATGTGACTGAAAATACAATTCCATCCAATTCTTGCCTGAAGTCAATACAGGATTGGAGCCACTAACTTTATTTTTAAACACCTGATATAGCCATCAGCTTAAGGATAAATTGGTCTGTCTCAGACAAGAACATATACTATAGATGTTATTAATACAACAAAAAGAAGTAATAATTTAGGATCTTATTGTGACAATGGTGAAAATGGTTTTGAGACAGTATCCTTCAAACTAGCATAGATAGTCAGATAAACACATGCTAAGCCTTTTTAACCTTGAGCTTTATAATTCTGTATGGATAACTTATATGCCAAGCTATGTTCATTAAAAAGATAAAACAATTTTTCTGTCAACTTTATAAAGAATCCTAGTCTGGAAACCAGCCCAATTGTATGAAAGATCTTGCTATAAAAAGAGGTGATTATTGATATAGATACAGATATAGATCACAAAGAAATAATCAAGAATCACAAGATTATATCAGAATATAAATGTAACTATTTTTCCTAATATTTTCCAAAATACTGGCACAAATAGTATTTCTTATAATATTTTCAAGATGAGTTTTATTACAAAGCTAGTTTCCAATGGGAACAATGTTAGGCACCTTATATCTTGCCTAACTTGTTTTCTTGTAGTTAATCTAATAAGAAATAGTTTTGAGTATGAAATTACATATCCAGCCATCTCTACTGATTGAAGCATGTAAATCAATTGTCTGCAATCATAGCAGTGCAATCAAAATCAGAGTTACAAAACAGAAATACTGAGCACTCATGCAATGAGATGCAATGCCTGCTTTTGGTCAGCTACTGATCAGAGCAGAGACTGACCCAAGTTCCCCCAGCACCTGAAAGCAGCCTCGTGGTGTCCAGGAAATGAGTATGTGGCTCTAGATAGCTCCTTTAGGCCAGCTACTCAGGAACATTCCACAGCTTTTAGGTTCTCTTCTCAGGGATACAACAGATAAGGTACCAAAAGGAGTCTTGTTTACCAGTGTCCAAAAAACAAGTGGTTCTGAAGCAGTGACTCCAGATTGTCTTGAAATTAAGTATCTTATTAAGCATCTAAGTAAATTTGCATATCTTACACATGGTAGATTGTGATGTCACATGGCTTTCTGAATTTGGAAAAGTACTCACAAATTAAACTAGTTCATTAACATATATATATATATATATATATATATCAGAAAACCAAATCTTGAATTACTGCTATTTCCATGATGACATGGTTTAGTCATTACAATTTTAATACTTTACTTTTAAAAGTCCCATAGAATATTTTCTAGGAGCACTGTTTTGAAAATTTCAGGAACAGACAAACCTGTTGCAAGGGAATTGAGAACTATAGGTAAATATATGCTTTCTTTGAATACTGATCTTTGCCACTGTGTGTAACACAAGAGAAGATAGTGTGTTACACACTGCTCAAGCAATTACCTTCAATTTCTCCTCCAGAAGATGCAATTTTTGAGAGACTTAAATAAGTTGTTCCGACTACATCATTTTTTGTAAGTCGATCCCTACCAAAAAAAAAAAAAAAAAATTTGAATATGATGCTGGTTATAATGAAAATAAAAAATTACAAAAGTGGGTTGCAGACCATGAATATGTCACCTGACTTTTACACTATCATTAAACAGTGGCAGTGCTCAGCTCTCACTGCACACAATTAAAAATAATCTCTTGTTACACTAATCAGATCTCTTGTAAAGAAACCATAAAGGAAAGACTTGCTTAAATACTCTCATGCACTGTAAAAGTACCTGACATCTATAGAACCAGACTTTTCTCTGTTTATTATCATTTAGCTTAAATAATTTGATCAAAAGTCATAACTCACCAGTCAACAATTGAAAGTTTTATTTTCTCACACATCGAGGGAAACTGAAAGAAAAAAAGCAATGAAAGTAAAATAAGTCATTTTTTCACACCTGTAATGTTAATGCTCTGAGTTCCAAAAAAATGGCTGTTTACTAAAGAAACAAGGGTAAAAATACTAACCTTGATTTGAAGATAAATAATTTGATTCCATTCTGGATTAGCATTTTTCTCAATTATATTTGTGCAAACCTGCCAAAAATGAAATCAAATATACAACACATCAAAGATAAAATAGAGAAAACAAAGTGTTTACTTTACTATGATTTAGGACACATCATCATCTGATTGGAAAAATTCAATGTAGTAGTCAATAAATCCTGGATTAATGCTGCAGTGAGCCATTGATGCTCAATGAGTTTTCCACTGATAACTACTGTTAGAGTAATCTGTATATGCAGCATTAATGACTTTTGGAGGAAAAGAAAATATTGAAACAGTGTTTAAACATGAGATTTGGGTTGCCCTACTTTTTATTTTCACTAGCTACAATTAAATGAAATTATTGTGGCTTGTTATTTCCACAAGCCACAGCTCAACGTGCTTTTATCACAGCAGAGAAATGAGATGAAGGAATTACTTGATTCCAGCTTTCTTTATGCAGATTTTAGGGTAGATGAAGAATATACCTAGGGGAGAGCCTGCATTATTTGCTAGTCATGTCTTCTAAAGATCTTCTACACTATTGGGTGTGGTTACCTGACTAAGTAGAATATTAAATGACTGACAAAAAAATTGACTAGTAATGAATATAAGTTGTGCAATTGTCCTCCAGATCACATTTGGCATTCTAAGGAACACATTATTATTTAAACGTACAAATGCAGCTAATCTGACCAGAAAGATCTGTATCACCAATTACTAAAAGCAATCAGGAACAGCTGGTAGGCAAGCAATCTGGCATATGTGAGGTCTAGCCTTTAGTCATACATTCCTTTCATTAGTCACCAGTTTTACACCCTTCCTATTGTATCTTGAAGTTTGTCATTTTACAAAGTTAACTTTATTTTTTTCTTTTCTTTTATTTCCATAATTTCAGTAAATTTAAAAATTCATGTTGGCATATGAAATCTGTTCTCGGGACTACAATTAGAATACAAAGGTTCAGATATTTACTAAATTACCTTTTTCCCAGCAAAAGAAACTTCTACAAATGGATCTACCAGGTTTTTCTTGTCTGCTTCTCCTCCAAATATTTCCTTGACAGTTTGTGCAAAAGCATCATCCACTGGAGAGATGTCAAAGATTAAATTAAGGTAGTTATTTTATTATTATTATTATTATTATTATTATTATTATTATTATTATTATTATTACTACTACTATTCCTAAATATTAAACTGCCCATGCAATCTTACCAAAATCAATCAGCTCACAGATCTAGGAAGGGTAAAGTTTAACCTGATAAGCAAAATTCTGAAGTGTTGCAGGTAAAAACTGAGAATTTTGGCTTAGGAGCGATTGTAAGATTACACATTTTTCAACATCATAAAAAGCGCTGATGAGCTCCTGAATTTAAAGGCATCACTGTATTTGAAAAGCATTATACATGTATCTGAAGACATTGCTATTTGGCACAGATATAGGTGAGAAAATAGGCTAGCAAAGAAAATGCTAGCAGTAAAGGATAAAAAGTCACCTATATTCTATTCTGAACAGTTAACACAAATAACTATTTCTAATGGTATTCAAACGCCAAGGGACAAGTAGGGAGCAGCTACATACTTTGTGGAATGTCCTCAGCTCTGTAGATCTTGAGAAGGAAAGTGACCCATCGAAGTGCAATCCCAGCAGGTAATAAAAGATTGCTCTCCACATCATCACTTTCATTATCTCTCTCCCTTTTTTCAACCTGTCAGGGAACACAGTTGTAGACAAAAAAGACAAGGCAATGTACAGAATTAGAATTAAGGTGATTAGCTAAACTTCTGTTGATTAGCTAAAAATTATTGTTAGTTTCATGATGAAGAATGAGACTATATCAAATAATCAAGCCACAAAAATTTAATTCTAGTTAAACTATTTTACTTTCAGTTTTATCTCTAAAGTACTCAATTGTAAGAGCCCATTATAATCACACTTTCAAAATCATCATCATCAGACAATGATGATTTTGGCACATGTACAATGTGCCATGCAAATTTCACACTCATGTCAAGAGAAGGCGTTTACTACAATTAGAAAAGGCTTACACGTCTGATATAATTTACCAGAACTTACTGCTCCTCATTTAAAAATAAATACACCACAAATAACTAGACATATCCTTGGGATTTCAAGAATCATGAGGATAGCAGAGATGAATAGTTAATATGAAACTAAAAAGCAATCTGCCATGATTCTGGGGACCACATTGTATTTACCTAAGGAGTAACAGTATGCCAAAATATCAGACAGGAAGAAAAACAGAATTTAAATTACAGGCAATGGTCGGGTACGAAAAGCCTTACAAGGAAAAAATCGCCTGTTTTCACCTTGAGAGAACAGCAGACAGCGAAGGATTGGATTGTTAAAACTACCTACTGCTATAAAAGCAGTAAATTAATTGTGCCTGAATTAATTATTGAGGGGTCTGATCTACACCAAGAAAAATTAGGAGCTTTCTGGTACTCTGGTTTCTCTATGGGCTTGTCTATGTTTTGTAGTAGTGGAGACATTTCTGACTTAGTCCTGGAACTGGTATCAGTGTTACTCTGCCTGCTTAGCTATACTAAGGAGAATTACATATTAGCTTGCATGCAAAACCAGGCTAACACATCTCTATTGCCAGTACAAGAGGCAGGATCCACAAATGGTAGAAGTTGCTTAACTGAGCAGAATAGCAAAACAAGCTTTGAGTTAGCCACTTACTACAGGATGCTCTTGAAACCACTAGTAAATTCTGTCTTACCTATAAATACTGCCCAGAGAGCAAATTATACAGTATTAGAACAATGTTGGGGGGATATAAATAAACATCCATGGGATGGAGAGGGGAAGAAAAACATTTAAATTAAACTTACTGGCGGCTCATCTCCAGTTCCCAGGACAAACATGCTGACTTTCATATAGCCTTTGGCTCCTGAATTTGTATCTTCAGGATCATTCAGCAAAAGCCATTTTCTCATGACTGCATGGCCTGAAATAAAACAAACATCACCACCAGCCCCAGTAATAGTCATTACAAAATGGCAGATATCATATAAGCAGCAAGCTATTTCAAAAGTATGTTTTATCCTAAATGACCCTAATTATTTAACAAAATAATCCTGTCCTAGACAGGTCTCAATAGTGCCATCCAAGACAAGAAATCTGTTGTTAAACTATTTTGTCATACTAATTCAAGGACACAGTTATCAAATATTTTTGCACTATTTTTCTATTTTTTTTTATATATTGTTGGATATTTTGAAGTTAATGCTTAAAGCAGCAAACTTAAATACTTTACACTAAGTTTCTTCTTTTACTTTAGAAATTCAATGAAATGTTTCAACTTGTAGTTTCAAGGAAAGAAGTTCTGAAGTAACCATTACTTACCAGGCTCATCATAAACATAGCCAATGTCAATCTGAAATAAAGAACAAAGGCATTACCTCTGAAGAAATACCAAAACAGAAGAATGGTTGGGCAACTCTCCCCCCATGGTTTTAATTGTTCTCTTGTCACAAACAGAAGACAGTTTACAAGAGTATTACTAGGAGGAGAAAGAGAAAATGTCTCACATTGAAAAATGAGGGATTTCAAATGGATAAAGCAGCCAAGAAGAAAATGCAAGAAAATATGTATTAGAACTAACACATGTAGTTATTTTCTTCTTTTCTTGGATCCCCGGATTTTTCATTTACCAGAGATACAAGATGGGGCTGGTTTACTGCTCCTTGAATTCCCTATGCTCACTTGTTATCTTATGTTCAGACAAGCTTTTCAGAACACTTCTGTTCCTTTGTTCCTGCTCAACATGTCATCCTTCAGTTCCAGAAGTGAAACTTGTTTTTTTTTAATGAATCATATATTTTCTTTATTAAGAATATGACTGTTACTTTTCCCAGTGTCAAACCTGGACAAGATTGCCTCATTCATTGTATCAGATTTTAAACATGTTCAGGAATGTAAGTATGTTTGCTCATGGATTTAGGGCTAGTATTCCTTGCAGGTAAAGTCTGAAAGGGCGATTTTCTAGGCAGAATTACCCTTGTGGTTTCCAGTTGGAATGTGTGCCTGCAGGAACAAAAAGAAGCTGAGTGACATGCTGTCACCTGCTTAGTGAATAATCAGGTTTCCACAGAGCAATACACCACTGACTCAATCACTAGAAATCACAAAGAAAATCACAAAGAAGCAGTGAGAAGCAAAAAGCAACCAGCTCTGTGGCTGAAAGTGTTACATTTAGAAAAGAGCACTCTTCCCTCTTTGCATAATTTTGTAAAAAGCAGGTCTAGACACCCATTGAATTTATGCAGTACCAAATAAACAAGCAGAAAAGACAGCCAGCACAGACACTGGAAATGTTGTAAAAGTGGATCCCAGTAGCCATTACAATTGCCATGGGAATTCTTGGCAGGCAGATGTCTACTTCCCAGAGATGATCACAACAAATCCAAATAAAGACCATCTCACTAATATCATCAGAACCACAGAAGCTACCTTAACTAAGTGAATTTTTCAGCATAGTTTTTACTTAACTTCTGACCAGAGGAATACCTCTCCACATCATTTGAGAATGTGTATCTTTATGCCATCATACATATCACTATTCTGCCTATTAGTTACCTAATAAAATTATCTTTTCAAACCCTACCTCATACCAAACAATCACCTGACCACAAAAGAAGAAAAAGTTACCTGGATGCAAATTAGAGAACTTGGTATATAAACCACACAAATTTCTTTAACAATAGTCTTCTACTCAAATAAAAGAAACTGCTTACTAGTGCTTTGAGCAAATGTTCTCTAGCTCGAGAAGCAAGATATCATCAGGTCATTCTTTGGCCTCATGAAAAAGAAATATAAATTTAAATATTTAAAACCAGTACTTAAAAGGTTCTCCAATTTAATTTTATTTAGTCTAGATATGGAGCTTACTTCATACCCACCTTAAATTCACCCATTAGACAGTCTGCTCGTAGGGAGTAAGAATCATACACCTAAAAAGACAGAGGAGCATGAAACAGGACAGGTCCTAAACAACCTCGTGAAATGGCCAGAGGATGCTCCAGGGATCCAGCAGCCTTGTGAATATGCACTGGTTTTTCTTACCCGAATGCTAACTGTTTCATCAAGCAGCTCTAGAGGAGTCATGTGGACATTGTAGAAAAATATCTGTCAAGGTAAAATAAAAGAAAAAAATCCAGTATTAAAACGATAAACATGTAATTACTTGAATATGAAATGCAAAAGCATTATTTGAAGAGGCATACAAAGCATGCCTGGTACAGTACTTTTACCCCACCTCCTTGCTGAACATATTATGTGGTAATTTAGTGCAGAATGAAAAACCGAATTTAGTAAATTGACTCAGTACAACACAGACAAGACAGTCACAACTTCAATTTTAATAAACACTGTCAGCATAACTATGCTGTAAACAGCCCCTTGCTCCTTGCTCTGCACTTCATATTTTTCTCAAGGAAGCAACTTCAGAAATGATAAAGTTTATTTGCCAGAACACTAAATCCTGGTCGAACCATCTCTGTTGGAGTTGTCAAAGAGGCCTTGTTTAGGGTTAGTGGTGATAGTGATTGTAATGATTTGAATTTTTGAAACTCAAGGCCAGAGTAATAAAACTGATAGTTTGATAGCATGAAGATATATATACTATTTATTAGCTTGTTTTCATAATAGATCATGCCTCACTAAGCTTGGTCTTTGATCCCAGCTATATTCCAGTCAGTATTTTATACAAGAAAGTGGAAGGGTATGTAAACATGGTCCCTCCTATTGCAGTTTTGGACTACTATGGATATTGAGACCGCCAAGGAATTGTTTAAATATAAGGTGCAACCTACTTTCTGCCCTTCCTACTTTTTCCATAAATTTTTTTTCATAAATCTCGACTGCTACTTATAGCTTAGTTCGAGTTTCCAAGTTTTACAGATTTCTTGGTCTTGCCTGTGTGTGTTAAACATGCTTGCCACGCAGTTCCAAAATCTTCTGAATTTTCCACACATGCCCAGAGAGTTATCCTCAGCATTTTCTCTATTACATTTTAGTTTTGCAACATTAGTCTTCGAGCTATGGGATCATTCTTGTGTTCCTTAGATGGCTTTGAATTTTCTCCTGTATTTCAGTGTGTTTGATGTACAGACCCCCTGTCTGGACAGAGAAATCTAGTTGTGTTTTTACAAATCAAGGCAGTGACATTTCCAGATTCTGGGGCAGTCCTATGGCATTGTACTGAGCACTCGTCTGCACACACCATAGAGGTCTACAATGATTTCTAATTAATTTTTCTGTGATTTTTATAACCTGCACACAACTGTTCAAAGTGATTCTGTCACATGGCCAACTGCACCAAAGAAAATGTTCCATATGTCTCATATGAAGTCTGACTTCCTTCTAGATAGTTTTATCTGCTCGGACTGTCCATGACAGAGATGTGTTTCGTGATGTGAATACATAAAGAAAGGGACTGGGAATGGCATCATGCATGTTAGCCATAATTACCCATAAATATTAGTAAATTCTTATTAATCGATCATAATGAAAGCTGTATTAACTATTTCTCTACAGTTGATAGCCTCAACACTTCAGCTAGGGTGTTCTTACACCACTTACTTCATCAAAAAATGGGTTATTTCCTCTTTTGATTCTTGTCCGGTGTGTTTGACCACAAATATGAACTTTGACTACTGGTTTTATGTTATTTCCAGGCAACTGACGACCTTCAATGATTCTAACACGAATCTGGAAAAAAAAATCAAATATTTGTACTAATTCATTCTCTATATTATCTGTGATCTTGATCATAACAATTCCTTATTATAGCAGATATGAACCAGACTTTGCAAGCTTAGTTATGATGGTAACTAATTTTACAAGACAAATTAGGGCTCATCATTTCACTAGAGTTTTTTCACTTGCCTTTAGCATTTATTTTTAAAGCTGCTACAGTAGTTTGAAATCTGTACAACTATACTTTAAATAAGGTTCATCCCTATTTCAGTCAGGACTGTACAAAATCAGACATCTCAGTAACAGGAACATTTGAGGAAAAATTTTGAAATACTGGCTTTCAAATGAAGAGGGTAATTATCTCTGTGGTGCATTAGATAAGCTGACATTAAATTATATTCAGGCTGTGTAAAAGGAGCAATGTTATGCTCAGCAGAAAAAGGGAATATGCAATATTTAATAAGTCTAGTACCTGAAAATCTTGTGGTTTGTTAGAGAGGATTCTCCGTGTTTTCTTTCCTTTGGTGATGCGTTTTGCCAGCTGGGCTTCCTTTGTGCCACTTGGAGCTGTTGGTGTGATACCAGCAACTGGACCATCCAACCCATCCTCGTAACCTCCATCATCTTCTCCATCTCACATAGCAAAAAACAGCACAATTAATAAATAAATAGCTTGCTGTTAAAGTTACAGGAGTAAGAGTCTGATATCCAAGAGTTCCACTAAAATTCTATTATTAGCTCACATCAACAATGTTTTTTGCCAGCTACATTCTTCCAACTCGTTTTGAAAGCTAGTTGTTTTAGCCTGCTTAAGAACAAGTTTATATCCTAACCAAACTAACTCTAGATCAGTCTCTCTTCTGGATACAGAATGTCTAATACGATTCCCATGCACTTTTAAAATCAACTGATTGAAGCAAAGTTGAGCTGTAATCACCCCCCAACTAGCTCACAATTCACCACAAGGATTCATTTTACTCCAGTTGAATAAACATTGCTGTTGAATGAATCCTGCTGTTTCCCGTCAGCAAGACTAGGCAATAGCACAACATTGGGTTTTAGTTCAGAATCTTGAGTGCATGAATACATTTAGGGTCTGTCATCCAAAATAAAACTGAATCCTTCTCCACAACATTTAAGTGTGGAAGAAGTTTTTCAGTAAGGTTCTTTGACAGTTCTGAAATCAGCATACCTCTGTGGGAGACAGTTCTACAACCACATGACACTACAATACTGAATCATACTCTGAGATTCCAGTGTTGCAAAACAGGATCCATAAATATTTAGACCACAAAAGTGGTCACTTCCTTGTCTTTCCAGCTTTTCTTAACTGGACAGTGACTATGGTAAAATTTAGAGGAAGAATGAGCTATATCTCTGGTTGTTGGCATCAACAGAAGAATGTATACTAACTTCATAAATTACAGGCTGATAAAAAAGTCATTCATGGTCCTTGTAAGAGATGTATAAAACCAGAGAGACTGACATACTATGTATTTTATACATAGTATAAATAAAGACTCACCACTTTAACATCTCTCAAATGCATTTGCTTGAATGGATCCATGCAGCTAATTGATCACATACTCTAGCACTTAATTTTTAATTTCTGAAACTGAGCCGTAGCTATCTCAGGAAAAGTGATTTCATTTCATGGGAAATCGATATTTACAATAACTAACTAAGCTGTGTTTGATAATTCACACTGAAATAATTTTCATGCAGTTGCTGAATACTAAAATACTTCCATTTTAAATTCTATCTCTATATTACAGTTCAAAAACATTTTAAAAGCTATCAAAATAATCTCACAGAAGTGAAATTGCATTTTTAGCCTTCAAGTCCACATTTCTATAAAATTATTTTGAAGTGCAGTAATTTAACACACAGCTTTTGTGTTTATATTACTTATCCTCTGAGAGAAGCCAATGCAATCAAAATTTCCCTCCAAAAGACTCCTGATTTCAGTTTTTCCTTCTTATGTTATCTATCACCAAATAATGGTGAAACTGATTTACTTCTCCTCAAACACAAAACATTTATTAAGCTTCCTTCTTTCTGCACAAACACAGCCTTGATATTAGGCTTATAATTTTCCAATCAACTGCAAAAGCTTGTTATTTCACAGTTCTTTTAAGAGTCTGGAAAACCAGATCTCAAAAATACTCTCAGCAAAAGCCTGATTAATATGATATACAGAGAGACCAAAGAATATTCCCCACCGATCATAGTATTTCATTAGATAGTCAAACATCAACCTAATATAAAATTATGTCTTCCAAACCTTAATTGTTCTAAAAGGGAAAAGAGCTTTGATTATTCAAGAAAATGTTTTCACAAAGCTCCCTGTCATTGAAAGTAATAGATGGGATTTCTCTGCTTTTTGGTCAGCCCTAGAATTGCAGCAGATAATTGCTGTTTCCTTGAACATTCAAAACCCTTTCTTTCCTAAGCAAAAGCCATTTTGAAAAGTTTTTAAGCAAACAGAGAAAATGATACTAAAATCCACTTTATGTCAGGAAACGCAAATTTTTTTCTTAGCTTCTGAATCATACTCAGTTTCTATAAAATCACTACCTACCAGTCTTGACATGCTTGCTTCTGGCGAACAGTGCTGCTGAATCACTTTCTTGCCTTACCTTAAATACCTCCTAGAGCTTTTAATAATGTTCTGAGAAAAGGTTGAAATACCTTCCTGTGCACTGGTCCCTCCTGGATCAGCTGGATTTGCAGGTCCAGCTGGTGGCTCATATCCTACTACCAAATCAATTGTTGCCTATAGAGAAATACAGTTTTTTATGTAGCTCACAGTATTCATAGCAGTTGATTTAAAGCAGTAAGTTGCTCTAACACTGTGCATGAACAGTTAGCTATTCATGGGCACAACAGTTTTATAAAC
Source organism: Sturnus vulgaris (assembly GCF_052056855.1). Taxonomy (NCBI): domain Eukaryota; kingdom Metazoa; phylum Chordata; class Aves; order Passeriformes; family Sturnidae; genus Sturnus; species Sturnus vulgaris. Next base: position 22,453,408 of record NC_142250.1, on the reverse strand, counting down.
TTTCAGCTACTAGTAAATTCATAAACTATTAATAAGCTAGATATATATACACATAGGAACAATAAAGATTACATAATTTGCAGCTCATAGACTAGGTTCTAAAATAATATCTAACAAACGGAATCACTGTGTTTATATGTAGAAAGATCTGTGACAATACAAGCATGTAAAATGTTCTACAAATATTAATTTTAGTTCCACAATATTTATGGCAGACAAGGTGACATCCTAAATTTGTAGAGAGAAAAACAAAAGCAGTAGAGAAATAACAGTATTTCATCAACAACTTAACAAGTCTGAACCATAAGTAAAATTTCCTATCTGGCTTTTCTAATCTGACTCCATCCTGGAAGAAAAACACTACGTCATTTTCCATTCTAATTATAGAATTGTCTTTTTTGTGCTTGACTGTGGTTTTGGATTATTGAACAAATCATTATTATTCCTAGTTGCCAGAGTAACATGAGGAGTCAGCAAGAAAAGCCCAACCCTGTGACCAGCTAATCATGATATTAAACTGCAGCTGATGAGAGACTGAAATTACTCTCAGAGTCTCTCATTATTGAACTGTACTAGAATGCAGTATGAAGTGCCTTAACAGCTACACTGCACAAACACAGTAAGGTCCCAGGCTCCAGAAACTACTTAATTAATAACTAAGCACACTTAAATCTAAACATGTGCTAAATCAAGTTGAGCAGGTTCTTGTGTAACTTTCTGAAGGGAGCTGGCAGTGAATCTGTGTATGACCATGTGCTTTCCAGAATCAGTGCTATGACACAGGTAGCTGTTCCAAAGCATAAAGGTGCATATGGAACTTGGAAAATGCATTTTTTTTAATGGCTGATTTCCAGACTCTGTAGCCCATAATATTTATGACACATATATACAAACACATAATATATACAGAGAAAACAAAATTGTATAGACAAATATATATATACACATATGTATATATATGTCTGGTTATAAATTTCCTCTGTCTGAAGCTTTTGCTAGAAATTTCCAAGAATTAAATTGATATTAGCCCTGTTGCTGGAGCATTTTGACCAAGAATACAGCAAAACAAGAAAATGTAAGTCACTCACTCCAGTTTCTTGTCCCCTTTCATTCAGTAGAGGTATGAGTTTGAAGGGAAAAGATCTGCTTTGGTTACCTACAAGATCCTTAAGTGCTACAGATGCACTGCCAATTAATCTGAAATTAAATAAAAATCATTATTAGAATGCAAGTATACATCAAACAGAGGTTCCCATTTTTTCTTTTGCTAGCATTTGTTAGTTGACCAAGTAACTCCAGCCATGACTTGAAAACTCAAAGCACAACAAAAGACCATTGCAAATGTCATGTAATTATTGTGTACTGCTAATTTTTAATTTCTGTTTCATTACACTCAAATGTGTTGGTGTTCTTTATGGCAGCAACAGCTTTAACCTAAAAGAGGTTAAGAAATGAAATTATTTTTCACATATTTTTGAAAATAATCTTCTGTATAACTTTCAACAGCCATGTCACTTATTTCCACCACTGAATTCTTATTGGCAAACTAAAAAATATAAAAATTTCTTCCACTACACATATTTGCAAACTCTCTGGTGAGAGGTAGCAAATATAAACTAGGTATAACTCAGAAAGAGACACAAAACCAGACACATCCATGTCTTTGTAATGAAAACAGTGAAACAGAACAAATGCAATCAATGTGCTTATTAGAGAATCAAAAATTTCATCTTCTTGCCCATACTCTGCATTTTGGAATAGGTTCATCTTCTCACTTCTAAATTCTCAGAATGTTTCTAATGGTTCTAGAGTGGTCTACCAAAAGAAGGTTTCAAAGGGATCTGACATGTGGTAGACTCTTCTGAGCTACTTCTGCCTACTTTGGGACTGCATGTGTCACTCCCACCCTCTCCCAGAAAGATGGAAACCACATGCACTTTTTAATTTAGGCAACATTTCTTAGTGTGATACTGGTCTCATGATACCTGGCACTGTATTTAATTCTCATGGTATGTAGTAGCAGTTTACTCCCATATTGAAGTGGATTACTGGAATAACTGAGATTTTTTTCAATGAAAAAAACCAAGATAATTTTACTCTGTAAATATTTCAAAGAACATTAGTTACAAATAAAATACCAGCTTTGCTGCCAAAGCAGAAAAAAGATACACAGAGAATTTAACTGAGGTCCCCCAAAGTTATAGAGGTTTTTCATGGAGCAGCTAAGGATGCAAGGGTATTTTTTGACATGACTCAAGAGCACTATTATAGCTACTCTTGCATACTGTGTCAAGAGAATGTAAATTAATTTTTTTGCAAAGTACATTAGCATACCTAAGTATAAAACATCAATTTCCTGCAAATATACCTTCCAGGTATTACACATAACAACTTCTGTTCAGCTGCAGAAACTTACATATTTTGAGGTGCCATACAAGGGAAAAACCCAACAAGACTACCCAATTGTGTAGACCAAATCTGATTCTAGAGAAAGAAAATACATTCCTACGCACATTTGTAAAAAATTTATGTAGACTTGACCTCCTTTTGATTTGATATGAGCTGGAGTGACTTAACTTCAAAAGCATCATCAATTCAGATGCCATCCAAAGTAATCTCAACTCATCAGGATGAATGTTACAGCAACCACACCCTCCTATCTGGTGACATTAACTCAAGAATTGCTATCCACCTGTGCTTTTGAAATTTTCCACTGTATATTTCCATTTCTACATCCTCATCAGCCCTCTACAAATGATAACTACACATATCTGAATTCATAGTAACCATTTTTAAAATAGTGATCACCTTCAGACTGAAGAGGGAATCAGTTACATGGACTTCTTGCTTGCAACCAGCTGCATTTATTTATGTGCATATTTATGTGCCTTTATTTCCCCCTCCATTAGCAGGCTGGGCAACAACAGTCTCCAGTCTATTTTCCAATCTAACAAGATTGAGAAATTTAATAATCAGTCTATAAACTATCTTAGTCCACTTTTAGACTTCAGCCAAATTCTAAGCTTTGGGAACTATTCTGCCTTTCCCAAAGTCATCCTGTTCACTGGATTTGGGGTATTTCACCCCTCCCTTATCAGAACCACAGAACTGACAAAGCTGGAAGGAATCACTCATGATCATCTAGTCCAGTGCCTCTACTCAAGCTTAGTCACCTAGAACAGGTTCCCCATGACTACATCCAGACTGGTTTTGATCATACAGCTACTCAGCAACTGAAGTAATACCTTCCAAAGTAGCAAGGAATGCCTCAAAGTCATCCTTAGGTATCATCTTTGTCACTTTTGTACAAGTCTTAGAGAAAGCCTTTTTTCTGACACACTTCTCTCAGGTCTCTAATCTTTGTGCTAAGTCAGCTAAAGTGAGATCTCAGGAGCTGTTAGGAGATCATACCCATCACCAGTTCATTAATGTTCAGTGCTTTGCTGCAAGGTCTGCTGCTGTACTTCCCTCTGACAGGTAATTAGATCCCTGGTTCTCTGCATGGCTACTGTGAAGTTGCTGGGTTCCTCTGAAGACCTTTTACCTTCAGGCAGGATTGTATGTGATCTCCATCTAAAGTCATGACTTACAAGATAACAAGGGATCCTTTCCATCCAGCACGGCTGAAAAGACTTTCTACCACCTGTTCATTGTCAAAGGACACTGCTCTTTGCTGGACCTATTTCAGCTTCTTTCCTCTTGCCTGAGCAGATCAACATTTGCCCATTTAATTCCAGATCACACTAGTCTCTTGACACCATCAAATGGGACAGTTTCTGCTACTGCAATAGCTTAATGCATTCTCTGACCTTTTGCTCATCAGCTGTTTTAAGAGAAGACCAAAGCAAATGAGTATTGTTTCTTAAATGTTTAAGTATCTTTTTGGCCATCCCTAAGACTTCCACAGGTATATGCCAAATCAGTCTGGTCTCTTAAACTTTTTCAGCTTTGCAGGAGTAAAGCAAAAACCCTGTCCTCCCACAAGCAGTTTAAATTTTGTGGTCTACCACTGGAGAAGACACCAAAAAGAAATGCAAAGACCCTACTCAGAAGCTAATTTTGAATCTTACCAGGCTTATGAGAGTTTCCCCACAGTGATCAAAGGAAAATACCTGGTTTATAAGCATGAAATCAATGAACTACTGATGACCAACTACTAAAAACTGAGTTGCATTTGTGCCAAAGCTAATTAATCCGTTAGTGCTGTGGTTAACACTTCCTGTTAGCTGCCTAAATAACCAAGCGAAGTGAAACTTCACACCCATGTCTGGATCAGGAAGTGCTAACTCACATTACCAACCACTTTATTATTCCTCTTGATCTGAACGTAGCAATCTAAATAATAATCCTAAATTCTTTAGCCTACCATGTCCTGTAGCTGCTTACATGATACTTTTACTGGAAGCCCCAAGGTTTAAATTACGAGTTAATTAAGAGTCAAGCATTTAAATGCTTTTCATCTACTTTTAAGGATTTATTTTAGCAGAGGTTTATATTTATGGTTCTCATCAGCAAACTTAATGCTATGCTGCAGTTATAATTATTTTATTTAACTTTTCTTTCTCAGTGGGTATATTTCATTATAGATTATGCTGCAAGATCCAACACCCTCCCTTCTGTTATTCCTTCTAAGTTAAATTATTTTTACTAAGAAAAACCTCTATTTTATCTTTACTTATTTGATAATACTCCTTGCAAGAAGAAACTTCAGAAAAGGAACAAAACATGGATACTGTTTTGAACAGGGAAGAAAACCCCAAAACTGAATCTTAAACTGTCTAGATCTTGCATACAGTGGATGCAAGGAAATCCTACATACAGTCACACTGATATGGAAAAGAATCCACATGAAAGGGTACAGCTGTAGGAGGATTTAAACAATCTGGGAATTATTTGACTATGAGAAATCCTTAGTAATGATTAAATAATTTGCTGCACTGTTCATTTTTCTGTTAGAGCAAAGGGTGTGCCCAATCTGTTTTTCCTGTCTCACTAGGTTACGAACTACACAAAGGGCACAGGGAAACACATAATCCCAGCTTGTTCTCTTAACTTCACAGGGACAACTGACATTCCTGTGGGGTTTTGGGGATTTTTTTGAACTGCATAAAGATTGTGCTTTGAGAATTTGAAATCTTTCTACAAACAGTATTAGATGTAATAGAAAACAGATGTGTTCTCTTTTCAAACATCTTTATGCTGGAAAATCTAACTAAGCATGAATCATACGAGTCCTCTGGTTTATTCCTATGATAGTCGGTCTGTATACAGTGGTTTTATTTATCTTTTCCAATTATTGTGACTTTTCACCATGAAGAGCAGTCATTAACCTATCTGCAAAAGTTTAGTGATCCTGTAAATAAAGCAGTAAACTTTCTCTCCAGGAAAACAAAGAAATGGAAAAATATCCAAATGTTCTTTCAGGGTTAATTTACAGAAACATACCAAAGCAATGAGTTCAGTGCCTTGGCACAGTGTAAAAGCAGAATAACATCCACTGTACTGCTCTTTCTGCATGTTTAAAAACAGACTGGATGAACAGTAATATCAGCTTTTAGGAGCTGGAACAAATCATGTCTTATATTGCAATCTTCTGCTCTGTTGCTCCAGAGGGACAACAGAGCAGGTTCTGTAGTCTACAGGGACCTGTAGAACTGCAGGTTCTGTCTGTAGTGACCTCTTGGGCATAGCACCATATACATGTCTGGAATTAGTCAGGACTAAGTGAGTGGAGCAGCAGAGTGTATATTGGCCAGGAGCTTCGTGAGTAAGCAGCCAGAGAGGGAGGCTGGGCTGACAAACACAATGCTACATAGACAGGCATTGTGCTCCACTTTTCCAGTCCTGAACTAGCTTGCAGACAAACCATGGGAGTGTTATTTGCACACTTGTCCACTGAGCACTGTTCTGAAATGCTGCAGTACTTCAGACGTGTATCTAACTACAGACTTTTTCTTAAGTATTAAAAGAGGATATTGTGAAAAAGTAGCAAATCTATGATATGGTAGTCCTAAATCTCTCTCCAACTCAATAAATAGAATCAGTAACTCTACAGAAATACAGGTTATGCATACAATCAAGTGGTAGGTGAGAAACTTAATCCACATTCCCTCCTCTCATGTACTCTTTCATCTAAATGTGAATGTTCATAAATATCAAATCTCTTCTGTTGTTACAGTGCTTTGTGTCTTTAAAAGAACTACAAAATGCTATTTCCTATTACCATGTTACAATAAGGATGCCTGCTCACGTGTTTTTCACTTCTCACCCCCTTATCCTATTTCCCTGCCAATATCCCTTCCAAACACATCAGACATTGCAAATATGAGGATATTATTGAGGATCTGTTTTCAAAGAGCATTACTGAAGTTGTTAGTCTGGCCTTGGTATGAACAACTTTCTGTGCATAAACCCAAGCAAAACAAACAGGCATTTGCACAAGCTGGGGGTTAAGAGTTACAAATATGAGTCTAGATGATATTTACAAATATAATTTGAAGAAAACCAACCACATGACTGCTAACTTTCAACCCATGTACCAAATGAAACATTTTAGGTGCTTCAGATAATAAGTTTCCTTTATTTTCTCATGCATTATAAAGTCCATTACAAAATTCTGATCACTGATAAGCTTTCCTATCTCAAGTTTTAAGATCTCCCTAAAGTCAGAGTCATACAATATATTCCTGCCTAACTAGCCTGCAGGAATCTCAAGAATGAGAGACCTGAGGGCACTGGCTTGATTCACAGTGATTTTACAACAGAGCTGTTAGAGTATTGTAAAAACCAGAATCCACATGTTGGGAGGAGGCAGAGAGTAGTAAAGAAAAGCTAACAGTGGATTTGGGCTACTATGAGTAAACATGAATGTTTACCTAACACACATGGATCTGCCATGAAAAAAAAGAAAGAAGATTACATGATCATACTTCCTTTCAGAATAGCAACAGAGAATACTACTTGACATTAATAGAAAAGACAGAGCACAGCAAACAGCAGCCACCAGTTCCATTTTCCCCCTGTACTTCTGTGTTGAAAATTGTGTTTAATACTGGGGTGGGAGTGGGTAGGAAGAGGGAAAGAAGGAACATACTTGTTTTGTCCGATTGTTTCAAAATCTTTCACAATAATTGTTAGGGAAGATGAATGATCCAGAGCAATTCCTTTCAAGTCAAATTCAACAATCTGAACAACAAAAAAAATCAGATCAAACCCAAATTATAATGACAAATTATGTAAAAATTAACAGCAGAGTAGCATATACGACAAAATTATTCAGAAATAAATTTTGCATTTAGTTAGAGACCAAATCCAGCTTACATTTGCAAAAGTAAAGTAAAAAAGGCTCATAACATGTATTTGATTTGCTAATTACTAGCAGTAATAACACAAATTGTTTAATAGTGAGCCATTGCTTCTTTTGCAGTTCCACTTCTTCGCACTAACATACATATTGTATTGTCATTCATAATATCTGATATTAATCCCCTCCAATACTGGCTGAATTCAGTTGCTATTGAATTTAAACCAATAGTTGTGTGTTCCCTTTCTTTATAATTCTGATTGCAAAATGTAAGAAAAATCTAACTTTCATTTATTGTTGTGAATAAACACTGCCAAGGAAACATTTTCCCCAAGAAAAGTATTACTGAAGATGCAACAGAAGACTAGGCCTACAAATAAACCATGAGGACATTCAATACATAATTCCTTTTAATTCTGTATGGTTTTTCCTTGTACATAATAAATTATCCCCTTATGTTCCCATACATGTGGCTAAACAATGGCTGAGAATCATTTTGATTGAAAGAAAGTGGGAACAAAACCAGGCCACAAACTCATCAGTTATCCATCTAATTTTACATTAACACATTTCTGATGATTTGTAGTACATGGCACAAGGTGAATCCATTCACCTGTATTTACTAACACCATGAAAGAACACACAACACTAGATTCTCTTTCCAACAACATGCTCAGCTGTTGAAACTGATTAATGACCCTACAAACATTGTCTGAAAATGAGCAAGGATTTATTTTTAAAAAATTACCTCATTCCAAACAGGATTGAGTTCATTTTCAATTTTCTTTGTTTTCTTTTTTTCATCTGCAAGTACAAACAAAGCGTGATTATTTATTTTTGCTAAAGCACTACAAAAATACAGTATTTTTTCCTTTCACTTTTCTAAAGAAGGTTTGAACTTTCAACCAAATGTTCCAATTCTTTTTATCTCTTCCAGAAGTTGCATATTTTACAATCAAAAAGTCCCCTGGGCAATTTTAGTAGTTGAGGCTTTTTATTGTTTCATTTAAGCATAGCTAGATGCATTTCCAAAAAGCAAAATAAATATTTAGGTTTTGCAACCTTTTATGACCCCTAGCTTCACCTTCAATAATCATGAAAAAAAACAGACTAAAATACTCAGAGACATCAAACCAAACAGTAACCTCTAAGTGATATCAGTAAAGTACTACTTTTGAAAGTAGTAAAGAAAATACGTTACATCTTTACCACATTTGAGTTACAAAATATTTTTGAATATTTAGCTCTGGAATAAAATCACATGAAAAAAAATCTTAAGAAGATCCACTTACAGTGTTAGCACTGTCTGGTTTAAATGAGCAAATATTAGAAGAAATACAAATGCATGTAAGACGAAATGCAGTCCTTCCTGAAAAAAATGGTTTCCAGAGATGCAGATATGACTTCACTGAACTTACTATGGCCTAAAAATAACCAAAATTGCAGATTTTCCATATTTCATGGCTAAATTTGCATTTGAGCAAGCTACAAATCATAAGAATATGGAGTGTGGTGCAAATCATACATGGCTTGGCATTATTTTTCCTGTTCAGTCACAATATATGTATACAGCTCCAATAGATGATGTCTTTTGACACTCAGAAGCACAAAAGAGCACAGACAAACACACAGCTCTTTAAACAGACATTGCACACATTAGTGATAAAACAAGCATGTTTAAGTATAGGGTGTAAAGCAGCTGCTGATCTCCAAAATGCTCAGCCACCACAAGAAGTCCAAGCTTCAGACACACTCCCCATCTTTAAGGACTCCAGGAAATATAATTGCAGTTTTGTTATTTGAAGTTATGACTGTACTTAACCTGGAAAATGTTGCAAAGGTCTAGGAAGCAAGAGTAAAGAAATGCCAAATGGGGAAGTTCACATACCCACTATCAGGCTGCTGACTGTGGTGGCTCTTTTTTATTGGATGAGAGTGGGATGTACTGAAAAAGTCAGCTCATGCTGCAAATTGCAAGAACTGACTCCCATTTATGTAACAGGAATTGTCTACAATTCATACAGGATATTGACTCACGTTGTAGGACAAAGGAAAGAGCTTTCATAACATACCATACTGTGGCCTGACATTTTGCAGAACAAAGCACTAATTAACAAGTTAGTGAGAGAAATTCAACTTTATGCTTTCTTATAGGAGACAAAGCATTTTCAAAACTGGGTATCCCAGAATATCTGAGGTTGGGCACTGATACTTCAAGTCCCTCTAGAAGTTGGGATATGAAAAGATGTTTTCACTGCCAGTGGAAAAAATGAACAGTTACAGCTGTTCGTAAAGATGATAGTAAATTACAGACCTGATTCTGATGGAACTAATGGATAAAAGTCCTATGATCCCAGCCTAAGCTAAAATGTAACTCTCTAAGGTGAGTCCTGGCTTGAACAACAGTCAGAACAATTCTTGACAAGGTGCTAAATTTTCCACTCTGAATTTTCCATGTTCACAAAAGCAAGATTTATGTTTCCACTAATATGCATATTCTAGATTACACTGAGAAAAAACTCTTTTCCTGTTATTGATCTGTGTGAAAGTTGGATGAAAAAACACTGGGAAGCACAGCTTATGCTGGGTCTTAGTTGTAATTTTAGTCAGAATGTGACATTCACATTCTTCAAGGAAATAGTTTGAATATACTCTCGTCTCTTTACTGACTTCCTTTTCATTACACTTTTATCGGTATTTTAATGCATTGGGTGGTGGTGGTATTTGTTTTTAAGCTCTTGGCAAAGCTTTTTCTTCTTCCAATCAGAACTCTTTCTTGCCAAGCAGGGTGAGGTGGATTGCTTGGTTGTTCCAGTTCACAAAAGTTTCAGGTCCTCAGGCTGTTTTCCTCTGCTGGTAATGATTGCAGCTATAGCAACCAAGACTAAACCACATCAGGACAAATTGTGCAATAGGGCCAGTCACCATTTTTAGTGTGAAACAAGAAATTATTGTGGATGCAGGTACAACACTCTGTTCTCGTTTCTTTAAAAACTCACTACAATAACTGTGGTACTGTAGAAGTCACTGTTTGCTTTACCTTGATGGAGGCATTAGACTATCCTATATTATAACATGTTAGTTAATATTCTCAGGTGGAAATGACTGTAATAAGAATTTAATGGATTAGTGTCCAAAAAAAATTAAGATGAGCTGTTTAAATAATAACTGTGCATCATTAAAAAGATTACAGTAGAGCAAAACACTTAATATTTCCATCTTAATTTTTTTCTACTATAACTAGCATTTTAATCAACATGAGCAAGTGGGGAAGAGCAAAAGCAAACATCACCTTTTACAACAGTCCTAAGTCTAAGATTCAAGAGAGAATTGTATTTCCATTAACAAAGTATCCCATAAAACTCTTCTCAAAGGAGAATTAAGACTGCATGGTGGCAGCAACTGCAGGATCAAATGGACAGACCTTCAAAACCCTGGAAATTAAATTTAGATAATTTAACTCTCTGCAAAACAGAAAATTTAAATAATTATACTCTAAAACTATTTTCTTTCACATACTGAAATATAAACTAAAATAGCTTTGAATTAATGTAGGCCTGCTGAAAAGCTCTTAGATTAAGCACAAAGGGAATCAAGTTGGATCAATCAAATCAAATTCCATTTTACCTCTTTTTACTGCATAAAGTGGAATGAGACAGCGAAAACAAATTATCAAAGCACTAAATATCCTAGCATTGATTGCACATACAAGAAATTGAATCAATTTTTACATGCTGAGATGAGAATCTAACAAACCAAAGCAATTATACTGATTTAATCATTATTACTTAGTGTCAGTTTAGCAAATGGCTAAAAAAATCCAGTTTTCTATATCAATTTGACCAATGAATTGTCTCACATTGAGTGACAAACCCATAATTCTGCAAGAACAGCACCCAGTTCCAGAGAGCAATATTCATTTACTCTCAGGGTGTAGTTCTCTTTGAACTGTGAGCTGTTCTTAAAGTAAATAAAAGTTCCATCCCATTGGACTCGACACAAATGTGTAAAAAAAAAAAGGGAAATGCTTGCACAAAACTTCTCTGTTAGAACAGAAACAGCAGCCCATTTCCTCCTAATATGCAGCTAATATACATCACTATAACTATTATACTAACTGCCTAGTTGATATAATGAAATTATGAAATAGATGAAATCTATTCTATCCATAAATGAAACCATATTAACTTACATGTCTTAACATATAAAACATTTGCAGTCACTTTCATACTAACAGCTGCAGGATCATGAGCTTTTTGTTCACAGCATGGCTGTAAAGGTCTGAGACTAAAAGACTGTGTTTCCATGGGAGGCTTAAATTTACTGAACTTGACATCAGCAAAGGCCCTGTAAATTAAAATTTGAACAAAATACTGTTCTAATGAAATGCCATCTTCTGTCAAATGAGTGCTGTTCACTAAGACTTTACTAAGAATATTCCAGAGTCAAACAAGAACATAAAAATGTGCTGCAGGGCCATGCCATAGTCCTGCAAACGCTTGAGTTTTTCCCAGTCTAGCACTCCCAAATGTATTTTTTATGTCCCCCAGGATTTATACTGAGTAGGGACTAAAGTTAAAGATTAATGCCCTTTGACATAATCTTCCCAAAATAAGACTGGTTTCCTATCTCTACATATTAACAGGGTGAGGGGGGAACCAGCAGTGTATACATTAAAAAAAATCATGTATAAACATAAACTGCTGGAATTCGAACATATTTCAGATATGACTCTATGCCCTTGCACTTGGTAACCAGGCACTCCACTTACAAATTAAATCAGAGCTGCTTAATAGCTGGTAAAAGCCTGGTATTTTCTGTCCCACTTGAATCATTCTGGACAGGAAGCAAGAAATCAGACTGTTGGTATGCAGTAAAATCACCTAAATAGAAGTGGCAGGATAATGAGAAATTAAATCTCCTACTAAAAATCTGTCACAATTATGAAGCTGACACTGGTTAAGCATGTTTGGGAACATTAAAAATCCCAATTATAGTACATAAAGGATAAATATAAAATAATTCCTTGAATGTCTGTTGTCCAATTCCTGTGTTTGGATAACTGAATGACTGAAAAACAAATCCAGCAATGAAGAAAAAAACATCTGTAACCAGCTAAAAGTGAACTGCATTAGAGCACATCGAAAAAAGGTTACAAGGAGGGATTAAACAGATACTTAAGCATAAAGTATGGAAGGCATAACCAGCTCTGGAGCCTGAAACTGCAGGAATAGAGGCAACACAGAAAGGCAAAACTGGCAGGAAAGCAAAGAAAGACAAGGAACTGGAAAGAGAAAATGGATACTTAAGAAGCAGCAGAATGTGAAATGAACCAGGGAAATTGCAGTATATTCACTTTTTTCATGGCAAGTAAAATCATATTTTAAGAATCATTAAGTTCCAAAAGCTACAGAGACAGGCTCTGCCACTTGTTCTAACACACAGGGTAGTTAAAAAAAAACAACCTCCTTGAAAAAAAGGAGGAAACTAAAGGAAATGGAACTATTTCACATCTTTCTGATGCTGAAATAAATGTATCTGAAAACTTGTTACTTTGAAAGTAAAGATTCTGCATGTGCAGTGTTTTGTCCTTTTCCTACAGCTGTCATGATTTTAGATTAGGTTTCAAAAGGTGACAAACTCCTGGAAGGATTTTTCACACTTTAAAATGCCATTTGGATTTCAGTGCACAGTCAGGAAACCAGGTCACCAGGAGGTAAAATGCCTGTTTGTCACAGTTTGGTTTGATGTATTACATGGTCCAAAATTGCTTAAAGGTTTTCACACCTTAAAGATAAATCAATACTAGTAATCAAGTTCCTCTAGTCTAGCCAAGTGAAATAATGATGGCAACAGGTAAAGTACACTGTAAAACATAATTAGCTTTACATAAAAATGCTAATTTTATCACCGTCTTCTCCTTCTCCCATATATAATTGTGAGCAATGAAAGTGGAAAAAAACCCAGTTTCTTTCCAAAATCTTGTAATTTAATAATCTCAACAGGCAAAAGTTTGATACGCAATTCTGTTTGTGGAAAAAAAGCCACCACCACCACCAAAAAACCCCAAACCAAACTAAAACAAAATCAAATACCTTCAGAAATAGTACTACTGTTTTTCAATATACTACTTGTAACAACAATAAATCACGTTTTTATTGTAAATGTGTGACAGTGAGCAGTGCCTGTTCAAAGTAATCAAGACAGTAATGAGTTTTCAGATGGAAAACAAGGTAATCTTCAATATCAGAATTAAAAGTGGGTTCATTTACACAATTAGATTTGTTTTAAAAGCAACAGGCTAATCCTTTGGAAAAGCTTGTAAAATGTGGATCCTGAAACAGAAGTACAGCTGGTCAGAACAGACCAATGTGCTCCACCCAGTTCAAACTTCATTCAGGTAACTCCTGTCTTAATTAAAAAGTCTTCCCTAAAATGACATCAGATGTAATTTCAGGAAAACATGTTTTCCCAGATTTTCAAATACTTACAAAGGGCACTATCTTTTAAAAATCTTCTTCCCTGACTACATTTATGACAGTTTTGCTTACCTTTAAAAATAACAGAAACGATAGGATCTGGTTTCCCAAACTTGGTTTTAGGGATATTGGTAGCAGATTCCACAATCACCCGAAGCATTGTTTCCTGTCTTTGCCTAAATGTTGACTGCTACCGAAGGAATTAAATCTTCAGTTTCACAGTCCTTAACTTCTGGACTGAAATGCTAGCAGGAAGAGGAGGCAGGGAATTACTGGTTTACAGCAAAGGAGGTCTATGGGTGGATCTATGACGGACTAGCTACTCAAAGCTCTGGGAAAAAAAGAGTCCTGTAAATTGACACCAGGTTCTGTCTTGCTGCTCAGAGAGAGCTCTCGCTATTGAAATCCTCTAACAGAAAGGGCACGCTGCAAAAACTCGGATTTATTGTTGCTGCTTTTATTATGCATGATAAATCTCTCGTCAGATACCAAGGCAAGAATAAGCATTAAGCAACATGAACATTAAGCACGACTCTAAAACTCGAGCTAAACCACATCTGCCTCTCGGTATACAAAGGCATGAAATTTCACGATGGCTTTTATTTTTTCCCCCTAAATTTTAGAACTTCATTGTTCGCAAATGCTTTTAGTTTGTCTCCGTGCCAGCATAGTTACAAACTGGCGATGATCCCAAAAAACACAGTGTAAGTCCTCCCCCTCCTGTTGTATTCTGGAACGACACTACAGCTTCCCCACGCAACATCTCGGATATAGTAGATTTCTTGAGGAATTCTTGAAATATGTATCCACAACTAAAATTTTAGAAGTATTAAGGGAATGCGGGCAAAAAAAAAAATAATTAAAAGTGCCAAGACCCTCTGTATTTTTTGCAGGTATATGAATGTTTTGTCTTAACACAAACACGTGCACCAACACTCCGGTAACATGAAGCAGGTAACACTTACATGTCAAGCACAGGAGCGCTGAGGTCCTCCGTGCCCAGCGTTAGTTTTTCTCAGCTGTGAACAGATGAAAAAACCCGAGAGGTTCACGCGGCCACTGCCACACGTGTCCCCAAGGAGGGAGGAGAGAAGCCAGCAAGATGGAGCAAAATGAGTCACAAGTGTGAGAAATGTGATTCGTGCTAATTAAATTGTAACTGTATTAGCAAAATTGTATTTAGATCAATAGAAGACAATTGTTACAGAGTGAGGGGGGAGAGGAGTGAGACAGGGCAAAGGACATCTTCCAGATGTTGCCAGTCGAAGAAAGATGTTGGAAGAGAGTCGAACAAGGATGTTGGAAGGGAATAGTAGAAGGACGTAGATCTGATATGTAGCATCGAGAAATAGAGTTTCAACCTTGAAATGGGCCAAAATGGGACGATTCCAGGCATGGAATTTAATAAAAGTCTTATTACATCTGCTCAGTCACATAGTGCGATGAGCCTTCATCGGAAGTAAGATCCTCAAAAGAATGAGAGACCCCAAACCCATTAGTAGAGCATGCGCCATACAACATAGTAACGTAGATTTTAGGACTAGAAAGTAGGAGGAGTTTTCCAGAAAGTTCTGTACTAGCATATAGTATGTAAGCAGGATTTTTGGCCTTGATGCTTTGGTACGTGAGAAGAGGCGAGTCCGTCCCCGCATTCCCGGTCGGAGGGGGAGCCCCTCCCCGGTCGGTTTTGCTTATGCTTTATGCGAGCCTCAATTATACTAAATTACTTACTGCCAAATTTTGTATATTCTCAAATATATGCACTTTGATTGTATTAATCTCCAATACTTTAATTGCATTTATAATTGTTACTACTAAAAATTCGCTGCTACATTTAATCTTGTTGCTTGATAAATTGGAAAAATAGAACACCATAACACAAGTGAGCGCAGTTCAGCCTAGTGGTCGAATGACGCCTATGCTAGCTTACTTTGTAATTTGTAAAACTATTAGATTTGTGGTAGATGGAGGAACGAGGACACAGACACGGAAGAGACAGCACTGAGCGGGCCCTGCAGACCCGTCCCAAGCACCCGGGCGCACCGCTCCGCCCTCCCGCGCCCCGCTGCTGGCCAAGCGCTGCCGCTCACCCCCGGCTGGGAGCCCCGCCTAGGCACGGCACCGCCCGGGCGGTGACACCAGGGGGCGGCCACACGAGGGGACACCGCCCTTGCCGCCACCGCCCCGCGGGGACCATCCGGAAACCCCGGAAGTGACGGCCCGGAGCCGCGGGATTCAAACTCCCGGAAGCGGCACGGGCCGGGGCCGGACGGAGCCGCCGCCGGGCCGTGTCCCGCACCGGACACCGTGTCTCCGCACCGGACACCGTGTCTCCGCACCGGACACCGTGTCTCCGCACTGGACACCGTGTCTCCGCACCGTGTCCTCGCACCGGACCGTGTCCCGCTCCGGGCCGTGTCCCTGCACCGTGACTCGCGGCCCTCTGAGCCCCGCGGGATCGGGGAAGGCCCGCGCAGCCTGCGCTCGACT
This sequence comes from Sturnus vulgaris, assembly GCF_052056855.1. Classification (NCBI taxonomy): domain Eukaryota; kingdom Metazoa; phylum Chordata; class Aves; order Passeriformes; family Sturnidae; genus Sturnus; species Sturnus vulgaris. The sequence continues at coordinate 22,437,136 of NC_142250.1, read as the reverse complement.
CCAGCTGTCGGAAGCGTCGTCCTGCCCGCTAGAAGGGATCGCTGGTCCGTAGCTCCTCGTTTGATTTGTACAGGCGCCTAAAGATGAACGCCAAGACCGCCATAGGTCGAATTATTGGCAAGGGGAGCCTAAAGTCGGACAACTCCAGAGCTGACAGTGGGCTCGAGAAGGGGAAGGTGGAGAGCGCTGCCCCGCGGAAATCCATGGAAGAAGTGGTCACAGGCAAAGGCAAAATGACGGACCCGGAGAGGAGCGGGCTCCTCCAGGTGAGCTGGGCTCTCCCCGTGTCCCATGGATACGGCACTCGGCCTCGGGAACAGGAGCCCCACATTTCCTTTTGATGTCACGACTAGTTTATTAGTGTTAGACAGTTTAGACAAACTTTTAGTTTCACACTCATTCTCAGATATTTTTCAATGACAGCTGAGCTAATAAAATCGCATTCATCTGACAAGGCTGGTAAATACAAAGACTTCAGGCCAGAAGTGCCAGTTAATCCATTAAGACCTGTCCTCATGTGTTCAATAGAACACATCTCAGAGAAGTATTTTAAGCACTTCCTGCAAAGAACTTTACGTTTGCAAACATTTGATTAAGAACATGCCAAAAAGTGCAGTGTTTGTTTGAATTGAATTGTCAAACTTCCATTTAGCTATAGGTAAATTGAACTGTAATTGGGTCGCTATGTTATTCTTCCATTGCAGCTAAAGAGCAGAAACTAAAACACTGCAAGGTATTGAAGCATCTGTATGTCTGTATGACTGTTCCACTTGAGGTAAACCTGTGGTTGCAAAGACAGATGTTCAAGACTTCATAGGTGACCTAGTCACAAGCTGTCACTCTTCCCAGAAGGATGGGGAAACTTTAGATAGTCTCTAGAAAAGGATACAACTAATGTAGATTAGGCATACTAATATTTCCAGGTCACTTCTCTTTTTAACAAAAGGGCTTGTCATGTGTCTGTGCCACAACATCAATTGAAAAGTCCTAAGCCAAGGATGAGCTGTGGCTGGGCAGCTTATGCACAGTTTTGGCTAAATTCCTTAGTGTATCTGCTGAGTCTGTTGGTGTTTGCTGTTTGCTGGTATTGGTTACTTAATACTTTTCCTATAAACTAGGAAAAACAGGTGGAAAATCACTGTTGTGTCTGATATACCAGACACTCTTTGGTGTCACTGATTTTAGTGAGCAATGATGTTCAACTACTCCCTAAATGAGGCTGATTCAAATTCACTTTCTTTCAGTTTCTCTTTCTAATGACTTGATGTCAACATGCAGGATTTCAACATCAGCCTTTCTCAGCAGAATTAAATGCTCTCACATCTGAAGTTCATGCAGAGCCCCATGGCATCTTAAATGCAGTAATAATTCTGTCTAATGATTACCTGTGCTGGAGGCCTACTGGAAAAAGAGTGCGTGTTGAAAATATCTAGTAAAGCACATTTTGAAAATACAGGGCCAGATAATATGGAAAACAGGATCCTTCTCCTGAATGCTTTATTATAGCTCTTTTGTAATTCACTGTCATGAAGTTTGCAAGAAGGCTCTGCTGCTTCCCAGAAGCTACCAAATATACTAAGAAATGTACAAAGAAATGTAGCACCAACCTCTGTGCTGGAAGTGTTTTGGAGTTCTTGTACTGCTTTTGTTTTAAGGCTTATATGCTGTAGTGATCTTTATTCATATGCAAAACAGAGTACCTACCAAGCCTGTGAAAGTTGGTTCTTTGCATTCTCTCTTTGTTTCATCTATTTCAGACTGGTTTTACTATCACTTGAAATGTTTTAGATTATCACACCAGTATTATCTGCTTTGAGTTAAAAGTAATTTTCTCAGCTAATTAAAGGCTAAGAGACAATTTTGAAAGTGAGCATCATAGAATCATAAGGTCATAGAATGGGTTGGGTAGGAAGAGACCTTAAAGATCACCTAGTTCTAACCCCTCTGCCATGGGCAGGGACACCTTCCACTAGACCATGCTGCTCAGATCATCTCAAACTGCTGTAACCATGCTAATGCATTTGGTGCATAGACTAACACTTACTATTTTTTATTCTGTTTCATTTAGAAAATACTTTCCCTTGAGAAGGAAAAAGAAAAATACAACCATCTTCTTGGAGAGAAGGACAGAGAAATCCAAAACCTGAAAGACAAGCTTAGGTCCAAAAGCAAGAATAATGAAGTCTCCTTACTACAAAATCAGCTAGAGGAAAAAACAAAGGAAGCAGAAAGGAGAGAACGATTACTGTGTTCTCTATCAGAAGAAATTAACCGATTAAAATGTAATTTATCTTCAGTCATGGAAAAATGCTCTGATCTTGAGAACAAAGCCAGTAGTACTTCTCAGGCATCCCAGGTAAGCACTGAAGAAATATTGCAATTGGAATTGTGCCCAGTACACAACAATGCCTGTTATAAAATAGAATGTTTTTTTAATTTTCTTACAAGCTGTGTTGCATGCTGAAATATTCTTGTATGAAGCGAGATGGTATCCACATTGAATTCTAAATGAGGAACAGTCACAGAGCACACTTCAGGCAACACAACTGGGGAGGGAATTCTCTCCTGCTGTTTTGCAAGGTGCCTTGTTCAAGTTCACACACGGGTAGTGTGACTTGTGATACTACATGGGATGATCCACTGTTGCTTAGGCAAGCACTGTGCCCTTCTCAGACTTGTGTGCTCAGTGATTAGACACAGTGGGAAGGCAGCAGTGATAAGAGATGTGGGGCACTAATAAAGACACACTAAGCTCCTCACCTAATTCAGCTTCAGTCATGACAATATCTTTCTTCTCTCTGCTCTTAGGAATCCTCATTTGTGTCTCAGTTGTTAAAACTAATTTCTTTACTTGATATGGCATCACACGTGGTAAATTCTTCAATGTGACACAGGATAGAACAGGAATAATGAGTTTCTCCTCTCATGTGAAGTGGTCAGGAGGTATGGTGCCTATCCTTGGCAGTGTTTACAAGTCCATTAAGGATTCTACAGTTGTTTTCCCCCCCTGCCCCGTTCTAATGTTCTTTGGAAAATGCAGTAATATCTCTATGGGGAGCATAGGGAAGTTGTTTAGGCACAGATGCCCAAAAATAGGTGGCGGTAAGTCTTTCTTTTCCAGCTTTTGACCTGCAGATGGTGCTGGTTCCCTGCACTCTGCAAGGGAGTTGAGCAATTTCTAGAAATTCTGCTATAGCCCAGATACATAGCAGAATATCTTCATCTACTACTTTTGAATGATAACATATGTATATACAGTACTTCTAATAATGCAGCTTATTGAGAAATGCCACTTTAAATGCAACGTATTTATTTTAAATTTTAAGACACTTTGAACTTCACTAGAGGTGTTAAAATGATTATATTAAGTCAACAGATTTTCATATTTTTGTCAATAAACCACCAAAAATATGTATTACTTTAAAACCACAGTTTTCTTTTAAATTTTTAACTGATTTATCAACAGAGGACAATGATGTTTTGACTGGATGTCTTGGAGAATTTGAAAACAAGTCTAGCAGTGCTGCTTGAAACTGCTAGGTGGCATAGGAGCTCTGAAATGGAAACAACAGTTTCATGACACAATTTTGGGAAAGTTTTTACTGAGGCAGGACTCTGATGTTCATAGAAACAAGTTCAGTGTCTGTGAATCCTATTTTTGTTAGGAAGTGTTTAAGTTTAATAATTGCATTCAAAGTTCTGTATTTTTCAGCCATAAATTCTGTTGTAAATAATGTTCCAAGAGCCATAGAAAAATGCTGGAAAAAATGTACTTTTGATTTGGGTAGTAATCTACACTTTTTTTTTTCTCATTGAAGTTCCCTCTGGCTTATACCTACACAATTTCATAACCACTTTGTATCATGCAGAGAAGATACATGTCAGAGTGGAAGAAATATGACTCTGTAATTGCTCTCCAGTTTCAAATGGGTCTCAAAAACTCTCCTATTCATACATGTACATAAGTCATGCTCACTGTGCTGGGGATCAGGTCACATAAAATGAGGCAGTTTGTCCTTATGCTTCCAGACAGCCCTGCATGACTTCCCAGATGTTTACAGTCTTCCTGTTCTCCCAGGGAAGCACCGAGGTCTCTGGCTTTGCCCAGCAACTCCTGTATGTCTGGGTCACTGTCAAATGGATGACGATACAAAAATAAAAGAAACATTTACCTCTCCTTGTCTACTTAAATTATACCCTTAAATATCTTCATTTTTCAAAAGCTCTTTGTGGAACACCCTTCAGGACATCCAATACAGCAGTTCAGCAGAAAATACATTATGGTTTCCTTAGGAAATATTTTAATGTAACTATGAGTTGCAGACTTACGGAATAAATTCCATGTAAATCTTTGTCCCATATTTTGCAGAAGAGTTTTTTTAAATATATGAAATGGCTTTCTACATAACTTAGATCCTTCAAAAAAACTCCAGCAACCAACTATAAAGATCTTTAAACACAAAAGGCATTTATGTTTTTATTTTAAAAATACTCTTTTGCTATTTATGTGAGATAAATAGTTGTACAAGAGTAGCTTTGATGTTTCAGCCATCTATTTTCAACAACACTAACCAGTTGTTCTTTGTCCATAGGAAGCTGCAACAAACAGCACTGAAATTGAAAGACAATTGAAAGATGTAAGTTTCCTGTAAATTTCAAACACATACCATGTGTATTGAGATGCAGAAGAATGTAAATTATCATCATGTACATTTTTGTGTAGTATGGGACCTCAGGGGGTATGTTTCTCTCTAAAATATAAGCCCTAAAATTATTTTGTGACAAGGCAATAATTTAAATTTAAAAACCCAAAAACTTGCAAAAGAAAAAATTAAGATTTCCATCAACTTTGAAAAATCTTGTTTGGAACATCCAAACAAAGTGGTTGCTGACAAATGAGGAGCCTCTAGAAACCTGTCACTGCCTGGGATAGCATGAGGTTGGATCAGAAACCTCCTGAGGTCCCTTCTAAGCTGAATAAGCCTATGAGCCAAGCAGCTAAAAAATCCATGTCCGTGTTCTTACAAACTAAATTGCAGTGATACAGTTTTATTTTATTCCATTTTCAAAGTCCGTTATTTTATATTTTATTTTATATTTGAGATTGCAAAGTTAATTCTTCATAATCTAGGCATGACTCATGAAAGCCTTTGTTCTTTAAGTAATTTTCCCATTGCTGCAGTTTTAACTTATGCTCAGCATAAGTTGAATTAACTTTCCAAATGAAGATGGATTAATTTATTTATTGTACAGATTACTACAGTTTGCAACAGACTTAATTAGCTTATCTTTAAAGCGCCTAATATAGAACTTCTAATATTTTGAAGACATAAGACAAATAATTTTCAAAGCTGAATAATTACCAGAGACTTTTTTGTTGTTCTTCTGTTTCCTTTTATGAAGGCTCTTGAGAAAAACCAGCAGTGGCTACTGTATGACCAGCAACGGGAAGCATATGTCAGGGGATTGCTTGGAAGGATCTTTGAACTTGAACAGAAGGCAGAAATAGTTAACCAGCAAGAATCTAAATCAAATTCAGAAGGTATCAACTTTATTTTTACCCCCACAAGTGACCCAAGCCATAATTATCTATAGAATAAATTTTCTGAAAATGAATTATAGCACACTTAAAATCAAGGCTTTTTTGTCAACACTTTGGCTGCTTAATGGTAAAATTTGATTAAATAATATTTCTCTGCTTCCTTTTATATTACTTGTCCTATGTCACTTGACCAACAGTACTTCCTGTTCTTATCCACTTCAAAGATGGTTTTTAACAGCCTTGACACTCTATTAGCAACCTCTCTGTTTGTGGAAAGTGTTGAGGCAAATAGATGTACATCTCCCATCCTTCAAAGTACACTTTCAGTCGACATAATGGAAGCATTAAGGATTTACTAGCTAGGTGTGGATCAGATTTTTTTAAATTTACTTTTTTCAAAATAAATATTATAAAAATGACTCAAGATTGCCATGTTCTTTACTCACCTGAGCAGTTGTTACAGGGCAAGAAAGCCTGTGATAGGTTTTGGCATCTCTCCAAAGCAGTGTTTCACAATAAGGATCTGGCCACCTCCAGCTCACTTCCTTGCTGTGCAGTTCCTCAATAAGGCACTCCCTCTCAAGTATTAATAAAATTAAAATCATATTGAGCAGAAGAACCAGAAGGTATTGACTTACTTTTCTTATTATCAACTTATTAATTTCATTGATGCTGCAACTGACCTGCAAGGTAAATTAACTAAACAGAACTGGCATTGTGTGAAGTATGAGCATACCCACAGCCTTGCCATTAGTAATTAATGGGCAGTGGCTTGGTTTCTGTATTGCTGTTTGAACCTTTCTGGAAAACAGTGAAATATCATCATAATCTTGTTTTGATGCTGTTCAGAAATCTATGAACAGTATTTTTAGAGGGAGGCAGACTCAGCTCACCAGGAAATGTACCCCAGAGTTACTGCAGTCAAAGCTTTGCCCCAAGAGCAGCCAGGAGACTTGAAGTCAGGGTGTAAGAAATTACACCTCTCTTCAAGCAGATAGGCAGCAGCAGAACCCCAAGTTTCTAAGAACCTAGCTATACAAGTTGAAAGTATACATGAAAACTTTTTTCAAGGAAAAACTTGGCCTATCTCTAAGGATGTCACTGCCCTATAAAGGAGTATTGCTAATGAAAAGGTGGGGCTTAGTTCATAGCTGAGGGAGTGGAGAGCAGTCAAGCAGGAAACTCTCCCTAATAAATTACACTTTGAAGAATTAGACTAAGTCTTCAATAGGAAAAGTATCAAAGTCATAAAACTTACAGTGCCAAAAATCAGCAAAGCCCATGGAATTCTGCATCCCTCATTCTGCTTCTAGATGTATTTTGTATTGCTCCTGAAATTTTGCAGTCTGCCTCTTAATTTTTTCCTCCTTAATATACTTTTCTTGGGTCAACAAACAGAAATCTTCTAACCCTGGTTTAAGTAATAGTTGCTACCCAAGAAGCAAGCATTTTTAATCAGAAGAACTATCCTAGTCCTTTCTATTTGCTATTTAGAAGTAAATTATGGCATATTATTTAGAAAAGATGGTCTGCAAAAAACACTGGAAGGTCTGACTTTGGTCAGCAAGGTTGAAGCAGAATCTGTCACATGCCCAAGGGTATCTCTGGGGAGGGAGTAAGGCCAGCAGCTTGGCTAAAGAGCCTAAAAGTGCAAGTAGGAATCCAGTGTCTTTGGATTCCCATGGGTCAGTATAATGCATGAGGCCTTAGAAGAACTGTGTTTTCCAGTAAGTATATTCGTAAGGAGACTTAATGTATTATAAACACTGAAAGCTGTTTCAACCAAAGTTCAGTTCTAATCTGAGCTGTGCAATAGCCTACCTTGTCAATTTGTATCAATAAGCCTTAAAATGCTGTTAAAGGTTTAGTGCTCTGATTTTTAAGTGTTTTTTTTTTTCACATTACTAATTCAATTATTTTTGACTCATTAAGGTCATCTACAAGAAGAAAAGCAAGAATACTATGACCAGATGTTACTAACTGCTAAGAGTGATCCTGTGACTGAAAGACGCACGATAACCCAGCTGAGATCTGAACTTGATGAACTTAAAAAGACATATGAAGAAACACAAGGGGAAATGATGAGTTTAAGTGCCTTACTGCAGTCACAACGGGTTGCTGAAATGAAGACTCAAGAAAATGAAAATAAAATGAAAGAAAAAGCACAAAGACTAAAACAAGAAAATGAAGCTATCAAAGAACAGCTCAGAGAAGAAAAAGAAAAGTCTGAAGATCTTTTATGTCAGGTATGTGGATGGATTTGGAGGTTTGAGATCATTAGCAAAGAATCAAGAGAGATTAAAATTCATAGTTAATCAGAATGGACCATCCCTCTCTCTCTGCTAATTTTTCTTCACATAGATGTGGACTCACATCCTTGTGGTTAAAACTGAATTGTTTAAACAAGAAACTTCTTTGTTCATTTATTTCCCTGGTCTTAAGGGACACAAAAGAGAAGGGAGAAAATATTAAGTTTATTCTAATATAGTTCATCCTTGAGATTGATAGTAAATGAGAACAAGAAAGCTAAAAATTCATTTTATCATGCGCTCCCAACTATGGAATACCACTAATATTTGCTGTCACCTGGCAGTTAAAATACAACTGATATTTGAAATAAGAGAATAAAATTTACTGGACACCAAAGTAGGCCAAAACCAGAACAACAGTTAAGCTCTCTAAAGATAGGCTGGTTCTCACTGGTTAATAATGATGAAAATATGTTTCTTTTATTTTGTTTTTTGAAGCTGAGCAACAGCATTATCATAAAAGTTGATACATGCTGAAAGCAGAGGATATTTTGATGCATGCATTTACTTTATTTATAGTACTTTCTGACCCTTAAACTTGTTCTCTTATATTAAAAAAAATTGCATTGTTTGTTTTTATGAAGATCATATCATGTGAGTGCAAATATAGGTTTTGTGAGTATATTGTTGTCAGCATTCTGGCAGTCACTTAGGAGGCTTCTGTTTTTGGTTTCTTTTTTTAACAATAACATCATCCTGCATTCCCCCTTTTCAGTGCAATAATAATTTTTCACTATATTTTTCCTTGGGGAAGTAGTGATTTGAATTAAGTTTGGCTCTTCCATAACAGGCATACATTTTCTGTTGGCATTGGAATGTAAGAGTTTGCTTCTATCCTATTATAAATGAATTCTTTTTAAGCTTATGAACTATTGTATATGGAAGTTGTTTGTTACAAGTGTTCATCTACCTTGAAGGTGCAACTTCTCCGTAAATCCCTGCTCAGACAGGAGGCAGAACACACAAGAATAACTTTGTTGGAACAACAGGTACGCAATTATGTGCTAAAGTGCTGATATTTAATCTCTGTTAGGCACAAAATCTTTCCAGACTAACTTCACATTTCAGAATGATTAGTATATTAAATAAAGTAATGCTAGTCATGTTTATTCAACTGTGCATAATCTCTTGATACTTTCAAAAATTTTGACACATCTGTCAGGATGTGTCAGGAGAAAATCTGTAACCTTGTACTGATAAGAGGGTATGATCAAACCTGATGCTGTTTTCTCCACAATCACTTGTTCAACAGGTAAAGCCTCAGATAAGGCACAGGTAACATCCTAAAAGTAATCACCTAATTAAATTTTTGTATTATATTTTTGATACTGTTACAGAAATAATTGCATTACCGAATTTTCTATTTTCTTTATTTGAAATTGAAACACCCTCCAACCAAAATAACTTTAAACTGCACCTCTGCTAAGGGAGATTTTAATAACAGAGTATGTGTGAATTTCACTATAATGAAAGCAACAGCAATTTTTAATTTTGCATTTAAATTTTCCTTTTAATCTCATTTTAAGATAGTATCACAGAGCAAATCTGACTTTAAATATGTAAGTAGGAAATATTCCTCCCAATTCGTACTAACTTTGACTTTAATTTTTCACTTTGTTGGGCTGCCAGATCCAGATATGCACCACAGACTTAGAGAATGGAAAGCTTGATCGCCAGAACTTGAAGCATGAGTTAAACCATGTTCTCAAGGAGCTGCGCAAGGCCAAGGAGAAAATAACTCGTCTGGAACCTCTGGTATGTACTGAATAACTTGCAGGTGAATTTAGTCAGGCATTTTGCATAAACATACATCTTCTTGCTTTGGGATCTTATTTCAAGCATTGAGTAAGTGTCCCTCCATCCTTTATGTCTGTTTCCCCAAGGTGCAGAGCCCTGTGCCAGGCAGGCAGGCAGTGCTTTTCTCTGCAGCAAGCATGGAGCAGGAGCACTGCAGCAGGAGCTCCAGAACAGTCAGGGTGCTGAGCAGGGAGCACTCTGTATTTGTATCACAGTGTGTGACCCAGGTTTGTCTGTTGCACCATGACAAAGCTGCAATGTGCTTCCACTCAGATTTGTTGCTGGTGAACAGGGCACAATCCTTAGTGCTGTAACACACCCAAGGCTTGTGTGCCATCAAGCCTTAATATATTTTTCTACAGTATTTGATCAGTGCATGTATGCCCCAGTGTTACAGTGAAGCTCCTCCTTTTCCAGAAACTCCGGGAACCTGGACATACGGAATCACAAGAAGATTTGCAAGCTGTATTTGACAAGAAGCTGACCACATATGACAGAAGTCCTCCCCTGAAACATTCCAGCTGCCTTGATGAAAGTTTTCTCGAGTGTCCCAAGTGTAAAGTGCCATATCCAACGAGCCAGCACAGAGAATTACTAGCACACATTGACTTCTGTACAGCTTGAGCTCCAAATGGACTTACTATCTTAGCTTCATATATGCAGCCAATAAGCTTGGCAAAAGACCTTTTAAAGCTTTTTTCTTTCAGTTGAATAAACGACTGCTGATTTTATAATTCAGTTCCACAAAAACAGTATTAACATTATCATTTGGCCTCAGTATTTTACCTCATGTTTTTGCAAAACAGCTACTGCATTTTCTAGTTGCAAACAGAAATATTTTCAGAATTAGGAAGATTTTAAACAGTAAACTACTGACTTTTTCTTTTTGCACTATTAAATGTAAGGATAGTAAAAGCACAATTACTGTATCAGACTATATTTTAGTTTTGGCATACCCAGTTCTTGGTTGTTGAATCCTGATGATTGTGCTTGTACCTTAACTGACAAGAATAGCTGCAAAATATTTTTGGCCCTCGTAGGTGCACTATATATAAATATTTATTTATACATGGTGTGTGTATATATGTGTAGTGTGTATAGTATATACATACACGTATTATATATCATATATATGTGGAATGTATCAACATCTTGATACATAAAAACTCAGGAGGGCCATGTTAGATCTTTGCTGCTTAAGATCGATGTTCAAAACATCGATCTTAAGGAGCTGATTATCCTGAACCACCATCAGGGGTAACTAAAATGCTGACCAAGGTTTAATCTCAGAAAAACCAACTTCCTAGCAAACATAAACTTCCTTGGTGCCAAAGAAAGTTTGTATTTCAGACAATGTCAGAGGCCATTTTTGAAACTTGGATATAGAATTATGCTGAATTAAACTTGTTTTGCATCTGTATTTTAGAGGTTTAAGTTGGGAAATGACAGTTATTCAACCCTAGATCTGACAAATGTCCCAAAGTGCAGTTTTTAACAAATTGCTCTAGTGGGTTTGAAGTGTCACTGTATTTTGGTATTAACACAAAACAATGTATCAATACCAAAGTTAATGACAAAGTCTGGCAACAAATTAGAAACTGGCAAAAAAAAATCCCTAATGAATTTGCAATTGCAGTGTTACTTTTCTCTAGCACCTACTGTAAACTTGAACGTGTTGTGAGCATTTTGTTCCTCGCATATATAGTGAAGTCCCAACAAGAAGTTACTTCTGTGGAATTTATTAAAATTAGGAAATTTTACAAAGATACACTAGTTAGGAATAAATTTGTGCATTTTACAAGTTTGTGGTTTGCTGAGGACACACAAGCACCCAAGGTGTATCTTTCTCTGGCCTGCTGATTCTGATTGCTAGCTGGTACCAGCTTTTCTCCATCGTACTTTGCTGCAACGTGCTTTGTGCCTTTACCCCATAATGTTCACCTTAATCGCTGATGGTTAAATCTTATTCTTAAATATGAAGGTGCTTTCCAAGTTATTGAAAATAACTGATAGTATTAAGTGATGTTATGCTCAATTAAATCCAGTTCTCATAAGACAGAAAATATTAAAAGGTATTATCTTTATATCTGAAATATCTCTGCCAGATGTATTGTATTAGCCACTCTCTATCCACTTTTCAATTTCACTATGTCTCAGGCTACTCTTTGTATCTGACAATTTGCTCAATTGCTAGCAACAGGTTTTCTGACCAAAGATATGATAAACTAATGAGTAAAATAGAAATTGTGCTTCAGAATCTCAAGGTTTTGCCATGAGGGAAATTGTCTTAATTTCATATATTTTAAAAAATCTTATAGTTCAGGATAATAACTATGCTTTTCATTGCAGCCTAATAATTTTAATCTCTAATTAAATTACTTTTGAAAGTTTGTCTTTTAACACCTTTATCAGCTAGTATTCTATTCCCAGCTGCATACTCAGCATAGTTTCTGTAAAAGGAAATCCTGATCTTGTATGTATTATAAATGAAATAGGCTTGCCTACTACATGTCAGCACTCTTCAGTTATTCTGAGGCTTTCTTAAATTAGCATAAAACACTTCCACATTAGAACCTGGTACTGTAGAGGGAGACTTGGAAAGTTCATAACGCGGTAATGGTTAAAAAGTTTTGTTCATTCCACTTTTTCTGAACTTTAACAATGGATTTAACCTGATAAATACTACACCTAGGCACAAAAAGCCCCTTGCTGATAAATTTTTACAGGTCATTATTGTGGTATATGTTGCAAAATAGCAAAGTGACATTCCAGTGAAATAAAACACTTTGAAAGCAGACCCACAAATACTATTGTCATCACCTACATGTAATTAAAACCAAGTATAAAACTCCAGCTTCATAAAGTATGCAAATCATATCACTGCTTTTTTTCCATTCCTTAGAAGCTTAAGAAATCTCAGAATTATTTACTTTCTTCTGAAAGTTAATGAAGGAGATCTGCTGCTCCTCTCTTTAGTTATATGTGGAAAAGAGAAGTTTGTGCCTCACGTGCTCACCTTCCTGATAAAAATTAATTAGCTGTAAGTATAGTTCTTTGCAAGGCAGGAAGCAACAATGCCATGTTTAAATTGAAAAAAAAAGCAACGTTTTCATTACTTCAAACACTTTGGCTTTACAATTTCAGGAGTCTTTTTCTGTTATATCCCTTTCAAGTAATTGAATTTCAACCTACCAGAAAGACTGCATTATTTGAGGTTGGTGATCTAGGGAAGCTTTGAGGCTAATCCAATGGTTTACCAATAGCAGCATATTTATAAATTCTAGCTTTCACGCTGTTCTTTTTAAACAGCAAATTAAATGGTTTTGATGCAATGTTGGGTGGCTGGAAAGACAGCTAAAACTCCATATTTTCTTTTTTCTATAAGGAAAGCTGCTTGTGAAATAAAAACCGAAAGATGGCTCTGTTGTTTTTCTTAGATCCATGAATTAACTTCTAATACTCTACTTGCTTGTGTAGCTTTTAGTCTCAGTTTTATTAACCATCTTTCACATGGTTATGTTGATTTTGAGTATTGTACTTCAAGAACAATTCAGACCAACATGAACGTAGTAGAAGTCTTTCAGATTTCTGATCAAATTCATGGAAGAACCAGGCTTATCCAGTCTAGAAAAAAACATGAAAAATGACAAGATTTCATATAGAGGAAAGAAAAATAATCTTCCAATGCTCAATGAGAAGAGTCACATTCAAAATTGCAAAGATAAGGAAAATCTTTCTGGTGGTTGGAGTAGATGAGCAGTGAAGCACATTGCTTACGGAGGCTGTAAAATCTCCACCACTGGAGATCTATGGGGACACTTCTGTAACTACCTAAACCATCCGTGACAGGTGAGGCTGCCTTGGTTCAGGGACATCAGCCACTCATTTCCCACAGTGCCTTGAAGCCCTGTTTTTGATGGCCTATAAAGACCTGCAAGAAAAAAAGGCACGAGAAGATTGAAATAAAAAAGCCATAATGGTTCTCTGCACAGACTTCATCTTCTTTAGCCTGTAGTGTTATTAAACTACATGCTAAATTAGTAGCTACTGCATCAGAAGTCATTAAAACAGTTTAATCTCATGTTTCTCAACTGGAAAATTACTGGTATTCCTACGTCTGTATGAACTTCTAGTCTAAGCAGACACGGAATACCCTAGAATACTGCTTCAAATCAGTATTTGCACTCATGCATCACTATCCTGCTGAAAAACAAGATAAATGACACAAGCACAACTTGATTTCACTTGATTATTGGTGAGTGAAACATTCCCACATTGTTTTAAGAAACAGCGCCACGGTTCTTTGGTATTTGGGGCATTTAGGCTCCCCTCCATAAGGTGCTCCAGGAAGATTAAGAAAGCTGGTGTCCTTAGTGGGAGCTGGCCAAGCTGGCCAGTGAGAAACATGACTGCTCTAGAGGAGTCACAGATGTAAATTCTCTTCTAACATTGAAGTCTTTTTTTTTTTGTAAGAGATGCATTTGACATTGACAAACAGGACATGTATCCATGAAGTGAGACCTCCCCTCACACCCAGTCCCCCATATGACCTGGAACAGAGCTCCTCACCAGCAGTCAGGGACAGGTACTCATTTGGTGGTCTCTATGACCAACCAAAATTTTCAGTATTTTATACTGAATTAATAGTTCTAAAAAGATACACCAAGATAAGGTGCTTCAAAATATCCTGTAAGAAAGAAGCCTGGGACCTTATCATGATGATATCTGGCTGGCCTCTTGATGGAAGTGCAACCAAGTTTAATTTCCCTCATCTATTCAAAACTGGTGCCAGTGAAAGTGATAGTTTTATCCATGTAACAAGCTTGATAGGGTCAGTATTATCTTATGCAACTACAAAAAACTCTACAGCCTAATTAAGGCATACATGCTTTCCAGACTCAGTTTATAGGAAGCTCCAAAGTCACATCTTATCAGTCATCTCAAATGGCCACTGATAATGAAAACCATAAACAGTGTGGGAAATAACATGATTAGCATTACATTAGGGAATCCAGAAGGGTTTACAGCAGAATTTAAAGCATTATTTGAACTTTCATTGCTTTTGCAAGATTGATTTTTCTGTTTCTCCAGCCCTAGCTTAAAGCTAAGGAGGGCTAAGGAGAACACTGACAATATAGACAATCTTTGCAGCAGACAGGCACTGTAGACCTTTCTTCAGAAATATGTGGATATTAAAAGTAAAGCTGCTATCCCAATTTGGAGCTGAAGAATCCCTGTTGCTCCCAAGAAGTTACTCTTCAAAGATGACATTAGGGAAAGAAAAGGACTGATTCTCCTTAAACTTCACGAATAAGAGCATTCTGTAATCACTGGGTTCATGACTATGAGAGGAAATAATGGTATCTATGATCTCTGCACAGCGTACAGACCAATGTGTTCAGAGAATGTCTGAGTACATCTGAGCATGAGAGGCTGGTAACAAATTAGTTTGTAAATCTTTCAGACGTTCACCACAGCTTTTGTTTTGATGCCTCTGCATCAAAACTCATTAGCAGGAATGTAAGCAACTTTATGCACACCTGAAAGTTAAGTAAAGATCCAGTGGTACTTTCACATCTGACTCTGTATAAAACTCACTCAGGGTCTCAGTTCCTTGGAATAGTGTTCTACCAGGTCCTGCAATGTCCAAACAAATCACTCTGATACTCTGTGTTCACTGATAAATTCCCTAAACCCATGGGCTAGATGTGTAAAGTGTAATACAGTTTCTAAAACTGTTAAGAAACAACCTCATTTAGTTATAAGAGTTTAACTGGAGCTGAGTGACTCTGGTGAAACTTGGTTAACATGCAGCAAATCAGAAAATGTGACCATCCAGAGGAAGTCTATGTTGCAGATTATGTTCTTAATTTGCACTTGGTTCAGAGAGAAATCCCTTTCTTACTGCAAGCCACAATGCTGATGTTGGCAAAACTTCTGGTGGTCTTGAGGACTAAAAGCTGACCCAGCTTTTCTTAGAAAGCACATCTGACAGTATTATTGGCAGCTCTCCTTTTGGCTGAGGCCTTGGTCAATAATGCTGCTCCTACAGCTTGAAACTACAGCGCCACTGGCACTTATCCCAGGAAGCATGCCAGCTTCTGATGGGTACTGCCCACAGCAAAATGAGACTTCCCAGAAGAAGCAATGACTTGCTCATGTCCCAGAAGAAACAGGGATTAGTTTTTGACATGATGACATAAGTGAAGCATCTAGCTATTTTCAGTGGACACAGGAATGTGTGAGCTTGCTACTATATTGAAACAAACAGATGCATTTATATTTGCACTAAAAGTTTAAAAATGTCCCTCACACATCGGTGTAAGTGCTTCAGCTCACTGAAAATATGAAAAATATAAAATGGGTGAGCAGTTAGAAAACTTCCTAAAAACCAAAATAAATCAAAACAGACTTGTATTGAGACATACTTTACAATGGTATAGCATCTTCTAAGCACAGGATTCATAGTATCTAGAAGCAGAACAGCTGCAACGTGATCTGTAAGAGCAAAAATGAAAATAGAAAGCTAATGTTGGTTGAAACTTATGATAAAAATCTTCTTGTGCAGACACATGAGTCATCTACAAGCTTGCAACCTCTCTTGTGAAGACAGAGACAACATTTCTAATGAAATGAATTTATATCACTTAGCAAATATTAAATGTGCAATACATCTGTTACAGAAGTCAGTGCTATTTACCCAGTGTGATACGGGTGCACAAAAATACACCCAAAGACTTAAACCACCGATCTACAGGCAAGAAGATGCATAAATAAGGCAAAAACCTTTACTAGAGATGATGTCCAAATGGAACAAGAACTTCCACCTCCCAGAGTCATCTACCCAAGTGGTCCCTCTCTCTGGGAATATTTCTTAATGCTCAAGATATAAATAAACTGATCAATCCCCATCTGTCACGACAGATCATGGTTGCCAGGGGAACAATCTGAAAAGCAGAGCTTGACTAATGGTATCAGGTAACACAGCCCTTATCTGAAACAGGGAAGGTCAAACCTTGGGCTTTCATTAGGGATGAAGAAAACACACATGAAAAAAGGAACACGATTTTTCCCTGCTAGGTTAGGCAAATGAGTTCCACAGAGGTCTCTGCAGCTTTAATTTAACTTAGAGCAATGAAATCTGAGCTGACTCCATGTTTGACTCTGAGCATAGAAGCAAACATAGGTTAAAAAAATTATATAGGTTAAGCAATCATAACAGGTTTCCAGGCATTCTGTTAATCACTTCCTTGTCATAAGCATGTGGTGCACATACCACACACAGCATCCACCTATTACAGTAAAGCCAGAGGAACTCCATGGAGGTTACAACTCCTCTCTTCCTCAGATTTCATGTTGTGATGGTTGCTATCATTAGACCTACCCAATAGCAAATTCATGGGAGGGAAAAGAAAGTTACTCTTTTAGATAATGGGTCCATTAGACCCATGAGTAATCAGACTATTTTTGCTCCTGCAAGGAGCTCCCACTTCTGATGGAAACAGAGCATGTTTCTTCACACCTCTGCTGTCCCCAGGCACAGGATTTTGTACACAGGTCAGTGTGGAGTTCAGTCATTAACAGCACACTAAAAGCAACATTTTACTTCTGTTCTCCTGAGCAAACAACATGCTAATGCCAAGTAAGGTTCTCACTCACACCTAAGGACCCAAAGCTAAAGGTAATCCTTTCTAAAGAATATCAAAGATCCACAGACACTTCCACACATAATTTCATTTTCAAACCTTCTTCTCCTTTGGCATTCCTTTCCTCCCTGACTAAAAGTATCTTAATTTCTTCAAGAATGCAGCTTTGGATGTTTCACTTCTGGTTTCCTTTCCCCTATTCTGTTTCAAATAAGTTTACTTTTACCCTGAATTGACAGGGCCAGTTTCTAATTTAACTTTCCATTAATGTCAAAGGGGCTAAAGATCTTATTAATAATAAAATTTGCATTTATCTGTGCTACCATTTCCAGCTGCCCCACCTCCACTCCCCCTGTCCTCTTAATGCCTCCCAAGTTTTCATACAGGTAGAACCAGACTATTAACAATAGCTCTTTCCCAAATCCCTGCCATTATTTAGAGCTGACCACACCACTGCTACTGCCAGCTCCCCAGAATATTTGGGCTAGTCTGTCAGCTTCTATAAAGTCCCAGACCTGCGAGGTTGTGGCAACTGGAAGATGTTGCTATATTTCAAGATTCACTAATAATTTTAAAGAATCAATTAGTAGCAGAGCCAACATAAATTGTGGCTAGATATGCCAACCGTTTATCATAAATACTAATAAAAAACCAGGAGGTCTATTAAATTTACTGAAATATTTGTAATATGGGTGCAGATTTTTTTTCTCCCATCAAATGATTTAGAAAAAAGTATCTGTATCAAGACACTTGTGTTGCTTGCTTTAAAAAGCCACAATCTTTGCAATTTTTCTTACTGTCTTCACCTGAGTTCATAGCCCATCCCACTTAACAGCAATTGTGCCCACATTTCATACAGTCATCAGTCAGCAGGACTCAGCAGGAGCATTTCCTCCACCTGCTTAGGCTGCCCTGCAAACTCCTTGTTTGATGAGATGGCATAGACAGAACCACTTGTAGTTCAGGAGAAAACATGCTAATTGAAATAAATGCAAATTCTGCACAAGCAAAGACGTAGGAAGCAGTCCAGGAAAGATGTCACTCTTGTCATCCCTCATTAGGAGATTGCCCCTTCAATGGACCGAGTTTCTGGAATCCCCACTAATCTGGAATCCCCGCTAATGCTGTTGCGTAAATGGTTGATGGCAGGGTCACACCCAGGGTACCACAGAAGCGCTGCCCGTCACCTGCTCCCCACGGCACCGGTTTTGTATTCCACACACAGGAATAACTCTCACCTAATCAAAAGGTGTAGGTCCACACACTGAGCCTGTAAGTGCACCCTTTTGCACCTGCGCTGGCACTCAGCCAAATGAATTCACCCAGAGCTGTCTAAAGTTATACAACTGTTTACATACCTCATGAAAACATTTTATCTTCTTTTATGAGATATTATCTGCCTGTCTGTGACAATTTACATGCTTCACTCCCAGTCCATTTCTAAATCATCTGGAGTGAAGAGCCTAAGTGGAAAGCCCTATTTTGGTTTACAATCTGAGCAACTGCTTCTAGTAATTGAAGTTCAGAGAAAATAAGGTATTTTCTAGGTTTGTCTTACAGGCTTCTCCAGCAAGAACGCATAACACAGGCGAGATTCTGGATCCATTCGTAAACAGATCCCCAAAATCATGTCAGTGACACTTCTCCACACTTAGGACAAGCAATGCACAGGTCTGCTGTTTCCACATTCTACATGTCAATACAGGAGGCAATAAGTAAATTCTTTTTTTCCCCCTCGGTTAGTCTGGTCATTCCAGGCTCCTGAGGGGATCCCTCAGAGTGGTGTGGCAGCCATCCATGTTTCTAAGCCATGCCCAGCCCATGTGATGGGAGCAGACTGGGTGACCTCCCCGAGTCACTGGCACTGGATGAGGTGGCTGGGCCTGGGCACGGAGATGCCAGCGTGCTGGCCCACACCCTGCCCCAGGGAGGTGTCGGGCAGCCCCTCACTGCCGCCCCACGCACTGCGGCCTCGCCTTTGTGTGAGCTCCACCGTGTTTACTCTCCCACTTCCTTGTTCCACTCCAGTGCGAGGGCCATAAACCGCCCGGCTGGCACGGCTGAGCCCTTGGCAGCAGGGGCAGGAGGAAGAGGAGGGAGGGGGATGGCGGTCATCCCCTGGCTCTGTGCTGGGAGGGCATCCCAGGTGCCGCCGTGGTGGATGGGAGCACAGCCCTTCCCCTAGGGCTGGTGCCACCATCCACGGCGGGTCTCATGCCCACTGGCCACCCTCATGCCGGTGTCCAGGGCCACACCAGGAGGGAACAGGACCTATTTCCCCTTCTTCTCGGACTTCAGAGGCCACAATGCGACGGCCTTGCGCATCGGAGAGTCGTCTGCCCTGGTCTTCATCTTCCTGCTGTCGTTGGCGGGAAACGTCTGGGGCATCTGCCTGCTGGTGAGGCGGCACCGCCGGCTCTGCGCCGCCAACTGCCTCGTCCTCAACCTCTTCTGTGCCGACCTGCTCTTCATCACCGCCATGCCCTTCATCGCCGTCGTGCGCTGGACCGAGTCCTGGGTGCTGGGCAACGTCGTCTGCCACTTGCTCTTCTATGTGGTGAGCCTGAGCGGCGCCGTCATCATCCTCTCCCTGTCAGCCGTCAGCCTGGAGCGCGTCGTCAGCATCGCCCGGCTGCGCCACGCCGCCTTCCGCCGCCGCAAGGCGCTGGCCGCCGCCTTGCTCCTCATCTGGGGCTTCGCCGCCCTCTTCACCCTCCCGCTCTGCTGCTTCTTCACCGTGGTGCGGCTGCCCGCCCCCGCCGGCCAGGTGAGGGCGAGCGCTGGGCGCGCCCGCGGCAGCCGGGCCGAGCTGGGCCGGGCCGGGCCGGGCCGGGGGGCGCCGGGACCGACGGCGGTGGAGGCTCGTCCGCCTCTGCCACGGCGGGACAGCGGCCGGCGAGCAGATCGCTGGCAGGGCGGGCAGCGCTCTGCGTGCCGGGCAGGTGTGACGCTGTGCCCGGAACTCCCCCTCGTCCCGTCCTTCCCCAGACCGTCCCGTTAGATGGGAGACGCGCATCGGCTCCCATGGGATTCTCTTTGCGTTCCTCCGTGCGGCTCACAGATCCCCTTTTCAGCTCACATCTCCTTACCGAGGGATCAGCATCCTGGAAGAGTTGCCGTGCACCCGCAGCCCCCTCTGTACAAAATGACCATGCACAGATTTTTCTGCCTAATATTTTGAAATGCACACAAAAGTGCACGCAAAGTGACATTTGAATAAATGATTAAATTTACGGTCTGTAAGTTTCAATTTTAAAGTTGCCATTACAATTTGATATGAAATTAATGGGAGTATTCAAATTGTGGATATATCCATTTGTAATTGTATGGGCTTTTAAAACCATCCAATAATGTATTACTTGAATGCTTTGTCTAAGTAGAAAGTTTTCACAGTCTTGATTTAGTCTCGGCTTAGCCATGTTTTGCCCTAAGCATAGAGGGAGATAAGGACAATTCTGTACTGAAAATAATGGCACAATATTACTTCTTAATTTTTTTTTTTTTTTTTGTAAATAGGATATGCAAATTTGCACTCTGGATTGGCCCAGCACTGCAGGAGAAATAGTCTGGGATACGACCTCTGCCATTGTTTTCTTTCTGATACCAGGATTCATCATTGTCATCAGTTACTCCAAAATCTTACAGGTACGTTTTTCCTTTAAATTTTGTTGTAAAACAAAGGGGTGTAAACAATAACTCACTAGGCATCAGCATATTGTCACTGAATACAAATACATGTAAAGGAAACAAACATTATTTGTTCAATAAAATATATGATATAAAAAATGTGTATTTCAACCTGCACATAACAGCCTATATATTTCAATTAAGAACATGATTCAACAGCACATTACCAGAGGCCCAACATATGGTTTGTCTTCTTATATATATTGTTGAATACACTTCTTCATTTATGTGCTGTCCATATTTAAAGACTGTCAATCTCCTAAATGCTGAAAAACTTGAGCATCTGAAATAACCAAAAACTAGATTTTGCTTTCCTTGAGCCTGAACTCCAGTCATAAGGGATTTGTAAGAAAGCAGAGAAAGGCAGGACTAGAAAAAAAACCCATCCACTTTTTGATCTACTGGCTTTCTGCATCTGTTTTTAGTACACAGATCTCATTAGATTATACTTAATCCTCCACAATTTCAAATATTGTAAACAAAACCTGTAAATTAAACTCTCCACTTCCACTTTCTTTATAAGGGGATGATATTTAACATACATGCTGAAATATAAGCCAAGCCACCCAGTACCACAGAGTTTTAATCTATAGTCTATCAAGCATTATATTAGCATCTAAATTCCTTTTATACTATCTAAAACCAGAGTGAGAAAGATCTAGAAGTCTTCAAACCAAGCACTTCAAACTAGTCACTGCAATGCCTAGTTTTTAGCAATGTCCCACAAGATCCTTGATTCCTTTATTGGGCAATTAAACTTCTCATAACATGTATAAGAAAATTATAGGTTTTGGAAAGGTACCTCAACATACATGGAATATTGAGCAAGGAGTTAACTAATGAAATGCTGAGCACCAAGGGGCTGTGGATGCACGTGCCAGAGCTGGATGTAGGTGTAAAATGAACTAGGACCTAGAATCTGGTCTCCACATATCCTTGCCTATTGATCAAACTTAAACTTACTCACTATAAGCTTGAGGTAAATGCATTAGATGAACCTCTTCTAGTGAAATAAATGACTTGCAATCACATAATGCTGTAGGCAAAGAGCATAGAGTAACTCAGTGGAGAGTGTGAATCCTTCGAAAGAACTGCAAAATAATGCAGGTCAAGGAATGCCACAGTTCTTGGTCAGAGGCCAGGACAGAAATGGTGTTTGTCGTGTCCTTGCAGACTCCAGATTACAGGTAAATTTATAAAACAAAATGGCACATGGGGAGCTAGAAACCAAAATCAGTGTTGGAAATACTGGATTACAAGACATCCCTGTGCTGCTCTGCTCCTGCTTTTTTCTAACTTGCTAACAGCGATGCTAAAATACATTACCATTTCCCCTGAAATGAAGAAGGCTTGAGGTCCATAGCAGGATATAATTGATCTTCTCTCTGTCCAGGAAGCAACCAGAACTGAACTGGAGAATGTCTCAATCTCTGAGTCATTCCCAAGAGCAGACTCACTCCTTGTGAGAATGCTCCATTATGCCAGTGCACACATAGCATGATTCTCAGTATTGCTGGAATCAGTGCCAGACATTCATGTATTCATGTTACAACATTGATGATGAGGATGAGGATGAGGATGAGGATGGTGATGACTGACTACAGATATAAGACCTGAAATTTTTTAACAAATACACACTACTACAAATGTGTACTTCACAATTTACTCTGAAACCAAGTATTATTTTTACATAACACTTCCCAGAACCCTGGCAAAAATTCTAAATTAGAAGCCCTGATTTATAATTTGGTTTTCCATTGTTCTGCCTCTCAGGCAAGACTTTTTCAGAGGGAAGCTAGGGAAGATATCTGTGTTTTGGAAGTTAAATGCTTATATATATATATGACTTCTAAGTTCCTGTTTGTCGAAGTGTGGTCCAGATGCCCAGGATAGGTATCTATACTGGGCAGACCACAAAGGGATCCACAACAAACCACTGTCATCCCATTTCTCTTGAACACTTTCTTAAGATGCAGTTGTGTCTTATTTACCACAGTCCTGGTGATTCTTGCATTCTTAGTTCTAGACTGTGCAGCTCCTGCAGGAAAGACAGAAAGTATTTATAGGGGACAGATACAAATTCTGTACATTCTGTACATGGAGGTTCTGTACCAGTTTTCAACAGTGGAGACTGAGAAGTGCACACACTTCCCAGTTTTCCTACTTTTATACTAGAAGTGGATATTAGTCCTTTGGATTTTGTGAAACCTTCATTCTTACTAAGACAGGTTAGAACAACTCTCAGTTTGGACTGTTTGGAGGAATTAAACTAGTTTCTGGATTTCAGATGGTACAGCAGGAGATCATCAAG
Organism: Sturnus vulgaris; assembly: GCF_052056855.1. Taxonomy (NCBI): domain Eukaryota; kingdom Metazoa; phylum Chordata; class Aves; order Passeriformes; family Sturnidae; genus Sturnus; species Sturnus vulgaris. The sequence continues at coordinate 22,413,844 of NC_142250.1, read as the reverse complement.
CTGGAAGAGTTTTACATGCTCAGGACATGAGAATTCTCTGCTCTTTTTAAATAGACGAAGCAGCTAGTGATACTGTCCCCTTCACAGCCTCAAAGCTGCTAAGAAACCCTTTTTTTCCCCACAGGTTTTGATTTATACACTTACATTATATTGAATTATTTAGAAGACGTCTAGATTCTTAATGAGTATTTATCTCTGGGACAAATTCAGAAAACTGCAAACAGAATAAAAAATTACTCTCTCTAAATATTTTCCTCCTTACCTGTACCAGGAAGTTAAAAAGTGTTGCTAGTATTAATGTTATCCTTCCTGCTGCTTCTGCTAAAGGGAAAAGTGGCAGGAGGAGTCTTACCTTTGACTTTCCTATGTAGACAGCTAATTGATCAAGGCTTTTGAAAACATCCCTTCTATATGCATGCAGGGGATAAAGTGGCCTCTCAGTTATTTAGCACTAATCTTTGTTTGCTAAATATTTCAGTTTTATTTTAATTTATTTGCACCAGATGTATGAATGTAATGAACTTTATTGTGCCATGCCAACTTCAGGGATGATGGGGATGTAGAGCAGGAGATTTAGAGTTTTCTGCAAGCCACTGGGTTCAATATTTTACCTAATGGCAGATAATGTATACCCATGAATACTAGGTTTCCAAGCTACCCATAGACTAGTTTCTCACATCAGAGAGTACTTCTACAAGACACAGATTTTTATAATGACTGTAAGGATCTGTAAGATTTCATGCTAGTTCATAGAAAGCAATTGTGATTACTGTCTGAAGAGCTAAGTGTGACACAAACCAATACATAATAAATTCATGCTCCTTCTAATACCTACCTTATAAAATCAGCATGACCATAAGAGAATTGGATCTCATCCCTTCTTGTGCATCAACAGTATTGTTAACTATATTCCAGTCTGCATTTATGAAAAAAAATCTATGGCTTTCTTTAGATAGAACAAATGACATCATAATTCAAATTGGATGAGATTTCATGAGTAATTAAGACTATTTTATGTTGAAAAGTATTTGTGGCTGGTAGAGAGCCGTGAAAAGAACAACCACTTTGCCTAATATTGAGATGAGTTCACAGGTGAGAGGAAAAGAATTGCTAGTGAAGTGAGAACATTTGAAATGGAAACATTGACAAAAAGTACAAATGAATTCTGCAATCCATTTTTTTGTAGTCATTTTTCAAAAGAAAATATCATGTGCCAATATTTACTTTTTCAATTGTAGAAATGTTTCAGTGAAAGTTGCTTTCTTCTCTTTTACTGCAGATTACAAAAGCATCAAGAAGAAGTTTAAATGCTGGTTTAGCCTACTCAGAACATCATCAGATTCGTGTTTCCCAGCAAGACTACAAACTATTTAGATCCCTTTTTCTGCTGATGATCTCTTTCTTCATTATGTGGAGCCCAATTATAGTAATTATTTTTTTAATTTTAGTTCAGAACTTCAAAAAAGATTTAAATATTTTGCCGTCAGTTTTCTTCTGGATAGTATTATTCACTTTTGCCAATTCTGCTGTCAACCCAATTCTGTATAATGTTGCCCATTTCAGACGTAAATGTCAGGAAGTTCTTCTCTGTTGTACAGGGAACCATGAAAGGCAGGGAGCAGGTTCAGAAACCACTGCCAAAAGAAGTAACCGTGAACAGCCACATTTGTCTTTCATTACCAGATAATTATTTACAGTCCGAGCTGTGCCACACTTTGGATTTTGTCTATGCTATCCCAGGCCACATAGGTCATTATGTTATAGTATTACATGCCAGAGGAGGCAGAAAAAAAGCTAAATATGTATTTTTAATTCCTGCAGGTAAAATTCTCTTGACTTCATTGCTTTGCCTCAGTGAGATTCGGACAATTTAATCCAATGGATTGGATTCTTCTCTTACGCTGAAATAAACAGAAATATGGCAGTAAACTTAGTGAATGTAAAATAGTTGAATTAAATACTTTAAACTTTCTAGTGAAAATGTTCATCCTCAGAAAGTAGCTGCTTTTTTAAAATCCAGTTTTTAAAGGGAACTTGATTAAACACTTCAATTACTGACTGCCTGGATGTATGTTTGAGCAGCGTAACTGAAACAAGGTAATGAACATGTGTTATCACCAAGTAAATGACCAGTTTGGTTCCATCTCAAATTAGAAATATGGACTTAATACATGTGAATATACAAGTAAAGAATAAATAAATAAAAGATTGTCATGTGTAAAATATTTCTCTTGAAAATATGGATATTTTTATGTCTTTTTATGTCTTCATATAATAAAGTTCATTAGTGATATATATATGGTCACTGAAATTCCTTTCTCTTTTCTAAATGATTTCCAGTATTTTATAGAGAAAATACAATGTTCTGTTTGAAAAAAAAAAACAACATATACTTGGAGGTTTATGATAAATACTCTTTTAGTCAGAAATTGAAACCACGTAAAAAGCAAGATTAAATTCTTAATTATCACCATGTGTCACCAAGTCAAAACAGTTCACTATCAGGCTACTAATGTAACCAATGTCTACATATGTACAGATTTGCATACAATTTGCATCCCCTGTAATCCAAATTTATTAAAATGTTTCATTGGTTTATTAACAAGGTGAGCTACACAGCTCAGATAAATATATTGAAAATCTAAATGAAGCCATTTAAAACATTTTCCACAGAACATATGATCATTGTGTTAACTTTACATCCATGGTGCTGTTACATGGTTTCTTTCCACAGGGCTGGATCTCCTTAAGAGCAAAATCCTGAAACACACAAAAACCACAGTTGTGTTTGTCAAACACTCTAGACAAAATTTAACTACACAAACTTTCACCAAATTTAAAATGCATACATATCTAATGTCTTTCAAATGCTCTTGAGTCCAGCAGTCTGTTACTTGTAATAATAATGCCATTATCTTACCCTGCAGTTTATAATTCCAAGGAATTTTCAACTTGGAACAAAATGAGAATTCACCCAATCTATTACACCTCTCCTGAGCATTTTAATACTTTTGCAGACAAGGTACTGGGCAGATCAGTGATAAAAGAGTGTCTTTCAGTGATGAAAGAGTCTATACTTCAATAAGGTTCTAGTTATTTACCTAAAAAGAATTAATTTAAGAATATCTTTCAACAAAGTAAGAATCTTCTGACCCCCAAAACTTCTAATGGCAATAGTAAATTAGCAGAAAGAATATACCACTCTTTATTTCACAATTTTTGCTTCTAGAAAATGCTAACAAGATATGCAGATTTCAGCTCTACTGACATGACATTATATTTACAAGTACTCTCACTCAATATTGACACTGACATTACACAGCTTAAAGTTACTTGAGCTATTACTCTGAGAGACTAAATGTATCCTAGTTTGAGCTATTTCAGAAGGAGCTACCATCATAAATGGAGTGTAAGTTAAAACAAAAACCTTTCATTTCCTAGGTTTCTCTTTTCCATTGAACAGCCAGTACAGATATTTTAATTTTTTTTAAATCAAGGTAAGTTTTGTACGGCTATTAACTGAGGGGACACACACACACACACACACACACACACACCCCCACACCCACACACACACTCTTAATTAGCTTTAAGACATAGGCAGAGTGTGCACAATTAGCAACAGATACCAGCCTATTCTTGCAGGACTTACTACCATCAGTCAGAATTTTATCACAGTAACAATGGGATGCAGGTCAGTGCAGAAAATTGAAGTTGGTTTGTTTCGGTAATAATTCTGTAGCTCTTAATAGCAGAGTTAAAACTGAAGTAGTAAGGCTTCCAATCCACACATAAGGAATTAAGCTAATTTTGAAAGAGTTTCTAATATGAACCTTCCAAGATTTTTTTTTTTTTTCAGCTCACAATCATTCCCTCAGTCCCAAATGTCCTTACTTTGCAGGAACTTTGGCTTAATAATACTGGGGAATTCAGAATCAACTAATAATAGGGTCCTGACCAATAAAGGGGAAAATGCAAATTGTTGGATTTAAGTTCAATTTATACTTTGATACTAGGTTTATAAACCCTGGCATAATCCTTAATAAAAAAGTACCCGGGCTCCTATTTTTCATTTGAGAACTACAAAACTCACACGGTCATATCAGACACTGCACTCAACACCTAACAGCTGAGTTAAGGGTATCAAAGAACAGCATGACTTGGTAGATTAGATATTTGATATCTATAACAAACTAGAGGAAGTATGACCAACTTTTAAATTATATTAGATTTAACAGAATATCCCTAAACATCTGATTATTTGGCTTTCTCATTTTCAGAAATTTTCATTCTTGCTGGACTTGATTTGAAAAGCAGGGAATCCAGGATTCAAAACAGAAAAGTATCATCAATTTATATAATGACACTGTTTCTTTTCTATCCTACCATTTGTGCAATCATACAAATCATTCACAGCAGCTGATTCCATTTGCATTTATGATATCTCTTATTCTTGACTGTTCTAAGTGTCAGCTGACTTATGTTGTCTCCAAATTCTCATTCAAGACAATTTTTTTTTCATTATTGTCAGGCCCTTTTCCCAGGTCACTGATTAATACAGTAAACACCACCTACTTCAGGAGAGTAGGTGACACCCTTTCTTCAAGGCACGCTGTTATCAACATACTACTTTACAGCATGGCAATTCATTACTCTGTGTTTATGGATCAGATAAACAGGTAATAGAGCCACAGCAGCTGACTTCGCTGATCTGTTCTGACTTTCTTTGTAAAACGCAAAAGTTCCTTCAGTCAATGCCGGTTTGTTCTAGCATGTAATTGACAAAATCCTTTAATCTTGATTTACAGATTTCAGTGATGAAGAACACACAACAGCTCTTGGTAAACTGTTCCAAAGGTTAATGACCTTTGGAGTTAAACAAATGGCTGTTTATTTCTGCTCTGAATGTGTCCAGTTTAAAGTTCCATCCATTTAAATGTATTATTTCAGTGTTTGCAAGTCCTTTTCTATCCAATTCCAATTCCTATTGCTTGTGTGGACAAGCACAGACTTTGCTCAGGTCAGCCTTTAACCTCTTTCTAATGAGAAAAGATTAAGATCTTTGAAGCACTCACTAGAGGAGACATTTTACAAACTTTCAATCATTTTCTCTGCTCTTCTTTGAAACTTCTAATTCATCCTTTTCCCAGTTATGCTTATCACAAAACATGACATAGCAATTAGACCTATGCCAAGCACAACAATCTCATGTGAGTCTTGGTTTATGTTTCCAGGAATTGTGTTAACTCTTTTGCTCACATATTACATTGGGAGTTCCCATTCAGCTGATTCACCAGTCGTTTTTCATAAATAGCATGTCTTCCAGGATGCGAGGAATGTCTTCCAGGATGCAAGGTACTGCTATTATATTGGTTCTAAATATTTTGATTTTTCTCCTTCACTTTTTACAATTCCCCACTCTGGGTGTAATTCTTATGAGTAAGTACCTTATGGCTTCTTCAAGATTATTACCATTTGGCCTTTTGTAATATACTTGAGCACAAGTGAGCTAATTCCCCATGTTGTAAGCTCAGCCTCACTATATGACTCAAGATAGTATCATGTTTCCAGTATGAGGGCTATGTCCCTCTTCCACACCTCTTTGTGAAACAGTTGGCATAAGGACTTGTGAGAAAGGGTCTTCTATAAGGTATCCTTTCCAAGGCTTCTACTTTCCTTAAAAGCCTTTTTGAAGAATTTCTCCAAGTATTTGAACAAGGGCAAAGAGATCTGATAAAAGCTGCCCTATTACTTTTTACTGTAGCTATGAAGTTTATCCTTACCATGTTTACTCACACTACATTGATTTGATTGTTTTACAACTTCCTCTAATTACTGTTTCAGCTGATCTGATAAGCTGCATGAAAAACTATGTACCTCAGCTCTCCTTCAGATAAGGGAAGTAAAAGTTGGAAATAACTTATTGCAAGCTCTAAGTTTTCAAAAGACAACATTAGAGCCACTAAGTAAAAGGCTTTATGCATTTGATATCTAATGAGGAAGAGTATTCCAGTGCTTTAGTCATTAAATCCTGAAATAAAATTCTTCAGAAAAAAAAAGTTCTCACCATTATGAGTGATAACTCTGTATTTTCTGTCCAAACAGAGATCCATCTGCCTTTGTCTGACAATTTTCAGTGCATCTGGAGGCAGTCCCTTGGGATCCCGGGAGAACACAAAGGAGTAGCTATCAGCACAAGTGCCATCTGCATTTAGCTGACGGCAGGAGTAATGAAGAGCATATGTATCGTAATCTGTGTCCACTACCCAGTGATCGTCATCTGGAAGAAGCCATAGCAAAGAAGGAAAAGTGTTAGAGACATCAGTGAAATCTAGTAAATCAGAAAGAATTGCTGCCACAACTCTGTAAAGAAAATACTAAAATGAAGATCATGTATGAAGATATAGGTATACATATGTATAATATATACAAATTATAACAGATTAGCTTTTCATTTATTCCTGTGTCCAGTATTTAATTCCATGTTTATTTTTTTAAAACAAAATAAAGATGGACATGCTAGGCCTGCTCAAGATGATTTAAATCCATAAATATTTTCCTACCAAGGATGCTACTTAGACTGCATTGTTAAGGAAAAAGATTATCATGCAGTTTGTATGTGTATTAGAAGTGTATTTGCTACAAGTTCTGCCATAAACCCTCTTCTTAAAACACAGTTACAATTTCAGAGAATTCTTAACCGTTTAGCTATGTAATCTGACAAAACACACTCTGTTCTAACAGAAGTGAGGCTGTTTCAGTGTTTGCAGCAAAACCTAACATATCTGCACCTTCCTCTCCTGGAGCAAAAGATTCTCCCTTGCAGTACATCTGCATTGGTGAAGACAACACTCTGTTGTCTTCCCCTTCTCTCCTCTGGGGGACACCTGACTTTTTAGAAGAGTAGAGTTTGAGATCAACCAGCAATCTGCAGAACCCATAACTCAGCAGCATATTCTGAGAAGACTTGGGATCTATATAAGACAAATTGGCATCCAAAATATGCTTTGTAACCATGTCTTTGGATGGAATGGAGCTCCTGTCAGCTCCAAATTCTACCTGCTTCTCTTGGAACCAACCCAAAGAAATATCTTGAGCTACAAAGTGTCTGAATCTCTACTTGGCTCAAGGAACTGATTTTGCATAGGGTGTGAGAGATGACATAAAAGTATGAATATATCAATATATACATATGACCATATTTGTCTCTTAAAACAGATAAATCTCTACATTTGCAGACACAAGACCAAACAAAATAACATTTTCTAAATCCTCTTCCCTGCTTGGCCAGCTCTGACATCATGCTCCAGAGAGAACAGAAGCATCTGGTAACTGAGTTCTGAACTGAAACAAGTATTAAAATATTTCATTTGCCTTTCATTTCTTTCCAAACAGTGGCTTTCAATTATATTGTTGGGTAACAAACAAAAGAAATATGAAGATATACAAAGGCCAGGTCTTCACTTGTTTGAAGAAAGCCAACCTGCTGTCTCATATAAAAAGTAGTTATATGCCAACCTGCTGTCCCATATAAAAAGTAGTGATTACCTTGTTCCCATTAAGCCTTGCAATATGATAGTTAATGAGTCTTTTAAGTGTGTTTAAGAAATTCAACAGTACTTTTTCCTTCCCCAGCACGGACATAGAACATAACTATGTTATGCAGGTAGTCTTCTGCATCTTCTATAGTTAAGTACTCACTTCCTTTCTGCAGAAAAGAGGCGACACCCCAGTACTTCATCTTGAACTTGGCAGGATCCTCTGTGTCAGTGAAAGAGCCGATCATGTCAGCACAGACATCCCAGTTACTGTAGCCAGAGACAAAGAAACATCACATTCCAATCTAAGAGCACAGGTTCAGTTTGACCAGCACAGGGATAGCAGGTAGGATTGGAGCAGTAGCTTAGTGAAATGGAACAAGAGGAGAATGGCAAACAGCTTACTTGAAGAGTCTCACTCTGCCCTTTGCAGTGGCAGTCATTTGTCCATTCTCATCTACGGTGAATTGGGCTACCACATTGTCCTGCAGAAACAGCCCCTCAGGATCTTTTTTTGCCATAGCATACCAGGTGCCACTGTACTGCAAGGAAATAAGAAAGGCTGCAGTTAGACCTAGAACAATGGAAATGTTACAACCAGACAGTACAGAAGAGGGGAGGTGACAGAGGGAAGAGCATGCAGATCTTTGACACCATGCCTCAAAGGTGTACCTAAGAAACAAATCTAGCTGTTTCAACAGCATAAACCCATCAATACATCCTAGTGAAGTCATAATTTCTAGAAAATACTGACCATTCTTTGGTAATTGTATCTGTATCTGCAGTCATCCAGTACAAGGAATACAAAATTTAGTAGAAAAAGGAATAACAACTGGCAGATCTTGACAGATCTATGTATATTTTTTTCCTTGCAATGGTGTCTGAAAACATCGGAGTATTAATGTTTCATAGAAACAACCAAGTCAAGATATTCCTTCTGCTTATACCCAAGAGTTTGAGACCAGTCTGCTAAAGCTCAGTTTCTGCAGTATTCTTGATGGTGCATCAAGATCCAATATCTGTGGAGGTGTGGACATCACACACTTTAGCTGTTTCTCAGTATTACAGTCTATGATTTTGAAATGTGACCACTGTGCTACTGAATACCAAATTTTGTAGCCTGGAAAGAGCTATGCAAAACATCACAGATCCAGGAGAGTAAAGAAGATTTACCCTGGTCTTGTCGAAGTTCTCCTTGACTTTGAAGCTGCTTACTCTGCAGTCCCGCTCTGCAGTGCTGCTGCCCAGCAAGGCCAGTGACAGCAGCAGCAGCCAGGGCAGAGCTCTCTCTGTGTGGGCCATCCTGTCCCTGAAGCAAACAGAGAACAGCATCAGAAACAGGCTCTGTCACACAAGTGAAGGAGGAAGGCTGCCCTGATAAGTCGCCAGAAATCATGCAGCTTTCCCTGATGCATGTGCAGCCAAGGCACTTGGTTATCCCCAGCCCACAACAGCAGGGTCCCTTACAGACAGCGCCGGTCCCTGCAGCCTCTTGAGAGCCCAAGTGTTGATGGTGGTGGCAGTGCCCAGACAGGGAATGCTTTATGTACCCCTGGGGCTTTCGCAACCTGCTGAGCCACGGAGCCAGCACTGGACAGGCAGTGGGGAGGCGGGCTGATGGATGCTGCAGCCTGGGGCCCCTTCATAACAGCCTCTTGTGTAACACCCATGGGCTCGGGTGGCCTTTGACCCTGATCTGCAGCCAAGCAGGCACTAGGAGCAAATGCCTCTCTTTGCTTTTCCCAACCCAAAAGTAGAGCTTACACCTGGGGGAAGGGGTGTGCACATGTGTGGGGAGAACAAATGGAATGAGAGGCATCCCACCTTTGCATGGTGGAGAGTGAATTGCCTCCATCTCCTCTGTGATTTTATACACTGCAGTCCAAAATCCACCTTACCCAATATGCTCAACCCAGCTACAAGGTGCAGACTTGTTTCCTCCACCTCCTCCTCAAAGTCCTTTCCTCTTTTATTCTGATAAACAGTGGCAACCATAATACTTGCAAGTTTCTGCTCATCTTTCTGAAAGCCTGGTCATGCCAGAACCTCTTCCAGTCCTCATTTCTGGTTCCCTCTTGCATCCAAAAGGCACTCTTGGGTGCTAAATCATCTCCTGAGCAGCTCCCAGCAAGAGGAACGGGGGCCCTGCAGATCTACAGGATGGTGAAAGAGCCCTTTAATATGGTAGCAGGACTTAAGTGTGGCCTGCAAATACCTAAGTGCATGTACACACCACATTTGGCCATTTGAACATCTGATTAATTTTAAATCAGATATTCCATAATTTCCATTCTGTTTTTTGGCAAACTGTTTTCAGTTATATAAACCATAATTTTCTCCTGTCCAGGCAAGTTTTGCTGCCTCTCAGTCAATATTTGTTCTCTAGTTTCAACATCTTTAGGAAGCATTAGAGAAAATCTGTTAATTATTTTCTAGGCATGTAACCAGAGCAGGACAGGAATGATTGTTACCAAGAGAACTAATTCACCTCCTTTTTTCACCTCCCACTTTCTTAAAGAATAAAGGCAGAAGCCTGTTATTTGAAAGGCTGGTATTCATTACTTTAAGAATCAAGTAAAAATATAATTTAAATATGGAGATACCAATGTAGTATAAAAAATACCTCAATAGTAGCCAATGTACAGCTTTAATCAATTTATTCAGCATGGCCTTTCCCAGAAGTTTACTTAATATTCCTTTCATGCACTCATAAAAATATTAGACTTCTTACAGTTGCTGTCCTTTACAATCTCTTCTCATATACAATGCAAACAGTCTGATTGATTTATCTTCCTTTTCTGCTTTATCTTGGAGGCTTTTTGCACAGTGAGTATGTCTTATTCACTGTCTCAAACATCTACTGCTCAAGGCTGAGCAATCTATTCTTCCATGTCTGCCTTTGATTTCCTGGATAACATCAGACAGTAAAAATTCCACTATATTAAATATTAAGCTTCTATTTACAGTAAAGAACATATTTAACACAGGGAACTAGAAGGGTGTATGTATATTAATTGTCCTGAAACTTTCAGTGGTAGCTTTGCAATACGTTAACATTTCCATTTTTAAGCTGAGATTTTCAAATTTGCTAATTCCTACAAAGACTGAAGAGAAAAAGTAAACTCTGTTCTTCTGACTTTCAGAATCTTGCTCTAGTCTGGCAATGGTGATACCAGTGATACACATACACTTTTATAAAACCTTTACAAAACACTCACTGGTCTTAATATATGAATTCATCATATGAAATATGAACAAAACCAAAATCAACATGGATTTTCTTTGTTCAGTGTCTCACATGACTGACAGCAATAAAATGGATTATAGCTTAATTCATAAGCTTTGAATCTATTACTTCATTTACTACCAAGGAAAACTATTATTTTTTTATTCTCTGCCAATTTGTGAAACGTTATCCTTTCTCCTAAGCTTGTCCTGTTCAAAAATCTGCATACTTCCTTATATTACTAGAGACGTTCTTGCAGGATCAAATCTATTCCACTAAAGTTTTTTCAATAGCATAATTGTCTATGAAGTTTTCAAAGGAGTCTACAGTCACTCATCCACATAAATCAAAACCTGCTGAATTCTGACCACCTCTGAAATTCTAGGTTAGTGTTCCTGTTACAAATACTGCTATTGTCAGAAGATTTACAGACAGGAAATGAAACCAGGTGTCAATGAAACAAAAATTTACTTCTGTTAATAAGTTTTAGTAAGATCAGTTTTAAATGTATGCAAGAGATGTTACAGTCTCCTAAATTAATCTGATGTTATAACTAAATCAGAGACATGTAATTTTGTATAAGTTCTGGCACACTATTTCATTAATTGTGTACCTCTACTGATCTCTGCAATATTTCATAACTCATATCTATCTGGTGGAGGTGCCTGACAGACTTAGTAATTATAACTTCCACTCATTCAGGTCCTCAAATCTGGGATCTCTACAAACTCTAGACAATGCCCACAGAAACTCTTCTTTTGATATGTTATCATTGGAAATTTGGGGCAATGCAGCTACAGTGAAATCACACCAGTATTTCCCAGTCAGATTTAGACAAGTGCAGAAAAGAAGCCAGGCAAGTCAGAATGACATGAGGGCTACACAGGGAGCTGGGCTCTGCCTCCTCTGCTTTAGCTGTACCTCCAATACTGCCTACCAGAGACACGGCTTACATTGATGAAGTCCTTTCAGAGCTACCGATGAAGCACTTCCTTGGTTCGGTGGGACAAGGTTTTTAGGCAAAAAGGCTGCTCTGTTGTTGGTTACGTCAAGATCAGGGTATGCTGGGGGGTGAATGGAAGGTTTCTGGCAGATGAGCATCACTATAGCAATTCAAGGGTGAATTCTTCCTCAGTCCTAAGAGATATAGCAGTGCCAGCAGAACTGTGTAAACTCATAAAGAGTGTAAACTTTGCCTCAGTTAAATATCGTTTGGATTGACTGGGGTCTGAGTTTGCTTGAGAAATGATGTCAGGGAATGATCCTCATCCAGACCTAGATATTCACCTCACAGATTTATACTTCTCATGCAAATGGAAAGGAACTTGGGCCAGGATATCAATTGAATCTGAGAGGAATATACATAGATAAAGTCAATGATATCCAAGGATTTCTAGGTTCTGGGAAAGCTCAGACAATTATATTTAAGAGAATTATTAAAATATTGATGAATGATTTAAATATTGATAAGTTTCATAAATGACTTCTGATACCTGAGGCTGGTAGTGTATTATGAATATTACAGATTTTTTTTTAAGTCACTACGTATTTTTTTGAACTCTAATGAGAGGGAAAGAAGGTCTTCTACCTTTGAATTTTGCCAAGAGGACAGAAAAGGGGCTAACTTCTGGCAGTGATTCTGTGACTGGATTATTTTCTACATTAATAGCATGTAAAACTCTGCAATATTTTCAATTAGGTATAGCAAAGAAAAAATATGGAAGGCAATGGCTGGAAAAAAACTTCTATTGTAGGAATTATTTCATCTTTATTTATGACTTTTAAAAAAGGAAGAAACTAGTCAAATAGCTATTTAAAACATTTTTAGTGCTGCAACTTTCAAGCTTTACATATTCAAAGAATTAAAATTTTATTTTTGTTCACAAGAATAAGTCGAGCTCTTAGGAGAAAGTTGACTAAAAAAGTGCTCGTAAGAAATGGATCACCCATTTCCAGACAGACTACACATAGATTGAAAGAGTTTTTGCTGTCTTCTCTTGATTGTTTATTTATAGAAGGCCATTCACAACATGGGTATCCATTAAACTCTCAGAGGCAGATTTGCAGGCAAATGAATGACCACTGTGTGCACAGAGCAGGGGATGCAAGTGTAGCCACTGCCCTGTGAAACCAGACTCCTGTCAACAACAAATGGCACGAGCTGAGCCAAGGAGCTCCGTGTACTTTGTAAATGACAATAGTGTAAGCTGTCGCCATCACAGCTGTTCCTCTTGGTGGCAGTCTGAGTACAGAGGTCAAGGACAGATGGGAATAGAAAAGATTGCCCTTTGCTCCACGCCAGCCTGTGTACTACCTGTTTTTGTAATTTAATGACGCGACATTTTGTTTAGGGAGTAAATTTACACTGAACTCTTTACAAACAGTATTTATTAACAAAACTAATTTTAAATGGTATTTCTATTTTCTTTAGCAAGTCTTTCTGAGGATTGTGATTCTGAATTGAAATTCTTTCTGGGCATATTACTAAAATGGAAACAATTGGAAACAAAGATCTAAACAGCCAACAGGCTGGCCAGCCAGATGAGAAGAGCTCTAAATTATAAATGATGGAAGACACAGACATGATGAAGTGAGTCTAGCAATGAACCACAAAGATCACAAAGCAATAGGAGAATCTCACAAAAACAGAGGCTGAGAGGGTTGGGACTCTTCAGCCTAAAAAGGCTTGAGGGGATCTTAAGAACATACATACCTGACTGGAGAGCATGAAGAAGACAGTCAGACCCTTCTCAGCAGTGCTGAATAACAATTTCAACAGTAAAAACTTGTCAAGTAACCTAAGATCACCAGAGAGTATATGTGAGAATGGCTGAGATTAAAAGGCTGCTGCCCTTTCCTTAGTCTGTATACTAAAATTCATGCTGACCTATGAAGAAATCCATGTTTTTGGTCAAAGCTGCAGTACATCTGGTAACTCAGGTTAACCCCTTCACACTGGACCGGCCATTTACTTCAGGAAATCTCCCCCAGAGTCTATAAACTCTGTTGATTACTAATTTCATGATCCCCCAGAGCTAATAATTGGTTGTTTTAAGAGAACATAAACATTTCCATCTATGGAAAAAGTAGTTACCTTACTATCTTCAGTGTTTATGTTTTTAAGATTATTTTTGTAAGACAAGAGATAGAGAATTATTGTAAAAGAAACATGAAATTCAGGATGTTTATAAGGGTTCCCAGAAGATACCAAGCCAGTGACACCAAAACATTTCAGTGCCAAAGCCTGGCTATGTTAGGGTCACACAGTACCTGTTGTAAAAACCTACAGAATCCATTTTCACAACCTATCCATTTAGAAAAAAACCCAAACATCTCTGAATATTCATTTCTTGGATTATACATATGAATCTCCAATATCCAGACAGTGACCACAATATTAACCACATCAAAAGTAATGTAATTAAAATAAGCACGTTTGATCTGTGTTTTTTTCAGAAAATCTTAACTGAATAAACCACATTAACTGCTATCAGGAGGGGCAGAGATGTTCAGATACAAACACTGAGCTGAACTGGGAAACCTTATAAATGCCTTTGACATTTACGTGCTGCCTGGATCTATTTAAATAACCGTGTCTGTCAGTTATCCTTCTTAGGAGTTTCCATGTATCACAAGGGCTCAGGAATGGTCTACTACTAAGAACTACTCCATAAATAGTTTGATTTCGGTAGGTACTAGGAACGTCAAAGGCAAATGACATCATATGTATTAAAATCACAAAGCACACATACTTCTGAGAGTCTTTGAAGTTAAATTGTTTAAATACAAATGTGCATTAGCTTTAATAAAGATAAAATGTACAGTAGTGTGGAAAAAAAAGGAGAATAAAGGAGGTAGAACAGAAAATAAAAGTCATATTCCAGCAGAGAAACTTTAAAATTCATTGCAACATTTCAAAAAGAACTTCTATTGGTTTCTGGTATTTCTTTCCATGTCATTTCACACTTGACAGCACAAGAGTGCAATTTTAAGAGTGAACCTAAATTAAGGAAAATACAATATGAATTGCTTTATGGTATAAGAGTGATAATGGGACAGCCCAGCTACAGCTGAAATATTTTGTTACAAAGAAAATGTATCACCTTACAGTAGTACCTAATTAAACAATAATCTTTATTTGTTATCTCGAAGTACAAATAGTGTAGTTTATCCTTTGTAAAAACAGATGAGCATGAGGGAGGTTTGGTGAAAGCATGATAAGCATTTTAGGTGATCTTGCACAGAGGAAAAAAAAGATAATAAAATGACAGTAAATTTGTTAGTTTACAAAAATGTAAACCCCCAATCTCCCTGCCCCCAAAGAAAATGGTATCACTTGGTAAGGTTGCCTGTATTAACTTATTCTCCCTCCAGAGAGTGACATGCCACTATATTTCACGGAATTAATGTGATCAAAATATAAAGAATTAATGTTTAAACTGATTTATCATGTGTGATAAAGATGAATGTGTAACTCTTACATAGAAGTCAATTTTTTAGAATGCTTTAGCTGGGCGTGGGACAGATCCTCTATAGGTACCTTCTACTTCAAAGAAACTACTATGTGGAATGTTCCAAAGTCAGTAAAAAAATATGACTGAACACATAATGCAAAAAAATGTTACTATTCCTTCTTATGATTTCATTGAGTCTTTTCGACATTCTCTTCTCTTAAAGCACAGAATGAAAAATAATAAGCTAGAAATAAGGAAGATGACAAGAAATAATTTAACTCTATATAGTTACATATAAAATTCTTTTCAAGTCTCTACTCTTTTATATTGATCAAATATTGAAACTGCTAATATTGAAATTGAGTAAGAATAAATGTGCCTTTCTTCTGCTGTTTTCTTGTAAACTGTGTGTGTGTGTACAATGGTGAGAACACTTTGCTGTGCTGCCACAAGTTCCAACGAGTCACCTGTCAAGAAGATGCTGCAAACTCACACACCCACCAGGGAGGGGCCTGTCCCCCAGGCTGCTAGGGCAGCAACCCAGTCAGAGAACAGGAGTCAGGCCAAAATGTGTTTGCAATGTGCTGATTTTCATACATAGTTTAAAAACTGCAGAGCATCTGCAGTATGGCAAAAATTAGTGCCATCATAGTGCTTCATATCATGGTCAGAGGGAAAAGTAATGTTAGGTGTCATTGAGCATCTATCAGTGACCTGGTCTTCGTGCTCGAGAGTATCTGTGTCAGTTGCCCATGTTGATTCTTTGAGATCTGTTGATAAAAACAAATGTCAACACACTGTGGCTTCTGGCAGACAGATGATGTTGCACTTTGGCAATACTCTTTTCAAATTAAGAATGGCCAAAGAGTATATGTGCTATTTTCTTACACCAAGACTCTCTCATTCCTTCTGATCTGTGGATGCCATAAACAGCAGTAAGTTTCATTGTATTGCAGTCCTCCTACTGTGCTAGAATTCAGATCTGTTTCAATAAGCACATAAAATTTATTTTTTAAGTTGTCACTTAAATTCAGCCTTCTAACTCATGTAGCTTTGGAATGTTTGCTCCTCAAATTCAACACATTTTCCACCATTCCTTTTCCATTCATGTGTGTAACACTAAACTTCTAATGGCAGGAAACTTTAAACATGTATAACCATATATCTGTATCTATATAGATACATGGTTATCTAAGGTATATCTGTGAACAGATTTAAGACTCTCTATGCCTAATATTTGTCAAATATCCTTTTCATGCTATTTAATAGAACAGACATCTCCAACTTTTCTGAAGAAAGTGTAGACCCTGACTGAATATTTATGCTTATAGAATAAAAATTTTACAGTTTCCTCAACTCAGTTTGTACTTAATCAGTTTTCTGATTTTATTATTTCTTTTGGCTCTCCCTTTTTGAAGAAAAAAAAAAAAAGGATAAGCCATATCTAGCTGTGCTAAGCCAAATTCTAATTCTTTTATTCCGTCTTCACCTAGGTAAATCATTTGAGCACTTGAACACGCTCTGTAAGGTCTTAAGGATTTCACCCATTTTATTCATGTATATCTTCATAATTATTTAATTTTAGTATTTCAATTTCTATCACCTCCTGACTATTTCAAGGTAAACTAAGTTCTACCTAAGTTTAAAAGATGTCTCTGTAACATTCTGTTTTCCTGCCCTTAAGTGCCTCTCAGAAATACACGTGTGTACATCTGTGCACGTGTAGAGTGTGGAGTAAGTATCTGGGTGGAATTTCTCATATGAAGTTTTAATAGGAACTTCTGTGTGCACAGTACAATATATATACTGTGAATTAAGGAGATAACATACAGGTATAGATATCTCCACATCAGACAATTTTGTAAGAACTAATTGGTTAGTTTAAAATGCTAAAATGATTCCCTGAGGATTTATGAGCTAAGAATGCTCAGGGGTTTAGTGTCCTGACATCTCTTTAATTAGCGGTCTCCAAGATCTCACACTAAGAAGATGCTAAGCCAGTGCCTTCTGTCATATCTCAGGAGTATCAGAAGGCTTGGAAGCCACAGAGGAAGATGAATGTATTATGTCTGTGAGCTATACAATATGTACAAAGTACATTTTTCTTACTCATAACAGGTTAGGACTTCTTGCAACCATTCCTGCTTTGATGGTGATGCAGTTCTAAAAGAAATCCTAAGAAAAATCCAGCAAAAATGGGTGAGGTAAATAAAGATGCCGTTGAAAAATACTTGGAGAACAATCCCCAGTTTGCCAAGGAGTATTTCGACCGGAAAATGAGACCAGAAGTGGTGGGAAGTATCTTTAACGTGAACCCTGGAGATGTGAAGGAAGGAGTCAGCTTCAAAGACATGTCCCGTCTGGAGGAGTGTAACATAATTTTTGAGTTGATAACAGAAATTCAGGATGAGGCATGTGTTATGGAAAAGATAGTGCACAAGACCCTGCAGAGACTGGCACAGCTGCTGGCAGCTGATCGGTGTAGTCTGTTTGTTTGTCGTTCCCGGAATGGTATTCCAGAGGTAGCCTCCAAGATTCTTGATATCACTCCAACTTCCAACTATGAGCAGAATTTGGTGAAACCAGAAAATGAGATTGTTTTTCCTCTGGACATCGGGATAGTGGGATGGGTTGCTCATACGAAGAAGTTTTTTAATATACCTGATGTGACAAAGGTAAGTGACTTCTCTTGAGGAATGCTGTTCTGTGCATTTGCTTACTCAGCTTCCTGCCCAGGGCTTGAGGTAAAAAGTTGTTCTTCAGAAAAATCTCAAAGACAGAAATCCAGACCAGTAACATGAGAAAGGCATCAGCAGAGATGGCTTAAAATCCAATAGAACCACATCATGTAGCCTAGTTAGATGTTTTCATTGCCCTTGTAGTTGTAGTTGTAATGTCAATGACTATAATAAAGGAGGAAAATATTAGATTAAGAGAGACCATTAACTACCTGAGTATCTGCTGAACAAGGTAGGCTTGTATTCTGTTTTTCAGTATGGGCTTGCAAGGGTTCTCTGTTATTATTTCATGCTGCCATGCATGCATCTCTGAATCCTTTAATTTGCAGCTTTTGTAATGAAGTTATATCCTTATTAGCAAGTGAATGAGGACCGAGGAAGATGTCAACATACATATTCAGCTTCATGTCAGTGTTTGATTTAAAATGGGTTTGATGTATGAGTATGACTGGATCCAGGGTTTTTGTTTAAAACCATCTATAGAAGAAAATCATTGAGTCAGAGCTGTTCTGACATTTTTTAGCTTCCTGTTGAATCTGTGCTGAATTATCTTCTTTAAGATGTTGATAAGAATTTATTTATTTAGTTAAATATTTATTATTACTATTCATTACAAATGTTAATTAAAATGATGAGTGACCTAACAAAAGTGAAAGGTCTTATATGAGGTCTGCTTTAGAAATTGCTCTGAAATACATGGGGAAATGTAAACATGCTTTGAATTTTAAGATTTCTTTAAAAATAACTAACCTTGCATCATCAAATGCTGGCATCTTCATTTCTTTTTAGTCCTATGTCGAAAATCTGAACATAATCAAATGGTGCTAAGATAATTATCAAGATGACAGTCTGGGTTCTCAATATTACCTATACAGTCAATTTAAAATTCCAGAATATTTTAGAGATAGAAACCACTACAGTGTCCTAAACTCCATGTAAATAACCAAAATATTTACAGATTACAATTAACTATGTTTTGCAAGAGGTAAACAAAAACCAATAAATTTTATCATGCTAAAAGTTATAAAGGACTACATTTAAAGCTCAGAAACAAATGTTTATATATATGAAAGTAATATTCCAATACACAGTAAAATTCCCCAGATGTAAGTAGGAATCACAGTGGCAAACAGAAGACTGACTGATTTGAGAAAACAATGAGTTCATTTTCAACTGACCACTGATATCCTTTCTTCAATGGCTACTGTTCTGACAAGAAGTGTCTGATTTACTGCCTCTTACCACCACGTGGGAAGATTGGAGGATAATCTGTCCAAGTTCATAAAACTGATTACATGAGAAAAGATCATGAGGATCAAGAAAGATGTGTCTCCTATCAGACACTGCTCTGCTTCTTAATATCATTATGTGAGAGGTGCCTGGAGCAGGGCTAAATAAATATTTCTGTGTTTGCAGCAGGATTTGTTCAAAATTTTGTGGTAAATGTTATTTATATACGCTTGAGGAAGGGAACTTTTCTGTCCATCTGATCCTGCTAGGATTAATTAATTAATTTATGTCAGCTGAGTATCTGTTCCTATTCAATCATTCGAAGGTAATCTTTACTTAGGCACCCCTTTACTCTCTTAGGATTACAGAGGTCTGTGCCATTAGGCACGCATTTAAAAATGCAATTCAACTATGCCTCCATTAATCTAAATTTGGTAACTAAATATCATCAGAATATTGGCAGTTTATTAGATGATTGCACAACTCTCAGAGACTTCTCTGGGGCCAAGGTTTGGTATTTATAAACAACCCAAAAGATCTCAAAAATGTCAGCATTTTCTTTCTTTGTGCACTAAAAGCCAATGTCCAGGTTCACACTCCTCACACAAGCAGGGCTCCCAATTATGTCACCAGAATCTTTATCTCCATAGCAAACCCAGAACTGCAGCTTGAGTCAGTCATGTTTAAAACACATAATTACTCCATGGCAGCAGAAATACACAGCCACTGAAGTCTTTATCACATTTTAGAAAGGATAATTATTTCTCACTTCACTACATACACACTTCAGTCAAACGAGATTGTCTGCTACCCAAATTCTGAACAAAAAATGACAGAAAGAGTTAAGCCAGAGAAGAATTTTGCCCCTACTGCCTTGTCAGAATACAAAATGCACAATGATTACTTCTAGTTGGCTATAGTACTTTAAAAATGTTATGTCTAGCCGCTTTTTACTGTTGACACAGTCCATATGCAAACAGCATAGTGTTTTTTAAGTCTTAAGTACATGACAACATTGACAAACTCATCGTGTGACATTTTCATGTTTCAATCATTACCCCTTTATAACAAAAGTAAATGCAATAAAAGATCACAACAGCCATAAATCATTGAAAAAAAGACTCCACTTTTAGTGCCTGGTAACCAGTTCTTTAGGGATTATCTCCTTCTTCTAACTGGAAAGGTACCAATAAACGTGAGGAAGCTCCTCATCCTGACTAATGCTCTAGAAAAGAAAAGCAGAGGAAAAGATACAGACCTTCAATAATTAACTTAGTAGTCAGTCTCCTCCCCACAAGATTATGGACCTGTTGACTGTGAGAGCTAATAGTGTTTAATCCAGGATTTAATTGTTGTGAGAAACAGGAGGCCAGGCAGGACCATTACCCTAATAATTTGTCTCACATTATTCACAGGGTCTAGCAGAGTATGTCCCCCAAATATTACAAAGTAAATAATAGGCTACAAAAATTGGGTATTTCTATTAATATTCTTTTAAGAGTAACTGATAACACAGACAATACTTTAAAGGAGAGTACAATTACCTTACATTTTTCTCCAAGACATTATTTCCAAATAAAACTAAGAACTAAAAATTAGTTCTACAAGGAATATGTATTTTTGGGGGAATCAAAATATCACATTCTCGGCTTGTAAGAACCAATAATAAAGACTTTATATATTTGCTTTAATCCATAACCTATTTAAATTATTGCACTGTTCCTTTCAATTCAAAGATGTTTGAAGACGAAGATTTAACTAAGGACTGGAAACTCAGGAAATAATATCTTTGTTTTAGTTGAGCATAAAATTATAAAAATGGTGAAAAAATGCTTCAAAAGAAGTGCAGCCTTTTGATTAGATCTCGAAAGGGGCCGAAATATTTTGATGCTGAAATAACCAGTCCTCATTTTTAGAGGTTTTGCACTGGAGTTCACAACCCTCAGTGAAGTGAAGAAACAAGAGACCATGGGAGATTCCAACTCAGATTAAGCATCCAGAAGAATGATCCTTGTGGCACCTAAGTTAGCCACTGGAAACCTATGATACAAATCAACTTAAACACATCTTCAACTTGCAAGCATTGGTATCATCCCTTTGTAAGCTGATCCAGCTTCAGAGCAGCAGCTCCACACTTTAACCCAAGAGTGGGAGAGACTTTAATTCCAGGCCTGTCTAAACTGACAAACGTTTCAGATTAATGTGGATGTTCTGGTCCCCAGACTCCAGGCTGTCTGAGGTAGCTTTTTGCATGGGAAAAATATGTACTGTAAATGTTAATGTCTGCTCCTCCATTTTATCTCATCTTGATAATAAACACCACATTGTCAGAAATTAATACTCAACAAATATTAACTGGAAAAATGGAAACACGTTCCAATCTTCTATTATGGGCAGATTTAGTCAATTTACCAGAAAATATTTTAACACAGGAACAAATTTCTGTTAATTGTGCCTACCAGAAGAAAACCTCAACCAATTCTTTCCTTTATTTACTATTCCAAGAGGAAAGTTTCCAAAACTGAAGAGAAAATGTACATTAAAAATTAAAATTAAAAGCTCCCTTTTATCTAATTTTCTTGTTTCACATGAAAAAAAAATATAACACAAGTTCATTTTCAAGAAATTGCAAAATAGTCAACACATGGCAAATAACAAGCAGGCATTTCATTGACATAATTGAAAAGTTCAACACCCAAGTGCTATTAAATATATATTAATTTCTCCTTGAGTCTATTTCAGAACTCTAGTCATATTTACAACAACAAAGTCAATTTGTTCAGTAATGCTAGTAAGTTACATCTTAAAATGAAATTTACATCTCCAAAAATATGTCATTTTTGCAGTGCGGCCTAAGAAAGGGCCAGGTAAATGCTAGTACATGCTTTTTCTTTTCTATTCATACACAATTATGTCATTATGAAACAAAAACATTTGTGAGTTGAAATTAGGCTAAGTAGAAGTAAGAGATGAAGCATTATAGCACGTTGATACCATCTATCAAGAGGTTACAATTTTGACAAATTTGAGCCAGTGCAAGACAATCAGTGGAAGAACAAAATATCAGGAAGAAAATATTGTACAATTACCAGAAATAAAACCAGAAACATGTGGAGATAGCACAAAGAAATACGTGCAGTCTGAGCTCATCTATCCAACACAGAACCTTCCACCCAACAGGAGCAAAACAGTCCTAACTGCAATGGCTCACAGTCACCCCTTCTTCCTCTGTGCTTTACCAGGGGGAAGGAAAGCAGGCATCTGCTGTCTTGGCCCTATCACATCAGCTGCAGGATGAAGTCTTACCCCTTGTTGTGTTGGGTGATTCACCCGCAGGCAGCATTGCAGGGATGAGAGGCTGGGAAGCTGCCTGGCAGAAAAGGGCCTGGGGGTGCTGATCAACAGCAGCTGAACATGAGCCAGCAGTGCCCAGGTGGGCAAGGAGGCCAAGGGCATCCTGGCTTGGATCAGAAACAGTGTGGCCAGCAGGACCAGGGGAGAGATTGCTGCCCTGCACCATGCACTGACGAGGCTACACATTGAATCCTGGGTCCAGCTGTGGAACCCTCACTAAAAGAAACATATTGAGGTGCTGGAGCATCTCCAGAGCAGGGTGACAAAGCTGAAGGAGGATGTGGAACACAAGTCTTATGAGGAGTGGCTGAAATAGCTGGGGGTGTTGAGCCAAAGAAAAGCAGGCTCAGAGGAGCCTTATCAGTGTCTACAAATCCCTCAAAGATGGGGGTCAGCCACTTCTCCCAACTAACAAATAATAGGATAACAGAGAGTGGCCTCAAGTTGTGCCTAGAGAGGTTCAGATTGGATATTAGGAAACATTCCTCCATCCATAGGGCTGTGGCAGCTGCTTGTGCTAGCTAGGTGCTTGTGCTGGCTTCCTGCAAACCCAGGATATGTTGCACATCTTAGGGCCTATTTAAAGAATTGGTCATTGTATCGTAAATGGCTTGGTAGCTCAGCATTAAATGGAGCTAGTAGGAAATGTCTGCAAAGGTACTACAGTTAGGGAGTTAGCAGCAGAATTCTTTTCCATAATTTCTCTTTCAAAGCCTATTTTGAGATTTAACTGAGAGCTGAAAGTTCAAAACATTGCTCTAAAAGATGGTTTGATTCATAAGATCAGGTTCAAGTAGACTAATTTCACATTCATGAAGTCATGGAAGCACCAAGGTGCTCTTCTGGCTCTGGTATTGCAGATCACATTTCTTGCTGATTTGTCTATGAACATGATTTCTTAGATATTGTGAAAAATTATTTGCTTGGGAAAAAAGAATGAGCTTATGTTCCCAAGAGAAAATATTTTTTAAACTGTCAGAAATAAGAGCTTCAAAACTCCTAGAAATTATGTGTAAAATATTCAATAATGAAAAACCTAAATCTAAGCACAATGTTTTGTGTGTATATGCAAATCATGTGAGACAGGGGTCTTTTTGTATGCTGTGAGAATGCTGCCAATGCATTAAAAGGTATTTTTATCTTTCTACTTCACACTATCCAGGCATAGGATGGCTTGTGATTACTGAACTTTCTGTTTATTAACAGAGAGTTGTATTAAAATGTTTCTATCCTTTGCAAAAATTGCATGACCAAAGTGCTTCTTCTGAACGCTTCTGATCACTACTGCTTGTACCTTCATTCTGGAGTTTTTAAACAAAGAAAGCCAAAGCAGTTAAATCCTGCTGATTCAGCTCATTTGGTGTCTACAGATCCTTTTTAAGTGCTCAGAAATCCAGGAGTGTCTGAAATGTTTGTTTATTCCGTCACAGCAGAATACAGTACCCTAAACCCAGGAACCTGGGCGTCTCCAGGAATGCTAGATGTTCTTAGTGACAGAGGGACTACAAAACAGGGTCAAGTTACCTGTCTAACTTACTGGGTTTTCAATGGCTAAAACAGTCAGAAGTGCAAAACCTGAAGCTCAAAACCACACCCAAGTCCAGAATGGTTCTGTCAGTAGATAATACATCCCACAGAAAAACGAATATTTTCATGTAATAACATATTTGTTTAGCAGGCTGCAGGACAACTATTTTATTCTTACACAGAAGAGACAGATTGCCTGTCATTTTCTCTGGATGTCTGTTAAATGAGATACTCCTCTACCTTTCTCTGAGAAAAACAGAAAATAACAACTCAGAGAGTTTGTTGGAAACAGAGAAAGTGTCCCCTTTTCACCTGGACAATACATTCAAAAGTGACTACACTTTCCAGAGATCTAAATAGAGCCTGATACAATGAATGAGATTTATGGGGATGACACAGGCTGTCCTTAAGGGAATCATTTCTCTATAAGAGAGCCCAGGGCATAAATACAATATTTAAGATTTACTTCCAGACATTTAATTTGTTTCACTGAAATGCAGCCCTAGAAGGAAATATAAAATGCAAATATAAAAGACTGCCTAAAGACTACGAAAAACAAGGAAAAAGTCCAAACCCTAATATTTTGATGACATAATAAAATTCTGTCTTTCTTGTTAGAGTTGTATATGCTATAAATTCAGCATATACTAGAAACAGTATGCTGTACTAGTCTAGTATGCTAGAGGGAAGAGGAGCAAAAGGAAATGAAGAGGAAAAGTCTAACCTCCAACTCATGAGTCACCTCATTCAGATGTATTTTCGTAATAACATAACAAAATATAACAACCCTTGACAAATAGATTTCCCTGAAAATGTTTAAATCCCTTTTTATTAAATTAAAGAGAACACTAAAGCCTTTGAAGAAAAGACCAAGAATTTCTTGGATATGAGAAAATAAAACAGCTCACCATGAAGCATGAACTAGCTTCTCAGTATTTTTACATAAAATTTTTTTAAAAATAGCTCTTGTTAAACCCTCCTCAGCATTTGGTTTTAAGGATGAAAGTGTAAATATGGAGTAGTGAGTTGTGGCCCATTCATTAGTCACATGGCCTTATTCCCACAGGATCGTACACACTCAACAAAAGCAGCTCTGGTCCTATATCCTGTATCCTCTACCTATATCCTTTCCTTTCACCAAAAGAGCCTGTAAAGCTGGGAGTAACAGGGATGGGAGTGTGTCAAACAGGAAGGAGTAAGAAACAAGTCAGCCAGACAAATACTTGCTGGGGATGCTTCTCTGCCATTAATACTTTTATACATGACAGGAGGTACTTTTAAATATTGTATGAGGGAAATGCATAATGAATTTAATTTACTGAAATAATTAATTAATAACAAATATTAACATATCTATGAAGTAATTTTCTGAAATGCAAGCCATATATATTAGGTTTACAGGTAGTCACAAGTCATATTATTAATTCACTTATTCTAAATTTCCCATATTTCTAATTCCTCAGCATTATAATAAAGATATGCACAGATCTTGGTTTCAGAAGCTGTCTTCATAACCAATGCCTCAGTTAAGCCTGTACATATAATTCTAAAAGATTGAGTTAAGTAATGATAGTGGGGTTTTTTTTCAAGTATAAACCTACTGCACTGTGAAACAGTGCTCACAGCATTGCAAACATCAGTTATCAAATGAAATTCTCATTTGCCCATGGCGTGGTAATTGTCGTTCATTTAAGTTGTGATTTTTTCCCTTTTCTTTCAGAACAACCATTTTTCTGACTTCATGGACAAAAAAACTGGCTATAAAACAGTCAATATGTTGGCAACTGCAATTACACAGGGTAAAGAGGTGCTTGCTGTTGTGATGGCACTCAACAAATTAAATGCCCCTGAGTTCTCAAAAGAGGATGAAGAGGTAAAATGTCACACAATAATACAGCTTTCAGTTCAACAAGTAATTTGAGTGACTCTATATCTTAATTTAATACTTTTGTCTTATTTTTGATCTTTTTCATTTATAGGTATTTAAAAAATACCTCAACTTTATATCTTTGGTGGTAAGAAATCAGCATACATCATATCTCCACAATATTGAATCACGAAGAAGCCAGGTACAGAAGCATTTTTAAAACAAAAATTCTTCATTTTTCTCTGAAACAATTCTTATTCCCATTATTTTATATTCTTGCAATCTTACTGAATTAAGGATACAATCTATTTATTCCTTTTTAATTTGTTGACAGTGATGCACCTTATAATTTAATTCTGGAATGCTTAGGATTCATATGTTTGTTTTCTTACTCTTCTGAACATTTTTCTCTTTTGTTGCAAACAGATGCTTTTGTGGTCTGCCAACAAAGTATTTGAAGAGCTAACAGATATAGAACGACAGTTTCATAAAGCACTGTATACTATTCGAATGTATTTGAATTGTGAAAGATACTCTGTTGGTCTGCTGGACATGACTAAAGAGAAGGTAACAACTATTTTTCCTACTTGCTAGAAACTTCTAAGGTGAAGTCTAATCCAAATTGTAGTACACAGATGTAATATTATCTATGAACACAGAACTGATTTGTTTTTCTCTTTTTCCCATTGTATCATTTTCTCAGGAGTTCTATGACGAGTGGCCAATCCGGCTGGGGGAGGCAGAGCCTTACAAAGGCCCCAAGACACCTGATGGACGAGTGAGGATATTAATTTTTCTTTTTATGAATCTTAAGTTTGACATTGAAGTTGTATAAGTCACCTAGATGGTTTTATATTTTTATTTAGGAAGTCAACTTTTATAAGATTATTGACTATTTGTTACATGGACAAGAAGAAATCAAAGTCATTCCGTAAGTATTCACTGGCAGCTTGTGAATGTGTGGTAATTAGTTATTGCTGGGATAGAATAGCATGTCTACCTTGTAGAAATAAATTAATTTCATTGTCTCTCAAAAGGTCACCTCCAGCAGATCACTGGTGTCTTGTCAGTGGATTGCCAACATATGTTGCTGAAAATGGTCTTGTAAGTTCATAGCAAAACTCAAAACTAGCATTTTAAATCATGCAGTTGTTCCAATTGAACACAAAAACCCCAAACCTCCCCATGGCCGAAATCCTCTACAAAAATGATGTTTCCAGTGCCTTTGGTTCCCAGTGAAATCATTTGAGTCAGTATTTTGGGTGGAGACAAGGCCTCAGCACAAATGGTGAAAACAGCAGGATAATTTCCCTCAGATTGTGGTGATATCAGAGGAATAATGTGTGTGTCTGATGTCACTTTCCAGGTGTGCTAAATGTCACCAAAAATGCCAAAGTAAGAAAATCATCACATGCAAGGCTTAAAATTTTTCTTAATTTCCTCTTATCTACTTGCATAGACATAAGTAATTCAAAGTCAGGATGCATGACAGCTGTGAGTAATCCTGAGGCATTTTTAATAGAGCCCTTAGTACTCAATTATTTATTTCTAGAAACCCCCATGGCATTTTAAACTGGAAGTGATTTTCTTAACCATTATGCTTTTGCACTGTGAGAAACTGAAGGACTTTGCTGCAAACATTCCAATATGATGTCTGTTAGAATAACCACATCTAATTTAAGAGGAACAGTTTTGCTTTCTGTAGCTAGCTAGCTCACTATTGTTAGCTTAGAAAATAAATATTCCTTTAAAAAATATTAGACCAACTTTTGACGCACATTATATTCCATTTAAACAATGTGTCATTTTCTTTACACTGCAGATTTGTAACATGATGAATGCACCAGCAGATGAATACTTTAATTTTCAGGTAAATTCAATAATGTTAATAATTATAAATATTGTAGAAAAATATTCTAGTGCTTGCCACTAATTGGTTATTCAGTTGATCGCATAAATAATTTCTCTTTTGATTGTGATGCACAGACAAAATATTTTCATTACATTGCTTATGTCCACAGCTCTATTATTGCTTTCAAAGAAATACACATTTCCTGGTTTTTGGTTTTCCTACAGAAAGGACCAGTGGATGAATCTGGATGGGTTATCAAAAACGTCTTATCACTGCCTATTGTCAACAAAAAAGAAGAAATTGTGGGAGTTGCAACGTTTTACAATAGGAAAGATGGAAAACCTTTTGACGAGTATGATGAACAGATCATTGAAGTAAGCTTAATAGGATTAAAGGGTTGGAGGAGCTATGTGATGTTAAAAAAAAAATTGCAGGAAAAAGTCACTTTTATGTGTCAAAAATTTTTCAAAACGGCCATATTAGCATCTAGTCAAGTGTCTATCTTCTTCACAATGCAGTTTCTTAAGAATCTGAGACTTTATCTCCCTTTATAAAACTGAACATTTTTGATTGATCATTTACATTGCAGTGATCAACAAAAGTTGCTTATAATTTTGCTTTTAATCCTTTGACTTTTTAATGATGGTCAGCATCATTAAGTAGCAGTGGGTAAGCAGGTATGGTGTGCTGCTTGCCAATGGATGCCAAGCCTGTGATGGTGGGGGTTCACAGAGCATTCATAATCGCATGCACTCAGGCGAGATAAGATGCTACACAGTGTACCCAAGTCCACCTACCTGACTTAAGCTTCATAAGCCTCAAAGTCCTGTATGTAAAGTGGGAATATTAATTACTTAGTTACTAAGCTGAGCCAAACGTCATTAGAAGCTGTGAGTGCTAACAGAACTGGCTGAAGGAAGATAAAGGCCTCTAACAAGCAGAGTAGCACCTTGCTTTTCAAAGGGCACTAACAGAAATGGGACTTTAAGAAAACTAAGTTCAAATTGTCAGGTTCATTCTGTTGTCATGACATCATCTCTGCTTTACTTGACTTTGTTGCAGACTCTCACACAGTTCCTGGGGTGGTCTGTTTTAAATACTGACACTTATGACAAAATGAACAAACTTGAAAACAGGAAAGACATTGCTCAGGAAATGCTTATGTACCAGACAAAGGCTACTCCTGCTGAAGTTGAATCTATCCTGGTAAGTTTCTGTCCACAGCCACAAAATTAAAATGGGAAACTTAGTACACAAAACCTGAATTTTCTTACTCTTTTTCGCTTTTAGAAATACAAGGAGAAATTAAATGCAAAAAGTTTAGATGAATGTGAGCAAAAGGATCTCATCAGGATTTTGGTAAGTCATTAAACTGAAAAGTCTGGTGGTATATTTATTTCAGACAGCAATGTGTCCTCATCATATAAAAGGTTGTGTATGGTGAAATCCCAATTAATACAATCAATGTTAGCAGTTGCACCGGCTAGACAGAGTTGATTTCATAACACATCCTCAACCTCTTCTCTCCTTCTTTGTGCACACCCCACTGCTACCTACAGGGAAGCATTCTGTCCCAATTGTACATCAAGACACCTGGACAGTCAGAGTTACATAGACATTTTTATATTAATTAACATTTGAAGTGTTAAATTTCTTAAAATATTCATAAGGGAAATGCTATATCTATAACTGAATTTAATTTCTTTAATTCTGAAAATAAAAGAAGGGATATTGTGGTGAAGGCACTGTCATTCTCGGTAAGAGAACATAGGTAGGAGTGTCCAGTGGAACAAACTTACTTTTAGATTATTTTTCCTGCATTTCCTTTGGCAGAGAAGTCTAAAGACAGTGGCCCATGACTCCACAGTGACAAACCAGATTTGACCTAATGAGTTCTCTGCTCTACTACTCTGCTACTACTCAAACAAAAATGAGTTTGTAGTGCAGTCCTCTGGCTGCCTTAGCATTTCAATCTAGAAAGGCAGTGTCTTTGGAAGAAAGCTCCTATTTTTCCCCATTTAGTGCACTTCAGTCCTGGAGCACATGAATTGACCTACTTTATCTGAAAAAACCTCACATTCAGAGTAAAGACGTACTCTGAATGAAAACACTGAATGGACTTCCACTGTTAATGGATCAAAACAGAGCTAGGTTGAAGAAAAAAGGTCAAAATATACACAAATCTATTGAATTGCAGTACCAACTATTTAATATGTTTCCTCCTATTGCACCACATTTGCTAATGTACACATAAGCATAGGGAAAAGATCTCATGAAACTCTTTTTAGTTATATTTAGGTGCATGCTGGAATGCATTGGTGCTAATGTTTTACTGGCTTCCACACAACAGATGCTCACATAGCTTGCAAGTAGTGAAATAAAAAAACATCAACAGTGTGTAGCTTCACATGCCTTTTAAAGGAAATTTAATTTAGCAACATGAAAACTTTAAAAAAAATAATAGACATTATAAAATTTCTCCACAGGTAGAACAAAATCTGATTTTTCTGATACAGGCTCCAAATTTAAAAACATAATACTGGTATGAATTTTTAAATCTACAAAAATCAATTTGTTCTTTCAACATTGTGGAGTCACAAATTCAAAGGTCTAATATCTTCTGCACTCCCAAATTCCAATGCAAGTGCTTTATCCTATTACAAGACCTGGAATCCCAGATAACTAATAGGATAAAGCAGGTGTTTCTAGATCTGATGATTCACCAAGTAATGGGTCTTAAAACAGCACTGGTCTGGGTTTCTTTGTCCTTGATCTCAGACCTGCATAGATATAAAGGAAAAACCCAGGGAGAAGGAAAGGGAGGATCAGCCTTATTTGTTTCAATATATGCCTACATTCACTTGTCCTTTTCTTTCTCCATAAAGTGAAGATCATTTATAGACGACCACTACTGAGGAGGAAGGCAGTCATTGTGATAATAAAAGCTATTTTTTGTGTTGCATCAGACTTCCTTGAAGAATTCCTGTTTGGATTGGAACACATTCTTTAAAATATGATGCTGCTTTCCCTAGGCTTTGAGAAAGATGAAGAGGGTTAGAGAACAGTTCACTAATAGCATTATTACCAGTTAGGCTGTTCAATACGGCTCTATATTGTACATACAAAACTGGCAATTTAATTTGGCTGAGAAGAAGCCTTGAGATCAGGTTAAAAGTGGGAGAATCATGGGATTTTATACTAGGGAAGAGAATTTCCAAGGACCAAGATTTCTAAACTAAGGAAATGTTGAGATGGTCACAACACATTGTGCTGGAATTCAGAGTAGGAATTGCTCAAGGCTTTTATTTATTACTTCTGAGAAGAAAGCCAGCAGTATTATGATTGTATTTCATAATTTAATACACATTAGTTCATACTGACACCTGAGACCTTTGAAGACATAGTAAGCATACTGTCTTTGAGAAATATTTCTGAAGAAAATTTAAAAAGCTTTTCCAACTTTGTTCTTGACAGAAAACCCCTTGTTTTTGATTTTTCCTAACAGAAAGAAGAATTACCTGATCCAAAAGATTTAGAACTGTATGAATTCCGCTTCAGTGACTTCCCTGTTACAGAACATGGCCTGATAACTTGTGGAATACGACTGTTCTTTGAGATAAATGTTGTTGAAAAATTCAAAGTCCCAGCTGAGGTCTGGTTAATTTTTCTTGTTTATACTTATTTTTAAATAGAAGAAAAATAGCTGGTTTTACATACTTTAATCTAGAAGCAGGCAATACTAAAATATTAGTGGTATGCTTAACAATCTACCATTCTCAATGAAACGCTTACATATTTGTCATAAAAACATAAAATTAACCCTGAATTGTGTAAGCTAAGTAAGGAATTAAATCCACATGTCTCTATGTAAGAAAAATTTGCTGTTTCCATGTTTAATTGAATGAAAAACATTTGTTTTCAAAGAACTTGAAATTAAATAATTTCATAGTATATTCTAGTTATTTAATGAGAACTCCTTTGTTTCAATTAACAGCTGTCTGACTCACTTTTGTTCCCAACAGGTCCTTACAAGATGGATGTACACAGTCAGGAAGGGTTATCGGGATATCACTTACCATAACTGGAGACATGGATTCAATGTGGGACAAACCATGTTTACTCTGCTCATGGTAATGTTGCTATTCATTAATTAGTATTCTTTCAATTCCAGATGATAAATTCAGGAAAACACGCACTCAGAGTTATGTTTTCTTTTACAGACAGGCAAAATAAAGAAATACTATACTGATTTAGAAGCCTTTGCCATGGTTGCTGCTGCTTTCTGCCATGACATTGATCACAGAGGGACCAATAACTTGTATCAAATGAAGTAAGTATAAGTGATCAAATATATGGTAATGTACTAGTTTTAGTGGAAAACAAACAATAAAAAAGTGAAAACTTGCAAAAAAATATAAGGTATATATTCCATACTCATCTGGCATGAACAAATAATTATGCTACAGAAGATTTCTGTAGTATCTGTAATATTCTGTAGAATAGAGGAGAATTCTGTAGTGCCCCAGAGCACTTCAGGCAGCTGAAACACAAAGACAAAAGGCAGAGGCAGAATCTTAGAAGGATCTCTGAAGCTGCAATCCATTTTTAAGACTCTAGCTTTTTAAAACTCTAACAATGTTTGGATCGTAGCAGACAGAGCCTCATGTGCATGAGGACACAAAGAAATTAGTAAAGTAAGTTAGAATCCATAATTGGATTACTTTTCAAGACAGGGCATAAGCACTTTTCTGGAGAGGGATTCAAGATGTGACATAGACAAGGGCCAGTTTAGAGGGAGAAAGTATTTTTTTCTCTGTTTTCCACTGTCTAATTTGACTAGTCCAGTTGTTCCTCCCCACACTCAGTTTCCTGATACAGGTCCTTTCCTGAGGTGTAATCACCTCACATTATACAAAAGTCTGAGTCAACAAGCTTGAGTTCTATTGCTGAGTCCACAGGCCAGATGTTACACATAATGAGGTTAAAGCTTTGCAATTCATGCTGTAATATGTTCTGAGAAAATATTCTAAAGGATTTGTGATTTTTACCTTGTTTATTATGAAACAATATTAATTCATTTATATTTTCCTTTGTATTAAAACATTATGTATCATGGTGAGAGACACTCTTCTCCTGAGGAGTGAACATCCTACCGTGTAGTCTTTTATGTGATCTGTGAGAGTTTGTTTCTATATGCTAGAGAACACATTTCTCAGAATGTCATGTGTACTAGAAGATTATAATTTTCTGGTTAGTTTCCACCAACTATATATCCAGAATGATTGATCCTACCCCTCTGACCCTGAATCCACTCCTCACATTTCAGCCTTTTCAGCCTGTGTGCTAGAGCAGTGACGCAAAGGGATTTTCTGATTATTCCCAGGGATTCTCCAGGTGACGTAGGAAAGAGAATGACAGATGCTGGTTCTTATTCAACACACAGCTTCTCATCCAAACAAGTTGAAGGGGGGGTTGTAGCGGGTGGGGTTTAAATCTTCCACTGTGGTCTTCCCTAGATGAAAGCCCTCTACATGAGGTCATACACAGTAAAGCTATTTATAGAACTCATCAGGCTTTATCACGGCAGTCCTAATCACATCAGAAAATACAGGTGCCATGTAGCAATCCACCTCGGGAAACAGAGCTATAAACCAAAAAGGGAAAAAGGTGGAAAGGAGGAAAATACCCTTTCAGACAGGTAGAACTACCTGGAGCCCATGTAGGTAGGATGCTTTTCCCTTCATCTCACAATCATCATCTGATGTGGAATTTCCTCTTCTTGAAGCTTAGTCCAATGTCAGGGGAATGCTTTAAGACCTGTGGTAAAACTGAACAAACCTGAGCTATCAGGACTTTTGCTGTCCATAAAATGGCAATTTTGGGGGAGTGAAGTAGCCCAAGATCATTAGAGGAATTTAACTCCATTGTACTGTTACTTTAGATTTAAGTTACAGTTAACTAGAATCCCAGGGCACATGGCCCAGTCATTACAGACATATAAGAGTTCAAAAGCCATGCCACAGAATAAACTCTAAAAGATGGATAAAGGCTACTTTAAAGGTACATAAAAGGAGTATAGATTAAACAAACAGCAAAACTGAACATGCAAGACAAAATAAAGGCATATTTTAAATAGCAAAGTTTTTGAGTTTTGAGGCATCTAACAATGACTTTGACTTTAGTGGGCACTGAACACCCAGTGCTCTCTAAGTTTCATCATGACTCAGTCACAAAAAAAAAGGGAAACAAGTTGGGTTTTTCTCTCTGCATCATACCAATAGCTAATGTATACAGATTACACTATCATACCAAAAATATGAAAACTGAATAAAAACTGTTGCCTTAAAATTATACATATATATATATATATATATATATATATATATATATACACACACATATAAAGGATTGATTATTTTTCCACAGGTCAGCTGCTCCCCTGGCAAAACTTCACGGCTCTTCCATTCTAGAAAGGCATCACCTAGAGTACAGTAAAACCCTGCTGCAAGATGAGGTGCGTCATGGACCTTCTGCTCACACCAATCAACACTGATGATCCAATCAAGTGACAATATTCCAAATTTTACTGGGTCTCATGCAATTCTCTCAGTCCACATAAGAAACACTAAAATTCAGAAGTTTAAGACGAATTATTATGCATTTTCCACTTTTAGAGAAACACCAGTGATTCTGTCTGGAACAGATTCACCTCAGATAGAAAGGCTTCTCCTCTGGGCCTTGCTCACCCTCCTCAGGTTTTTCGTGTTTGCAAAAACACAGTGATGTTGAAACCAAAGCAGAAAATGCAATATACATACATATATATATATATAGATACACAAAATTTTGTCATTAAAAGGCTGTGCTTGGTTTATGAGGTCTGAATTCAGCTGCAGGTTCTGGGAGCTGAGGAACAAAGGGAGATGCTCCTGGAGGGCCCCGTGCCCTCAGGCCAGGCCCGCCCCTCACCCTACTTTGTTTCCAGGGCCGGGAGTGGCAGGCTCTGCTGCCGCTCCAGTACCGATGTTCCTGCATGCCCTTCCCCTGCCCTTCCAGCTGCCCTTCCCAGCAGCGGGGCTGATGCTCCCGCCGCATTCCCGGGCTCAGCCGCCTCTCAGGTCCCTGCCCCTCCACTGCCCCTCAGGGCCCTGCTCCTCCACTGGCACCGGCCCCTCTGCCCTCAGCCACCTCAGGCTGTGCCACGGCTACAGCAAAGGACGCTACTTAAACTCTCTACCA
Organism: Sturnus vulgaris; assembly: GCF_052056855.1. NCBI lineage: Eukaryota > Metazoa > Chordata > Aves > Passeriformes > Sturnidae > Sturnus > Sturnus vulgaris. The sequence goes on along the minus strand of NC_142250.1, from coordinate 22,378,819 downwards.
TGTGTTCTGCAGGGTGATATAACAGCAGGGCATGCACATAGGCACTCCTTCCATCCCTTGTTTGCAGCAGCAGGGCAGGCACCCACTTCACCCTCATTTTCCATTTCTAATCCCTGTGATGATGCTGTTGCTTGACCTCATGAGGCCACAGAATAAATCCTTATGCTAAGGATTATTATGTTAATAAAAAACCCTGAAGATTTATGATATAAAAACAAACAAACACCTTTCCCTTTATTGATGGTGATGAACTTTTTCAAGTGTGAGATGCCAGGAACTGGCTCCTGCTCCTGGGCAGAGCAGCTGGCAGGACCTCGGGAGGCTCTCAGCAGCAGCATCACTGTGCCCTGGCCCACACGGGCATTGTATCTCTGTTAAGGAAGGAAATAAAATCAAGACACTTAGAAAAATGCTATGTGATGGTTGCATTCCCTTTGCCTGAGGAAAAGGACATTGCACGTGCCATGGTAGGTCCCATACACTGCTGCAGGCAATTGTGCCAGCCCAGTTTAACAGGAAGGGGAACTGGGAAGCTTTAAAAAGTCAGGAAAATTAGGTTAATCAAATGTGAATTTTTAATTTTTATCATTATTTTAAGGACTGTAACTGACCAATTTTTTTACCCTATTCTGTGAGACCATCTGTATAGTACAAACCAAAGGCAGTGTTATAAAAAGAATTGAAATCCTAAACTTTCCACCTTGCAGAGTTTAAACATCTTCCAGAACCTAAATAAGCGCCAGTATGAAACCGTTCTACACTTATTTGAAGTTGCAATAATAGCAACTGACTTGGCTTTGTATTTCAAGTAAGTACTAAATTCTGTATAACTTCCTACTGAAAAAAATACCAATACAATTGAATGTATAACTGTAGTTTTTAGTTGTTTATATGCAGCATACAAAGATGTTTATATGCAGAGAACAGAGCTCTATTTAACATTGCTGTTGAGTCTAATTCTTGCAAAACCAAGACATTCTTGGTTTGATGATAAGCTTTCAAATTGGAGAATGCATGAATGTATATAATACTTAGTAGGTAATACATTTAGTAGGTCATTCCAGTACACTTTTAGTTACAGCAAACACTATATTCCAGAAGTGTGGATTCAGTAGCCTAATCATAAGGTTGTGTGCTTGTGTGATATGTAACATACAACAGATAGAGTAAACAAGAGCATGCTGAAAACTAAAAAAAACTTGTCAGACATCCACTGATCCCAGTGCTAAATATGCCAAAGACTCCAAATATCAAACTATCAATTTTGGTTTGTTCCTAAGTTAGTGAATTTACGTGCTTTAATAACGGGTATATTCCTTAAAGATATGTGGAGACTTTTGTTTTATGACTGGGACAATTTAAAGTCAGAAGACAGGTAAAAATTCAGAAAACTGTTTAATAGCAGTTATTAAGATTTAGAGAAGAGTAATTTCATTATTTGATTCATTCTAAGCACAAACTAGAAGATTTATGAAGCAATAGCAAGACAGGCTTATGTTTTTGAAAGATATTTTCAGTAAGGTGTTACCAATTCTTAGGACTTTTGATGGGAGGGAGTGGTAGAGCATCTATTAGTATTTGCTTCACTTTTCCCAATTCAGTATGTTCAGTACAGGAAATAATGAACATGTAATGCTAAAAAATGATAATGTTGCTCCAAAGAGTTTAATATGAAGAGGTAGGAAATTGGTTATTTATTTTTTTGTCAGGAACTCTGACAAATTACTTCACATGTCACTGGTATATAGCAAAAAGATCAAAGTGTCTAGATAACCTAAAAAGTTTGCATTCGACAGCAGGAAAGTATTACTTGGATACTACTATGACTAGGATGGTACTTGGGAAAAGCACAAATATAATAAATATTATTTTATATTAAATTTTTAATGCAGGAACTCACATTCAGTAATATATGCCTTATTGGTTTGTTTTAACAGGAAAAGAACTATGTTTCAAAAGATTGTGGATGCAATTGAAAAAATGGAAACAGAAGAGCAGGCAATTAAGTATATATCTATTGACCCAACAAAAAAAGAAGTCATCATGTAGGTGGTTCACATTTTACTCTTTATTCAATCAATTATCTAGGACTAGATTTTAAAAGAATTTGGGCACCTAAAAATGCAATGATGAGCATAACCATGATTTTAATTTAGAAATGGATGCCTATAATCTTCTTTAAATGTGCAAAATATTAATTCATTTGTCATCTTAAATTCCTTAAAATCTAGACCTTTTATTTTTTTATAATCATCCTAGCACTGGATAGTTATGGTTGGTAGGGACAGATCATCCTGTCCAACCCTTCTCCCAAGGCAGGGTGACCTAGAGCAGGTCACACAGGACCTGGTCCAGGCAGGTTTTGAATGTCTGCAGACAGACTCCACAACATCCCTGGGCAGCCTGTTCCAATGCTCTTCTACCCTTAATGGATATTTTTCTTCCCCATGTGGAGGTGGAAATTCTTGTGGTTTAGTTTATTGCCACTGCACTGAAAAGAGTCTGGTACCATCCTCCTGACACCCAAAACTATACTCTTGTTTTGGTTTTTGTTTTCAAAGGGCTATGATGATGACTGGATGTGACCTGTCTGCGATAACCAAGCCCTGGGAAGTGCAGAGTAAGGTAGGTACTTTTGAAGTGGACAATACTGCATTTACTCTCTGTTTTATTGCCCATTTGGTGCATGATAAATTAAAAAAAAATAACCTATTATTACTTGATACATATTTAAGTACCTGTTGCTTCCAGAAAAGAACTTCTACCTTTCTCTCACTGTGAGTGTAGGTGATCAGTGATGTCTCAATCACTCTACAGTTGTCAACCCTTCTCTACTTGTCCTTCCACTAAAACTGGCACTGCTGATTCTGGCTACCCTTAAATATCACTCAATTATTTCTTTGCTAGACAACTTTTGTTACTTTCCAGCTATTTTTAAGGAACAGATTTAACAACAGTATGGTTTGAATTGTGTATATTCTGTAGATCTTGGTGCCATTGCAAAGCAGCTTAAACACACTAAAATTCTGTAGGTAAGTACTTCAAGTGCTCCAGTAATTATTGACCATCCTGCTGAAGCTCATCACTTAGCCTTACAGGAAAATGTTTTAACAAAGCATCATCAAAATACAACTGCAAATATTTGTACTTCTAAGTTATACACATTACAGGTATTACAAGACTCTTATATTGCTAAAATTGCCTTGTTTCTGTTGGCAAGAATCTGTTATTTACTCAGCATGCATCAAAATAGCACTAGTGATAATTTGCTGGGAAAAGCTTTAAGTACAGCAGACAGTGTCTGTAGGTTTTTTCACATTTTCTGGAAAGCCTTGTTTTATTTATTTAAATGTACTACTTTCTACTGACAATCCAACTGAATTGTACCTATTCAGGTTGCCCTCATGGTTGCAAATGAATTCTGGGAGCAAGGTGACCTGGAACGAACTGTGCTACAGCAACAACCTATTGTAAGTACTAAGTAATTTAACTGTGTTAAGCAATATTAACTGTTATTAAAACATTGAATAAATAATGAAACATGATGCTTATGAGATCACTATACCAAAAAGCTACATATTCTAAATTACTGCTCTTCTATTTTAGCCTATGATGGACAGAAACAAAGGAGATGAACTACCTAAGCTCCAAGTTGGTTTCATAGACTTTGTGTGTACATTCGTGTACAAGGTAAGAATAACTGGTTTTGTTTTCCTGTTACACAATTAGTGACAAGATGTTGTAGCAAAAAATTCCAGACAGCAGCAGTACTCTTGGGCACAGGGTGAACAACTATCACAACCACCATAATGTTTCAGTATTTTGTTACATCCAAGAATTGTTCCCATAGAGTTAATTCAGGAGATGTGAAGTAAATTCATAAAAGAGGAAGATCCCAGTGAAACTTCGGGGTGCTGAGGTTTTGTTATTGCTTTGAAAGACTGAGTTACAAAGTCCAGCTTGATTCTTCCCAGACCCATTTAATATAAGCAAGCAATGGGGATGATTACAGAAGGCCATTAATAGCACAGCCAAGGGAATGGGAATATGCAATATTTGGGGCATATAGATATGCTGTTTCTTCTGTAAGGCACTGAAATATCCACATTCTTAATCCTTGTCTAGTTCTTAATATTATCCAAAAACGTCAAGCAAAAATGTGATGTGATTTTTTAACATCTTCAGAAATATCCTCATCTGCTTGGAATATATTACAGGATAACAGACCTTTTTAATTGTATCCTGATACTGATATATCATATGATACCATATGATAAAATATCATGTATCATAGTTGTATTATATAAGTCAGACTATCATATGTGGGATTAGGGAAGATATTAAAATGTGCATCACATAAATTCCAGTATTTTCCTTACAGATTATGTGCACAATAGGGCATTATTACACCAACACTCCAATTACTCCAACAATATGCCTTGGAATTAGATGTAATAGAAAAATGAAATGTTTTCTCAGCAACATTTCCACAATTTCAGATTTAAAAATTCATCAGTGCTTACAGATTTCTAATTTACTTATTTCAATTGCTTGTACAGGAATTCTCAAGGTTTCACAAGGAAATTACACCTATGTTTGATGGTCTTCAAAACAACAGGGTTGAATGGAAAACACGAGCTGATGAATACGAGGAGAAGATGAAAGCTCTTGAGGAGCAAAAGAAAAAGGAAGAAGAAGCAGCTGCCCAAAAAGGTTAATTTCTTAGGTTTTCATTTACATATTTTTACAGCAGTCAACATATTCTCTCTCTCTTTCAAATTCACATATGCAGAGCAGTTATGCAATATTAAACTTTATACTAATGGTATGCAAGTTCTGAATTAGCCAAATGAACTTTATCTTTACTTGAAAGAGAAGTAACCTTTAAAGATTATACAAATCCAGTACATTGGCCTCGTTTTCTGACCTGCAGAATTATATAATATGACCACCAGAAAAGTGAAGAGAATGCAACATTTCTTCTATCAAAAGACTTAAAATTGAATGTAATTAAACACTTGCTTATCTGAAATAGAAGAGATGTATCAAAATTCTGTGTGGCATCAGCCCCAAATGTATTCAGGTGCTTTGTTTTCAGTTGAAAATGAAAAACATCAGGGAACAGAGAGTATGCATTCAGAACATAAAAGAACAGTGCCAATCTCCACTTCTCTTCCAAGTTTAAGATAAAGCTTTTGGCTCTAGTTCCCTACCACCAGTTTCTTGGCTAAAATACACTCTGTCATATAACAAATTCAACATTAATCTTCCAAAGACAGACCAAGTCCTAAAACTGGAAGCATGGTTCTGCATAGCATAACCTAGAAGAGAATCTGATTTTATAGAAACTTGAAACCTGTCACTCAAGTATAAGAGTGAAGTAATAAATACTTTTATTCTTTGTACTGCATGTGGGGCAGCAGGTCTACAGCTCTGCCAATTGATTGAGATGACTGAAAAGGTTCAAATATTAAAAAAACCCCATGTGTTATTAAAACGATATATGGTCAGCTAGTTTGAAGAAAAGTTAGTTTAGTCTGTGTTTACATCTTTAAAATATAAAACAGTACAAAATAATTTATTTGGTAATCAGTATCTGTGGGAAATAGGTGAGTATTCTTCACATTTCACACAAAAGAAGCTATTCAAAGTCACCCATCAAGTTACTGTCAGTGTGTGAACTAGTTATTAGCTCCTACAAAATTGATACTAGGTTACAATAAAAATGTTTTAAAAAAATCAAAAAGTTGTGGTAAAGTGGTTTGTAAGTTACATGATTTAATCAAAGCAGATTTTTGAAAGGGTTTAATAGAATGAGTCCAATATTTTGGCCTGCTCACACTGTGATACTACTTACACACATTTTCACAGAAATTCCACCCTCCTACTTGCTCCCAAATTTATTTTCAATGACACTTCATTTTTTTAAATCACATAATTTTATTTAAGATTCATTTATTGCTGAGAACTAGCTGATTGTCAGTATGAAAAAAGTACTTTTTCCTTATGCTGGAACATAACCATCTGAACTTTACAGAAATACCAGCAAAACAAAACAAAACAAGACCTGAGACCTCCTTACACAACTCTGCTTTCTCAGCAAATCTCCTTATACATTTGCTTTCTCAGCAAAGAATATTACCAAAAAAAGTTACCAAACTCAGATCCAGTGCTCCTAAGCATAAGCTTCTTAAATAGAAATGAAATAATCAGTTTAGGAAGAGTCAGGTATTTCTACTCTCACTTGGAAGTTAGGACCATCCTACATCATTGGTATTTTGGAATCATTTAAGTAATTGAATTAAGAAATATTTTCGTTATAAGAAAACAGGAAATCTTATGCAGGAAAGCATGGACAGACTGATTTGCAGAAGCTAAGGATCTGGTCTTTGCATATCATAACTGGCAATACAAAACAAAAGGGAATTATTCTGCATCCTTTAAAAACACACACTGGAATGAGACCGTGGACATTTGTGAAGAACAGATCTGACTGTCAAATCAAGGCCATGCAAATATATGGGTTTGTTAAGTCAGTTCATACAAACAAAGATTTGATACATGCTGAACCATGGTGGTTTCTCTAGATCACACTGACCTGGCTATTCTTAGCCATTCAGTAGATATAAAATAAACATGTTTGCTGAACCACTACTGTGGAAAGTTCAGAACTGAAATAAAGCAAAATACAGTATTAAACTGAGAAAAATCAAATACATATTTAGTAACATAGTGTTGATTGATTATATCCACAAATTACAGAGGGGAGGACACTGATTATGTGACATGTTTCAATGCAGGTGGAAAGGGTCGAAAATGACCTAGTAACATGGTGATCCACAGCTTTCAAATGTAAGTTTTAATTCTAATATTGGTATCTTACCTTAAGTGAATCTGGAAATGCAATTTATTACTTTGAAAGAATCTTAACTATGATCAATGAATATCTGTGGCATCATTTGAGAGAGAGTAACAGAATCAGTAGCTATAAATAAAAATATGAAAAGTGTCTCTCTCTCTTAATTAGTAATTACAAAGGGATTCATGCAGGGTTGGAAAAAGGTTTACGCAATTAGGTAAAATTAAAGTTTTTGTATCATCTGCTTCAAAAAGAGATTCACAGATTATATTGATTCAGGAATTTTTTTCTTTTGCATGGCTTACATACCTCAGTTTTGTATGTGTGGGACAGAGTCATATACTTAAATACTGAAACTTTCCAGTAAGAGTGGTTCAGTGTGTGTTTGGTCCTTTGAGAAATGTTGGTATCAACTCCTACACTATATACACATATGTATATATAACATGTCATTGTTTCTTATTCCAATATCCCAGACAAGCAGTGAAATTTCAGACAGCCTAACACACATAATATGCATAAAATAAAAGCAGCACTCCATAATAAGGAATTAGAGCAGCTAAAATTAACAGAAAATACTCATTTTACTTTCCTTCCTTGTTTTTTAACAGAAAGTGCTGCTGGAGGTGGTGGAGGTGGTGGTGAAGATGGAAAATCCAAAACATGTGTAGTTTTGTAATTCTTTGTCTCAGACACTGTTCCTGCTACAAGAAAAGACATCTAGAAAGAACTGCAATGAGCCCCAGTGGATTTCTGCTTTGCATAGAATAGTATAGATCCATCTCTTTATCTTCTTAAACACTTGCCATTTGTTGGAAATAATTTTTAATGGATTAAAAAAATGGTTACAATTAAAAACTGGAAAAAATAATGGTGCAAAATTAGTTAACTGTGTGCTCCAGGTATTTTTTCATGTCACTCAATTTACAAACAGTACTTTTATTAAAATATGTAACTTCTACACACTGTCCAGAAAAAATATAATTTTGACAGTTGTTATATAAAATTACTGAATGAAATCTAAGATGTAAAATTCAAACATTCAAAAACTGCAGTATTCGTAACTTGGATATTTAGATTTTTATATTATGTGTATTTCCTTAATCTGTAATTTTGTCATTTTCCTTCATTCTCAATACTATATAAAGTCCTAGAGTAAAACATTTCTTTCACTTTAGGAATGCACACACAGTTCCCTAGCCCTTATCTATAAAAAGCAGGCCTATGTATTTTTTTCCAAAATTATCAATGATAAATCTGTAAATTATAGCCATTGTAGCCTTTTGATCGTATGCAAATGGCTCCCCCACAGTTCCTAAACTGACCAGCTTTTATTCTAAAAATCTAAAATAGCAGACCACAAACATCATACTTTACACCCAAGTAAAAGTTCACTAAGATACACCAGCATATGTACAGCAGGATCTGCATTCAAGGGCATTTTAAAAGGCTCACGTACTGCCAGTGCATCTCTTTCAAAATGCAATAAATTAAAGTATTTGAAAACCAAATAATTGGCACCAATTTAATCTTCTGAGGGAGAGCAAAGCAGAAGTAAAGCACATCGAAATTCCCATTACCCGTCTTTCTACAACCAAGTAGACAGACTGCACACAAATTAGCTCTTCATGAACACTGATCTTCCTCCCCAAACGTTTGGAGCAAGTGCACTCCATACCTTCCACTCAGGACGCCAGCTCCTCCTGCGGATGGAGGAAGGCAAATGGCCACTGTGTTAGGCACAGACCTGAGTATTCACTGGAACCAGTTTCAAATCTAAGGAGATGGATGTCAAATGCCACTCCTGTAATAAAGAAATTCAACATTCAGACTCAATCCTGCCACTTTTCCTGCTCCTTTAAACAAAGCAGACCCACACATTTTTTTCCCTCTGAAGGACCTTCCACATCCACATGGAAGGGAAAATGAGCAATTTGCTCTTTCTAAACCTTTCTAAGAATGCTCTATGAACAGAGATACTGTGTACATTTATCACTCAAAATTAAAGGAATTAAAGGAATCCACAAAAAACTCCAAACACTTACACCATTCTGGACTTATAAATGGGCCAAATATTTTATGCAAACAGTTATGACATAAAACTGGGTATCATGTTATTTTCTGTATTAAATGCCACTACTAAAGAAAACCATTTCAAGGTTGTTTGATAATGTAATTTTATTCAAATTGTATTAAATTATGTATTTAATATGTATAGTGTAACTTTTTATAACTGTATTTTAAAGACCCAAAGAGAAGCTAGTTATTCAGAACACTTACTTAATATACAATACTTGAAGCAACAAATATAGCAATGTAGTTGACAAAAGCCCCTTTGGGCAAGTTGCACATGCTTAAGCAGATTGCTGCAGATTGGATTTGACTCTCAGCCAAGCTGGCAAGATGCAAGATGACAGAGAATTAACCTTTAAATCCACCTTCTTACCTAAAGAAGCCTTCGTGCAAGGATACGTTTATTTCTTACTCAAGGACACCCTAAATATGTCCTTGTACTGTCATCTATTATGTAAGTACAAAATGTTTAAAATGTAATATGTTAAGTAATACTTGTAAATAGAGTTCTCAACTTATTCATATGAGTGCATATCAAATGTTCATAAATACACAACAACCATCTCTGCTCTGTTAGATTGTCCACATCAAATACTTACTAGAAATACTGTCTATAGCTACAGTGAGAAGTATTTATCAAACATCTTTTATACGTTAACTTCCTCAGATTAACATGAAAACTTAATTTTAAAAAGTTTGACTTTTGTATCCAAAGTAATTTTCACCAGAAAAGATATAGGCATATCTTTTCATTCACCTATTCATGTGCAGACTGTTTTTTGGAAACATGACTGAATGAATGTTTAAAGATGTGTTGCAACTCAAAGAAGAAGATGAATCCAGTAGGTTTCTCAAGCAATACACATGCTTTATTTGTACATTTAGGATTACACGTGAAATAAGGATTAACGTTCAGTCAAAGGAAAGGAGATCAGAAGGCACAGATAACATGAAAGTCACGTACATGTCCAGCAGAAAGTCCCACGTTATTTTTTACAACAAAAATTTCACCAACCAACCAACCAAATTTTTATAGGTGGAATTGTAAGACACATCACTTTACAACTAAAATTTTTAAAAAACTCACAATAAACTTTTTAAAGGAGTAAGACAGATTTTAGACACGGTTTACTTAATTCAAGTAGAACACATATTTGACAAAATTTGAACTTCTCCAATAGTATTTGAAGATATTCACAAGAGACTAATACCCAAATATTGAAGTCCAAGTTACCAATAAATTTAAGGTTATTAATTCTTGTCTCATAAATTAAAAATATAAATATATTAAAGTGTATGGCTTTAAACTACTCACAGAATCTTACAAAATGCTCCTTTATAAAAATCCAGCAATAATTGAAGTTTGAGATAAAATAAAAGCAGTGAACTTCCTTGTTTTAATGTTAATAAACTATGTTCTTGTTTGTTTATGTTTGGGTGCCATATATATTTTGCACTGAACTGAAAAAATTATTTCTCTTGTTTCAAGAGTATGCAGGCTACTACAAGAAACAGAAAGTTTTGAGATTTGAAGCCTTCTACAAAGACAATCCACCCAAATGGTCCATATGAGTGACTGTAGCAAAGGCATGCAGGTAGATAGAGGTCTCTGGAAAATTATGACTGGATTTCCAGACTTGCATCTTGACAACTCATGAAGAAAATCAGCCTACATCAATTGCAAGTTTTAGAGAAACAGATCTTGAAAATACTCCTCAAACTCCTCTTCCCTGTAACAACAACAAAAAATAAAAGTCAGAAAGTTCTGCTTTGGATTTGTACCTAGAAGATAATCTTTGTATGAAAAAGTTTTAGCAAACTTCTGATTAGAATTGTAGAAGGTATATATAATTTTGACTTCCTCACTACATTCCAATACCCTTCACATCTCCCTGTGTGAGCTGACTCTAAGGACCTACTGCTAAGAAAATAATGGTATAGTAGGGGGTAGGGCAGCAGTGGTATGGTAGTGGCTTAACTAAGGTTTTCCTCAAGAGTTGCATGTGTCTCCTCTTTAAAAACACATTTCTAGGTTCACTGCATCGAAAACAGATTGGACATAACCTTTTATGCATGAATATTCATTGAAACACTCGGGACAACTTTGTCTGTGCAATTCTGAATGGACCCTGTATGTTTCAGTAGCTGCAAGTACACTACATCATACTAACCGTGATTTTTCATCTGCTTCTCGTAGAGGACCTTTCCAAAAGTCAGCTTTTGAAGGACCATCTTCTGCACTGCTGTTATCTGAATCTGTTGAAAAATGTAAAATGTTTATGAAATAAAGTTTAAAATAATTTACCTTTTTTAAAATTAGATGGTATATTGCTAGAAGCAAAGTTTAATTGCAACCATGAGAATAAACAGAACACTTTACTTTGCATAAAGTGAAAATGAAAATGTTTTGCAACGTTAATTAGTGTAGCATCAAGAAGATTTTTAGGTATCACAAACCAGTGTTTTGGTCAAACATAACAATAATCATGTCAAAACAATGATCTTGACACAACAGCAACATAGCACTTTTTTTCCTAAAACTAAATAATTACAAACCCAGAATTACAATACAGTTTCAATTTATAATATTAGATTAATCAATTACGTTACTTAAATATACTTCTTAACAATTTCACTTATCAGTGAAATTGTAAGAAAACATGGATTATTGCATAACTATTTCATATCAGTACAGGAATTTCATATCAGAAGCTCTCCCCCACCCCTCGAATCTTCCAATACATTTCCTGACAAAACAAATACTTTGGACATGGTCCAGATCATAAGAAAACTGCCTCAGGTCTTCCTGTGTCTAACTGGGAAAGCTTAGGGGGTGAAGACATTCTTAAAAATGTACAGCAGAGCAGATAAATCAGTGAAACTTCTAGACAGTCTGCAACAAGAATTGGCACGACCAGGAGATGGGGCCTGTTTCACAAAAAACGAAACCGGAGACTGGAATCACTGAGATACAAGCAGTGACTCAGGAGTCACTGAATGCATCCACCTGCAACAAGTAGGTCTCTGAGGTACTACAGATGGTAGTTGGAAAAGACATTAATTAAAGCCTAGGATTTATTTAAAACCTTTTTTTTTTTTGAGCAGAGTACGTATCAGTATAACTCCCTAAAGGAAAATGTACAAGTTACTGTATCAGAAAAGTACTATCTTTACACAGTACAGACTACACAGCATGAAATTATTAACAACGTACCTATTTTTGCACCCTCTAGTCTTTTTTGGAAACAACCTGACCTCTCATTTTTCTGGTTATTTCCATTCTGTTATCTGCCCACATTTTAGTTTTTTGATTAAATAATTTCCTCCTTAAAATTCCCTACACTTTTTCTCCAAGATATGTAAGTCATTCATTCAAACCTTCGTATTTCTGTTTAAGACAGCATTCTTATCATATAAAATATTGAAACAGACAGCAAATAAAACTAAGATCAATGACAATTGTCTATGATATTATACAACATTACGAAAACATAAAGGATATTAAAATACTTTTACCTTTATCAGAATTATCTGAATCGTCTGAAGAAACCTGATCTGTAAAAATTAAACACCAAAATAGAAAAAAAGCAGTAAGCTTCTTCTGGATTTATTTGTTATCTTAAATTGTTTACAAATATATTTTTATAACAATTTATTACACTACATATGTGCACGTGCATGCACACAGCACATTCAAAGAAAGCGAGCAAACACTGAAATAAAAGGATTTTTTGCATGAGTGCAAAGGTCATCAGTTTGAGCCTAATTATGTCAACCCAAGATCTCTGCTTTAAAAAGGTTATCTAACATTTCCAAAAGGCTTTCAACCCCAAAGCCTCATGGAATGAAATACTTCACAACCCTTTCTAGTATGCAACATCCAATGCTTGCACAAATTTCCCTTGCAGTGCATACTTCTCAAAAGGCTGTCCCTCTCTGTTAAATATAAGAAATTTATCTTTTTTCTGCATCTAAGAAATTTTACCTAAGAAATTTACCTTTTTGACTACCTGTGTTGCAGTCAAGTTACATATCTGTATGTATAACTAAATGTATTTATACATAATTATACATCTCTATCTGTGCAGCTGTAGCAAAACTAAGGTTCAATTAACCTGAGTATTTTAACAACTAAAGCTTTAAAGTTTAAATTTACCTTTATGGGTCTTTTTTTTGGACTTCTTTTTTGCTGAACGAGATAATTTTTTCTTCTTTTTTTTTGGCTCTTTAGAATTCTGTGCAGCTGTGCCTCTTTTCTTGCAGGTTTTGACTTCTTTCCTCCTTTAAAAAAGATGAATGTACACCTCCTCTATTATATGTACTTCTTATGCAAGAATAAATCTGAAGTACTTAATTCAGTCATTTTTTCAGACACCTCTCAGTAGTTTAACTGAGAAAAACTGATTCAGTTAAAAAGAAAAGTACTATTAGAAACAGAATAAAATAATCACTGGGCTGAAATTAAGCAAATGAAACTTCTGTGGTAGTAGGGATGGATTCCTCCAGTCTGAGGGGTTCTGTGCTGTCAGTAGCACAGTATCTTAACCCTCAACAGTGACAAGTCAGTGGCTTTATAAGAACTCTGGAATATTTATGCTATTTCAGGATAAATTAAGTTCCTTATCAACTCACTGAAGTTTTGTCCCTGTGTGCTGTCCATCATAATTGTAACTTATCAATAATTCAGCCCCCATTATTTTCAAAATATTTAATTACCGGTGATGGAAGTTTAGTTTGTGGGAACATTCTGGGCATAGTCCTGAAAAAGAGAAAATGAGAACATTGCAGCCAAGAATCTGATAAGCATAATTAACAAAACTATAAAATTAGTTAGAACTAAATCTTTCAATATCAGTAGCTTTTCCTTCAAAATACTAGTTACAATGTAATTGCAGTCAGAACTGAAAAAATACATGATGAAAGTCTCCAGTACAAACTCGGATTTTACTAAATGTGAAGGATGATCACAAGTTTAGCACTGGCAGCTCTGCATTAAAGGAGTATAAGTGGTTCTCATATACAGACATCCCATTTATGGACCCTTGTGGACAGATCAAATTCTTCTGCAATTATACTGAAAACGTTTAAGTCTCTTAGAGCTTTGTCACAGACCAAGTGCTCCCACAAGGAGTGTCTTGTGTACAAAGGAAAAAAATCCCACTACTCACTCATTTTTCACAAAGTAACTGTATAACCTGTACTAAGTTTAATTATCTGATAAACGTATCATCATGTACACAATACTGAATTAGAAAATCCCAATTGAGATATAAGAATGAAAATCGTTTAAAGATAGAACTTTTGTAAGAAAACACAAATATTTGAAATAAAATCAGTAGAGCTGAAGATGTGCAAGAAGTTGTCTGGTCCAAAGCCCTAAGGACTTCTAAGACAAGTAGCTGAATGAACAAGGACAATGCCGAAATTCTCCTTGCAATGCAGTATTGTCCATTAAAACTAGAAATGCTTCCATTCAAAACAGTTTATAGCTGATTATTCTAATTTTATGATATGCTAACTACTACTTCATCTGTAACAACTTTGTCATATATGACAACAGCTGTTCTCTCCAAATCAAAAGCACCATACTACTGCCTGTGATTAATTCAACAAAATGATCTCCTACTCCACATTTGTCATTAACTTATTATCATTGGGTCTCACTCAATACCATTTGAAGTACAAGATACTTGTCTTCTTTTAAGTGTACATATCCTAGAAGGGCTGACATACTCAATTTCACAAGTGCATTCCTCTTCTCGCCATGTTCAACGTAACCAAAATTCACCTCCCAGCTCTTCAGGCCTTCATTCTCATCACAGTGTTTATTTCCACAGGAAAACTGACCTGTAAAGAGTCAAAACCAGCAAACCATGGTTCAATGATTAACATGAATAGATATAGGGCTGTTATTTTCAGTTTTTGCTTTTCATTTTCCATCTCATAACATCTAGATTAAGGAAATAGTAACAGGGAACAACAAAGCAAACTATCATACTTGTACAATATTTCCTATTTGCACAGGAAAACACGTAAGTGTGTTTTGAAATGTATGGATGAAGGCGTACATGATGAATTAATAAGCCTAATATGAACTCTGAAAAAATGAATGTCACTGGGATACATCCTGTACCCTAAATGATTACTTAGCAGAGAGGATGATGGCTCCGAAGTTGTGATTCAGATGTGCATCTTTAATGACATCAAACTATTTAAAGTATTACATTTGTACAATATGAAGATGCCCACATGCTTTTTACATAACTAGTGTACCTAATATACTGGATGTACAATTTGTATTCTAGTGACTATCCATAAATACCTTTATTTTAAGAAATGGAATTTCAACTTTGTGAGAAATGCTACGTCAGCTTTAAAAGCTTCCTTTGGTTCATTATGTGAAAGCAACATTGATTTTAAAACAGATCTGCACATAATCAATTTTGTTTACACCACTGAAGCCCCAATATTGGAGTAATAAAGACACATGCATTCCCTTTGCAGAACACTGATGTGTATGCAGAGCAGCAGAAAGGATGTGTATTAATAGGCTCACAAGCAGGACTGTTGGTGAACGATTAACCTCAGAAAATTCTGCTTAAGCGGCTAACTAATGGATTGGCAGTGTCCTCAGATACTTCAGTTCTGTAATGAAACACCACTTGCAGTGCAAACATTTGAAGTTAAAAAAATCCCAGAACTCTCATAAAAAAAAAAAGCAAGTTCCAAATTAATATACATTAACGTAAATTAATATACATTAAGTATGTATAACTCTATGTAAGGTATGGCTATTAGTACCCTGTGTCATAGCAATTTCCAATATGACCTCCTGAAAAACACTCATGGCAGAGTGGAAAGGAGCCAAAAAAAAAAATCTTGCATTTAGAATTAGCAACAGAAGGGTCACCTCTTCCTCCATTTACCCTAGCCCTTCTTCGTGACCGTGCAAAGACAGCCACCAAATGAAGAGCAACCAAACGTGAGCGTTCCACTCCTGCACTCCCTTGCTGGCACCGCCAGCCCGCAGCTCCGGCAGGGGCTCTCATCACCACGGCACTGACGCTGCCACATCAGCGCGCACAAGTACATGCAGTGCTAATGCTAGTTATCAGACAGGTAGGTATCGATGTGTTATTCCACTTCATTAAAGGAATGTATATGGCTGATTTATATTTTAAAACAGCGGACCCACGGCTTTTTTTACAGGGTTGTTTGGAGCGGCACTCGGAGAGAGCGGCCGATACCGGCCAGCGGGTTGGGCTCTCGCGCCCCCCGGTGGTGAAAGGGAGGATTTAGCCACTCTCATTCCAATTGCTCGCTTTTCATTAGGATTCCATTAAAAAGCTTGAAATATGTAATTCTGCACTTTCTCCCACATTTTAAAATACGGAGTACCACATATTAAACGTAAAAAGCTAAAATTTCCCCCCACTAGGATATAAAACGAATTTACTTCTCATTTAATTTTAATTATCTTGTTAAAGTATTCAATAAAGCATGTAATTTTACCAAATGTAACTATCCATTATGTGTGGTGCTGAATGCAGAATATGACTACAGCTACCTTTAGAGGCTTTAATATTTAATTTTAAAATCCCCACCATTAGTGTTCATGCTTTCTACTCTGAAATACTCCTTTTAAAAAAAAATCATAAATGCTTTTCTAACTTTTTGAACGTATTACAATACAGGTGTTTACAGAATACAGCTGTTCAAAGGACTGTAACTGCATGAAACAGATCAGCAGCATAACTCCATGCAATTTCCTGGCATGTGCATCCATGACTTCTGAAAACCACACGTGTATGAGAATCTACCCCAGGAACTGCAATACCTCATTCACCTCATTTTCTTGCTTGTTCAGCAAGTTGAAAAAGCCCACACACCTCAGCCATGGAACGAGGACCACTGTGCAAAGTCCCAGTAACACACTGGTAAGACTTCACACCCAGAATTAAGGTACTGATTTAGAGACAGGATTGGGAGACATGATAATCATTCCCACTGAAGCTTTCAAAACCAATTTACCCTAAAATAGGTATCACATAAGAAGCTTTAATTAAAAAGTTAATATTTTCCAGAACAGCACTGGAGAAATTGTTAATCAATAAATTATTTCCTGAGGAAAACTGCTGAGACACTTCAATTACAGGTAGCAGAACTACTGGAGAAAAGCAGCTAAAAAGCCCATCCATGAAATTCTACATTATCAAACGTATTATGGTGGTGTTCATTACAAAACTAACCTTGTGAAAATAAATTATTTAAACGAAAATAAAATATATGCTCTTTTAATTGTAATATGTGTGGATCAGTGTGCAATCTAAACCTATGTGGCATAAAACAGCAAAGCTGTAAGACAAGTAAATTTATTGTACACTATTATCTGATAAACTTACCAGTATCATTAAATATTATCTAACAAAATTATGTCAAAAAGCAGCAAGAAGGAGCATCAAGAAGAAATGTAACATAAAATTAAAGACAGCATTACCTTTTCCTGAAATTACTTCTTTCTCATGTCGCCATCGAAATCCAAACTGTTAAGATAAGAACCAAAATTGAGTTGTGAATAGTCAACATATTAAGCACTGTAAAGACTAATTTCACTTGATTGATTTCCTGCATGTGGCTCATCCATTTAGTTCTGGTCAGGAAAATCTAATTTTTTCTCTTTTAATTAAAAATATCTCTCTGCCTCTGCACACCAGAATGGCATTTTTTAAATAAAAATACTTTAAATATTTTTATTTTTACAGAAAGCCCTCCATGTTGAAAAACAACTGCAAAAGCAAATATATTAACATTTCCAAGTAGAAGACAAGTTGGCCTAGAAATAAAAACAAAATAATAAAATGTATTTTATTTAATGACCAGGTGTCAAACAGATTTCTTTTCTGAGCAAATAGAAGACATTTCCAATCTGTTAAGTTACAAAACAAAGTACAGAGACAGCAAATAATAAATTCTCCAGGAAAATAAGACAACAAAGGGAACATTTCCAGTCCAGTGCATATCTAAGTAAAACTTAAATGCAGAACACTCTTCTGTGCTGCACTGCAAAGCTGACAATAGAACTGAACTATCTGACAATACAGACGGTCATTCATCAGCCTCAAAGTCTGCAGACAAGATGCACTGAAGGTTCAAAGACAACCTTGACCCAGAAAATTCTTATCTAGGGAAAATGTCAGGAGTAACAGACCCAGCACAAGCAAGAGCTGTCAGAACATTCTTCCACTGTCTCTACATAGCCTCACACCAAGGTTCACATTGGCATTTCTGATTAAAAGGAAACGCCAATGAAGACCAAGCCAGACTGGTCAGCAGCAGGTGAAGCAGCCTGGGAGCAAGATGGGTGAGGGCATCTCCAGCTCTGGCTGTGCCAGCACCTGTAAATCTCTAGGGATCAGAGTAGGGGAGTCCCAGCCACGTGTGTCTGTGCGTGTGTGTGTGAGTGAGTAATTGAGAAGGTGGTTCTGCTTATTTTTCAGATTCTCAAAGGAGATACTCCCATGAAACTGGTCCTTACCATCATCCAGACCTTTGTAAAACAGTGGTTTACTTCAGAAGAAAAGTTCCTAAAGAAATCTGAGCTACAATCTCTATACGGAGATCTTTAGAAAAAATACCAGAGTAGAAGGTTTTGGCCAGGAGCAGAACAATTACAGCTGTGAAAAGACTGATGAGCACATCTGTACAAGTCTCAATCTGTGCAATATATGTATTTAAAACATCACAGAAAACTGACCTCCAACTTTTGCTTTGACACCAAGTAGCACAATATAGAGTCCTAGAATCAAAGAACAGCTCAGGTTGGAAGGCACCTCAACAGACCACCAGGTTCAACCTTCCATGGAGAAGGGAGCCCAGATGAGATTATCTATCACGCTGGGCAATTGCATTTGAAAAACCTCCAGCAATGGGGATTCCACTGTGCCCCGGGGAGGTTGTTCCAGTGACTGAGTGTTCTCACTATAAAAGAATTTCTTCCTTGTATCAAGATGAAGCATCAACATGTAAAGCATCAACAACTATCATGCAAAAAGCTGAGCAGCCGAAAAGCTTTTATCTACCCTGCACCTCTCATAGCACTAGCACTACAAAACAGAAGGCATAGGGGGCTAAAGATATCCAGCTTCCAGTTTCTGGAAATGCAGAAAAAAAATAAAGGCAGGATAAATCTGAAAGCACAGACTGTATTCCATTGGTGCAAATGGGATGAGCAGCTTATTTAAGACTTCCAAGAAAAAAAGCCTGCTTTGAAATCCTTCTGTACCAAACATGGGCATGGATAAAACAGTCAGTGAGAAAAATCTCGTATTTTTTTTCTATTTTTTGAAGAATTTCTAAGAAAGGACTTTCATATGATCAGAACATAATTGAGAAAAGAAAGCATATGTATATTTTACAAATTGCATGACACAGCAATTATGCCGACATGGCAATTCCAAAAAAAATAGGTAATGACTTAGGAGCATAAATGGAACATTGACCTCAAAGTTAGGATAGACACACTTGAAGTCTGACAGGGAAATATTGTTCACACAACACAACAAAACACACACACACAAAAAAAATCTGGGGCAGAACAGTTTCCCACAAAAGACAGCAAACATATGGAAACTTGGCACAGTAGTGAGAGAAACAAAATCTGTAAGCATGCTCAAGGGAAATCAGCTGGGGGCAGGGGGGATGGAGCAGACATTGATGGATATGAAATAGCTACAGGAAAATCAAGTTTAGTCAAAAAAGGAGGGAAGGCATCTTCAGCGTTTTAGTTTTTGCTGATTTTAATTAAATTTTTGCATTTTATGGTCCCAGCTGTCTTTAGATGACTGTCATCTTTTCTTCCTAATACAGCTAAGCCCAGTCCTTGCATATATTTACCAGTAAATATAATTTTCAATACTGTAAATAGTCAAAAAGGCTGGGTTACTGTGTGCTAAAAACACCAAGACACATCTGAGTTCAGCATCAGTCTTTGGAAAATCACAACAAAAAATTCATGTATACTCTTTGACTAAGAAGTTAGTCAGCCAAAAACTTGGAAAAAACAAAGGCTGTTCCAGTTAAGAAGAAAACCTGATGCTGGAATTGGGCTGTTTCTCTTAAGAAATTCTATTTATTTACAAGGCACATACAAATCCTGTTTCCACAAACAGAAAAGAACAACCAGCAAAAGATGCTGCTTTAGAATAGACTTTTCCAAAATTTTCTGCCAGCATTCAAGTACAAAACTCTTTTTAGACTTTTTTTTTTAACAGTAACATTCCCTGGGTTTTTAGGCTTCATCTACTGCTCCTCTCCAAGCAACCTCTCCAGCTTTTTTTCTTTAACCCCTTTGCATTTTCTGCCTTTCACACACAATGTACCTCTTCATAAAACATCATCTGACAGAAAAGTTCCTATTCCCACAGAAGCATATTTTTGAGGCAGTGACAATGCCTGGATTCAAACTGCTGCTTACTAAGTAACTTGACAAATTCTCACAACTTCCTTTCTATGGAAGGGGTTCTAACATTCTGGTTTTACAACATATCCACAACCATAAAGCAATTTTTAAAAAGACTGTTGTTCAAAACTCAAGATGATTTACACTAAGGAAAGATACCTTATTCTCTTTGTATCTGCTGAGATCCGCTATACAATATTCTTTGAACAATTTATCATAATACTTCTTTGCAAGTCTCTTCTCCCTAAAACAAAAAGTATTATTTTTTATTAAATATAGAAAACAACATAATTCACTTTACATTGCAATGACATTGGCAAGACAAAGGCATGTTGTTGAAGGAAACACAAGTTGTAGACCTAGAAATGCAACAGATACACAGTCATTAAACTAAGGAGTAATTTCCATAAAATTGGAAAAATAAATATAAAATAAATCCACAGTACATACTAAACTGTATTTTTTCAGACTATGCTTTCTTCAGTGTTTTTGAACAGTTATTTAGATCTTAGAGAAGCCATTATTATTTATTACTTCTTTCTGTCATCAATTCATGTTGGCATTTGAACAATATTATAATATGAAAGACCTTCTAACAGTCTTTCATTTTCAAATTCATCAAAGAATGATCACCAAGTATGCACAGTAATTCTTAATTAGTAGGAGAAACAACAAAATTAGTACGAGTGATCTAAAAATAACATATCCTGTAATAGTTTCAGGTACCAATTCATGTCTGCTTCATCTTCTTCATTCCACAGGAATCTATGGTTTTCTCTAATAACATCAAGATCCGTCTTGTCATTTGCTCTATAAAAGGACACACCTTTTTTTAGTACAATGTAACATTAAAATGAAAATCCATCAAATAAAAATGTGGTAAGCATCACTATTTTACAGTTCTGATCTCTACATCACAACACAAAGGAATACATTTCTATGAAATAAAACTATTAAAAATGTATTCCCTGGCATACCTATTCCCAAATTAAAAAACTCACAGTGAAAAATGGCCACTGAAATTGTGGATGACTTGATCCTGTCTGAAAACAGTTTTTATATTCTTTATTGAAGACAGTGATATTGAAAGGCAGCTATAGACAGCTCTAAAAAAGTTATTATTCTGGACAATGGATAGCAATTCTGCACATTCAGAAGTATTTCAGACTGCTATTTTGAAGATACTGACAGATATTTCTCAATGTACCCTCCATTAATGATCACCTGTCATCCTTCCTTTTACATAACAAAACAAGAATAATTCAGCTCATAGCAAGTTCTTATCTAAAATATGAAAACAAAATGAAACAAGGCAGATTTGTGTTTGGGTATTTCCAATTACTGTAGTTACCATTTGTGACCAAAATAATTAGTAATTTGATACACAGCTACATCCATCTCTGCCCCCAAAACTATAATATATATTTAACAGCTTTACATAACAGGGGAGCTTTGCTGTCAGGAGGGGAAGGTTGCTCACACTTCTCACCCAGATCTTCGGAAATCCTCTATTTTGCCGCCATAGTATAAAATGTAGTCATGCACAAACTTTTTATGTCTCTCATACTGAATAAAGCAATTAAGGATTCTTTCAGAACATATTTCCATTTACCACAGTTTAAAAGCAAAAAAAACCCAACCCAAATATTTTTTATATTTAAGAGAAAGACCTTTCTTCTCACAAGCAGTTCAGTTACTTCCAAAAAAAGAGAATGGAATTAATTAGGAACTTTTACTTAATAACCTCTCATAAAAGCTGGTTTCCAAATGCAGGAATTCAAGGCAATTTCATCTTTAAAACCTCATTCATCATTTATAAAACGGTCTTTTTTTATCAAAGATGCCCTGTATGCATATACACAAAAACTTGGTTCATTTTTTCAGCTGTGATTTAGACAACAGCCTCTTTGTACTGCAGTTTTGGTTTAAAACAGGTTTCTACTTTTCTATTATAAAAACAGTCTGGCTACTAAAATGGAATAATTTGTTACATTTTTACCACCAACATACAAATAAAAGCTGTATGCTTTAGTTTGGAAATGAAAATCATGGAAAAATTTGTAATGCTTCTTAGAACACTTTGGCCTCAGTGTGAGGCCAAAACAGAAACATAATTTGAAACACATTTTGTACCATAATTTGAGCAAAATACGTAACTACTCATTCAGAAAATAAGTGTCTTCATGAATAAAAACTTTATATACGGCTTCTGAAAAAGATTTTCAATTAACTTTTATCTCATCAGCAAAAAGAAGCTCCTCTGAAGAATGACTCAGTATCTGGTGCTGCACTGTTACCTAATGTGACTGAGAAATTCTGCCATAATGGATAACCTGTGCCCATCTTCAAACTTGAAAAATTACACAGAAGGATACAGCATCCATTGATATCAAGTGAAATCTTCTTTTTCTTGCTTCTTCCCTGTTAATAACAAACATATTCCAGTAAAAACTATCTTTACATTAAGAGGAAAATGTCTCACAAAAGCAATATATAAAAGATACCTATCACATTCTTCAGCTGCAAATTGTCTGTGAACCACACTGCCTTGTTTTGCTTTTTGGAATGGCTTTATCAGAAGGGCATCATCCTGTATTCTAAATGTGGAAAAAAGGAAGAAAAGTTAGTCAAGAACTTTCATAAGCAATAAAATTTTCGTGTGCTAAACCTTGCACTATCTTGAGTAACAAAAACTGTTACATTGCTATTCTTTAAAAGAATAAAATGAAACTTCAGAACCAACATCAGCTTGGACTTTACTTCATTTGCAGAACAAAATCAGAAAGGCATTTGCTTCCAGTTGGCATTTAAAGGCAACTGCTTAACTGCTTAAACCAGCAATTTGTAGTATTTGTTTTCATTAATATTATCCATTACAGAACCACAATTATAAAATCTGGAAGCTTCCTCAATTTCACTCTGACATTTAAAGTCCTTTACAAATCTCAGCTACACAGTAAAGTAGGAACAGGAAGGAGAGTGCATGCCCTGAAACAGTGACTGGCAGTAACCCTATTCCAGCACTTCATGCCAATGTCTCAACACCTCATTAAACAGCTCTGCCTCTTGTAGTGCAATCACAAGAATCACAAATTTAAAAGTCAATTACAATGTAATGAACCATACTTGTCAGTAGGCAGCTAAAATTACTTCTGGAGTTCAACAAAGTAATAAAAAGTTAAAGATATACATTTTAGCTAGTAAAAGGTATATTTAATAGATAAGTTAATTTCATTCATAAACTGAGGTGAAGAAAAGACTTTTTTTTCCCATAATTATCGGCAGGCAGAAAGCATGGAAATCAGAATCCTGAAGAAAGCAAGCCAAGGAATTTGTTTCTAGCTATGGAATATAGGACTCTAGAAACTTAAGGTATTATTTACTCAAAAGGATCTGTAAGCACAAAATTCCTGTAAGGAAGGTCTATAAAACAGCAATTTGGAAGACTTTAAGACTACTATTTTCTTTAAAGTGAACATAAATACCATGTATAGAGCAAGAAAAGGAACCCACATAAGACCCCTACTGGGAATCAGCAGTGGTGTGCCAGAACAAGGATAACGATGGTATTTTTGAAAGGCTCCTGATGCTTAGTTAATATTCCACCTAGAAAGTGGAATGGTGCAATGGCATCGAAAGAAAATTAAATCTGAACAAAACCAGTCACCATTTTAATGGAGAACAGCTATATTTATAAAATAAATTAAATGACACAATGCCTTTTATTATTCCAAAGATTAAAACATGATTTTTTTTTTCCCCCAGAATGCAATCAGACACTACAAAATCCATTCTTTTAATTCTTCTATAAAGCAAAAATATGCAAGAGTCCTTGGAAAGTTTCCAGAAAGTTTTCTTAAATAAAGTCCAATAAAAGAGCAAGGGAGAGACAGGAAAAAGTAAGAAAAGTATATTCAAAATGTAGGCCAAATGTTCAGTATGGTGCAGAAAGTATCAAGGAACTACAGTACAAAAGCAAAAAAAACCCATAAATAAATAAAAATCTTTACAATACAGTCAGAATGGACTACAGAATTCCAGGTCACTAACTGTGCAAACCACTTAAAATATTGGCCAAGGTCATCTCAAATAAGAGATGTGCAGGTACATTTCAAGGATTGATCACAACACAATTTACCAATTCCCAGGTCTCTTCACAAATTTAGTAATAAAGAAGTAGTGTCAGTTCTTCACTTTATATCTTTATGTGTTTTATATCTACAAAGCCTGCTCCCACTTGGCCTTTTTTGCCTTGCTCTCCTAGCAGTTTCATTTGTTCTGATGGATCACAGTGGTGTGAACAGCAGTGCCAAAACCCAGCAGTGGATACTAATGCTTGGAAAAACAAAACACTCTGCTCCAAGAAGTGAGGGGCAAATATACACCAGATGGAGATGGCAGAACAGATCTTAATCAGCTGCCCCTAGGAGATGACAAGCTTTGGCAAGCTTGAGATGAGGAGATGCAGAAATCAAAGAGATTGCTTTTTTCAAAAACCATTTCAACACCAGACCTTACATGCAACAGCATCATCTTCTATGCACACTAAGAGGCCATCTGTACAAAATACATAATGCAAAGTGTTAATTCTGTATTACATTACCTTTTAGTCTTTTGCAGAGACTTCTCTCCACTCTCCTCATCACTAAAATCAGAATCATAGCCTCCATGGCCATGTGCCTGAAAATAATAGACCAGTCAATATATTTGCTAATGTAATATGGATATGGCATAATTACAAATCAGTACTGTCCATCATGCATAAATAAAAGGCAGAAAGACAGAGAGCAAGTAAGCAAGTGCAAATTCTTACATCTAAGCCAAACAAAATTCCACAAACAATGCAGAGTATATTCCAGATAATACAAGGCAAAAAAAGACCACTTTGTAAAATAGATCACTTTATAAATAATTTATATGCATATGTCCTCATATTTAATATTCACATAGATGCAGCAAACTAAAAGTGTGATAAATACCTTGGGTTTTAGTTTCTAAACAACTTTCCTTATGTAAGACTAAGGTGACTATCTTCCCCAGGAGCTAGTCTTTCAGGGGGCTGGAGGACAGCAAGTGATATGCCCACATTATAAATTAAGGAAAATGGGAATAAAGTGATGGGCTTGGGCTGTGATGCAGCATTTTAGATCATTAGGTCTTACACTGGTAGCTGGAAATCCAATTGAAACAAAAACTAAAATACAAAACAACAAACGCCTGCAAAAATGTATTGCCTCATCAGCATAACATTCGCACTAGAAAATGAAACCTTCTTTTCCACACAGTTTGGAACTACAATGCCAAATTAATGCATATAAGGAAACCAAAAATATCCATATCATAATGCTTTCAAATTACCAAGCACTGACTGATGCTCAGATCTATCACCTCCATTTTTCTAGGCAAATTTCCATGTTCAATTCCTTCAGGAGATGCAATGGCTTAAGTAGATCCCATGTCCTCTCCATCACCCCTACTCTGGTACCTTCCTTCCAGGTGCTCAGTTACAGTTGTGAAAGTATGCATGAACCAGATCATACAACTCACCCAAGTTACAAGGGAACTTATGCAAAAAAAGATTATTTTAACACAAATAATTTTCCTTACAGTTCATCCCGAGCCCCCACAACCTACACCATCCAGCTGAAGGGGCAGCACAGGGAGAGAGCAGCCAGAGCTGGCCACCATGTAAACCAGCACAGACTCCAAACAAGCCTTTACACAACTGAGGTAAAAACAAGAGGGATAGTTATTAATATAGGGAGGGATATAACAGGGGCAGTTATTAATATAACTGCACATGGAAAGGTTCCACACATGCTACCAAAGTATCCTGGTAAGTGACACTGTGGAGAAGGAAAGACAATGGGTTAGAAAACAAGCACGTTTGATTCAGCTGATTCTTATATTACCTACAGTTATACTCCTCCTCAGCCAAAAAGCTGAGAAAAACAAAATCTGAAAAAAAGACACAACTCCTCAGGATGATTTTGATGAGGTGCCTTCTCTTGATGCAAATGCCTTGCAGAAATGCCACGCTGAAGAGTCAGCTGTATCCTCCACCGACACCAACAATTGGTTTGTATTGTGCCACAGTATGTAAAACACTATCTTCTCAAACTGACAGTGGACTCTTTTTAAAGATTTTTAAAAATCCTTTACCATTATTATTATTAATAATAATAAACAAATACTGTAATGTTCCTCCCACTCTTCTGGATGCTTCTGAAGAACACATAACTCTCCTATAAATACATATTTCAATAAAAGGAAATCAGAACTTTTTCTGAACTGTTTTCTATTTCTCACAAGACATAAAAATTGTCCATTACCAAACAAAACAGAAACACACCAAAAAAGCAAACAACCCCCTCAAACAAAACAAACAAAACCCCAAACCAAATAAACATGTGCAGCAGATGTTTGCTGTAAACCATCCTCATGCACTGGCAAAAAAAGCAGCAACGATGTAGTCTCACAGCTAGGTGGTTCTAGTAGCCAGCCTATCACTACTTTTGTTAATGAAACTTATATGGTCTTTAGAAAAGTCTAAACACTCTATGAGTATGCAGCAAACATATCTATACTTGGCCTCCAAATTTAAAAAATATCATGCTAATCAGGGAATGTTTTAAATGGCATTAGTAATGCCTCCCAAATAAGCATCAAGAGCTTCCTTGACACTCAAAAGGGAAGTCCCAGCCAACACCATGAGCATGAAAGCCCTAGAGAGATGAAGTACTGAAACAGGCAAAAATAGGAAAGCTCAAATGAAAGGAGATTTTCACAAAGCAGTTGCCTTTGGATGACGAATGCCCAGAAAGAAATAGACATCCTCACTAATCAGCTCCCAAGTGATTCCAGGAATGATTCAAATAAAAGAAAAAAGATGCAAGAAAAGCCGCTCCAACAGTCATACTGTAGGGCTCTCAGAAGTTGATGACTGCCTTTTGTAAAGCTGACTGTGAATATAAGGGCAGGCATGCTAAGGGCTAGGCTGCTCTTCCAACAGGAAAGCTTTTCACAGCTTCAGCCATTGCTCTGAATCACTACTATACCTCACAGATAAATTCAGAGTGAAAAAGAACACAACCTATGACTGATGTCCTGACACTTCTGCATCACTGCTCTGTTGAAGGCAACAGCAGGACGGACAGGTACTGCATTGGTGCTGGGTTTGACAGCAGCAGCTCCAGCAGTGCTGGACCACACTCGGAGAGACTGGGACTGAATGGTTTCTAACCTGACATCTTAGGATGATTCCAAGATGACCTGACTTTTGGTAAAATTTACCTAGTTCATTTCATGAACTACATCAAAGAACCATGTCGTTCTTTATGGGTGCATAAATGAATCTTGCCATTTTGGAAGGACAGTGTAAACAGACATCTACTTAATACTCAAATCTGTCAAACTTCTGTGATAAGGAAAATATGTTTAATATTTAACTGTAGAAATAGAGGAGCAGATACCAAAGCTTTGTGCCCAGTCTAGCAGATATAGACATGGACATGCATAATCATCAACAAAATTTAAAATAACTACTTTCACTCTTTAATAAACCCTTCAATATAAACTTTACTTTGATGGAATTTTCAGACTCAGAATGCTTCTAGTAAATTACTAATACAAATACCAAATATTTTATCAAAAGCTATGTAACTTAAACGGTACAGTGTATTTTGCTGTTGCACCAACTTTGCATTTTTTATTCCCGAACAACAAAACAAACTGAAACCACAAAATTAAAACAAGCACAAATATGCTTTAGGGTACATTTAGCTCACATTTAAGTAATCCAAACATCTTGGATTATTTAATAATGAAACCACTGGAGACAGAACAGAGTCCACTAAAATCTCAGCTCCTAAAACCCACACAAAACACAGTAAATGCATGAACGTTGTACACAACTGATGTCAGACTGATACCAACTCTTGATGTCAATACAGGACACTACAAGCTGTCCAGCACTGCATTTACAGCAGGTATTTGCATCCAGAGAACACGCCTCCTTTAAGCCTCTCCAGTGGGATAAACACACTGGAAAAATGGTTACATCGCAGTTTGTGTTGACTGCTGACCACAATGTCTGGTTGAACACAAAGCAACGTGAGTCAAAAAGAAGAAAAAAAGGCAAAACAATCCTATAAAATATTCCCAACTCATGGCTCCTGACCTCGGGCCCAGTCTTGCCAGTGCCCTCGTAAGCATCGCTCCCATCCTTCCCTTTATCTGCCCAGCACGCAGGTCTGTGGCCGTGTCTGCTCACGGCCCAGATGGGGCCACAACAGGCCTGAGTGCTCCTTTTGGTACAAACTATTTGGGGAGGGCCTGAAGGAAGCACAGGATCTATTAGAGGGCTTGAGGAGCCATCCTTGATGGATAAAGGATGCTGTGTGGAAGGTCAGAATGCTTCACTGCAACACGTTCTTCCCACCTTGATGTTGTCTATGAAGCTTTGCCACCCCCACTTGGGGAAAAAACCCTGAGAATAAGTCCAACTAGCTTCAAACTTATTCCTCCTTGTAAAACTTATTACAAGGAGTGCCTGCATATACTGTACAGTGAATGCCCCTAACAAAAAGAAAAGGCACTCGCAAGATACTGCCCCTTTATTACAGCTCTGAAAGAAAAGGTAGGAGTACAAGGCAGGTAACAGCAGACATCAAGGATTACAGCTTTTTGGAGCTCCCGGAGAAACCGACCACAGGCCAGTGTGGGTCGGACGCAGCTTCCGAAGCCGTTCTTTTCGCTTCTCTCCCGCAAGTGGCCCAGCACTGTCCCGGCCCGCCTGACCCTCCCTCCGCCGCCGGAGTGGGGCACAGGCCCTGCCCCCGCCCCCCACGGGCACGGCCGGGCCCCTCCGCCCGCCTCGGCCCCGCCGCCATGGAGGCCGCGGCCTCCGCCGGGCCTGTCCCCGCCCGCCTCCGCCGGGCCCCCTCCATCCTTCCCTCCCCGCCCCACTCACGGCCGCGGAAAGGCGCAGCTGGTTGGGCTCCATGGCCGCGGCGCGGCGAGGGCCGCCTCCGCCACCCGGCCGTGCTCCCCGCCCCGGCGCTGCTGTGCCGGCCGCTCCCGGAAAGCGGGGCAGAGGCGGAGCAGGGCCGCACCGGAGGCTCCCTTCCTCCCTCCGTCCCTCCCTCCGCCGCGGGCGGGCGGCGCGGGGCAGCGGGGCGCGGGGGAGGGCGAGCCGGCACGGGAGGGGAGGGGAGGGGAAAGCCGCTCATCATGTTTAGGGGCGAGGGGAGTCTCCCTGCCCGGGAACCCGGTCAGCGGCCGCGGTCTCCGCCTCTGGGAAGGTAGGACTCTGCCGCAGGGGCTCAGAGAGGCCTCGGTGCGCCCCTCTCTCTCCCCGGCCCGAGTCGCCCCCGCACCATCCCCGGCGCTTTGGGGCAGGGCAGTCCCTGTCGTGGGGGCACGGGCGTAGACCCCGCTGCGGGTGTCGGGGCTCGGCGGAAAGGGGCCCTGGGGAGGGATCGGGGAGACAGGGCTCGTTGTTCGGGAGAAGGGGACCCCTCAGGGAGGGAGGCCCTCAGGGCGCTCTGCGGCGGGCAGCCCTGCCAGGCGCTGCCCTCAGTGCGGCACAGACCGCGATCGCGGCCTCGGCACGGCGATCTGTAACACCGATTTCTGCCTGTGCCAGCGGCTTCTCTTCTCTTCAGTCGCGTCTCGCAGTTACAAGAACGAAAGGCAGTATGTGGCTCAGTTTCCCTGAGGACCGACGGCAACTGGGCGATAAGAATTTGGGAGCCTGTGGGTTGCATCATAAAAAGGGGCTTTATAAGCTAAAAGTATTTGCTGATAAAGTAGCTGAGAAGCACCAATCTTCGGCATTAAGTCATCAGATACAGCAATTAGCTGTCAGTGAATTGATAGTTTCCTGTCAAACACAGCCTGAACTGCTGAGGTCTGAAATGCTGTAGTCTATCGCAGGTACTTTCTTCTGGACCGTGTTAGAGTTTCCAGTTGTGTTATTGATCCTGGATACTTAAACCACAGACACACAATACAGGGAAATATTAAAAATTTAAATACTGCTACTGCCCTTGTAATATGCAAGTTGTAAAATGTAAGTTGTAGGTAGTTGCTTTTCTGCAGTAAGGCAATCATACACCATAGTTGACAGTGTATCTCCTTACCTTGGCTACTAAAGCTCTGTTTTCAGATTTTTTTTTCCCCTAACCTAGTGTTTGTGTTACTTGTTATGCCATTATTGCTGTGAAGAGATGCAAAGATGATGCTAAAGTGTCCCATGGAAAGGAATTGAGTGTCACTGTACGTATTTGAGTGCATGCAGTATTCTGCTGAAGTCCTACTGAATGCAGCCTGTTTCCTCTAAAGGGCAGAAACTCTGTTGCAAAAATGGAATTATCCTAATTAATAATTTAAATATATCAAAATAAATAATGTATACCCTCAAAGCTGTAATAGCAGGCATCTTTTTGTTGTTCCTGTCTTATGGAAATGACAGACTGCTTTAGTGTGAATGAATCCTGACATGATTCTGGAAACTGGGCCAACATATCATTGATTATGCACTTTGAAGAAGAGTGGGAAAGGTAGAGGAAAGATTTACAATTCTTGAATCTCTTGGCAATGTATTGTGGCCACAAAAGCCTGCATATAGAAAAAATACCGTTTCTGGGACAGGAAAATACTGCATTAAGTCCAACTACAGCAGCTTCTGTAGATGCTGAAGTTATGTTATAAACAGCTTTTCTGGGAATAGCAGCTAGATAATTTCATTTTGCTATGCCATGCTTTTCTGATGTCTACCTGTGTTGCTTTAGAACATCGCTTGACTGCATTTTATATGTGGGCTACAGTAAGCTACAGCTGGGGAATGGGCTCAGAAATGGCCTCCTAAATAAACTGGAAGTTGAAACTGAACGTGTCCTTAGCCCTTGGTATATGCATTACACTTTGCTCCAATGGGAGCATCTCCATAGTTTAATTCTAGCAACAATATGTTTTGACACCAAAAAGGCACTTCTCTAATATTGAGTCCCACAGGACTGGAAGATACAGGAAAAAGAACAGATGAGATGGGCATAACTCTTTACAAGGCAGGAGGTGCTACATTTTAAGTTGAATTTCAATGACTGTACAGCCAAACCTCAGCACAGCTTTCCTTTACAAGTAAGTCAGTCTATGCCAATCTGTAAAAGTAAGTCAAGCTGCCAGTGAAGAAAGCATTCTTGAACTGGCCCTAGTGCTCATCTGACCACTTCTGCTGAACTGCACATTTTAATTTTCTGCCTCCCTAGCTCCTGTGACTTCCTGATGTGGTGTCTGGATGAGTAACCCTGGTGGGCAAAAAAATGCTAGGGATGGAGGGATGGGACAGGAGGGAAGTGGGAGGTGAGAAACAGGGGCTGCCCTTTCAGCAGCAGTTCTCTTTTAGATCAGGTCAGCAGTAATGTGAAACAATAGCCGTAAATTACAGTAGCCCTGAACTTTGTGGTCCATAAAGGAGAAAACATCACTGTAGCTTTCACTTCAGTTCTACCCTAAATCTAGAATGGGCTAAAGTATGAGACCTGGTGTATCCAAAAAGTTTTAAGTCAGACATGGTACATACATCATAGAGATGCAGAATTCAAAAGATTATACTTGAGATACTTATTGAGCTGTTCCTAAAAGATTCTAATACAGGAAATTTCACAGCTTAATACCTTAATCTACTAACCTCTTAGGTATAAAGGGGTTTTTCCTACTATCTAAGAAAAACCTTCTTTGTTGCTACTTGAGTTAATTTCTTAATGTTCTGCACTAGTTTGTACAGAAAGCAAGAAGTGATTATCATTTGAATAGCATCTTTAAATACTGGAAGACATATATCCCCACAGTTTCACCTTTTTGCAGCCTGAGAAAGTATACTTTAACCTTTCTATGTAGGTTACATATTGGAGAACTCTTACATTTCATTGCTTGTTTTCAGACTCAGATTTCTCTATGTATTTTTAAGAAATACGAAGCGTAGATGTTTACTCCTTAACAGTATTTAGCCAGGAAGAAATACATCAGCCTTCCTGCAAAAGATGATTGCCTCCTAAGATCTTCTGGCAAAGTTGTTTAAACTGAGCAGCTGATCTGTTGAATCAAAATTAGTTTGGTTAGCCAATAAAAAAATTGTTCCAATTTTTAATGAAGCAAACCAGAAGGCTTTGCCAGCAGGCCTGAAGAGGCAGCTACCACTGGTGTGGAGAGCAACGGCAGGGCAGTCCCTGACAACTACATCCATTGTGGGCTCTTGCTGGAGACTACATTTGAGTTTGATTATGAGACAGTCATGTGGAACCATCAAGAATGCTAGTAAAACTGAGATTTGCCCTGTTTAATCTTTCCTCTTTCTCCATTAAGTCAGTTCTTTTGTTGACAAATGAGGAAATTACTTTCTAATGCTATTTGATACTGGCAACTTCCTATCTCCTACATGTCTGTGAAGTAAGTTGCCAAATCATTTATTTTTTGTGTTTTCATTGTACAAACAGTACTTTGGCATCTGTCATGTTCCTGATTTTTATCTCCTCCTATTTGAAGCCCCCTAGTAATTTGTAGAAAAAGCAAGTAAAGCTAAAAATGGATGTTCATATATGCCAGTAACATCACATTCAGTAACTGCAGCTCTTTTTCATTTAGCTGTACCCATGTGCCATTTCAGGGATGCACTGCGTCTCCCAACAAGCCCTGAGGAAGGTATACACTACAATCAGGCAGCTGATTCCCAAGTTTAAGTCTTCCTGAGAGTCAGG
The DNA here is from genome assembly GCF_052056855.1 of Sturnus vulgaris. Lineage (NCBI taxonomy): Eukaryota > Metazoa > Chordata > Aves > Passeriformes > Sturnidae > Sturnus > Sturnus vulgaris. The sequence goes on along the minus strand of NC_142250.1, from coordinate 22,345,671 downwards.
GAAAACCAGTGGGGCTGTACATGATGGGCAGTGGTTCACGCTCACCAGTTGCCATCACAGGCACTGGTCACTCCAAACCAGTCATTAAAGACTACTGATGTTCTGTAATCATCTAGAGGCTTTGTGGAGATAGCAGGCAGTGCATATCTGGTTTGTCAAATTCAGTAAATGGTATGTTCCATATTTTTGTGTCATACAGGGAATATTAAACATGAATCTTAACTAGCCACTAGATGTCAATGTTGTTGTGCTAAAAGGCAAATACAGTTTTATTTGTTTGGCTGATAAAGTAATTTCCTCAAGAAAAGAACTTCTGTATTTAAAGATACTTCCAGTACAGAGTCGGTTACAAAAAATAATCATAGACAAGCCCATGCTATGTCCATTATTTCGGGAGCAGCTGTGCAGTTTTATGATATTTTGAAGTTGCAATTACCATTTCAGTGCATAATAATTGTTAGAAAGGTGCCTTTGAAAAAATAGCATCTGATTGATCATAATTTTCCTTCCTTGTTCTAAAATCCCAGACCTTTGTATAAGTAGTCACAACCATTGTATTGCATTTCACTTGTTAATAAGATAAAATGGAGCTAATAATATGATATCGAATCCTATTATAAGAGTATTGAATTTCCTAAATTCCAGTAATCTCTGGATATTTTCCTCTTAATTATTCCTGTTTAACACCATTGGATATCAATGTCAGATACATTGTGTGGAGACAGAATTTCTAGAGCATGAAGACTTACAATATGATAGGTAATTTGGAAAACAGTTCTTTCGAAAATTAGTATATCTAAAGGCAGATCCAACAGATGATGGCATTTTAGAAGGACATACAAGTAGAATTTGACCCATTTGTTGTTCCTGGCCTCTGTACCTCTAGGGTGAACAAATCACTGCCAGTCTGCACAACTACTTGCTGCCTAGTGCACTGAAGGTACTGGTTCTATTGTCTGTCTACAGAGCATTTATTTTGAGACCAAATTTTGGAAATTGGTTTAATAAACAGTCATGGAAAGCTGAAGAAGACAACAGTGCACACCTTGAATTCAGATTAAGCTTGTTCTGCTGTTAGGATAAAAACAAGTATCAAAGGCTCTTATTAAAAATAAAGTTGAAACTTCCTGTTGATCTGAAAATCTCCCAAGAAGTCAAAGATGTGGAAATTGTACCCTTACTCCCAGCTGATCAATTTGGTAAATAGAATCCTAGTTTAGGCCACAATGTTAGAAAATACAGCCTAAATAACCTGATTTATTCCCTTAGCTCCACCTCCTGTGATGCATGTAAGGCCTCTCAACTTCATACACAGTTCACAAGATTTTTTTATTACTGTTAGATTACTGTTTTTATTACTTTTTTTATTACTTTTATTAGAAGAGCAGCCTTAGTCTTCATTATCATGGACTGAAGTAATTGAAGTCATGCTCCACAGTTTATTTGATGGCAGCATTACTTCCATTCTTAACATGCTAAAGAATTACAGATACACTATAGAAGAACTATAACTATTTTAGTTCCTAGCATCTATTTTAGTTTTCTTGCCTATGACTACAGAGTTATGCAAGAATCTCATAAAAATATCTTGAAAACCATATTGCTTCATTCATTTTGTTGTAATTAAGGGAACACTCAAAGCATCAACCTTGATCCTAAAACTTCTGTGTACTTCAAGAAATTTCATTAAAATAAAGTTTTCTGCAAGTCCTTGTTAAGATGTATAGTGTCAATAATAGCAGTATGATCCTGTAAAGATCAACTGAATGAGTTATGGAAATAATAAATCAGACTTTGATTAAAAAATAATTCTTAGAATTAACTCCCAGTATTATCTCTAAAGATTTGGCTTATTTTTGCAAAATGTACAGAATTTTACTAAATAAATCCCCTAGAGATATATTATGGACACTCCTGTGTAGTGTCCTTTAATTGCCACTGCTAGTTCCACGTTTATTTTACAGCAGATGATTTTGGTCTCCAGAGCTTAGTCTGGCAACTCTGCTCAGAACAAAGCTCACTACAAGATTACACATGCATGTAGGCATGCATAAACTTGAGCAGTGATTTCAGCCTATCAGGAATTTAATTTAAAAGCAATTACCAGTATATACAAAATACTTCTTAGTTTTATCAACCTGCATCTAAGTAAGTGGAATATAGAAACTAACTCCTCCACCATGTTCCAGTTTTCATTTGAGAGGATTTTAGAAGTTCATTATGCTTAAATTCCCTGAAGTATGAACTATTTCCTAAGAGAGCAAAGAATGCCTAATCTTACTTTTATGGCTAGATCTGCTTTGGTGGAAAGTGACTGATGGCATCCAATTACATAAATACAAGAGAAAGGCAAATTTGTTTTTCCATTTTGATATCAGAGTTATTATATAAGATGAAAAAATCATAGAAAATAATAAGCAAGAGAAGGAAAATCTAGTAATGGGGAACTAAATAAAAGAAAACAACTGACAAGCAAGGTACTTATTTTCTTTAAATTACATTGTTTCCCACTGGATTTTTTGGAAGGAGAAAAAAGAATACATGAGCAAAGTTACAGTCCATTGCATTTTTAAACCATAGTGGAAAAGACATGCATTCCCTCTTTTCCTGACAAGCATTTTTGTGCATAATGTCTACCATGTATATATATTCATAATATTCACTTATGAGAATTGAGGAAAGGTACAAATCATTGACAGGGAATGTTTGGAATCTGAGGTCTTCTATATAAAAAGGTGACAGACAACTCGTTGTCATCTGAATAATGCAAGCAGTTAAGCACTATTTGTGTACCCAGCATTCTACATAACCTGGAAAAGAAAGGTGCCTCGAAGTTGGAGTCTAAGATATTATGTTAACAGAGAAGTATGGTCTCATTCCTGCAAAGATGTTCTACAAAACACCTGTTCTTTAGAGATGTGTTTCATCTTAACTTGGAAGTTGAGCTCTTAACTCAGGAATCCAGAAGGCCAGTCGTGAAAACTCTACTGTGGACCTGGTAAGATGAGTTCATCAGAGTTTTCCACTGGATGTCCATAAGCAATGAAAATAAATAGAGATTGTTTGCAATATACAGTGCTGCAGTCAGTTGTTTGGACTCTCACAGTCAGATTTTAAAAAACTAAGGTATAAGAGCATAATACAATGTAACGATGACAGAATCGACCCTCACTTTATCTTACTATTTCAGTGGGATTGCATAGTAAAGCAGTACAGTAGCTGCATGTAGAGGCTGTTACTATCCAGGTTGAGGTGATCAATAACTGATCCTTCAGTGAAAACTGAAGGATATAGGGATATAAAAAAGCTGTTCTGAGCACTGAAGTAGGATGAATCAGTTAAAAATTCCTATTTCACAGTTTTTAATGAACATGTTTATAGAGTACTGCTGTGAGACCTCATTTAATTAATAATGCCATGAGCCATTCTGCTAGAGCTGACTTTTTATTAGTAAAAGTATACTGCTGATCGCCAGGGTTTGGAAATAATAGGGATTATATTTCAAATTAAATACAATTTTATGTTATTTAATCACCAGTATCATTAAGACATGAAGTACTGAAATACTATCAACCTTTCTATTGAAAGTATTTCCAGGACACTATTCATTCCAAGGCATATAAGTGGAGTGGGAAAGATAACTATCCTAAATGGCAACCATTAGTCTAACTTAGTTACAAATATCAAGTTATGATATTTATAGCCAGCAACACTGAGCTGTGCAATATCCACAACTCTAGAAGTAAAAATGGCAGACAAAAAAACACCAAGGAAAGTTATCTACTGCAAGTAAAAAGAAATATTGCAGCTTGTATCCAGGGGGAGATCCTGCTACTTGCTGAAACCATATTCAATTTGCAAGTGGTAAGTCAAAATATTTACAGTTACATATCTAGATGACTGCCTTTCTTGAATGGAAACAAAACATAACCATGTGGAAGATAAAGGTCAGGATGTGAAGTGAGATTTGAGTGAAAAAACATTTCCTCTAGCATTTCACAAAATACTATCTCAAGTTTGCATTGCACTGGCCTTAAATATAAAAAGACGGATATATAATATAATAATATAATATATAATATATATTATACAATAATATAAAAGATGGATTGTGTTATTTAGGTTTATATTAGGATCTGTTTTAATACTTTTTTATCAATCTTGGTTTAGTAAATCCATGCCACTCTTTCCCTATAAAACTTTTATTTGAACCTCAGCCTTAATAGAGTCAGTATTCGGCAGGTTTCTTTAATATGAGTCTGGTAACGAAAGGAAAATACTGTTCTGACTGCCTCATTTATCTTATGGCCATGGTCCAGCCACTGATGTTAAGAACTAGAAAAAGTAAGAAGACTAGTGAAGCATTTTGATATTTTCTTACTTGAAAACATCAATACCCACAGAAAAATATGCCCATACAACAGAATACTAAATTCTTCTCCCAGTTAAAAATAAGCTAATATGTGAATATAGCTTCATTAATATGTGATCTAACACTACAGTATGAAAAACAAAGCCTTACACTTATGATGACATCCATGATTTGTATTGATTTCCAGTTCAGTGCAGCCTTAGAACAACACAAATACCCCATCCTTGGAGCCTAAGAGTCTTTATGAAAGGGCATCACAGCCCTGGTCACAGATGCCCATCACATGCATCCACACAGATCCTCAGCAAGGAGGGATTTAGCTGTCTTTGGAACATCACCCATTCTGAATCTATAGCAACCCTCCTCTAATATGCAGAGCTATTTTTAGCATCAGGGCAGCCTTGAAAACAGCAGGTAAAGCATGAAAAGAATGAATAAGTGGTTGTGGTGCTCGCCTGTGAATAGAAGCTATTATATAGCTCTTGAGAGAGATCTTAATATATATATATAAATATAATGTGCATATGAAGGGATATCTGCCTCCCTGAGGGGGAAGCAGCGGTGTCAGAAACATTGAGTAGAGCATTATTACTATTTGTGACCTGAGCAGTTATCTAAAAAGTCATTATTTCCAATTGTTCTGTTTAAGAAAATAAACTGTTAATGGAATTGAGTGTCTTTGATCCAGTCTTTATTTGCAATGAATGTATAGCCTTCATTTCCCTGAGTGAAGAGAAAATTCAACAACAGGAGACTATTTGCAGTTCCAAGCTCTTTTCAGCCATTACTTGGTCCAAGAAATTCTCTAGCGAATTTCTCAGGTCCCCCTTTCCATGCCTAGGAGCCAACATTTCCGTTTCTGTGATGTTAACTGTTCTCTTGAGTTCTCAAACCTGTTTTTCTTTTGTCCTTGTCTTTTTCTCTTATATATTCATCCATTTGCTTCTAAAAAAAATCTTGGGAAAAAAGGCCACATGTGCCTTTGTTTAATCAGTACTGTGTGCCATTTATTTAGCTGGGGAGCTATATTGCTTCATGAAGGAGCTTATTACTTCTTACTATGTGTTATATTGAGGCTGGGAATTAGGCCTTCCAGTTTTAATGACTCTTTGCCTAAATCACAAGGGCAGCAACAGTGGAAACTTACAGATGCCTACAAGTGATTGGTGTCAAAAAGAAAGTCAGCTGTATAGTATTTGCATTATTGTCTCACAAAAGTGATAATTAGGAATTATTTTGAACTTAAAATGTGACTGTTTCCATCTTGAAGGTAGGGAAAATCCTTTAGCTTCTGAGCAGTCATAACTAAAATGTGTATTTCTCTGTTGCCATGAAAATTATATTTAAAACTACAGTCAGTTCTTAGATAAAGATGCTGTGTTGGTTTTGTTCTCCCACTGCAGAGGGAAAGGGCCAGCAGCCAAAAGAGTAAATCTTTTCTTAAAGCTGTACTAAATATGTAGCATATTGGCATATGAGCAAACAGATGTAATGAAATTTTCAGCCCTCTGAAGTCTCCTCTGCAGGGTGAATGTGGTTTGTAAGAAAAAGGGACCTGGGAGTTTAGCCTGATGCAGTACTTTCCTTGATGGAGAATCTGTGCTAGGCTTGTGCAGTGGCAGCATGCCTGCCATAACATAGGGTGGGATGTCAGGCAGATTTGGTATTTGCTTAAGGTAAAAAGGATTAACTCTTACTGAAATAAGGTATTTTTCCAAATTTCTTGAGTTGTTGAGAACAATAAAAACATCAGTAAAATACACTTCTGGAGCTATCACCAACAATCCCTTAAAATGTTTCAGTGCTGATCCAAATCTCTGCTTTGTAAAGCATGTAGATTAGCAATGATGAAACAGTAATATGTGTTTGATGAGGCACATCCTTCCTATTGTGCAGTTCATTATGTCCATGGCACTCCAGTAGGCCTTCGACTTGAAGTATTTCAGTGACTTCAGTGGCACTAAGATTTCTTTCATTGTAAATTATACAGGACATAGAAACCTATTTTTAACAAGTAAAGATTTTCTCCTCAAAAGCCTGTTGTCTCTGCCATGTAACAAATTAAATTCCTATGTACGTTTAAATAAATAATATTTTGTTACTTCTTTTCTGTCTGCAAAATGACAAGGAAAATTAAAGACAAGTTTATAAATATTAGAATAATTCTTCAAGGAGCCAATGCCATGAAAAAGTACAGAAGGGAATGTAAGATAGCACAGGTCAAGGAAAGGATTTTGTAACACGCCGTCTGTTTTTAATTAGCATCTTGGCACATTGGAAGAGCTCAGACATTTTTCCATGAAGAAATGTATTATAGACTTTTCTAGCTGCCAATTAAATGGCATTTAGCTAAACTGACAGTAGTATGTTGTTTTGGGTCTGTAGAAAGCACTTGCTCATGCTAGAAAATCTGGGACATTTTGTTTTGTATACAGGGTTCTTACTGGACTGGATTTTCCATCCCTCCTATTTTGAATGTAGGCTTGAAGGAAAAAATTCTATGAATAAATACCAAATTAAGAGTGCAAGGAGCTGGCAGAGTGGAGATGATAATTATGAAGTGTCAGTTTGTGTACACTGGTTGAAAGTCTGTCCTCCAGTTAGATGATAATTTTTAAAAAATGGTAGCTAAATACTGGGGTGTTTTATGAGGTGCATATTTTGTCCTGTTCACTGGAGACTGAGATACTTTGTCATCAGTTCTGTCCTATGGTTCATTTAAATATGAGCATTTATAACATGAAACTGCCCCTCAAGTGTGGAGCTCCCTATGCATTTTCTCTGACAGTGAAACCAATGCTGTCTACTCACTCCTGTCCTCAGCTGTTTGTTCTGGCTCTGGCAATTTTTGGGAAGGGGGGTGGGTTTGAAAGATTTGGGCTTGTTTAGGATTTGTTTTCTGGTTCTTTTGCCAGCTAATTTATCTAATCCAGTTTAGAGAATAGTATTAGAACAGAACACTAGTGGTGATCTGTGGAAGAGAGTAGAATCAATAGTACTTGCAAGAGTTGGGAAGAGAGAAACCATCCTATTAAGGAAACATTGCACAGAAATATGTTCTTAAAATCACCATGCCAATTCTGAAGAAGCTGGTAATTACAAATTAAGCGTAGATTCTCTCACTAGTATCATGGTTTTAATATCTGATAGAGCTGTGTAGGGGAGAAAAAGGCAAAAAGTAACTTGCATATTTGAACAAGACCTCTCTTTGCTGAGAGGTTCATATAGAGGGCACTTAATCTTACAATAGGATGTATGCTAGGTGGTGAGTGTGATGTCAGTTCCACTGAAATGGATGGGCACGTTAACTGTCTCAAAAGTGTCCCCATTTCCAACATGGGAGAAGTAGATCTTCCCTGAGTAAACTACAGGCAAATTTTCTTGAGAGTTGTCTTGAAAGACTGAAAAAAAATCCAGATTTCTGCAGCAGGTGGAAACCTCAGGTTCTTTTATATTGTTTCTTTTCTTATACTTCCCCCTATATTAGGTGTGGTATCAATTCCTGCTGTGAATCATGAAGTAGCACAGCTTCATACATCTTTGAATTGGGCTCTGGTTTGCTCTTGAGCTTGTATGTTTGCTCATTCATTTCCCCCGATTTTGAATATCCATTGTTAGTATTTTCAAGGCAAAACACAGACAACAGAAGCAAAACAAGAACTATTTGTGAATGTCTGGAGAAAAGTGTCTGGTTATCAGGAGAGTAGTTAACATGATGCTGCTGGGTTGGGTGTTGCAAAGCACACTGGTTTATAACAGAGCTTAGAAGCAAACAAAGCATCAAGAATCATAAGGATGTTGAAGGTTCCTAGCTGCAACAAAATAAAACCTAAAAATAGATTAATTTTGCCTGGCTTCCCTTTGAAAGAAATACATTGTGCATCTGTTTTTCTTAAAGAGAGATCATTCAGATATCAGTACATCTCTCCTGACATATTTTTTGTCATTGGTCAAATTCTGGTGTATCGAAAGCAGCAAGCAGTTCCAGAGACACCTGCACATTCACCAGGATAGGCTCAGTGGAGCAGGTGTTCTACATCACTAGGAAATTTTGGCCATGAGAGCTCACTTCAGAGGTGATCACTTCTAAGTCTACAGTGAACTGTGAACTGGCTACTTTACGTAAGGGAAAGGAGACCACCCTCCAAGTCTTTCTTTCCTCCAAAGCTGGCAGCAGTTAAGCAGCCATTTCCTTGGCTTTTTGACACAGGGACTGGCCTGGTTGTTCTGCTTCTAATGCAACTGGTATAATAAAGAAGGATACCCATAATGCAAACCTGTATAGACAGGATAGGGCATAGTCAGCAGAACTTCCCAAATAAAAAGTTTTTGGGCAGTCTTGTGCTCATTCCCAAGCGTGTCTGTGCTATGAGCTGTTTTAAAGGCATCTCAAGTTTTATTATGCCTAACCTGCAGAAGGCCTCTTCCTGGCAATGACTCTTGGTGCCAGATCCACCAGGAAGCATAGTCTTTTCAGAACTGTTTAGAATTCACAAGACTTAGTTTTGTTTACTGAAAGTACAGCCTCATTCTCAGCTGCTTTAAATTTGCCATTTGCTGCAGAATTTCTTAAAAGGGTGGAGCCAAGAGAGCAAAAACTCAAACTCATGAGATATTGTAGGAGTCGTTGATCTCAAAATCCTTCTGCTCCAAACCCAGTGGTACCATAGCAATGACAATGTTTTGTTCTTTAGGAGACCTGTGAATATTGGGTGTGATTAGGGCTATTGCCCATCTGTGAGATGTAATATTATGGGCTTAACACCAAGCACAGGAAAGTCTTATCACCACCAATAGATTTTAGATTAGGCTACGTATGTGCAGGCAGCTCATCCTGAACAGATAAAAGGCAACACAGTTTTCTAAAAATGGGATGAAATTAAGGGTAACTGTAACAGGATATGGATCTGCAAAGGGAAGTGTAATGAGCATGAAATCGCAGGAAGCTTATTCAAATTTTGTCGTATGTTAGTAATGAAAACATTCTAGTCTACTGCAAATATGCAAATATAGTCATTGGCATGGAGTTAATACCTTAAAAATATTAAATTCTTTAAAATAATTTTTGTTCTATGTTCTGACCATTTGTGTTTGCTGTCTTCAAATATTTTAGCAAACACACTTGGTTGTAGAAGTATTAATATTTTAACCAGATATTGGAGAATATGTGCTAAAAATGTATGCTTAGATAAGAATAAGGATATGGATAAGAATAAGGTTAAGAATAAGAATGCATATGTTTGGTCTAGAAACGAAGCCATGGAAGTTGTGCTAAGTCTGACCAAAGAACACAAGCAGTGGTGGGCGGTAAACACCTCTAGTGGCAGCAGGCAAAAATAGTTTGAATTTTGACTGTTATATACTTCCATCAAGATTTTTCCTAGATGGCTGATTATCATAAAAAATTATTGTTACCAAACAATTCAGATACATTGGAAGAAGCAGCAGTTTGTTTCTTACCACGCAGAGCGACTGCGTGGGAAACCACGGGTCCCTACGGCGTAGTTGGCTTCGGTCAGCACCGGAGAGGTGAAACATGACGGCACATTCGTGCAGGGAACGCTGCAGCCGCTCGCCGTGGCCCATGAGGGTCCTTGCCGCCGGCACGGCACGGCACGGCACGGCACGGCACGGCACGGCACGGCACGGCACGGCACGGCAGGACCGGGCTGGGCCCGCGGCTCCATGCAAGGCGAGCAGCGGCCCCGGCGTTCCCCTGGGCTCGGCCTCGCCCCCGCCGGCCGAGGCCGCTCCGGGCGGGCGCCGCCCGCGGCCGCCGCGTTGCCGGGATACGGGGCCGCGGCGGGGCGGTGGCGGGGGTCCGCGGCGGCCCCGAACGGTGTCCCTCAGCCAGGGACCCCCAGCCAGTGTCCCCCTGCAGCGTCCCCCCGCCCAGCCCGGAACGCGCCTGACCGCCGCCCCCTCCGCGGCACGGCAAGGTGCGGGGCTTTTGGCTAGAACGTCAAGTGATGGGAAGCAGACCGAGGAACGCGTCCACAACTCCCTCATCCCCCCTGCTGGAACCTTGCAGAAAGAAAAATAAATGAATTTTGAATCCCATTGTGCCTACTCAGTCCCTGAAACACCCGGGAAAACAAGCAGGGAGCGAGAGGCAGGCGCTGGTCCGTGGGCGCAGCAGGCCACTGCCTGCTCCGCTGGCCCGCAAACAAACAGCGATGGCATCGGCGAAGGGTGAGCCAAGTGTCGCCGGCCTGCAGAGAAGCTGTGCCACTGAAAATCCACGAACCACTTTGTTTTTAAACTGCTACATGGAAGGAAACGAGATGCTGAGCTTGGCAGTAAAGGACCCTGGAAAATGTGATTGTGCTTCTCTTTTGATGGGGCTGTTATAAATATTCGTAATATTGCAATTTTGGATAAAGTGGTTGTTTCGGCATGTGGTTTGGAATCGAAAACTAACTTCCAGGCGGTTCTCTGCATGGACAAAACTGGAGTCAGGTTACTGCTCTGCTGCAGAATGTGCTTTTGTTCCTGAAGAAAGCACTACACTGCAAAGTTTTCAGGAGGTTCACAATGTGGTTGGAGTATTAATTAAAGAGAAGTGCCTAGGTAATTGATGGTGGATTTCACTGAATGAGCCAAAGGAAATGAAGCACGGGGTTTCACCATCAATGGCAAAATATTGCCATGGCAATGGGTAGCTTTGCCAGGAATAAACAAACAAACAACAACAGGCCTCTTTCAGAAAAAAAGAGAATTTTTTGTTCTCACCTCACCATGTCTGTGCCATTGGACATCTTGGAGGGGAGAAGATGGTGTAGCCTACTTACACAAGTCCTACAAATCCAGCTTCCTTCTCAGTAGGTACAAGTAGATGATTTCCAGAGCAAGAAGTCACCTTTATACTGGGGGATAAAAAGGCATCAAGATTTGCTTAATAATGATTTCAGTGCCTTGGCTACTGCAAATTCTGTTCCATTTTCTTGCAGAAGGTGGATGGGCTCAGAAATAACCCAGGTTTCTGTTACCCTTAGCTGGTGCTGATTCAGGGAGAGACTGCTGACAGGGAAGGTTTTCCTAAGAGCAAAAACATGGGCCCACACTTAAATTAATAAAGACCTTTACAAAAACACAACTAAGAGAGCAAGGGAGCTAAGAAAGCAGGAGCTGCCCTTTCTTCCACAGGCTCAGATGCCTGGGGGGAAGCGTGCCCATGCACAGGCAGTGCTGTCCTCTCCCAGCAGGGCCTTTGAAGGTGGCCATCTGCCTCTGAAAGCTTTCTGCACATTTCTGCCTGCACCCAGTCCCTCAGAGGATGCTGGTGTGAGCTCTGGGTGTCTCCCCTGGTCCCAGGGAGATGCACCTCAGCCACCACCCAGTGAAAGATTCAGCAGTGCTGCAGTCCTGCCTTGTATCCATAGACTGAATTTCTTGCAGTTTTGCAGGCTGCTGTTCTGCCCATAGCGTATCAAATCCCTGGTGAGCAGCTGGATATGCACTAAGGCCTTGCTGGGATTGTTCCTGGGGAAGATAGACATGGGGGAAGATAGACATGGCCTGATGTTGATCTTGTGATTTTGTGGCTTGTAGAGCAGGAGCAATGGGCCAGAGCCAGGTGGCCATGGGAAATCAAAGGAGGGATAACCAGAAGTCAAAGGAGATGTCTTCATCAGGAGATCAGGTGTCTCCTGCTGAGGAGACAGCATCCATGTGAAGGAGCTAATAATTAGCCTGACTGTATTAAATGTCTGTACCACTGGTTTGACCCCAGTAGTGCTTGTGAGCTGTCTAATGTCAACAGTACAGCAGGGAAATGTTAACACCTGTTAAAGTTTGCAGAACTCATATATACTATATTGAACAAAAAATCTTCCTGTATGGCTTCCCAGCCATTTGGCATTTATTAGTTTTGACTTACCATTCTTAATAAAGTAATACTTAGGTGCTGCTTAAGTTTCCTATAAAATATTTAATGTACTTTACTGTAAAGTCTTCAGGATGAGGACTGCATCTGACAGAGCACTCATACCACACCTAGCACTCATTTTGACTGCAGCCTCCAGGCAGTATTGTAAAGGTTCATTATTACCACCAAGATCTGGCCTTATCTTGTCACTCTTCAAAGACAGTCCGTTCTTAACTACGGGTTTAACACAGCTGATATTTAAATGACAATTTTCTTTTTTTTCCCATCTTAAATGATCAAACCAGATCCAAGAAAATACATTTTTAAACTTGAACTTTAAATTAATGTTGTCCGTGTAGAGCTGTGCTTGAGCGATCTATGCCTTTATTTAACCAGCTCAGAAAACATTCAGCAAATAAGAAGCATTCTTTTTCTGAGAGGGAAAAAAAAACAAAAAACAAAAAAACATACACACACAAAAAAAAACCACACAGAAAAAAAAAGAAAAAAAAGCTCTGTATTTGGGGTCTATTTTGCATGAGAAAATATTTTGTTTAGGAATGACAGTCAAAGACATTCTCTCATACATTGTAATATTTTCCATGTGTGGCAGCTTGTTTTTCAGTGGTACAAATATTTGCAATAAAGGCCGAGGATAAAAATTAATCTAACAGTTTTTGCAGCAATGCTTTTGATGGTTTCATTCGATTTCATTTTCCTGTGGATACTGCCATCAGTTCTGCTGCTTGCAGCATGTGAAGCATAATTCTGAAAGGTTCATGAGGTTGTAGGGATCCAGTAAGAGATGACTGATTTCTCCCCCCACACACATACACTCCACCCCACACCCACTCACCCACCCACCAGCAAAACATAATGCTGTACTATTTTTGGAAACAGGGAAAGGGCCTCCCTGTGAAAACAGAAAGCAGTGTATTTCTCAGTTACATCACTTTGCAATCTAATGCTGTGTTGTGCTCAGTGTTTTTGTGGTGATGCAAGTCTTTTTTTTTTTTCTTTCCTTTTTTTTTTTTTTTTTTTCTCCCTTCAGCCGGTTGGATTTTCCCCATCTTACAGCACCTCGCAGGTCTCTTCTCTGAGCAGTACGTTGCCTGAGTGAGTGGAAACATACAGATCAGCTGCAGGTTTCTATCTACAAAAACAGAGTGAAAGAGAAAGAAAAGGGTTGGGAAAGCAGAGACAAATATTGACCTGGACTTAGAGAAAGACATCCAATGGCTGAATAAAGAACCCTGTTCATGTTTTGGGATATTCTTTCAACTGGCTGGAACAAGAGCGGATCAAAAGAATGGGAAATGCCAGCAGACCCTTTAGAAGAATTGCTTATTTCTTATGCCTTTTATCTGTGCTTTTGCTGACTGAAGGGAAGAAACCAGTGAAGCCAAAATGTCCTGCCTGGTGTACTTGTACCAAAGATAATGCTTTATGTGAAAATGCCAGATCTATTCCTCGCAGCGTTCCGCCTGATGTTATCTCACTGTAAGGGCTGTAAGCATTTGGTTATTTAATTTATGATTTAAAATGAACTAGGATGTGTGGTGTTTTCAGTGCATACAGAAGGATGCTTGCTGCAGGGAGTACCTCCAGCATCATCAGCTAATGTGTTAAAATTGTGCTGCATCCTTGAATCCTGATTTTTGTATCTCTTTCATCTATCTGTCTGTCTGTCTGTGTATGTGCACACATCTCATTTTATACCTTCTTGTATAGTACATGAAACCTGTCACATTATATTCGGGGGGGAAGGTAATTTTTTTTTACTTATATAAATACATTTCTCTGTGATGACCAGATCAGTATTATAACCATAGATATACGAGGCTACATTAATGTATGGTTGTTTTTTTCTTCTTTACAGATCCTTTGTGAGATCTGCTTTTACTAAAATCCCAGAAGGGAGTTTTTTGCTCACACCATCTCTGCAGCTTCTGTGAGAAATATTTATATTATACAATTTTTGTTATGAAATGTATATGGATTCATAAATATTTCAGAAAGGGTCTTATTATTAATTGTATAAGAAACAGCAGCAGCAGTTTTATTAGATCATAAAATACAAGACTTTTTAGCAATTTGAAAGATGCATGTTTAATTTTTACTTAGTATTTTGCAAGGCTGTTATCCGTACTACTTTGAATGCTTACATGCTGAAGCTTTTGGTGACAGAATGCATGTTATCTTCATTATACTTTAATTAACATTACATTAAGGACTTAAGTATTGCAACAACTATTCTTGTTTATTTTCTGCATTCCTGGGACCTGATTCCAGTATAAAGCGGTCCATTTGCAACTCCCATTTGCAGCTGTGAGCTCAGAACCCCTCGGATCAGGCCCATCATTGCAGTGGGACAGGTCCTGAAGTCCTTTTCCATGTAAAATTGCCATTGACTTCTGTGGAAGTTTAGTCACTTCAGTGGGAGTTTTGCCTTCATAGTACCTGGATTTGACCCTGTTTTTTATTTCATGTTCTTAAAAGTAATGACGATTTGATGATTTTCTTCCAATTAAAGACTGAAGGAGTTATTTCAAAATCAAATACTGTGATGAGGTATACACAGAAAGAGAAAATTTTGGGATGTTTAACTCTTAGCTGCATTTCAACATAGGATTTTTACAGGCTCACAGGCTTTCCTAGAAATGTGGGCATACGATTATATAATTGTGAGCTATACAGAGGTAGAGGGGGTGTAACCTGAACTGTTTATAGTGGATATGCTGCCAGCCTGACACACACCCAGATTTGTCTCAGGAATCCGGCAAGGCAGACTCCCCAGTGTGATCAAAACCAAAATCGGATGTCTGTCCCAAACCCACTTCCCGTGCACTCTGGATGTGGTCAGAGGTGTAATATTGATGTACTGGAGCTCTCTGGCTGTTAAATTAAACTGGTGGCATACTGATAGCTGAAGCCCTGACCCTGGCTGTACTCTGCTACCTCAAGTGGAGCTGATAAGGAGGTGCAGACATACTGTACAATTTTGGATACAGGGTAAATAGGTAAATGCAGTTACTATGGAAACCCAAATGCTTTTCCATGGTGCTTTATTCCATGGAAAAAGAGAAGCTTTTTCCAGGTGGTCATAGATCACAAAAGGGACATATTTCACGTAATTCCTGCAAAGGGCCTTTCAAAAGAGAGGGGGGAAAAAGCAGCAGCACTGGTGGGGCTTGTATCTGAAGAGAGTGAGTAGGACATTATCTCTCTTGGCTACGATACACCACCTACACTTAGCAATCCCACTGCAAAGCAGGCAGAACTGGGCATGGTAGAGTAGGACAGACACAGTCATCTTATTTTGAGTTATTATAGTGCCTGGCACAGTGGGTTTGGGCAACGTCATATGGCATTTTGATAATGATAATAATTTCCATTTCTACTGTACAATGAAATGCACGTTCTACACTGCTTTTTATAAATGCTGCAACAAAAACTATGACCCTAGAAAAGCAGGGTTTGTTCCACTGTGGGCTTTGATGAGTGATCTGTTTTCCAGATATATTTTTAACATGGTAGTTGAGCTGCTTGCCATTCTTGGAATGTCAGGCTGCTGATCTAAGGCAAATAATAACTCCTTAAACATAGACCATAGAAGCAGGATTGTATCTATGGGGACAACACTCCAGTTTGTACGTGGGAAAGAAAAATTTTCATCTTTGGCAGAAGATAGTAAGGGAAATAAGAATACGGAAAACTTACGTTAATTAAACATTACAGGAAGTTTTAGCTTTGAGTGATTATAGCTGTATTCGTAGGTTTAATTTAGCCAACAGCAAGATTTAGCAGCTTATATATATTTCTATAATAATAGTAATACATATAGAAATACTCTCCAGCATTATGTTTTTGAAGTCCAAATGTGATTGGATATCTCCAATACACCAGACACAGATTTCTGAATATGTTGTAATTCTGCCACCATTATTATTTACTACTATTTTTAATATAGTAGCACCAGTGGTCTCTGGAAAAATCATGGTCTTGAGCTAAACACTACTCATAACTCCCAGTCCAGGAGAGCTTTTCTTCTTATGTAGTATGGACGGTATGCTCTGTGCTCTTCATGTGACAACAAAAATACAAAGAACCTCCACAGCTATGGTGAAGTGTCAGCAGGAGTGTTCCCTAAATGTAGAGAAAGCCTTCCAGCTCTCATCTTCAGCACTTTTATCTCTGTGTATCAGCAACGTGCTGAGGGTGCCGTTATAAACTGATGCTATGAAAGCCCACAGAAAGAAGGGAGGCAATCATGGCATCAGGATTTGTATCTGCTAGCACTGTACTGCTCCTGCCAAATGATGCAGTCCCTAGCTACAGCACCATACCTTCAGCCTCTATCACCAGAAGCAGCAACTATGGTGTTTGAGGACAAATTTGGGGAAGAAACACTTTGTGCATGAAATACATCTGATATAGCCATTGGGGAGAGGTATGAGTTGGAAGGCAAATGAGCTCACCAAGTACAAGACCTATGCTGTAAGCCTGGCAATCTCTAAAATAGCAACACTATTTAAAGAGAGACCACTCTGTTCTCTAAATTATAGAGTGCAGAAAGGGAAAAATTATCCAATAAAATCACATCAGAAAAGTAAAATTAGTTGCAGGATTTAATAAATTTGTCTTCTGGTTCAAGAATTCTATAGAAATACTTGTTTTCTCTAAAATTGGAGTGTTTCTTGATTTTGCCAAAAAGGAAGAATTTCCTGCTTGTATTTTTTCATACACTCCATATAAGAACATACTTAAAAAGCACAATCTGCAACAGCCAACTGAGAAAATAAATTACCTGCAATTTATTCTGCATGTAAATGTCAAAATAAGAGATTAACTTATTAAGTGGATTAATTAGTACTTGGAAATCTTGCATTCCTGATTGTCTAAGGATGCCATAGTATGAATCTATTTATCCATCAGGTCAATTGATTAAAATATAGATGTACATGTAGTATTCCACTGGGGTAAAGTTCATCGTACTTTATGATGTCTCACCACATTAAAAGTGTGGCAGTCCAGGGCTAGATTATAATGGACAAATGCAAACATGGCTGATAAGCATAAATAAAGCTGGAAAAATCAATGCTAGTCCACTTTTAATGCTTACAAAATTGCATAAAACTAAATGTGTTGCTGGTATTTTTACTGTTAGATGCATATGCTAAGAGTATTTCCAAGAGGTATAATGAAGTCTTAAAATTAACTCTGACTTGAACACTGACTGAATTGAAGAGATT
Source organism: Sturnus vulgaris (assembly GCF_052056855.1). Classification (NCBI taxonomy): domain Eukaryota; kingdom Metazoa; phylum Chordata; class Aves; order Passeriformes; family Sturnidae; genus Sturnus; species Sturnus vulgaris. The sequence continues at coordinate 22,328,180 of NC_142250.1, read as the reverse complement.
TTTCTTTTTTTTCCCCAGTAGCTTTCTACCCTTGGGTTAAATACACTCAGAAGTTTAACTTGAAAGTTAAAGGGTTTTCCTTCCTGCCAGTGTTGCAAATTCAACCTGATATCTGGCTGACCAGCAATTTAAACCAAGACATTTTAAACCTCTGTAGTACTTGAAGATTTCCCTGTTGTCCTAATATATCTCCTGAGGCACTTGTACAATCCCATTGTTTTACTGGCATGATAAACCCACATTTATATCCCACAGAAGTCAAAGGAATTTTGTCAGATGGTCCCAGTAGACAATTGTTGAATCCTTCCCTTTGCACCACACTATGGTGCAATATATCAACCTTACAGTTCTATAGTGCTTGCACAGAAAAAACATGAAACCAGGCAGTGGAAATTTGTCCTACCATGGCTTGCTGCACCATTTTCTAAAGCTGCTGATAACCTAATGGTCTCTTGTTTTGCATTTCTTTGTGCAGGTTGTTTACGTCCAACACTTTTGATGTTATTAGTGATGATGCTTTCATGGGCCTTTCTCGTCTAGAATATTTGTGAGTGGACAAAAGTATATTTCCTGGCATTATTGAATAGAGTGGGTGGGCTTCCAAGTTCCAGGCATGGCTTTGACCAGAATCACTTTACGACCCATTACAGGTTCATAGAGAACAACAACATTAAGTCAATTTCAAGAAATACTTTCAGAGGACTGAAATCTTTAATTCACTTGTAAGTAAAGTGATTGAATATATTACTTGGTATATTTAATATAGTAACTGAACCACTGTGTTGTTTAATTTCTCATTTTCGTATATAAGTGTTCATAGTTATATAAGTGGCATTAATAGTAATTTAATTAGAATGTTAATCTTTGTATTTCCACCAAAGATTTCCAAACTGTGGTATGTGTAGAAGACAAATACACAAACAGCTTCCAAGCAGTACATGTTTGGCAGTAGTTCCCTGACTTTCTCTGCTTGGAGCACAGGGGATTTCCAGCTGAGCATGTAGGAGCAGGAAGGAGTATGAACTGGGAATCTTGGCATTGATGAGGTGAGTCCCAGTTTGGGACTTGGAAAGGAAAGAAGTTGGGAGCTGTGGATAGGAATGTGAGAGGCTGAGGGATGGACTCACACCTCTTCCCAGGTACCCCAGTCTGACATGGATCCAGCAGAACATGACAGCCATTCCTGGGACAGGCCATCACTGTGCCCATGTTCACTTAAGACAGTAACAGTATACAGAAGAATATGACTAAATCAAACTTGAAAATTCCCACCCAGAGCAATTTTAAATGGAAAACTTGCAACAAGATGTATTTTTTATGGCTTACTGATCTACTTCTTCCATTCTGCACCTACCCTCCTCTGCACCCTCTCCTGCATGCAAGCAGGAGCTTTCCACAGTCAGGATCTGTCACACACTGACACTGGGATTGGCTTACCATTCCTTGTGTGCTGCTCAGCCCTTTGGCTATCTTGTAAATATGGCCAGCTCTTGTCCTCTGACCTGCTGCAGCCCTTTGCTGCATTAGTTGGGAAGGGAAATTAGTCCAAGGCACTCTGGATGCCAGTGTGCTGTAGGAGCAACACTCCCTATGGCCTCACCAGCAGGAGCCTTTCTCACACTGTGCTCAGCAGGTGAGACACACACTGGCAACTAACACCTGCAACACTTCACTGCAAACAAGAGTAGCTTCCTTGTCTCTGAGCTAGGGAGACAGTTTTTATATAGGCTTTTGTTTCTTATCTTACAGCAAGTTTATCTTTTAGCAATAATTTAATGAAGAATAAATTCTTTAAAAACAAAATACACACTATAGGAAAAAAGAAAAAACATAAAAGAAGAAAATGAAAAAAATGAGGCTAAAACATCTGTAGGGTGGCTGACATGGGTTTATAACCAGTTCTGAGCATCTGCATTCTCAAGCATGTCATGTGGTGCGTGTCATAGGCAGGGGAGTGGATCCTGACCTTTTGGCCTTAACATGATAACCTCCAAGAGGGTTTTGAAACAGGGTCATTTAACTTTATCATTCATATATTTGGACAGAAGAGAGAAAACAAAGGTTCCATTTTGAACAGTTAATGCATAAATATAATAGTTGAATTGCAATTCACCACATCTTCACCACCTAGTAAAGTACCATAAAACACTTTTTGCTTTCCCTTTTCGTCAGAACAAGATTTACAGCTGGCTGAAACCAAACCTACTGTGACTACTCGTGTAGATAAAGTTACTTCTGGAATGGCTCTAGGTCTGAGGAAGAGAAAGAGAGAGGAAAGGGAAAGAGGTACATAAAAAGGCTGTGCACATTCCATAACAATCCATATTAGAGATTTAGGCAGAATTATACAGTTGTTAGGAAAAAAGATAGCTGGATAATAACTGGGACCCTATCTTCAAAATATTTACACACATGAATAGCCTTATTCACAAATGGGTCCAGTACATTATTTATCATATTCATTTACTTATTTAGTAGCTGCTCCTGCCAGTGAACAAATTGCTTTTCTAAAACAGAGGAAGGCACAGTTTCTTCTCCACAGAGCACGCAGTCCAAGGCTAATATCTTGTCTTGGCTGTTACATTGGTTTCTGGGGATGCCTCAAGAGTTTCACAAAAGAAAACATATGCAAAAGACAGAACCACATTTGAGGAGCAACATTTGCATGCACATTTTTGGGACAGATCTGTGCATCATGCCACACATTTGTCCATGGAGCACTGTTCACAAAGACAATGAGAAATTTGTGAAAAATAACTGCAAAGGCACCATTAGTTTAATCTGCTTGTAGAACCACTCCCCATCTTTTGGGGAAGATTGCGCATACACATTAAGAATGATCATTTGGCACCCTGAGGCACTTTTCATTTAAGAAACAAGAGAGTACTTGTGTATATAAAATATATTAAAAAGAATCATAGTAAATGAGCATGCAAATAGGTTCTATGAAGTTAGATAAGATGAACTTGGTTCTATTTATTCTATTTACTTCCTTTTCGCAACATAAATTTTGGAATGCAGTAAGCTATCCAAACATTTTTTACTTTATAATGCAATTAACTTCAATAATTATAGTGTGTTCTTATTGTAAAAGAGAGCCATCTAGAATTTATTATTTTGCAACAGGATTTATTTTCTGGTTGGAGTACATTTAAGAACAGGAAAACTTTTTAAAGATTGCAGTTTATTTACTAATTTAATGTCAAAATCTTACAGTTAGCATTGGACAGTAATTTCTATGCACAGTACATAATTTTGATTGCATTTCTCTCAGAACTGTCACTGTTAGTTTAACTGCATGTTTGAGTCAACCTTTACTCTCTTACTATAATCCAAATACCACGTATAGCACCATCTAGGCAAGACAGTGTTTTCTAATATATAAGTATGCTTTTTAACAGTGTACTATAAAATGCATAATTTTCATTCAAAAATTGGCAAATGTATAAACCTTGCGTAAATTTTTCTGTCGTTCATGTACCCATAGCAGCGGTGAACCACTCCTACTTCCAAGTACATCCTCCCTTTTAGTTTGCTATATAAAAACATATAAAAACAACATAGGGCATTAAACTTGTCTCAGCTTGCAAGTCCACACAGCTTTCTCCATATGAGTTACTTAACTTTAAAGAATTGCTCTGGAGCATAAAATTGCACATAAGTGAAGCACATGATACATTCACATAGTGTTACAATCAGATGTACTTTGAAAGTGGTGAAGTCAGAATGGACTAATGGAAGCATCCCATATTTTACTATTACTGATCAGAAAAACACTTATTTTTAAATGAGGTAGACCTAGTAATCTGGGCTTGTTCTTGTATTTAACTATGTATCTAAGTGTCTTTGCTTGGCTGGAGAAATTGTGGTTAATAAATAACATTTATGTTTACATGTTAAAACAGAAGAGGTTCTACGTCTTACTAGCTACAGATTCTAACTAGGATCTTAATCTAGAATGATTTATTTCCATTTTTGTTTCTCCTCATAAGTCATAAATAATTCTGTTAATTGGAAGGGGCATAGACTATGCCCCTACAACATTATTCTTTTTCTGTCATGCCCTCCATGACATCTGAGACCTTTGGCAGACTCACAGAGACAGTCTGACTGAAATGTAATATACTGTTTGTTCAAAGCCTGCTCACATTTCCTTGTCGCTTTTACTAGCTGGAATACTCACTGAATTTAAAGAAGTTTTCCCAGCATTGAAAACTGGGAATTAATAATATTTTTTGCTGGTCTAATACAGATTTACACACACACATGCACATTCCAGGAAAGCAATTCACGCAGATCAGCAATTTATTGCCTATTACTACATATTTTCAACAACTATGAGCTAAACCTAGGCCCATCAGCCCATATTAGTAAGATTTTCCTTCCAGAAGAGGTACAAGAAAGTGGGGAAATTGCAGTGATATGAGCACCATTGGGATTGGGATCTCATAGGGAAAACATCAGTAGATCCCATCATGACTAATTGTTTTCAAATGTTAAATGGTGTTGGCAAAACACCAAAGGTGATAGCACTTTTTACTCTGCTAAGTGAAGTATTGTAAATGCTGCAAGGCTGCTGAAGAGTGAGAAAGCAGAAGGAGGCATGGCATTTTAGTGGAAGGAAAAGTCACAAAGTAAATGAGCTATTCTTAAAAGCAATCTTTTAGAACTAAGTGCTGGAGAATACCAGTGTTCTTTGCTGTAAGTAAAAAATCCCACACAGTATATCACAACTTGCAAAAATGTGTAGTTTCATGAACAACTAGCACTAATACTGAAGTGTTTTCTTTTACAGGAGTCTCGCAAATAATAATCTCCAGTCACTTCCAAAAGACATATTTAAAGGCTTGGATTCTTTAACAAATGTGTAAGAAAGCAATTAATTAATCTTTTAATTATACTAGACGTATAAAGAGATTATTTTAGAGGACATTCTGAGTAACCATTCAAATCAGTAGCCAGTAATGGATCTTATTACTGGGTAGAGACTACACAGTATAGGTAGGCTTGGTTTTTTTTACTTCTGCTGTTGAGAATTTGTGATAGTTTTAAATATTCCACCAGTTATGAAGATAAGTAATATTTTAGTAGTTATATAATAAAACTGCATGTTCATGTTCATTAAGATTTCTTGAATAAGAAGGGAGGATCCTTAGGGATGCATGAGAGAGCAAGGCATGCAAGGAAGGTGGAAGATATTTAATGGAGTAACATTTTAATGTGCAAGCAATTCCTGGGAAAGCTATCTTTTATCAATAAAGCATGTGTCTAAGTAAGTATCCCATACTAAATCTAATTGCAACCAGATCAAAACATCAGCTTGTTTATATATATATATAAAAATGTATATCTATATAATACCAGTAAAAAGTACAAAATAGAGATTTACAGATAACGCTTATAATTGCTTCAGTGAAATAGGTCCTGTTTACAATATACCAAGTCCTGTTCCATCTGATCTCGGATAATAAGCTCAGAAAATGCTTTGCCTGCTCCCAGTATTAAGAAGGTAGGCTGAATCCCTGGAGCAGAGCTGCAGTAGTAAGATGTGGCCATGGCCAGTGTATCTGGAGCATTACTTGGCACGACTGATGGTGGCCAGGTGGTTGCACAGTCTGGTCCTGGCACTTGCCTGTTCCTGTGCATACGATGGGAAACCTGACTGAAGACAGCTGTAAAAGACTTGAACAGAACTCCTTTGCTTGTGTCTCCTGAAGCCCTAAATGAGTGTATCTGAAGGAGATAGTGAATACTGACTGGATGACCATCAGGTTACATTAATTCTGATTTTGGTATCTAGAATGCTCTTACTGAGAAAGGCTAATCCAAAGGAAACAGGGGCTGTTAGTTTGGGAGGTTTCTGTGTACCTGTAAACTTGGGGAAATCGATAAAAATTTCTGACTTATCACCAAGTTAAGGTCTCCTTGATTACCTTAATACAATGAAATCTGTGTGGGTTCTGGTATGTAGATTTAACTATGGGTCAGGACAAATCAAGTCAGGAAGGCCTCAAGTGCGAATAAGCAAGAGGGCACATATTTTAACAAAAGCCTGTTTTGTTGTTCTCAAGGAGAAATATATTTGCTGACTACTTGTTTTCAATGCATGATTTATTTGTTGTAGAGATCTTAGAGGCAATGCATTTAATTGTGACTGCAAACTGAAGTGGTTAGTGGAGTGGCTGGGCAGCACCAATGCAACTGTTGAAGACATTTACTGTGAAAGCCCACCAGAATATAAGAAGCGCAAAATCAATAGCCTCTCTCCAAAAGAGTTTGATTGCATTATTACAGGTAATGTGCCTCATATTATTTAATCTTGTTAAATTCAAAGCTATAGTTTTTCATTCTTGAGCCCACTTTTGCAGGAACGCTGCAAAAATTCTGGATGGAATTTCTATTAAAATCAAGATGAACTCTGCTGGTCTAAGTCTGACATGGGAATCATTTGGGAGCAGGGTCCTATATTTCAGTATCTACTCAAACTTTAAAATGTTACATAATGATTTGTAAAACTGGGACATAAAACAGTACCTCTTTTTTATTGAGAAAGATTGAAAACCAAATTGCAGTGCTCCTTTATCAACAGAAAATTTGGGATAGTGATGAAATACTGCAATTTGTAATAAATTGGTATCTGATATGCAGATTTTTTTTCCAGTATGGTATGTAAAGTGTCTCTATAATTATCATCTGTTACGTGCACTTTTGCAGAATTTGAAGTTTATCAGTCCCTGCCATACCAATCCCTGTCAGTAGATACTTTCTCATATATGAATGATGAACACGTGGTTATTGCTCAGCCTTTTACTGGAAAATGCATCTTTCTTGAATGGGACCATGTGGAAGTGATGTTCAGGAATTACGACAACATTACAGGTACGAACACTGCTTGACAAATAACATTACAACAAATTTTCCAAAAAGTGGTACTAACCCTGTCTTCTATTTTTCTTTTCATAGGTACTTCGACTGTTGTGTGTAAACCTATAGTTATTGAGAGTCAGCTGTATGTCATTGTCGCACAGCTGTTTGGAGGCTCCCACATATATAAAAGAGATATTTTTGCTAATAAGTTTATAAAAATTCAAGATATTGAAATCCTTAAAATCCGAAAACCCAATGACATTGAAACTTTCAGGATTGCTGAAGACTGGTATTTTGTTGTTGCAGACAGTTCAAAGGCTGGTTTCACCACGGTTTACAAGTGGAATGGGAATGGATTTTATTCCCATCAGTCTCTGCATGCCTGGTACAGAGATACTGATGTGGAGTATCTTGAAATATCTGGCAAACCACATTTAATTCTGTCAAGTAGTTCGCAAAGACCTGTAATATATCAATGGAACAAAGGAACAAATGAATTTGTTAAGCGGTTTGATATTCAAGATATGGAAGATGCATATGCAGTGAAGCATTTCAAAGTGAAAGAGGATGTATACATTTGCTTAACAAGATTTATTGGGGACTCTAAAGTAATGAAATGGGGTGGTTCAGCATTTCTGGATTTACAAAGGATGCCATCCCGAGGGTCAATGGTATTCCAACCACTTCAGATAAATAATTATCAATATGCCATTCTTGGAAGTGATTATTCTTTCACTCAAGTCTATTATTGGGATGCGGAAAAGGCAAAATTTGTGAAGTTTCAAGAATTAAACGTACAGGCACCAAGATCTTTCATACATGTCTCCATCGATAAACAAAGAGATTTTCTCTTTGCTTCAAGTTTTAAGGGAACTACATTGATTTATAAACATGTCATAGTTGACTTAAGCGCATGACACTCATAATTCTGAGATTACATCAGACTTTCTACCGTAAGTGGACAAAATGAACTAAATGCATGATGACTCTCTTATCTTACTTCCAAATGAATGCCTTTAAAAGTTGAGATTGCTAGAACAAAGTATTACTAGTATCTTCATCTTTAATTGTCAAGTCTAGTGGTGTTGGAAGTTGCATTTTTTAACAAAAAGAAATTAAATTAACTGTTCTTTGCATCCACAGTATGTAAATATATGTGCAACTGCATCTGTTGCTATAAAGAATATTAAGATGTACTTTTCTGTTTATTTATTCACCTGTTTGAAACAACTGCCAAATAAAATGTTTACATTTTGTGTCTTTCACATTCCAAATATTATTTGCAGGTGATACTTTTTATTTGTGTATATATTATACACATATAAAATAAAGCCAAGAAGGCATATTGCCCAATGCAGTGTTGTATTGCATAGAAGATGCACAATATTGAAGATCAGGTAGGTTTTACTAACAACAAGAAGTTCTTGATAAAAATACTGCATTGAAACACATGCCTATAAATTATCACCTGGGCAATCCTTGCACTTATGTAAAGCTTCACTGACTTAAACAGAACTCTAACCAGAAAAAGAATTCGGTTATCTAGATGTGCTTGTAGGATGAAGGGTTCAGTTATACACATCTAATTGTAGGATAGGCCTTTGTACTGTGTATAGCTGGATGTGATTTTCTAAAAATTTACAAAGAACCTGGCAGAATAAAAGACAAGACAAAGGTCTGTCTTTCTTCACCTGATGCTGAAGCAGCACAAAACAAATCTTTTGGACAGCACTGGGGCTGTTACTGTGCTCAAAGATAGAAGCAAAGCTTATTTTTCAACTAGCATTATTTCCATAGCTCAACTGTCACACATCACTTGCATGAATTCTGTGTCCTTCTCAAGTCTTTCCACTGTAATTGCAATTATTTAGTCTTCACTGAATTTATTCCTTATTCTGAATGAAGCTAGTGAATGGGAAGTAATTTTTTACCACTACCGTGCAATGAATCTTAGTATCTTAGTATTCTGAAATTCAGGGAACTTTGAATGTGGCAGGATAAACTCAGTTTGTATAGTGTATGCAACTCCAGGAGCTAACTATATCTGTTTAATCGTGCCAAATCTGAATATGGTATCAAAATCTATTACAAGCTCAAAGTTAAAATAGTCTTTTGTTTACATTCATCTAGTGCACCACATGAGAGAAACCTACACTGATGCTGAAGATGATTTGGTGCAGCTCAGGAAGAAAGCTCAAGTTTATTTTAGACACCTTTGCATTCTCTTACGTTTTCAAGCACTGTGCTTCAATGCCATCTTTAAAATATAGACATGAATATTGTGTTCATTTCTAGACATTTCTACCATTCACAGATGTTGACTGCTGAATAAAACTAATTGTACTGTGCATGTCAGCTAATCAAGAGCTGATTAATATATACTTAGGAAGCCAGTCCTAAACAGGATGCTTCTATAATAAAGAATGGAGGGGTTTTTTTAATATTTAATGCTATTTGAAAAGAAAAAAAATCTCACCTAAACAGTACTATTCTAATAAGTTAATTTTTCTGATGCCTTTTTATCCATAGCTGCATATGCTCTGCTAAGAATTTGGCTTAATAACTACCTATTCCATAAGTATTTACAATGTAAGTAGAAAGATTTTAAACTGTGTTTCACAGCTGAATCATCCCATTTTTTCTTTAAAAATACATTTCCAAAAATCATCTTAATAAATAATCTCGTTTGGTAGCTTCCTTTATATGTCAGACTATATTTCTTTTATATAGTTTTAGCCTTTACATGAGCATGATTTCAAACCACAGATGAATCCAAATAATATTTTTTATTATTTATCAATGTTGGCTGCACATCTATGATTGACAACTCAGTTTGTCCATTTCTTCTTCTGTGCCCTTTGCATGGGAAGGGAATTAATTACGAAGTCATGAACCCATCTCCAATCTACCAGCAAACCATTAAGTGTTTTCTATTTCTTCTTGTCTTCTGTTTCAGTCTTTTACTTAGGGTCCTATTGAATTATGTGCACCGGTTTTAATCTGATTTTTCCCATTATACTTGCCTACATGCACTCTCTATCGAATTATAAAGATAATGGCTGTGCATCCTTCTCATTATGAACATTATTATAAACATTAGGCTGAATTTAAGTGGAGTTGGAGAAACTTGCTAATCTGCTACCAACATTTATTTACAAACAACATATTGTCTCACACTGTGTACCTTTAAAAAGTTATGTTTCATGGAAATGTATTTCAGAGCCAGCCAGCTATGCTGGCTAAGGCCTATGCTATCATAGTGCTATGATTGTTCTCCTGAGTTACCTCATTCTGAAATAATGTGACAGACTCACAGGAATTCCCTGTTACTCCTGGGTTTAAAGGAGGAATTTAAATGCCTGCAAGGGTGTGAGTCACTAGAATTTTACATTCACAGTACATATAAAACTAGCCATGGTACAGTGGAGGGTAGCAAGGGATCAATCTCTTGGAGAGTGCAACTGCAGTATCAGTTTGGTTGTTCCTTCAGAAAATTTTTTCCTGTAGTCAAGCACTAGTGATTTGGGAAGTTCTTAATGCCTATGTAATTTTTCAAAGGTCAGCTAATTACTATAAAATGCTGAATCAAAACCTGTTCTCTTTTAAAAATCCCTTTCTCCAGTCTGTTTATGTCAGGTGGAGACTCACAGGGACAACAGCCAGGTACTTATTGTGTGAGTATAGCATTTCTTTGTACCACATAAGGAACTGGGGTATTTTTAGAACAAAACTCATAACCCTTAACGTAGAAGAGTGTAAAGGCTCATTAGATGGCTCCCTGTGCTGTTTCTTCCTGATTTCAGAGACTGGGCATTTTAACAGCTCATCTGAGCATAAGGCTAAGGCCACATTCCGTCCTAGTTCTCTGCTCAGTACTCCTTCTAGTATCAGTGGAAGAGACATAAAAAAACTAGAATAGAATCTTTTATCATATATACATTAATATCTTAAAAAATGCTGTTTTAAAAAGCCTATTTCTTTCAGCAAAATCTATGTTATTTGTGGCTGACTGGTTGTCTTCTGTAGTTGTAATGGATTTTCTAAACTCCCTAATTGTTTTGTTTATGACTGACAGAGTATGTAAGGTACTAAATGAATTACAGAAGACAGTATTGAAGGTTATTAATGGGTACTGCTGATCCTTGACGATGCTTAGTAATGTTAATGTCTAAGAAAAAAAGAACATCAATGGAATAATATTGTATTCCTACAACTACTTCATTATATTTTTAGTAGAGCACAAATATAAAAGAATATGCACCTCTCTACTTGGGAAGAGATATATAAAGTACATTCAGAATACCTGATACTATACCACGTGTAGCTTTTTTAAATTTTGTCTATTGCAGTGCCTAGGACTTGCAGGTTTTTTGTTTCTACTTATTTTTCATTGAAAAAATATTCCAAAATGCACTCTTCCTACTAAGAAGGAAATTCAGTAAGGAAATATCTTGTTGTGTAAGGTAACGAAACCAACAGAAATGTATTATTTGTTTGTATTTCATTTTAAGTATAACTTCTCCTAATTATTTTAATTTTTAAACTTTATTTGAAGGGGTTGTAACAGCCACTTGAAATACGCTTGAGGATGGGAAACAATTATTAGCATAGTTAATAACGTGTGATATGCTTTGAAATGTTCTAGTGGGAAGCTCACTAACAGCTGTATTAATGTATATAAGCATTAAAATATATTGTGTTAGCATTCAATGGAAAATAAAGAATATTTAAACTATAGAAGTAACAAAAAATCCTCAGACTGACAATAGCACCAAGAGAAAGCAGAGAAGTCAGCCCAGAATGTTACAACTGGGAAGAGAATATAAGCCCACAGCAAGTCTCAAGAGAGTGGAATTTTTCCCTTTCAAGGAAGTCTTTTCCTTTCCATGAAACATATAATGTGTTTCTCCTCAGTGGGGACCCCTGAAAATCCAGATAATCACTCAGTTCTTGTAAAATACAGTAAGAGGCTTACAAACTTAATGCACTACATCCGTGATCCTAAGACATGGATTTTTTTCCCTTTTGACACCTCTCTGCTCCATCAGTGTCAGCCGTGGTGGCACAAAGGGAGTGGTGAGCAGCTACTGCCCACCAAAAGGCAGGGCCCTGCCAGGGCCAGACAGGAGTTAAGCCAGGTTCAGCAGATGGAAAATGCAAACCAAAGCACTCCTTTCACTCAGCTCTTAATGCCTCCCTCACTGCCTAGCAGGTTTTCTCTCTGATTTGTTATACATATTGCCAACAGTTCTCACTACCTTTCATATGCCTGCAAGCCTTCCCCTCTCATTCTTGCTGATCTGGAGGCCTAAGTGTGGCAGCAAAGCTGTGATTTAGACTCCTATTGATTAGAGTGGCTGAATGTGTTTTTGTGGCTGGGGGCTCACCGATAAATGCCGAGGTCTTGAGGAGTTCAATTCCTCCAGAGCGATCTGTGGTACACTGCCTGACTTACTGCTAATGGCAACTTTTCTTCCTTACTGATGACTCTGAATTCTAATGGCTGGTGTTACAGGCATGTCTCTGTTTATAGTTCACTTAAACAAAGTGCTCAGAGGGAAACCTAACCCTATTTCTATTCAGGAATTTTCCTGAAATGAACTGTAACTACAAAGACCTCCAGTGTGCTATACAGAAGTGGTGTTGTACTTGTGCTTTGAGACTTTGAATCGCTCCAATTAGTTATGGTAGTGTAATACTTCTGTCTTCAAATTTGTTACAGTAGAAAGCAATTTACCCCTAAATATGCATATTTATATTCATAGATAGAATTGTTTATTTATACTCCAAATAAACTAAAGTGGATGATGGCAATAATTATGTTACTGTTCCCAATCTCCCATTCATCAAATCCATTTCTGAATTCTCAAAAGTTGTTTTCAACTCAGCCTTACTTTATTCTTCCTACTGAATTATTTCAATTGAAAAAGGACTTTCTGACCCATTCTCACTTCCTGTTCGAAGGCCTGGATAGCGACAGCAGTATGTTAGCAAGTTGTCAACCTGCCCAGATGGTGAGCATCCAAAAATGCTGAAAGAGCTTCAGAATAAACAGGCTGATCTGCTAAGAATACATAGTCCTTCATTAAAAACCATTTCTTTGCAAAAGAACTAGAAGTAAAAAATATTAGATCTGTTTTCTAAAAGGTAAATGGGATAACCAGTGGCATTTCATACCAGTAAGATCCACATTTATCTGAAATTATAAATGAAAATGGAAGTGTAAAATTTCAGGAGAAATTAGGAAACTAAGCAAGTGGGACAGGCTGACTAGTGAAGTTGAGGGTCCAGAAATGCAAAATACTATACATAGGAAAGAAATGCTTGCAAAGTTTAAAATTAGCAGTAAAGAAAGTCAACTTGACATTGTTGTAACTCAGAAAGATACTGATTTCAATATAAAGCAACAGGAAAGAACAAATAATGCTACCACATGCACAGGATAATAGGGACACTACATATCATGGCAAATCACTGCTGTTGCCTTATTTGAGATACTGCATGCAGTACTAATGTAGCCATCTCAAAAAACTCTGCAGGTACTTAAGGACTCAGAGAGATGTGGAAAAATTCATTGAAGGTGGGGAACAAGATGGCATTTGACACTATCAAACCCCAAGCCATAAACCAAAATACCTTCCCCCTTAAATGAAACCGTGGCATTCACTGTCATAGGCAGTGACACAGGGGACAATAATACAGCATTCAGAAAGTCAAACATGGATAAACTACATAAAAAATTTAGTTCTATTTCTTTAGTACTGAATAAAAATGCTCTTTATTAGGGAAGAGGAAAGTCTTTGCACTTCTGTCAGAAACATCTGGCTGTAACCATTTTGGATGAAAAGCCAAGCAGCTGGATAATGAATGTGCTCCAGTGTTGCATTTCCTATTTTCAGTTCTTGAGACATAGTGCTCAGAAATTAGCTCAACTTTGTTGCTGAGGTCCACAAAACAACATATATAAGATGTACATATGACACAGCCGTTCAGAAGCATTTAAAATACTGAGAATATGAACATTGAAAAAAATCTGTAAAATACCAGCAACATAATTCCTTGAAATTATGTCAACAATTAAAAAATTTTGGCAAACAATTTGCAAGCACTTGAAAATGTAATTGCACAACTTAGGCTAGCTTCAGCTATGTAAGTCATGACAGAAGTAGACTCCCATGGGAAGAACAGAACTCAGCTTTTTATAAGTTTATTATTAAGATTTGATTATTAGAGTTGTAGGAATATCAGTAGGAAAGTACCTTATGCTTAAGCAGGTAATACTCTTGTCCTGTGGAAGTAATTTCTAAACCACAGGAACAGATCAAAAATTTTGAAAAAATAAATAAACAAGCAAACAAACAAGCAATTCCCATTGTCACAATTTCCAAATAACTGTGAAATTTGAAACCCTTATCCTGCTCCCTTTTGTCTCCCATATACAATAACATAAAGATACTGTCCATTCAGGAAAAGCACCTTACATATGTTGCTCCAAAGTGTGAAACAAAGGAAGAAAAAAGGATAAATCTGGAACAGAAAGTTTAATTGCACATGTGAATATCTAAATTTTCTGATAAACAGATTACTACTAAAAAGAGAACATCCTTTTAGTATTTACACTTGAAGGCATTAGCTACCTGGATTATAGATTGCAAACACAAAAATCCACTGCTTCTAAGTAATTCATATGCACTTACATAAGTCAGTCGTAAATCCTATCTTCAACATTTCCTCAGTATTTAAGATAACAATGAGTCCTTCAAACTAAACTCACTTCCAGGCTGAGACCAAGAAAAAATATCTGGTACAGCAGCTGCTAGAAAAGCTTTGCCTTTTTATACAGGGTTCTGGAGTATATCAAACTGCAACAGCACCATGATAATCATATTTTATTAGCTTGAACCGAATTGGAAATGAATGTTTGTTCCAAAATTACAACTCATTTCAGAATTTCTGTAAAATCATTTTGAGAGCAGTGACGCTATCAGAGGATCTAAGAGTGAGAACAAAGGAAGCTAATTTCAACTGCTTATAAAAAAAATCCTGTGGGTGTGGTTGTGACTTCATCTAAAAGTTGTATAAATGCAATTAAGTACAATTGCAAAATAATTACCTAAAGAAATGATATGAACTACAAAGTGTACCTGGCAAGACTATTATGAATAAATTATGCCATAGCAATATCACTCTATACAGCCAGAGCTCCCTTGAACCAGTAAATTGCAAAGGTCCTTCCTTCTCTGAGAATACCTGATAGCCCTCCTTGTTCCTGCACACGGAGCTGCCCTTGGAAGGGAACGAGCTCCAGTCATGCCTCAACAGAAACAATTTCCTTGAAGTACAGCCACAGACCAGAGGCATTCCTCCCAGTGACAGGGGCAACTCAGCAAGGTCCTGAGGGCATCCGCTTGTGCATGTCATGCATCCTCAGTTTTGCTGGTATTTCAGAGGGAGTAATCAGCTTGTGTGTGTCATCAAACCCGAGCTCACTTAGCGTCCACTTGCTGGGGAGCCAGGAACAGATTGCAGAGGTCAGCACACGCCGCAAAAGCTTGGTCAGCCCATTCCTAGGGGGCTGCCACTCTGGCACTGTTCACAGGATCTGAGCTAGCTGAGGTTACAGGGACATAAAAATAACCATTTAGAGTTAGACCTGGGTTCGTGTGCTCCAATGTCCTGCCTACTTGGCCAGAAGCGATGCTTATTAGAAAACTCAAGAGTATTGGAATTACAGCACTGTGATTTCCCAGTATGCCCTCTCAGCCTCCAGCAAAAAAGGAAAAGAAACCCTGCTTCTTGCCTTAAGAAGGTGTTCTTGTGGACAGTAAAATGCCTAGAATAGGTACATCCCTCATGCAAGGCAGCAGCAGGGTTTTTGCTCTAATGAGGAATGCTCTTCTGCATTGCGGCTCCTGGAGGTAATGAAGGAGCACTGACTCAATTAAAAAATAATGAAAAAAAAAGAGACCCTACTTATGTCTGTGACTAACAAAAGGAAAGGGCTTTAAAATCTGTGTTGCAAGGTTTTCTTCCCTTAACAAAAGCTGGAGTTGCATTTCAGATATACTTTCAACATACTAGTACAAGCAAACTGAAAGGAGTGAAAATTGCACCAGCTTGTTGGAAAAAGGTGAGAGGTGCACAGGCTGAATAATGTTAGTGTTTCATATGTTTATCATGTGTCTATATATAAATACCAAAATAAATATGCTTTATATAATAATGTAGCAATATAATAAATCATTCACATATATAAAAATATATAAATGTATTATAGAGTCCCAATACAGTAATACTGACCCATCACCTATGATAAGGTTATTTACATTTTATGTAATTTTTGTTCCGAGGAGAAGTAGAAGCTAATGAAAAATAATCTCCTTCAAGTAAGGCATATAAACAATTGCTTAATAATTCATAGGAGTTGCAAGTAATGAAGTTTCCCCCTTCTTGCCCTGCAGAGCAGCCCCAGGCAGATAGCTTACAGAATAGGAAACATACTGTGTAAGTGCCAAGAAATGCAGTTGATTGAAATAGTTCTCTCCCTTTCCTCGAAGAGAAACTATACATTCAGCCATTTCTACTGCTGTAAAATGTCAGTTAAAGTGACAGTGACAAAATATAATTGAACAAATTATCTTCTTTTCAAAGTCACAAAGGGCATTATAGAACAGAACAAAATAAGACAAGCAAAAATGGCAACTATGAGCAATTTCCACTTTCCTCCACTCCTCCTTGGGAGCTCTGACCCTCAGTGGCATTCAAGCTGTACTTTTGTACTGTACTGCCTGCCTGAAAAGAAATCTCTGGAAAGTCACCACCACAAACTGTAAGGTTACATAATATTTCTCTTTTTTTTTTCTCTCCATGGTGCTTTATGCTATGAAGAAGAAAGAAATACTCCTCTTGTCTGCTACTAATTCTCTAATTGAATAACTTAAAAGGAGTATGTATTTAATTATTACATCATTTCTATACAAGCAGGTTGCAGAATGGTAACTGATAACCTAACCTTCTACCTACTCCTGCTTTTTATTCTGTGTTTCAAAGAATATCTGCCCTTCCCTCTTTCAAGCCCTTTGGCTTCAGTAGCTGTGTTGAGTAAGCTTTTATAGTCATTTCAGTTACACATAGTGGCAATTAAATAACAGGAAAAATGATTTCCAGGATTTCCAAGAACCTCTCCAAGGGAGAGGTGGAAAAAAACCAAGAAAAGTTATCAAAATTCCCAAACATGGTTTTTTGAAAGATCCAGAAATTTGGATAGATTTGGGAAAAAATTTTAAATGAAAAATATGTTCGAGACTTATTTTGTTGAAACAACAAATTTTATTTCAAAATAAAGCAGTGTGTTTTGGAAAGATCTAAATTTAAGCACCTAACGGGAGGAGATGCTTACCAGGAGAAGCATCTACCCAGGGCAGTGCATACATAAATTCTAGCATGCTCATTTCTTCTTTTTCATAATCACATGCCATCAATTTTTGACCTTTTTTTTCTTCTGGATTCCTTTTAAAGTTTTATGTATTGTCCTTCTTTTTTTCCAGTGTGCATACACTGACTGATCCTAATCTTTATGAGTAACAAATTATTCAAAGGGAACAGAGCTTTACTCAGTTTTATGGCTAATCTCATAACTCATAACTAAAAATAGTACTGACACATCAGGAAATGCAGTGAGGGAAAGGGAATATGCTAAGGTTGCATTCACTGAATAATTGCTCCAATAAACAACTGGAATTTTAAGAGTTTCTGTGCTACAGTGAATCCATATTCCTCTAGCATTAAAAAAAAAAAAAAAAGCACTTTCCTGGAAGTTTTTTATGTATAGTGAGTACTCAGATACCTTCAACCCACCAAATAAGACAATATGCCTGGATAAAATCCCACCCACAATTCTTTTGCCAGAAAGGAAACTTTTCCAAATTCAGATTTTCACACAGGTTGCCTTGCCAAGTTTATATTTAAAATATAGATTCTCCTAAAGAAGTAGAAGTAACAGCCTTGCATTTGTTTATTAAGCACTGCCAGTTTGAAACATTAGGAATTCTGTTCATTTCCTGCACTGTATCACAGCATGAACTAAGAACATACCCATGTATGTGTATGCACCTGACATGGAGTTACACCTGAGAGAGAGGCACACAGGGTGTGTAAATACACATTTACTGTTACAAACTCCTTTCACTGACATTAGCATTTTATACTTGCTATGAACACTCTATATAACTTCACTGTATTGTGACAGCAAGTGCTGCTGCTTCCTCAGAGTATCAGGCCAAGACCTGAATGCCACCCACCACCACTCTGCTTTACAAAACTTAAAATGTTTTGGCCTGTGGCAAATACAAATCATCCACAAAACCAGTACTATTGTTCATTTTCTTTTCTAACAGTGAGTTACTAAAGTTCACTCCATTGGTTTGCTTAGATGTTTATGTTCTTTGGTGGAAATAAATGACAGAGAAAGAAAAAGGATAAATCAGTTTTTTCATTAGGAGATTAAAAGAAAATATTTTTTTTGTCCAAAATGTATTGGAATAATAGCCTTTTCCACATGCTTAAAGAGAATTTTAAAAATAACATGACTTTTTAAATTTAAGGATCACCATCTAAATTTGCATAAGCTCTCCAGACATTAATGTGAAATACAAGAATGAAAACACTATAGTCTTCAGAGTACGTAGAAAATTATTTTTAATTCATCCTTCCAGGAACACTAGCTACAGAGACTTGATTGCTTAGCAAGCAGTGCAGTTAAGCCATCTGAGGACAGAAGCATGACCTTTATGTGACCAAAATCAGCTAAGCAGTACACCTTTAATATGGGATTGAAAACACCCTAACAAGTATAGAAGCAGAATTTGAATATTGTCCTCCTTATCCATTATTTTTCAGTTCTTCAGAAGTAGAGAAAATAAAATCTTTCCTTCTGGAGACCACTGAATTTTTTTTTACTTCATACTTCTACTATCTACCTATAGTAGAATCTACCTATCTCAATACTTTCAGTCTCCTGAAGAGCAACAGCTAATAGCAACTGCATCTGGAAAATGCAGTTAAAAAGAGCCTCAGCATATCTCCATTATATTGACTGTAGTTGCAGGATTCCCTATTATTTCAATATTCCACTCCATCTCCTGTTTTACAGTACTACTCATTACAACCACCAACTCAGGAAGAAGAAAACTGTGATACTTGGGGCATACTGTGACACAAGATTAAAATGTTTGAAGAGCAGTCCTATATAAACATGCAGAAGCAATTTGTGGTGATGGCAAAACCGAGAATCGTTCACCATCCACCTTAACAGGGAAGCTGAAAAATACAGGTCTCTTCTAACACCTAAGATGGACAAAAAACCCACTAAGACTGGAATTTTGATGGAGAAGCAGGAGCTCATATGGACCACATTTCCACTGGGCTGCAAGGCTACAAGTGCTCGTTCATTTTAAACATAACTTTTGTTTTTAATTTTTTTTAATGTGTGATTGAACACAGGAGCATGTTGCCCAGGGAGGTGGTGCAGTCTCCATCCTTGGAGATGATTTAAAATCTCAAGAGAGTCTCGAACTCTAGCTGACCCCGTTTTGAGCAGGGGGGGTGGAGTAGATGACCCCTCAAGGCACCAGATGTGCCCATCAGCCTCAGCTATTCTGATTCCCAAACAACTCTGGGTAGGACAGAAGTTCGAATGAATGACCAGGACAATGAAACTCCTTGGTGCTGCAATAATCATCTGTTTTATGGCACTCGGGTGCAGAGGTAAATAGCTATTACAGTGCACTTAAGAGTTCGATCCATTTCAGAAGCTGAGGAAGTAATTCTTATCTGGTTTTTTGTTAAACCTTTTCAGAAGGAAAGGAAACCATGCAAGTTTGTTATTTATTTTGTTACTTGCTTCGCATTAGTCTATACTTCTTTGGATGAAGTTTTTGCTAGACAACTTAAACTTTAAAAACTTGGTTTTACAGAATTGGCATTTTTCCAGAATAAAAGCCATTGATATGGACTACTGTTTCGATTTAAATCTACTACTTTTATAGCTTAAGCAGTACGTAAAGTGCTGACATAGGTATATTCAGATCAATCTGGGATAGATGTCACCAGGGTGTATCACGTGCACTACCAGGAATCCAGATATATTTCCTGCTGGAGCTCTACAGAGCTCTTAGTGCTGCCCTTATGAGAGGTGAGTAAGGGCCAGGTCAGTTCCAGGGCTCCCTCAGTTTATATTATTTAGTTCTCACTAAACCTCCAAAAGCAGCAGTGTTCCAAAAAGCTCATTAGAATATATCAGCAGTGGATAAAATAAATGATGTGATAGTGGATAAAGTTCTTATAATCTCTTAGAAAAGTCCCACGGTTCTCCACAAAACTTACTTAATTGCTTTGTCATTTGTGCTTGTTCGTGCTTCTGGAAGGCCACTCAGAGGAGTCAGAAAGCATTTGCAGGGGGGGAGATGGAAACCAAAGAGTCCCTAACCAGGCACACAGACCGAGACCAGCGACTCATTACAGGACTTTAAAGTACCTGTCAGGCCTGTAGCTAAACCCGCAGGAAATACTGGCTTGTTCCTGGCATTTATAGTGACAAAACTTGTGCCTAAATTCTGGATGAGGATGATAATATTCTTCCGTTGGAAAGAGCAACCTAAGAAAGCTCTTGTGTGTGGAGAGTGGTGATTGTGCAGGAGGTGGCTCTCCTGCACTTATGATACAATGGAAACCAAATAAATGCCATTCTAGCTGGTGTTGCAGTCTAATTTCAATGATCAAATTGCCCAAGTTTACTAAAGCCTTTTCTTATGGAATTTGCACTCAGCAAAGATATTATAGGTGATGTGCTGGAGAAAGGAACAGCTAGTCCTGGACACAGTATTACACAGATGAGACTTAATCTGTACTTGAAAAAGCTGCATCAGACATTGACCTGCCACATTTAGGCAGGTACTTAATTTTCCAATCTAGGCCAGCATGACTGCAAATTACATTTGCCTGCTAGTTAGTTTGGGCAGCTGCAACTGCTCTGTTTCCTTGTTCAGAGACGAGGGTTGTACTTTACAAGGAGAACTTGGAAGCTCTCAAGCTGAGACAAACCTGGCAGTTGGACCAGGAGCAAACAGAACACTTCATGCATCTTGGCATAAACAAACACTGCCCTCAGATGTTCCCTTTCAAAACCAGACATGGAGGGCTATGGAGGGGGTTGCTGCAGTCTCTTTGAAACTCTCTACAGCTCAGTACTTGGCACTGTGGCACTTTAAAAATTTACTATTATAAAATAAATATGTAATCTGCATATTTTAACAGATAGCCAGAAATTGCAAGAATTCACTAAAATTTGTTCTGTATCTGTAATGTAGACCATATTTGGGCTCTGGTTTTCTTCACAGAAGACTTGAGTTAGCCAGCTGCTTCTGCAGTCACTGACTCCAGAGGTAACTCACCAAGTGACTGTGCAGACAGCCACAAAAACTGGGGTGGGTGTGCTCTGCTGCACCCCACTGCCCAGGGCATGTGCCAGGTGCTCCTCTGAGACACCCGGGGGATCATTTGGAGTTGGGACGGCCGCTGAGAGAGAATCCCTGCCGCCCTTCCACCAAAACCTGTCTGGGGAAGGACAGCTCTAACTTTGTGCCGCCGATTCACCGGCCTGTGAAAGCTGCCTTGGAGTGCAGAGAAGTGTAAGTTTCTTGAGAAAGCAACAGGCTGCCCGGTTTATTTGCACCTCCCTCTCTAAATTGAATCAAACTCTGAGTAATAGAGAAGTGCCTTAAGAAAAAGTAACTTCTTAATTAAGAGTGTCTGTTAGGAAAATTTTGCCTCTCCAGAGGAAAGATTTAGTAAAGCTTTCAGTATAGACTTTGTAGAGAGCTATGTTGATAGGAACTGTAATACAAGTTGTTTATAAATACTGAAGCATATATTTAATTATATGCCTGGTTTATAGCAACAACAGTTCAGATAATATAAATACTTAGAAATAATTCTGATTTCAACAAAACCTTATTAATTGATTTCTCTTATTTTAATAATTGATATAGCACATCTAATTTTTAGTTAAGAATAATTTTTGAAACAATTCTGGTCATATTAATCAAATGTTGGCTCCAAGATAATGAAATACTTACAGCCTCTGGTGGGTTAGCATGAACTATAAAATGTGCTAAATTAAGACACTGAAAGCTTGAAATAGCTTTTATGAGGTAGCTTGAGGGAAAACTTAAAACCGTTTGTATGAAATAGCTTTTATCTACCATTTGGCATTCATTTTGCTAAAGCTGTAGATCACATTTCCCTTTGTTAAGAATAAAGAAATAAACACAGATTAATTTACGCAGCTAAGAGATTAACGTGAGCATAAATCTTTACTTTTAATAGAAATTTCTCCCATTTTAATTATTGATAACAGTTCAACTTGCTCAAAAGGGAAAAAATGTAGCATTCCAAATTTATTCCGCACTTTTTCATGAGTAAAGAAAAAGGGCTACTCCTGTTTTTCTCTTTACCCTTTTTGATTCCTCTGCCCAAAGGCATAGGCGGCATTGTTTTCTTGGGGAAAACATACGAGAAGGTGGCTAAATGATTTCTGTACCCTACTAACAATCCTGACTGAATGGCCCACTAGGTTCCCATCTCCATTTTGACCCGAGTGCTGCCGGAGCAGGCAGCAGCTCTTGCAGGGAGCGATGCTTTGCCCCTGCTCAGTGACAGGGCAGCACTGAGGGGCCCAGCGGGGCCATCCCGGCTCTCCAAGGGGAGCAGAGCCCGCTCCAGCAGGAATCCCGCCGGGACAGCCGGGCTCGGTTATCTCGGGCAGTGCGGGGCCGGAGAGCCCGGCCAGGCTGAGCTGAGCGGGGTCAGTGCCGCGGACACACGGACACACGGACACACACAGCGCTGCTTTCACTGCTCTCATTTCGGGCGCGCAGATGACGCAACAACGCCCCTAAAATAACTTCGAGTCACCTTTTCCCAGTGTTTTATCTCGTCTGTACAAACAGCCGCGGCCTGCGCAGCCCCCTCCGCTCTCCGGCGGGGTCAGAGCTCCCCCTCCCGAGGCACCGCGGCCTCGCTGCTCCCCGGCACCGCTCCCGCCGCTCTCGCCGGGTCTCTCTCCGGGAGACGCCAGGCAGGAAGCGGCGGGGCGCTGCCTCCTGGCCCGGCAGGGGCGCTTGGCCGCCGCGGGGCTCGCAGGCAGGTACCCGCCGCGGGAGGGCCGCGCCGCCCGGCCGGCTCCAGGCGGGGCCTGCCGGGGGGTGGTGGAGCCGGGACCCGGGGTAGCCTCCCCCGCGGGTGCTCGGCGCTGCGGGCGGGCGGAGGGAAGGCGGCGGGCGGTGCCGGGCGGCCGCACCGCATGCGCAGGAGGGCAGGTGTCGCCGGCAGCCGAGGAGCCGCCGGAGCATCGTGGTAGCCCCGCGTCCCCATGGTGCTGTGTCAGGGCGGAGAGGGCGACGCTGCTCCGGCAGCGGGCGGGCAGGAGCCGGAGGTGCCGCCGGGCCAGGAGGACGGGCCGGGCGCGTTGCAGCCGTGCATGTGCCCGGCGCCCGGCGTCGAGGCGGCGGGCACCGAGGAGCGCCGCGCTTGTGGCTGCTGCTCGGGCATGTCCTGGCCGTTCTGCTGCGAGGCACCTGGTGAGGAGTGAGGAGGGGGAGTCCGACAGGCGGGGCAGGGGAGCAGCGCCGTCCCGGCTGGGCTGCCCGCTCTCGGGGTGACATTGCCGGGCTGCGGGGGAAAAAACGGCGGCCCGAGGGCACCGGGCCGTCCGCACGTGGCGGCGGGGCGGGGAGCGGGCTCGGGCGGCTGCAGAGGACGCCCGGCATCGGTGCCCACCCCAGCGCCGGCAGGAGCCGCCTCGCCGCTTCCGAGCCGTCCCCAGCGGCGGCTCGCACCTGGTGCCCGCGGGTCACCTGCGAGCGGGTTCGGCCTCCCCCTTTTCTTCCCGTTTCTCTTGCCCGGAAAAGCCGGCCCCGGTGGAGGAGTCAGCGGGCCGGCAGGCACGGCTGCTCCGTGCCCTTGTACCCTGTGCCGGGGTGCCGGGCGCGGCTCGGCCCGGTGCTCCGCACGCCCCGGGAGCGTGCAGAGCGCCGGGACCGCTCGTCCCCAGGGCGGGGCGGCTCTGCCGCCTTGGAGAGAGCCTCGCCAGCGACTATTCCTCGGGAAAACAGTACTTCCTGTTTTAAAAGTTTTAAAGTAAGACTTGACAGGTTTGGGTAAATAGAAGTGCCTTCTGCCTGTGTGAACTTCTGGCACTATAAATGCATTTGACAGTGCACTTCAGTTAGTTCACGTACTTGGGACTGTGACTTCTTGGGCGATTCTTACATTGCCTTAGTCTGAGTGTAGTAATTTTGTCCTAACTCGAGTCCATGCTTCACTTCTTGATAATTTTCAATTGATAAAGCCACAAACGTATTGTGAAATATGGAATATGTAGGTTTAAAGTGGAGTTCTCTTAAAACATAAATGCCATCTTAAAATAATTTCTGAAGTTATCTGGAGTACTTTTCTTCAGAACGACTTCACTGAAAATGTGTTTGTCTTAAAATTGACTGAAACTGACTTTCCAGCAGCAAATAGATTTGTTGGTGAGCTGTGGAGAGGCCAGAGTCCTTCACCAGTGAAATTCACATTAGTGTCAGTTCTAAAGCAAAGCTTGGGGGGGAAAAAAAACTGTTTGAAATCCTGATAAACTTTTATTAATTAACCAGAAAGAGTACTTTGGTTTTGGGTCGTCTGTCTCGTAAAATTGTTGACTGAGTCTATGACTGACTATGAATCATGCCTAGATCTTGTCTGCATGACCATGATTAGTTCCAATGCAGCCTGTTCTGCTCCTGGTACTTCACAGACGTCAAAGAGAGCTCTTCTGCTTTTTATAATGTGGTGACTTTCCTGAAGGTCTGGGAGGATCATCTTCTTGCTGACCATCTTTCCCATAGCCAATACTCTTCTCCCTCCGCTACTATTCTTGACATCCTGTATGTGAGAAGTGTCATTTTCTTCATTGCATGCATTTTGCAAGTATAAAAACTATTTGAAGCAAAGTACACAATTAAAGCATTAAAAACACAATTAGAATTTACACCTAAAACAGGTTGCACTGGGAGGCATTTACCTGTGACTTAAAACGGGAGTGGAAAATTGTTTGAAAGCATTATGTGTGGAGATGGCCAGGGAATGAAATTGGAAAACCGAGTCTGTAGCCACTCAAAAAAGAGGACTCGGGTACTGCTTGAAACCTTTTGATTTTCGGACTGCTACATTCTTTGAAAAAAGCATGAGTGCTTGACTGTTTTGGTGGTGTTAGGCTAGTATTTCAAGGCTTAATATTTCGTGGGGTGTGAATGTTATCTTAACCTAACTTCTCCCTAAAACTTACCTTGAAATAAGTACTTTTCAGAACTGCAGTTCTTGTTTTTGGTAGAAGAACTTGGACCATCTTATTTTTAAAAGGAAATAAAACACTTTCTCATTGCACTGAGTACTTGCTTTGGCAATTCAAGATGTTGATGGCTAAAATTCTAGTGTTACAAAGTTCTGAAGATTCTGTTTCTGATAGGCTTGGTATATTGGGTAGCTTACAGAAGTTCCTTCTGATTTTTGTTTGTTCCTTACAATCCAAAGCTTAGTTCTGGGTGTAAGATCCTTTCAGTGTATTTTGCTTTAATTTGATTGGTTTTCCATTTCAACACTTCCTTTATTTAGGTTGGCTTCATTCTGTAATAATCAGAGAAGCTCTCATGCATGAAATAAAAGTTAATAGTTCTGTTTCTGCTGTGTTCATCCATAAGCCAGCCTGGGTTTGGATTTCCCATTTCAGTTGTAGGTCAGTCTGATTCCTCGTGTTTCAATATTAGAGACTGTTGATTTTGTAGTTCTGTTATGTGACTATGTGGATTAAGGCATTACATAGTTCATGAACAATTTTTAAATCCACTTTGTTTCATAGTTGGTAGATGTCCTGGTCCGGTGTTGGTTAGTGGTAGTTTTTATAGTCAGTTTTATGTAAGAAGCTGTTGCTAAATAGAAGTATTTCAAGTAGAAGCTGTAACTCACTTTCAGCTGCAATGTGGCAGGATTCCTTGAAAAGCAAACCTTTTGCCTACTTCAGGTTGTGGTTGCAGTTGTAAAGCCCTAGGACTGTCAGCCTGCAGTCTCCCCTCTGAGGCAATAAGATGCAGTTTCTCAGCCTTGAGTGCTGATCTCAAGGAGGATCAAAATGGTTTGTGACAAGTTTTGTTAAAAAAAACAAACAAAAACAACAACCCTCTCAAAACCACACTTAGTTGCTAAGCAACTCGCAGCAGTACCCGGCTGATTATGTTTTAGAGGATCCACAAGGCTCCCAGGCTGCCACACTAACGTGAGATGAGGCACCCTTTATCAAAACACTGCTCTGGGAGGGACATGGAGTTCTCGCTCCTATCTTTAGAGGGAGTCACAGAAGAAAAGGTAACTCCCAGTGTTTTATGCAGGTAGAGGAAGAGATAGTGAGGTGATGTCCCACTCAGATTTTTAGATGGGCTCTGTTTTCCTTGATGTTCACCTCTAGGTGTTACTTTTATGCAATAAAGTAATAACAAAAAAGGCTTGGAGTTCTCTTGGAACTCCTTGGAGTTCTCTGTCTCACAGTTCTCCCTCCCCTTGCTTTTTTTTTTCTTTTATAGTTCAGAGTGGAGAAAATGAGTGGAACGAGGAAGAGTGTGTTGAAGAAAGCCTGAGGCAATGAGGAGATTTGAATAGAAACATTAGACTTGGGAAACTTTCAGGAAGGAGAAGTCTGATAAATAAGCATAAACTAAGGTCTTCATGGAATTTTGATAGACATCAGGCCTTTGATGTTTTAACATTAGTTACTTAAATTTATTCTGCTTAAAATGTGTATTCGATGCCTATTTGAAGAAAATATTTGGATTCTTACAGCAAGATAAAAACGTTGTCAGTCTATGTCAAATTTAGGGTGATTTAGCTGCAAAATAAACATGATGTATAACAAAAATGACGTTCTGTACACAGATTTTACATTGTGTATTTGTACACAATGTATTTGTGAGAAAGGAAATTAAATTTTTGCTTAGGAGCCTTAGTTAAGTAAGCAGCTGATTCCCAAGAGAATAGTTTCAGAATCTGACCATGGACTATTTTGTAGTCTGTTATATGTATTGGTTCCTGGGCAGAATTGTGACTAGCCCCTATAGTAAATCACTCGTACTAGTTTGATACCTACAAGAAGTTGGGTCTTCTGATTTGTAGAGCTGCAATGTTTTGTATCCCAGGTTTTCGAGTTCATCTCTTACACCCTGTTTTAAGAAAAAAAGAGGATCCATGATCATCAGTGAAAAGTATTTTCAAGTTAGGTCTGGTAAATACATGTAATATTTACATTTTAATCTTTGTTTCCCCTGTTCTCCATCACAAAAATCACTACAGATACGTGGGGCACTGCAGTGTGTGGAGCTGCCTGATCAGAGGAGTCTTCTAAGAGATCCTTATTAACTGTAGTTTATCTGTTGCAGGCACAAAGAAGAGAGCTGCGTGCCCAGGACTTGGTCTGTTTTATACCATACTGTCTGCCTTCCTTTTCTCATTGGCCTCTTTACTTCTTAAAATAATAGAAGATGTACATTCAGTGGAAGTGAGTGCATTTCGATGTGTTTTCCAAATGGCATTTGTTCTTCCTGGTTTAATATACTACAAGTAAGTGTAAAAAATGTTTAAATTTAAAGTTATTTCTTAAAACTAGATCTAGAATTTCCTTCTTTATGGTTGCAATGTTATTTTAGTTTGGACTTCAGTTGCATTATTTTAGATTAATTGGTAGTTTCTTAATACAATTCAAAAAACTGAAAATCTTTGACTCCCTGATACTAGGATTATTGTATCAAATGCTTTGATTTCCACAAAGGGGTGATCTTAAAAACACAGAAGGTAATTTGTAGATGCTCTTGGGTTATTTTGCAAGGGAAAAATTAATTACTAGAACAGTTTCTGACTCTGAATGTGATTGGGGGTCATGATGGAAATAAATTGGTCTGTGATTAGATCGTTAAGAATATTTGGGTATTAAACTCCCTTGTCTAGAAAGGTGTGTACCATACTTAAATATGTTTGAATGTTAGTCATGAAATAAGTAAGACAGTGACATTAACGTGACATTTCTGTTTTTCAGAACAGGATTTTTGGGACCAAAAGGTAAAAGAATTTTTCTTTTCTTCCGAGGATTCCTTGGCTCTACTGCAATGGTTCTTCTCTACTATGCTTACCAAGTCATGCCACTAGCTGATGCCACTGTTATAACTTTTACCAGTCCTGTTTTTACATCGTTGCTGGCATGGATCTTTCTCAAAGAGAAATACAGCCTTTGGGATCTTCTTTTTACTCTCTTTGCGGTCACTGGAGTGATTCTTATTGCCAGACCACCATTTCTGTTTGGCTCACGTGTTTCAGGCATTGAAGGAAGTTACTCAGATCACCTTAAAGGAACTATAGCAGCGATTTCAAGCACAGTATCTGCAGCCTCAACTTTTGTTATACTAAGGAAGATGGGAAAATCTGTGCACTACTTCTTGTCAATTTGGTATTATGCTGTCATTGGATTAGTTGGGTGTGTTGTAGCACTGTTTGTTTTGAATGAATGGCGTTTACCACACTGTGGTAGAGATAGGGTTTTTCTCATATTAATAGGCGTGTTAGGGTTGGGGGGTCAGATATATCTCACAAAAGCATTACAGATAGAGAAAGCTGGACCTGTATCAATAATGAGAACAATGGATGTGGTGTTTGCTTTTATTTTACAAGCTCTTTTTCTCAATCAACTACCAACTTGGTGGACTGTGGGTGGAGCCCTTTGTGTAGTAGCCAGTAGTACTGGAACTGCCATTCGTAAGTGGAGACATAGTGTGAAAAAAGCTAAACAGAGGGAAATCTAACAGTACAGACACTAATTCATTACAGAAACAAGCAGTCTTGAAAGATATATAAATACAATATTTATTTTATTTATTTTAAGTATCCCATTTACCAAATTGTAGTACCAAATTATATCCAGTAAAATAAGTTGACTTTTTACCAAAATTGAAGATGTCTTAGCAACTGGTGAGGTATATACTTTTCTTTCTTATACTTAGATGTGTTAATATGGTCCGTAGAAAGATACTTAAAAGTTGTTGCTTCCTTTCAAAAGTGTACAATATTTATTTTCCTAGAGTTTCTGACTCTCCACTTAGCCTCTTTCTTTATTTTTCAGAGCAGTGGAAATAAGTCTCCCAGGCTTAATGCTATTCTGTGCTTGATTACCACAGGGATTGCAATACAAAAGTTAGAAGGGCATGAAGAGTTGATAATCCTTAAACAACCAGCTTTTATAGAACAGATAAAGCTTGTACTTCTATAAGCTTTCTAATTATTATTTTGCACAAAACAGATGCCAAATGTGGATTTAATTTTAATTTGGATTCTAAAAGAACAAAAGCAATTTAATTTTTCCAAGTAATATGAAGAGAAAATTAACTGGTGAAAATTACGTATCAGCTTTGCTTTTTAAAAAAAGAATTTTAAGTGTTTGCACTTACTTCACAGACATAGTGAAACAATAATCACCTTTTTTTTCAAAAATGATTCTCCCTATAAACATGTCTTTAGTTGCTGCAGTCTCAGTGATGAGAGACAACAGTTAATTCTATACCACCCATAAATTAGCCCTTTCTTCTGGTATGGAATGCTGCGCTGTAGCTGCACTTTTCTTTATTCTATGCAAAAGATTATATTTTTTAGGTATTTAATATAGGTTATTTAATGCTGCTTATGACCCTTTATAGTAATATTCTTCTATACTAAAGTTCTTTATGAGACCAAGTTTGAGTCTCCTTTGCCTTCATAAACTTAGGAGGATTTACATTAAAGCTTTTGCTTATTTCTTAAGAATGTACAAGAGTGCAATGTAATTGCAGTTTCACAAAAGATGAAGGTTGGCCAAGGTCATACAGGGGTTCTGCAGAAGAGGTTTGAGGAAAGCTTGGTGGAAGGGTGATGCTGTGCATGCACATCACATTCAGGCATCCACACGGCATCACACAGTGCTAGTGGGCAACTTCAGTCCCACTTTTCATGCTGGCCCTTTTAAGTTTGTATTTATCACTTCTCTTGCACATCTCATTTTTGTAGGCGTTATTTTTAATGCAACAAATACTAAAGAAAATACTTTTATTACTGACTTTGGTGTCCTTCACATTTCAGGAGGACTAAACGTTTAGTATCAGGAAGTGGGATTTTCCCAAGTTGAGCATTTCATACTTTTGGGTCTTGTCTCAGTAAAGTTTAAAGAAAATTTTAACTTGAATCTTTTTTTGATCCTTTGTATCTTGAGGAGGTTTTCACCTCTAGTGTTTTTCTAAAAGAGAATGCTGTGTTCTGTACACTTGATAGATGTTTTTTTCTAAATCACTAAAGGTGGTGATCGTTTTCTTACTTTGATTTACAGATGTCTGGTCACATGTCTTTTCTTTTGCCAATAGGCATTGCATCCTATCAGGGCAGATCTAGAGACTTCAGTCCCAAAGGCACAAAATGCAAATAATACTTCAGGGTCAGAGTATCATATGATATATTGAGTCAGAAAGGGCCTATCAGGACCATTGAGTCCAACTCCTGGCCCTGCACAGGACACCCCAAGAGTCAACCACGTGCCTGAGAACATTGTCCAGACATTCCTTGAATCAGACAGGGTTGGTGCTCTGACTGCTTTCCTGGGGACCTTGTTCCAGTCCCAGAATATCCTCTTGGTGAACCTCTTCCTGATATCCAGCTTAAACCTCCCTTGGCTCAGCTTCAGGCCATTTACTTGAGTTCTGTCACTGAGCACAGGGAGAAGAGATCAGCCTGATCTGCCCCTCCATTTCCTTTTAGGAGGGTGTTGAAGACCCCAGTGATGTCTCCCCTCAGTTTCCTCTCCAGGGTGAACAGGCGACCTTAGCAACTCCTCCTAAGTCTTCCCCTGCAGACTCTTCATCTTCGTGGCCCTCTGTTAAGCTTTCTAACAGCTTAATGTCTTTTTCTTACATTGTGGCACCAAAACTGCCCCCAGCACTCAGTGCAACACCCAGTGCAGAGCAGAGGGGACAATCCCCTCTCTTGCCTGGCAGGTGATGCTGTGCCTGGTGCCCTCCAGGCTGCCAGGGCACTGCTAACTCATACTCACCCTGCCAGGGCCCTCAGATCCCTTTCCGTGGTGCTGCTTTCCATTCCCCAGTCTGTCTGTTGCCCCACCCCATATGCAGAATCTCTCACTTGACTTTGTTAAACTTCCTATGTTCAGTGATTGCCCAGGCCTCTATTTTACCAAGGTATCTGCAGGGCCTCCCTGCAATTGAGGGAGTCAACAGCTGCTCCCAATTTAGTGTCATTCTTGGTATTCCTTGGAGTTCTGCATCCAAGTCATTAATGAAGATTTTGAAGAAAACTGGGCTGAGGCTAGAGCCCATCAAAGGCTAGATGCCAGGCTGGTGTCACCCCATTCTCTAACTCTTTGTGCCTGACCCCTGAGCCAGTTGCTCTCCTATAATATAACACAATTACCCGGCTGTGTGCTGGGCATTTTGTCTAGAAGGATGCTCTGGCAAAAGCTCTGCTGAAGTCCAGAAGGATTATTTGTACTGGCTTTCCTAGACTGACTAGGTGGGCTGCCCTGTAGTGGAAGGAAGTCAGGTTTGACAATCAAGACTTGCCACTCATGAGCCGTGCTGGCTGGGACCAATGGCTGAGTTGACCTCCCGGTGTTTTTCATTACCTCACAGAAAAACCTTTTCCATATACCTGGATATGAGGAGCTGTCTTTGTCCAAGTTTCTCTAGGTAAAACCTGCACCCTGAATCTAAATGTGTTTATGGATATGAGAAGATTCCATTTGAGTTTGAGATCCGTTCCTGCTTACAGCTGTCTGTTCTTTGCTTTTCCTGAATGCTGAAGCTCAGCTACTGCTGACAAGGTCAGGAAACTGCTTTACTATCTCTTAAATGCCTCACATAATAATAAAATTCCAGTTTGGCACCCTTTTTGCTTAATACTTGAAACTGTGAACTGGAATTGTTTTTCTACTCCTGTACCATCACTGCCATTGAGAACAGCTTTCAGGAGAAGGAAGGAAAACAAACTGCTTCATTTTTTACTGCTTCAGTTCATGTGCAATATGCATGTGTTTGAATTGCCACTTACAAAGGTGTGGTTCCAAAGCAGTTCAGATTGATGCAAACTTGGATTGTCAGCTAGCCCTGCTGTCTCCTCTTGGCTCAATGCTTATGTGGTTATGTGATGATGAGCTACCCCTGGGAGCTGATCCAGTACATATCTTTTTAGTAAGGTTTTTTGGAGAGGGCAAAACCAGTGTAGCCTGAACTTGATGACAGTATAAAAACATTAGGAAGTTGAATTAGGTAGTAGTTTAAATTGCAGCATATGAAGGCTGCTTTGCCAGTACAGAATAAAAATTATGTGGAAGCTTACATCTTTAGTTTGTGTGATTTCAATGAATCTTGTTTACACTTAGTAGAGAAGAACAGGTTACTGAAGAAAGGATTGTTTTCTTTCCCTTAACACACAAGTAAATGTAGAAAACATGCTACATGGCCAGAAATCAACATCTAGTTATAGTGGTTTGTAATTTTTGTCTCAAGTTCTAGCAGAAACTCTTTCAAAATATTGCTTGTGCCAAAACCCCCAGATGATTGGTTTTTTCTTTGTTCAAACATACAGGGTTTCCTTATGGCTTCATCTGCTTATTTCCTCTTGCTGTTCTTAAACCTTGCTAAATATTTAAGTTGTTAAAATAATAATCTAAACCAGATCCTATGTTGGAGGATGTATGTTTTGGAACATTGTTTTGATTTTGATCGATCTTTTAGGGAGCTATTTAACTGGAATGAGAATGAAGGACTTGACTAGGGCTTCTCTATCCATAAAGTGTGACAAGCTGGTTTCTGTAATTGGTTTTTCTAGATGATGTTGAGAATGAAAGACATTTAAGCTTTAAGTTCTTCAACCACCTCAATTTTAAAATTTTTCTTCCTGTCAAATACAGGCTGAAAACCTAAATATTAGTTGCAAGCCTTAAAGATAATGAAACCACAGAAGTGTGGATAGCATGAATTGCTAGGGTTTTTTAATTGAAAATATATCTTAAAATTTCTGTTAGGAGGGTAAAACTTTTCTCGAAGCTTAACAGTTGGAGAATCTGAAATGAAACTGGCTGAGCCTTGATTCTTTTAGATTCTGATCTTTTTTAGCTTTTTAATACAGCAAGTTTCTCAGGGTCAAAAGTTATTTTTCTGAGCTTTGAGTCAGAAATATATTGATGTTCATTGTCTGTAGTGTCCTGTTGTGATCTTTACTTTAAAGTTGGATAAATATACTATTCTAATAGAAACTCCTTCCTATGTAATATGATGGAATATTGTTGCATTGTAATTGCTTTGTTATAATGTTAAGTTTCTCCTGAATTTCAATGTATTCATTCAATGTTCTGATTTCAGTGGATTCTGAATAGAAAGAGTAGTAACTAATTACTGGTTACTTTGCACAGAAACACAGGGATAAAAAGATTTAGTTGTTACTGATGCATCATAAGTTTGGTTCCTATGTTCTTTACTATGCAAGACCCTAATTACTAGTGGTCTTCAGTGAGACTTTGTGGCCTTAAAGCCTTATCTACCCAACTCTTCTGTAGAAAGCTGATGGCTTTGTACTGTCAATGTGCAGCAGCCAATTCCTTTCAGGTTAAGTTGGCTGTTTAAAGGATGCTCTAAAAGCCCTTTAAATAAGGGCTTTTAAATAAGTCTGCACCAAGAATTTGACAGGCTCATTGTGTAGACAAGGGTGGTCTATATAATTAAAGTGGATTTCCAGCATTTGTCTAACACCAGGCATAAAGTAACCTCAGCATAGCAACATTGGTTATACTGCTAATGAAATGTGTAATTTTTATTCTGAAGAGATTCCCAATTCCAAAACCTGGTCCAAGGTAGTCCTTCCTGTAATTAGTAATGACAAAATGGATCGTACTTCCCTTGATCATAATTTAAAATAAACAACTACTCCCATGGTATTTTCTCATCTTTGAGCTTTTGTTTGAGAGCTGTCTGTTGGAAAGTTTATTTCTGGGGAGACAGCCTCTTTTGAAGTTATTTCCTGGTAACTAGCAGTAGTTACCCAGGCAGAGTCTGTTTTTTAGTTCTCTAACCATGATTACCATGGCAGGCTCATCTGTGGCAGCAGCCCCACAAGGGTAATAAAAACATTGTCTCTGTCCCTGCGTGGATTCAGTGCTGACAGCAGATGTGAACACTGACCTCAGCAGGACATTGCAGCTACCAGCAGAATGTTTTTGGGGTCATAATTGCCTATCCATCCAAAGAAAAGTTGTGCTTTATGTTCCTGCAGATGCAGGTGACTTCAGGGGGGAACACACATAGAGTTCTGTGGTGATAATTTCTGTGTATCAGAATGAGTAATTTCCTATGTTATGTGAATTATTGTTTGACAAAAAGGGGGTAAAAATACCCTTAGCATTAATTAATGGATTTTTGCTATGTCCTATATATTGTTAAATATATGTTGAATTATGTTTTGTAGAAGTTACTGGCTTTGTTATGTAGTAGTATATTTTTATAGACAATTCTTATATATTGAAATTTTAAGAATATTTTCATAAGAGATTTATATTCCTCATTGCTAATAAAATTATCCTGAAGAATTAATCTCTGGTTTTGCATTGATTAGTGGACTATAACTGAATGCATTAATTGTAAAACTTAATGAAAGAACTGTTAATCAAACAGTCCCTGGTAAATATGGACGTAGGCCTCAAATTCTGTTAATATTATCATGCTGCATCACTTTTTATGCCTTGCAACAAGCTAGTGACAAAATGAAGCTTCATCAACTTCCATATATTAATTTCTTAACTGGAAACACTGTAGCATTGACAGATCAGTAAAGTTAAATTTTCCTGTGTCCAAGTGACAGTCTGTTTCTGTGGAATTTTTGTTCTGTTACTGTACATCATGATTGGAATTAAGCTCTTGTCCCACTTGTCACAAGGTGATACATAATTCATCCTTGTGCTTCCCATTATTTAGTGTGTTAATAATTAATTTTTCACCAAAGAGGAAAAAAAATCATATTTGCTAAGTATTACAGAAAGGCTGCTGATTTTTATTATCCTTACAGCAGTGCTGCTTCCTATAATGGTGTCAGTTCTTAGAAGAGCAGAAGATAACAGAAGTGGAATTCTCAAACTTGCACTTGAGAGCTTTGAGAGAAGGTGACAGATTTTTTTTCTGGGTGTAACTTAGGGAAAAATAGATGAGGGACTATAAGTTATATTGTGGGGAATTCGTGGCAGTGTTGGCCTGTCTATCCAGCATACTCCTCATTTTGCATGTGCGAAAATTAACTTATTGTAGGCCAGCTCGGCACTGTTTGTTTCACACACTTCAAAGTAAAGAAAAAGCAAGAGATCTAACTTCCAAGAGATCCAACTGTGCCAGGCATAGGCAAAGGAAGATTATTTGTGAAAGAAACTTTGCCATTTTCTCTTGGCAGTTCTGTGTGTTCTTTGGAACAGCTAATCTAATAGATAGAAATTAAAGCTTTGAGGGAAGGAGGGGGGGAAAAGATTTTTGGATAGCATTAAAATCTTTATTTAGAAATGATTAGTGACATAGCATAAGAGACAAAGGCTATTACAAGGCAATAAAACTATCAAAACAAAATTACAGAATTGTGCTGTTCACACACACATGCAAAAAAAAAATTAACCCAAACCCAAGAACAACAACCCCCCACAAAAAAACCCAAAAAAACCAAAAGGAAAAGGGATCAAAGGATTTCAAATTAAAAGGCATTCCCATTATTGGAAAACAAACTTCACTGAAGTTGCGAAATACTTAGGAGCACTGTGCTTTGTTGATTTTATAAAGTGTTCTTACAGTCCTGAGCACAGGAAGTAGAACATGAGATAAAATATGCAGATTAACTATTCAAATAGGTTTCAGTTGATTGTTCTTCAATTAGCTTTTATGGAACTGTATTATCTGACACTACTGAATACAGTTCATATATTACCCTGTCAAGGAGCAGTGAATTCTAGGAAGGATAACAAACTAATTTGTCAGCTGAGTTTACATGCTGAGCAAAGGGAAAAAGAGATTTGAGTTCTTGCAATGCTGGAATTAAGTGTTTTTGGGGTCTGTATGAAGGAGATGGGAAGAAAACTCATGTTTTCCGGCCACTAAGTTCATTTTCCCTCTGTACTGTGACTGTTCTGTCGGCAGGTGGGGCTGTATTTCTTAATTTATTCCTTAGGGCGTAAGAGTAATTCCTCTTAAAAATCCAAATCCACAGATCTAGACGTTAAAAGTTTCAGACAATGATGCACTCAGTATAAATATTAAATTTAAGTAGGATTCCAAATGCTATTAAAGCATTTTATTGACTAGAGCAAAGGATTCTAGATGGTGCAGGAGGACTTTGTTAAGGTTCTCTCTGAAATTCTAGGGAGCAAGAAGAGAGGGTCTGCTCCCTTCATATGGACATCAGTGAGTTGGCAGGGATCTTGGAATGAGACTGGACATCTTACCAGTAATGATGGTACTGGGTATGATGCAGTCTGGATATGTAGCATATGTCCTAAACATGTTTATTATTAAAAAAAAAAAATTAAAAGGGAGGGATAACAAGTACATTCTTGCTGTTAAATTCTTTGTGGCAAGTTGTGGTGGGCTAGGATAAATTTAGGCTACTCGTTCTAATGTTGCACAGAAACAGAGCACATATGCTGTCTGAGCAGTTGACCTTGTTGCTCTGTTTTTCTCCTGCTTGGCTGGGGGATTTAAAAAATATTTCTGTTCCAGTCTTCATTTTTATTTTGGGGCTGGGGTGAGACCCCTACGTAGTTCTTGAGCAGGTTCTTGGTGCAGGTGCTGAGGCAGGGAGGCCTTATATGTCATCTAGTACCTCATCCCCAGGCCCTACTGCCAAATATTTCCAGTGCCAGGGTTTCCCAGTAACTGTTGCTCAGGTCAGCACAGCACAGGGCTATGGACAGGAGCAGGTGTGCTGGAAGAGCCTCTCCAGGCAGGACAGCTGATTAAATGAGGAAGTTGTGCAAGCTTTTGAGCATAGGTGCACCATACTGTGCCTAAAGTCTGGTAGAATTGGGAAAGGTTGTATGAACTTAAATTAAAGGAGAGAAATATTAGAAAGGGAGGAGGTGACATGGCTAGCTACTACAGTAAGCTAGAAAAAATACTTGTCAACATGTTTTCCATTGGAAGGTTGGCTGGAGTATTTTTTGCTGGTGTTAACTGGCACTGTTAGGTGTTGTTCTACTTCACAGGAAGTACTGG
The DNA here is from genome assembly GCF_052056855.1 of Sturnus vulgaris. Lineage (NCBI taxonomy): Eukaryota > Metazoa > Chordata > Aves > Passeriformes > Sturnidae > Sturnus > Sturnus vulgaris. Next base: position 22,290,909 of record NC_142250.1, on the reverse strand, counting down.
ACAGTTTTTGGGAAGCTGAATAATGTTGAGAAGAGAAGAGAAGAGAAGAGAAGAGAAGAGAAGAGAAGAGAAGAGAAGAGAAGAGAAGAGAAGAGAGAAGAGAGAAAAACCTTAATGTTATTTGGAAAGGCTACGTGGCAAATCTGTTTTATTTTATAAAAATAAACAGTGTGCTGTGATTCAGATATTAATATTTACTCTCTTGTTTTCCCATTAGTACTTTATTACATAAAACAAATATTCCTTTATATTGCCATAAAAATAGTTCAGTCACTATTGAGTTTTGATCGGGAAGTAAAGGAAAAAGCTGTTTGCTTTTAAAAAGTAAACCTGATTCTATTGGTTTTTTTTCACTTTGCCAGAATTATTTCATGTCAATCCATGCCTTGTAAAAGATGGGTGCTGAAGTTCTTCATTAAACATCATCTTTGTGTAATATGAATAAGACCCTATGTTCTGCTATTTGTAGTAACGTATGTAGGGAGTCCATATGAAAACACTTAGCTGATGTTCTTTATTCTTGCCATATGACAAAACATTTTTTCCATTATTAAAAATGGAGAGTGATAACAAAATACTAAATCTGAAATCTCGCATGGGAGGACTGCAAGTAGCAAGAGAGCCTTTTCTTCCCCAGAAGCCTAATTTACTTATGTGATTTATCTCCCTTTTCTGCTTTACCTGCCAGATCCATGTAGCTGTATTTCCTTTGCAGTTTGTTACTTCTTAATTTGCACAAAAGGTGGCTAATTTTAATTTCTGGTGTTATCAGCAGAGTTATCTTGTTTTTCAAGGAAGGAAGGAAGATGTGAAATATACATATACACATAGATATTTACATATATTAAGCTATAAACTGTACAGATTAGCCATATTTTTTGCATCATCAAGACTTGTAAATTTTAATTTCAATGTCTATCATAAATCATCTTGAGACAGCTTTACAGAACAGACTCTTGTATCTTTTGTTCTCTTAGGAGGGAGAGGGAAGGGAGAGAAAAGGAAAAGTCTGGGGGAAAATCTTTGTTCTCTCACTGGCAAGTTCTCTGTAGCAAAGCTGTCCCACTACAGCCTGTCTGTGTGATTGGGTACAGATTTAAGGAAGAGAAGGAACAGTTTGTTCTCTGCTGATTATATAAGAATACCCTTGACAGCATGTTGCTTGCTTCAGCTTACAGCCTGTATCCCACAATTAGCATGGAAAAAAATAGGAAAACTACAGTTATATCCACATTCCTATTTCTTTACTATGCCTTTTTTAATACTGGAAACCTTGAGCTTAAGGTGATGGACACTATTTTAGCCTGTAGCTCTCTAGATTTAAGTTTTGATCAAGAAACTTAAAATACTGTCTTCCTCAAGGAAAATATATTTGCCAGTTTGATTCTACTCTTTAAAATTTTTTGGAGCATTCTGGTCTTTCCAAATTCTCTTTTGCCCAAAGATATTTTTGTAGCATGTTTTTCTAATTTGCCTTTTGTCTCCTTCACTTCAGGACTGAAAGCATTTTTTCAGTCTTTACAGATTTTTTTTGTGACAAGACATATTTCCTCTTTCATATGCACAGTTGGAAATATGTTCCAGGTAGGTAATTAATGAAAAAGTATTATTCACATTTCATTTCTCCCATTTAAATATTTTTAAAACATTAGAAACTTCTAGACAGAAGCACGAAGGTTTACACTGCACATTTTAAAACTACAGCCTAGATCTCTTTCTCTGGAGCTTAATGGATATGTTTAGGCCCCCAGATTTTTATACAGATCATTACAATGCTTATATACAATTTGCTGTAAAGAACAGCAGCTACTTTCAATTGTGCTTACACTGTGATCTCTCAGAGGTGGAATCAATGGGAGCTATTATGGTTGGACTCCTGGGGGAACAGGAATATTGGGTGTGCAGTGAGGGTGCTCAGAAAAGGAAATACAGCTCTACAGATGAGTCAGGACCCTGCAAAACTAATCCTGCATATGGTGAAGATTAATGTGGTTTGAGGTTATCAACATCAATATTGAACATGGAACATCGACAGACTGTTCGCTGGAAAGCCAATCACATTTGCAATACACTGGCAACTGAGAAACTTGAAACCAGGAGATATCAACACTGTACTGTCTTCAGAAATCTTAGAAATTTGTTTTGGACAAATTTTTTATGAAGATGTTTCCATACCAGCCCCATTCACAAACCACTTGGTTCTTTAGCAGCAGTTTTGCTGTCACAATCTTGGTAATTTTTCTGCACGTGATTGTAGGTCATTAGTTTAGAATCTGGGGGTGCTTATATATAGTTTGATTATTTACTTTTTTCCTTTAAGTCTCAATTTTGTTTTTATGACTTTTGTGATAACTTCAGATGTACTTTTAGTGGTATGTTATTACATTTTGAAGAATTTTTGAATAGGTTGTCTGGGATTTTCAGTATTAAATGCTTCATAACCACATGTATTTATTTACTTAGCCTTAGCATATATATATGACTCTAAGTTGTAATTAGTGACTTTGTGTTAAACTGTACCAACATGTCTATAAAACACAGCATATGGATATCTCGATGAAAGGATATTGGGAGATGCTGCTTTTATAAACCTGAAAGCTGCAGAGCAGATGTGGAAGGAATTACTGCAAAGAATCTCAACTGGCATATAAAACAGAAGCTGAAGTTTATTTTGGTTTTATTATAAAAGAAAAAACATTTTTCTAAAGCTCTGTTGTATTTAAGGTTACATAAAATTGTGTTGTTCGGGACTAGCTGTGAAACTGTGCACTGATGTTACAATGGAACAAGGCAATTTTTTTCCTTTAAATATTTAGTACTAGAACTTTACAAATGGATTGTAAAATACGTATTTTTAGAATTTACACTAAATTTAATAATGTTCCTTTTTGAGGGAGACGACTGTAATAGATTTTGCAAAGTTAATATCCCTTTTTTAATTTCATGAGCAAAGAGCAAAATAGTGATTACCCTTTTTGCAGTCTGATGGTCTGGCTTCTTCTGTGGAAAGTCCTAGTCATAAATGCTCATTTCTGAAGAGCTATTAACCACAAGCATTCCCATGCTCTCATATTTTCAACACCTAATCAGTCAGCCTGGCTTTGTAGAAAACACTAGATTATTATTTACTTACCTATTACAGATTTCAGCAAAGCATTGATGTGTTTACCAGGCTAAAACATGGATGCTGTTACAGCACTAAAAGATTTTACTTTATTTTCCTTTTCAATTATTCTGTTAAAGTAATGCTGCATTAAAACTGCACTGAATTACATCACACAGTGAAAACACTACAAGTTTTTGAATTACACTTTTTATGTAGAGGGTACCTGGAATCACCCAACATGAAATACCTTAACACTTAGAAGAGAAAAATACTAACATACTGGGTAAGTACATGTTTTCTAATATGATTGTCCATTGTGTTGACACTCATATTTTTCAACTATCAAAAGAAAACCAGTTAAAATAACTTATGGCTTTAAATGTTCTGGTTGGTTACCAAACAAATTCTTTGAATTTGATCAAATGTATACTATGGCAGCATACATATAGTATATGTATACTAAGGCAGTTCCTTACTATGAGTAAAGGAACAGAACAGGGTTAATATTAAATTCACCTGTAGACTGGCTGTTGTTTAGACATGAGCATTAAAGACAATACAGATTTTATTATTCATTACATGAATAACTCATTTTCTTGACTGCTTGATTAAAGGGATGACAGAGCATGGGCAAATCAGGCAATTTGTTGCTTTGCACATGAAGGGAATCCGTGAGTGCAGTGATAATTTAGTATTCAAAGACAAAATAATGAGGCAATAGAAGAACTACCTTTTGGTGAAGCTGCCTTGAAAATGTCACCCAGGAAAAACAAGCCTAGAAATAGTGTTCAACATGATTAATTGGGTGAACTTCAACAGTTAATGGCATTAAACAAAGACAAATACATGTAATAGATTAGGTAAATCAGGTTTTATTGTTGAGATGCTCAGGACAATGCTCCATTCTGGGTGGACCATGTAATTTTATGCAAGAAACAACACATTTTATAATTATAAATGTAATAAGGATTTTACTGTGTATTTGAGGAACTTTAAGATTATATGAGGAAAGTAATAAAGCAGGCTTCTCAATACATTTTCATCATGACTATAATTTGATGTGGAATGAAAGTGCTAGTTACTTGCCACTTTAAGATCACTAATATTTATATATATTATTGACTCTCAAATTCTTATAGATTAAACAGTTAATAGCTATCTTTTCCATCTTCTGTTTTGTTGGTTTTTTTTAGGAGAATTAGCAAAAAATTATGGTATTATATTCAATGTTTAAAAATATATTAACTTCATTCAATTACTAGTATGAATGCTTTGGCTTCCATTGTCCCTGAAATGTAATATGAACTAAACAAGTTACCACTCCAATGAGGACCTGTATTCTAATGTAGTCTCTAACTTAAAAAACCATCATAAAATAATGACATACTAAAAACATAGGTAAGTTATACAATGGGAATACAGTTAAGGCATAAAAGGCTTTCTTTGAGCTACATCAGGAGCTACTTCATTGAAATATGAAACTTGTGTAGCCAAAAAAAAAAGATAATGCAATCATTCCGTATTTACGATTAATTATCCTTCGTAGAAATGTTCTCTCCTAGAGATATTTGAAAAAAGTATGTGAGCTTTTTTCAAGTTTACTACGAAACCTTTTGTATCTCTTCCAAAGACTAATTGGGAGATGACTTTATTTATGATTTCAAAGTCAAACAGCTGATGTCAATTCCGAAGCTCATTGTTTCAGCTTTTTTTAACTGCTTTTTAAAAAAATCTAGCTACATATTCTTTTCCTAATTGAAATGTCAGAAAGTCTTTGACGAAGTTCATTAGACTTTCAGAATTGCCTCTGTGACTGCTGATGGTTATAGTAGTCAGGCAAAACCGACCTCACATCACATAAAGTAACATTAAGTTTGGAATATAGTTACAAAGCTTCTGGTATATTTGTAGAATAGCAGACTTCATAAGAAACCCCTGGTCCAGAGTTAATAATGTAAAAACAATTTCTGAAATTCAAGTAGTTTGTCTTATTTGTTTATTGTTTATTATTTATTTATCTATTTATTATTTTGAAGTATAGAAGTTGTACTGGTTGGTATTATTTATCTAGGAATCACAAACAGCTTCAAAATAGGTCTCTTAGTAAAATAATTATCTTAAGTGAAACTGCCTTTCTGTAAGAAGTGTTTTCATGGGGCAGAATCCCTTTGTGACTGAGGCAGGGTTGTGCTTTCCAGAGAGAGCTGGGACGCCCTGACAGAGCAGTTGCCACCCTGCCTCCATGGACTGTACTTCTGTAGAATAATAATTGGTTTCTTGGAAGCAAGGAATTAATTGCAGATAAAGCCTGTGTGTTTCTTCACAAGAAAACTGCCTATCCATTAGTAAATCAATGAAAATTTTGCTGTACTGAAACCAGAGTGCAGTTAAGAAAACATTCTCAGTCCTTACTTTCATGTGTTTCTAATTTTCTTTTAAAATTTCTGTTTGCATTTGTGCAAGTGTGCATGCTTTTCTTTAGTCTTAGCTGAAGGGTGAATTTTGGAGCATAGCCCAAGGAAAAAACCTTTTGGCTATTTTTTTTTTAAATTAAAAGCATATTTTAAGTGTTTTATGTAAATTGTTAAATAAATTGTTTGGAAATATTGCTATATAATACCACAATTAAAAACAAAATATTCCTTTATACATTATACTGAAGGGTTTAGGCAAGTGATACATAGTTCAGAGTGAGTGCAGAAAAAAAGCCAGGTATCCTTGAGTACTGATGCTACTACTGTACTTTTTTTCCTGATGGGAAAATTGCCCAAGTAAACTCACATTGCTTTAGTTTCCCCATCTGTATAATGTGAATAATACTTAGCATGTCATGGGAATGTGTGGAATTTAGTATTTATGCATCACTTTGAAGTTCATCTCTAAATCAATTCTGTAACCCAAACTCCAAGATACATGGTTGGTTGGTAGAAGACTGTGAGACACATCAGTATTTTCTGGAAGCACTGTATTTTTCTATAGCTATAAATACTGTATTTGAGCTGGATGTATTGTCTTTCTGTACTGTCAAGCCTGATGGAGCAGTAGGGTAAAATGTGATGACTAACAGAGAGCTCTCATCAGAACTGGGTAGACAGAAGCATTCTCAAGGCACTCTCTGCTTGGCTGAGAATGTTAAAAAGAAACCATGACCCGTGAGTTAAGTCCAGCAAAAAAAACCCCCACTTTCTTCAACTGTATAACATTGAAGTTGCCAGGCAGCTCAAAATTCACTTCTGCAAAACTCAGATGTGGGAGTACCCTAGAAAAAGTAGAAATCTGGCTGCCTGTAGAGTTCTCCCACCTTGGAAACAAATTTAAAGAAAAGGAGGTGACTTTTTTTGGGAGGAGTCACTTCCATTGTGTGTACAACCAGGGAGAGAGGTCCTGGCTAACAATCCTAACAGCAGCTTTCCAACTTGTCACCAAGGAAATGAGTTTCTTCCTAAGTCGGTTGCATGCAGCAGACCTATCTTTATTACATATGTCTAGACACCATTATTTCTTCATATTCAAATTTTTCTCATCCTGCAATGCTTGTTAGCAGGGATGCAATTTCTGAACCGTTACTTGCATAAACACATTTTAGGAAAAGAGCAGTCCTGCAGCTTTTTGATATTCATAATTTCTTCTTTCCTACCATTTCAGAGAAGCAAATGTCATCCCGGAGAAAACGAGCATCTAATTATTTTGTAGAGAGCATCTCTCACTGTTTTATCTCATATGTAGCTTTCACATTGCTCAAAAATCTTACTGTTATTAAATAATCGTCCAGTATCCTGATGAAACAAGAAGTCTTCCATTTACAGGTGAGGAGCTGGATCTCAAGAATAAAGTCCTTAATGCAACAAATTGCTCAAGCTTGTTATTAATCCCTGGTATGCTAAGTTGGCCCACTGATATGTGCCTAAAGACAGATGCCTTTTTGGCAAGTCAAGGATATGGTGATTTCTCCAAATTTTCCATTCAGTAAAATGTAACACTTCCTTTTCAGTATAGGATATCTTTTATTGTTGGAGTTTTGGAAGTTGAAAAAAAGTGCAAACACATTGTAAAGGAACAGTTATATATATTTTTCCCCTGGAATAATGTGATAGCAATTTTCCTACACTCTTTAAAACAAATGGAAAAGAAGAGAAACTGGAAAAAGCTTCTGTGGAAAGGTTGGTCTTGCCTGTGTGTTTGGAAGATAATTCATTGTCGCTATTGTAAAGCTGAAATCCAATGCATGACTTGTTATGAAGCAACTGACACAAGTTGTAGTGTACACTAGAATATTTTTAATTGAATGTATTTTGAGTCAATATTCAGGTTCTAAATATATGAAAGTACTGAAAAATACACATATCACACAAAACACGATTTGGAAAATATTCACTACTCAAATTTCAGTTTTTGTAAAATATTGTCTTATGGCATTTCTTGGATACTATATGCAGTGGATGAAACCCAGGCCATGCTGGAGGCAAAGGGAATGTTAAATTTTCCACAGGACCCGGATTTTATCCAGTATGTACTGTATTTCAGTACAGAATGATCAATATTACAAGCTAATTACCTAAATTAGTTCAGACTGACCATGTCTCATGTCTCCTAAACAATAAATTATTTAGATGGTATTCTGTTAAAAAGATCAAGGTGCTTTACTATGGTGGATGTATTTTCATCCCTGTTCTAATAATCAGAACCTGTAAGCCATGGAAAGACTCAGAATAGATAATAAATGTAAAGCCAGGAATGAATAAGTGAATAAATATATAAAACTCTATACCTGACTTAATTAGTTTTAAAAATACAAATAACAACATAAAAACTATTTGAAAATACGTAACTTACCAGTGGGTAACTTCACTGGCTTTTTGGATGTATTTGTTGAATAGAGTATTTGCTAAGAGACTTTCTCCACTGTTACTACTATCTACAGGACATCAATACTCTTGTATTATGCTCACAAGATAATCATTGCAATGAGGTGATGAGTGTTTGCTCAGGTAACAAAGTAGAATACGTAGGGATAGATCTGATTTTCAAGAGGTAGTATAATGTAAATAGTAGAATGTAAAATGGTACGACGAGTTCCATGCTTTCAAGGAGAATGAGATAAATGAATTGGAAGTTTTATAGCCCCCACTGGGACACAATCCCCGCATACCTTTGTTATGAGAATCGGTGCCCTTCACATAAAAACGTCCTAAACAAACTCGTGTCAACTATAGCCAACTGTCGCCAGATTAAAAGTTGAGAATGGTTCCTTTACACTGGACCTTTACGTGACACTTTTCCTTCTTGTACTTCTTATGGAAAAAATCGCAGCCAGAGGTGCACTGCTGCCTTCACCGAACCGCGTTGTCCCGCAGCGCCGATGAAACCACGCCGCGCTCCCCTGCCCTCCGCAGGCTCGGCGCTGTCCCCGGAGATGCTGCCGGGGCGAGGCACCGGCCCGGGGCCGCGCTGCCCGACCCGCTCCGGAGCGCGCCCGCGCTTCCCGCGCTCCGCGGCGCGCCCGGGGCTCTGCGGGGCGGGGGGCGCGGGCCCGGGCCCACATTCCGATGCGGTGAGGCAGCCGCGGCCCGGCCCGCCCCCGCCCCGGCCCCGGCCCCGCTCGCAGGGCGCGCACGGCGATGGCGCTGGACCGGGGCCAGCCGCGCGGGACGGCGCCGCTACTCCGCGGTGCGGGGGCGCGGGGCTAGGGCGCTTGGCCGACGGCGCCCGTTCGCGGGAGGTAGGAGGAGGACGCTCTTGCGCGGGCGGCTCCAGCTGGCAGCTCCCTGCTCCCAGCGGCGGGACGGGACCCGGGGCGCGCTCTCGGGCTCCGGGAGTTCCCCCGGCGGGCGCCGCCTGGTCCTCCAGGGACAGCCGCGCGCGCGCGGGGCCGGGGCCAGCGGTTCCGCTGCCGCACTGGCGGGACGTGGAGCGCTCCACACGCGCCCGCAGCGCTCCGCGCCTGTGGGAGCCCGGGGCTGGCTGCTCAAGGCAGGACAAGGAGGAGCTGCCGCATGCCGTCTGCCTCGTGTGCACGGGATGTTCCTAGCGACCCGTCCGGTGGGAGAAACCCGCTCTCCACCGCCGAGGAGGGGCGGTCCTAGGGCAACCCTCCCGGGCGGCTCCGCGCCCTCTGTCCGCGGTTGAGTGAGCCGGCGGCGCTGCCCCGCGGCCCCTCCCCAGCTCTCCCCGTCCCTCCCGGGCCCGGCGGGGCGGTGCGCGCCCGCAGCCCCCGCCCCCGGCCCGCCGGGGAAGGCGCCTCGCTCGCTCCGCCGCCCCGGGCAGCGGCGGCCGTGGAGCCCTGGCGAGGCGGGGGCGGCCCCGTCCCGCAGAGCGCTCCGCCGCCGCGGCCCCGCCGCCGCTGGAGTCACCGCCGAGCCGAGGAGGAGGACAAGATGCCGGGGCACGCTGAAAGGTGCGTCCCCTGCACACCCCCGCCCGCTCTCACGGGCTCTTTCCCTGACTCCTCAGCGTGGCTGGCTCTCCTCTGGGGGCTCTCAGGGGCCGGGTCCCGGCTCCCTCGGCTCTCGTGGCCCCGGGGGGTTGCCGAGGGCTGCCCGCTGTGGCCGTGCCCCGGGGCGGGCGGGGGCTCCGTTTTCGGCCATGTTCCGCAGCCCCTGCTGCCCGCGCCCTCCCCGCCTGACCTTCGGCTTACGGCTTCTCCCCCTTCCTCTGGGAGGGTTCAAGAAAATTGGGGTGGGCTGCCCTTATCGCCACGTGCTAGAAATTGTTCTAAATTCATCCCTCACTCTATCTCTTCCATTGCGATCGTACAATCAGTTGTAGTCTTTACGTTAAAGTGTGGCCAGGTTCAGTCCGGGATTAATGCAGTGCATCGGAGATGTGGCGTTGGAAGGAGCCTGTGGCTGTGAGCGACAGCGGTGCTGCCTCTCCCCCCTCAGTGGGTCTCTGCTCCGAGGGGTGCTGCAGGCCCTGACACCCGGGCGTGAAGGGGCAGCGCATTCCTCCCAGCTCCAGACTTCTCTTTGCCCCACTTGGTGAAGTGTTGTTGAGTTAGAAAGACTCAAAGTCTGCAAACACTTACAGAATTAGTTTCGCTGAAGTGTTTGTAGGATCAGGACCAAAGTGTCTAGATGTGATGCTTATCTGTTCTGCTGCACCCTCTTGGGATGCCACCAGCACAGGTGATAAAGGGAAGAGCCTATGCAGGTGACTGTGAACTGGGTTTCTTCTGATAAAGTGAATGAAAGGGCTGGATTAAAAGTGGTAGAGAAATGCCTGAAGGATCAGCTGTACTTCAAGGAACAGTAAAATGTTTTGTTTCATAGTGAGGCACTTGTGTAAGGAGCAGAATTGGCCTTCTTGTTGTATTTATTATGCTAAAAGTTATTATGATGAAGTTTTCCAAGTATTTCCATCCTCTACGTTTGTATATTTGAAAGAAGATCAGAGAACCTGCCAATTATGAAGCAGGTACTTAGTAATCATTGCAGAGCCATGACTATTATGTAGTTTAAGTCATGTTTCTCCAGCTACAAATAATCATCTTTGATCTGTGGTATCACATCCCTTAAAAAGTCAATGGCAAACAACCAATGTTTGTGATCATTACAAAAACACCAAAACAAATGTGTGAGCAGTGAAACATACAAGGTGAAACCAGAAACAGACGCTATGTTTTGTGTGTTAGGAAGTGCTCAAGAGAAATTCACAAGACATACGATTATGTCCAGTCTGCATAAATTTGCAGAGGATTACTAAAAGTCTTGCTTACTTAGTCATCTAAATAGAATTCGTTCTTGCCATATTGAGATAGTAATCTCAGATACTGTAATGAGTTCATTTGTGTTTTCATACATAGTAAAATGTTTATTATTAAGACTTCGTGACTGTAGACGAGGCAATGCAGTTCCTGTCCTCTCAGCCAACGTTAATTTCACGTGATACATCTTATGCAATAAAAGTGTGATGTTCAAACCAGAGTTCCAAGACATAAAGAAGGAAAAGAAATGCCACAAGATAAAATTTTTAGATCAAGAAACATGAAAGCCCTACTTCAGAATAAAAAATTTCTCAAAACTGTGTTTACTGGAGATCATAGAGCAAGTTCCTGAAGATGATAAGGTAATCTGAGATTTGGGAGATTTGTAATATGAGAAAAAGAAATTCTCTGTATTTAGGTTATCCAGAGAATATAATGAAACAATTTGAGCTCTATTTGTAAGTATCTATAGAAGTATTTCTTTTATCAAAGGGCTTTTTTATGTAAGAGAAATATGAATGTTATATCCACTAGTGAGTAGAACCTGCACAGAACTCCAGTATGGGAGCAAGGTGCATATTGAAAAGTGACAGTTGTGACTGTTTATGAAAGATTGTAGATTTATAACCACTGGAAACATTTCGCTTAAGTTAGCAGCTTTTCTGGTTGTGGTTTTGTTGGGTTTTTTTTTGAGAAGAGCAAGTATAATTTAGCAATAGTTCTTGGACTTGAAATGAGAATTAGTTAAGGGAAAACTTCCGTTATTAAGGAGGCAAAGAATAATTAATTTATAATTTCATTAGAAGCCTATGGTTTGCATAGGGATTTTTTAATTAAACTAAAGTTTTTTTTAGTCATCCTAATTTAATGTGCATATTTACAAAAGCATTTCTTTAGGAATGTTTTTCTAATAAGACACTGATGACTGCACTTCAGAACACAGGTTGTCATTTTGTTGTTCCTACAGCACTTTAGTGCAAAATGGATTTTGGGTCCTTGCTGTGACTCTTAAATTTTATAAATGACAATGATATGTGTTATTAGCAATAATTCACATTTTTTGTTGTTATTGTTGTGGGTTTTTTTGTTTAGTGTTTTATATACTTCTTGAAAATACCAGTAACTGAAACGTTGGAAAGAAACATGCAGCTCCAGCATGGACAGACTTACTCTCATGCCTGTTCACAATGCAGCCATTGATGGTTTTATTGAGCAGTGGCTATCATTTCATTGTGCAGACAGCAGGTTAACAGCTGTCTGTACCTTTAATATGCAGTCTGATTCGTCTGTAAATGACGCTTTTCATCATGTCTCTGTTGTAGAAAGCTGTTAGCATGCTAGCATGAAATCCATGTTTTTCCTTAATTTTGTCCTTTCCTGAGCCTTCTTAATAGTTTAGTCCTCTTGTACTTGAGGACTTACATGACTGAGTATGTATTGTATGAGAGCAGTCCAGCTTACTCTGCATGCTGCTTTATTTGCCTTGGCAAACCTATATATACATATATATTTATATATATATATATATATATATGTGTGTGTGTGTATCTGCTTTGGGTGGGGTTTTCCTTACTCATGGTACTGCCAGATATTGGTCATATTTCACTCCTTGATTTTTTTAAGCAAAACATCTATCTGCTGAAACAAGACTTGTGTTTAAGAGCTGAGGATAAAATGCTGACAGATTTTCTATGAATTCCCTATATTGGGAGGTCTCTAATATTTTTATTCTGTTTCAAGGCGCAGAATTTTGATTTTACTTGAAACAAAGAAGTTAATTTGTAAGTATGTCAATGTGGGATCAAAGTCTGGTCCTCTGGTTTTGCTTACTCTGTCATGCTGACATCTCTGTGCAAGACATAATTAATGTCACTGATTTTAAATTAGGCCATCCACAATACTTTCTTCTTAACTGCCTAATCATTCATAAATAATCCAACATGTCCAAGCAAGAGCTTGATGTGGCAGCACTTACTGAAACCTGGTAACAAGAGCTAAGAGGAATGAGCTCAACTCCCCACCAGAATTATCCTTCTTCCAGAGCCCGCTGCATTGCTCCAATTTATCAAGTGTCAGTGACAGTGCCACAGGTAACACCAGCTCTTGCAGTAAACGATTTAGAGCAGCAGAGACACAAACCTTGTGGAGTATGTGACGTGCCCCATGGAGCTGCCTCCTGCATTCTTTACATCCGAAACTCGTGTGTACTTGGCTTAGCATTGGGTATAGAGACAGTGCAGGTTTGAGCCTTGTACAAGGAAGTGTATTCTGTGGGCCTGTGTATATGCTGTGACATTTTACTCTCAGTAGTCCGAGGCATATCATAACAGTTTAAATAGGCTGTCCACTGTGGGATACTTTTTATTCTATATTGTTATCAGTAAGTAATATTTAATAACTTGTTACAACATTTTAAGTGGTGCCTCCTCCTTAAAAGAAAATTTAGTATACTATTGTATTTGTCAGTTGTAACATTAACAAGTAATTAAAAAATTAAATGCTCAGGCATTTTCAGTTTTTTTTATGTTACTTATTTCAATGCTTTAAATGAGACACAAAAAGTAGAAACACTGAGTGCGAAGTTGAAGCTACCATTTGAAAATATTTATTTCTGGGGTAATGGTTTTATTCTATTAGTATGCACAAGTGCTGCATAACTTGCATCTAATAATAGTGTGTTTTCTTAAACAGATGACTCTCCAGTTGCGTTGACCTTGCCTTGTGTAGTAGGACCTTGCTGTCTGCTGTTTCAGACAATGCTCTGATGTGAGATCTCTCCTCCCACAGTATTTTTCTCTGTCTGTGCTACAGCATACAGCAAGAATGCTGCTGCAGTGATCTTTGGTATTTGAGGTTTTTGTTACACTGCATCTTCTTTCAAACATTTTCATAATGCATTCCTTTACTCCAAGTACAAAACTCTGTTGCTTGGATTAGGTTAATTTCTTTCTGTAGTGGTACAAATACCTTTCAGCAGTGTTTTGGGGAAAACCAACTTGGTTTCCCTTTGGAATGTAGCAAGATAAAAAGGGGTCATACCAGACCAGCTACTGCTTTACTGCACTACTAACAGTTCACATCGAAGAACAACCTGTAGATTTCTTCTTGAGGAACTTTCTTGATGTGAATGCCTCCTTTTTAAGTCCTTTAGGATTTTGGATTTTTAGCTATGTACCAAATTGCAAAGGAAAAAGAAAACGCAGTGTTGTAATCTCCAGGCTGGTTTGTGTTTTGAAGATGACATTCTGCTTCTGTTCTAATTTTAGGTAATTTTCATGCTCTGACATTTTTCAAAGATGTATTTTCAACCAGTTAATTATTGTTCAGTTTGGACAAGTATGTTAAAATCTTTTTATAATCAGATTGTTGCACTGGTGGGCAATTTCTAATAACTGGTTAGTATTTTTCTAGAAAAAGTCACACTTCCGGTGATTCTCAAGTGTATCAGATGTTCTGTGAATACATGCATTGTTTCTACTGAAAGCTGTGGGAAAATAACCTCATTGCAGGTAGTTCTTGTGAAAGCTCTAAGTTTCTAATCACTCAGTGTGCCCCCATTTTCGTTCAGCATACTTATGAGAAGCAGGAAACATAGAGGAGTAGCTGTGCAAGGCTGAGAGCCCCTGGATTTCTGACTGCAGGAGGGGCTGCCAAACAGGCTGAATCCCTGCTTGGTTCTGGAGTTCATGTTCTCTCCTCAGCTGTGCCTCAGGCCATGGTTTTGTAACAAATTCAGTGGCAGTGGTGTCAAGGAAGATCAGGCAGATAATGCTTCTTGAAATCTTTTGTGTTATGGTACTTCTGCATTTTTTAGGTGAAGAGTATTTCTTAACATGGCTCCTTTAGAGCCCTTGAAGATTTTCATTGTAGCATGAATAGTCTGTTTGCATTTTTACCCCCAAATGACATAAAAGAAGGGGAGAATCTTGCATAATTACCTTTTTTTGGTATGATTGCACCTTTTTTGTTCATTTTTGTTGTTCTTCATAATCAATTTATGGAATAGACAACAAAAATAGAAACAATAAAATTAAAGAGTTGGACACCTGTTGGAAATATTTTTGTCTTAAGAGCCACTCAGAATGTTGCTGTCATTATTGATTTGAATATACATATCTTCTCATTCTCTGCTTTTATTCAGAAAAGCATAAGCAAGAATTTCAACTTCAGTGGTGGTGTTCACTCAGTAGACTTAGAAATAAAGCAGGGAGAAACAACTTAAAAATAGATGGTTTCCTCTGTGTGTCATTTACTAAAACCTCCATGACAATCCCACTTAGAGGCATTCCTGATATCATTAGTCTGGGTCACTTAAGTATTTAAGTACAATTATAGGGTTTTAAAATTTTTTTAGATGGATTTAGAAAGTAGCTATCAGTATTCCATCATCTTGTGAAATTGCAGTAGCTTAGGCCAAGTTCATGTGGCATTGGGTGCTATTGTTTTCATTGTGGTACGTGTTCTGCCTTTGTCCCTCTAGTTAAAACAGATTTCAAAGGCTGTAGGACAAGATTCCAATACGTGGTTAAACTAACTTGCAGTATGAAATAGAATTGTTTATTAATTCTTTAATTATTTTTTTTTAGATGTGCCAGGTTGAAGAAGAAGGTGTTTTTATTTACCTAAGCCAAAGTAGCCTTCTTGGTACTTAGACAGAAAACATTTGTAGATAAAGGCCTAAAGTTGAAACTTGTTTGGAAACACAGCTGAACCCCCAAATGCACTGTTCAGTTGTTTCCATTCTCACCTAGCTTTTCTAAAAGAAAATAAAAGTTAAGTGTATATGTAGTACCCTGGTATAGGAATGCTGTGATCATTAAAAATCTAGCTTTAGCGGTCAGTTTCACTGTGGAGAAAGAGTATAATGTTAATACTGCTCGTTCTTGTTTGTGTTAAGCAGGTATCTTGAACTACCAATTTATTTGTGCAGATTAAATTTGTTTATGTATGCTTACGGAAACATTTTGGATTTGCTATAAAGAAATATTCTTGTAAAATGCTAGCTTAGGCCCATGAGTAAGAAGGCATTTATAAGTGTCTTAAATTATTCAGTGCCTTTTTTTGTTTTTAGTGGTCAGCTGAATTTTTTTCTTGTTCCAGCAAATTCTGAGCTATGGCAAATGTTTTTCACTGGATCTCTGTGTCACTCAATTATGAAGACTTTTTGGAAGAATGTTTTGCTTGCTCTCATTATGTTCATGCAGCAAATTCTGGACCTCTGTCTTAAAACTCCTTATTTCTGTATTGTAGGAGATATAAGGACTTGAGGGATCAGGGAAAATAGAGTACTGTTTAAAATTCTGTAGATTCATTTGTATAAAACAGTATGAATACCTTAGAAGTCAGCAACATTTTGGGTTGTAAATGGTCCTTCTGCTTTACCAAAATAAGGAGGTGATAAAATTCTAGATTAATTTGGGGGGAATTAGAAAAATAATGGGGTAATTTATGATATTAATAAATGGATAATATCTACAATTGAGATGTATTGTCACTGATTGTCTAGTCATTCCAGTCCATTCTGGGGATATGCCAACAAACTGATTTCATTATGAAAAATGTGTTGTCAGCACTGTTTAGAGCATCAAATTCCAAAACCTAATTTTCTTTCCATGGAACCTTCCTTTTTGCCTTAGAATTATTAAACCATTATTGTTCCCATTTTCATTTTGTTTTTATAAATAAGGGTTCTGTTGTTAAGGTTAAGATTATGAATGATTATATTACCAGTACAACTAGTAATTATATAATAGTACAGCTAGGGCGTCTGAATAAACAGTGCCTCTCTGAGTACATGGCTGTAAGAATTGGCAATACTGGGAATCCTCTTCAGACATTAATTCTTTATACTTTGTGAACTGTGATTCTAGATTTGCAAGCCAGGTTCAGTAGTGCTGAGAAGAAATAAACAGTTCCCTAGACAGCAGGCTATAAACCAGGTCAGTGTTGAAATATGCAGTAACATCTTTCAAATGTCCGTATAGTATTAGACTACTATGCCTGCCTGAATTCTCTTTCAGGATTCAGATCATAACATTTGTTTGGAGTTTTGTTACCTGAGAGGTGTAGGAATGGTAGAGATGCATAGACAGTAATGGGTTTTCTGGAAGTCTTCACTTCCACCCTCCCAGAAGAGGCAAGTTTGTGTATTCTCTTAAAATTTGTGAATATCATTCTACTTAGCCCAAAGCGTAACTTCATGTTTGTGTCATCCCCTCGTTTTGTTCCACATATTCTTTGTTCTGTTGTGCAAGTTGATTATGAAAATGTTTAACCTTAACAGTCAGTTGTCTTGTTGGCTAGGTACAGAAAACTGGTTTTGAGGCTAAAATTTTTGATTTTAGCCTCAAGAGATACTGTACCACAGTTACAACAGTACAGCATAGTATTGTCCTGCATAACAGCTTCAGTGCACCCCTGAACTTCACTTCAACTGTGGAACTTTACAGAAAGCTGCACAGAATTGACTTATGAGTTAGTGGGAGAGCTGTAAAAATATTTGAGGAAGGTGTGTGCACAGATTTAAAGCAAAGAAAATTGGTATGACAGTATTGGAGCTCTGAGGTTGCTTTTGAGAAGAATGGAAAGCTCTGGACAAAAGAAATAAAACAACCTTCACTTGCTTGTTCTTGTTTGTATTTACATTTAGCAAAACTCTCCCATACGTTTTCTGTGCATTTGAGTCAAAGAAATCAGTGGCTAATTAAAAAAAAAAAAGCCTTTGTGTCCTGGTTTTCCCGCCTTACCCATTTTGCTTACAATAAAGCTCTATTCTGTGAGCAAGCATATGCATCCCAATAAAGGTTTTAAAGTTTGAATTGAGACAGAGTCTGTCTCAGCTTTTGGCCAGCAAATGCAAAGAAAGTTGGCCATGTTCCCTCTATTTGCCAGAAAAGCATGAAAGCTGGGGCCCCTCCTCTGTCAGAGAAAAAGGGAGGCTCTGATCTTTCTGCATACAGATTTTTGGAAGTATTGAGTCCTTGACATATTCTTGGTATGACTTGTCTGTCTCTTGCTTGCTAGATGTGACCCAAAGCCCCCAAGAAAATACCTCTCATCTACAATGAACTTGTATTGATTAACCTGGGCTTTTTCTTCTGATTAGCAGTTTGGTGGTACTTTTTCTGCCCCTCTAGTTGCTGTCCTAAATATCAACAATTAATTCCATATCTATAGAATTATAGTTTTTGTGCATGTGGCTTGTCTCTCATGCTACTAAATCTAAGGACCTAATTGCTTACTTTTTCAATATTTGATGTACATATGAATGTGTAATTAGAAAAGCATAGATATTGTACCATTTCTTTCATTATTATGTGTAGGCATTTCTAGTATTTGATTTCCTCCTATCCAGGGCTTTAAAACTTTCGATGTTCAGATAATCTGGCAATCCTTTGTATGATGTATGACTATATAAAATAAGGATATTAAGTTATGAAGGAGATTATCCATAACATTTAGGCTTATTTTTAATGTGTTCTGGTATAGTTCAAAATATTTAATTATTATTATTAAATTTTTGTAGTTAAAGTATTAAAAGTCAGAATATGGGGTTTAGAATTAGTTCATAATAATATCTCTCACACATTCTTTTTACCATAACTGTACCTAAGATTATGTAAATGTTGCTGTGTAATTTTTGTCAGGTGAGTGAATCATGAAAACTAAGCAGGTGCTTTGTTTTTTATGGTTATTATAGGCAATATTTATTCACACCTGGATTATGTAGAACTATTATTGAGTTACATAAACAGCGTACACCCAAACTGCTGGCTTTTTCTCTGTAGTTACAACGTGGCTGTAGTGGGTGCAATTGTTACTTTTCAGAGAGGTCACGTGTAAGATCAGAAGTGCTGAAATGCATACATTGTATTTTCAAAAATATGTTGAAATGTTGTAGAACTACAAGCCTTATTACTTCCATAGCTGTTTCTGCTTTTATAAAAGCATTAGAACACTTAAATAAAAACAACCAGCCCTAATGAACAAGTAATACACTAGAAGACTATACAGAATCCTTGAATACTTCAGTGTGAGGAGGGTGCTGTCTGTTTCTAATATAGTTTGTTCTCAGATTACTCTCATGAGCTGCTTGTATTTCGTCAAATACTTTGCAAGGTCTAAGGTAGATGTTGGATTTGAAGGTAGAGCTTGCCTTTCCTAACTAAATTTCATTCTACTGATTTATTTTTCTTAAAGGTAGGTAAAAAGAGAAAGCAGATAGTTTTGGAAATCGGTAAGAATGTATCTCGGACACAGTGTGTCTGAGTGTGACACAGTCCCTGCTAAACTAACAGGAACAGGTCTATAAGGACGTACTTACAAGATTGCAAGATAAGCTCGCAATAAAATAAGAGGACTACTGATAAAAAAATAAAGAAAAAGGTCTAGAACCTGAAAGAAAATATGGAAATGAAAAGGATCTACAGGAGCATCTAACTGTTTTGAGGTGTGGCAGTAGCATGCCTAAGAAGACAGATAAACAATATTTAATTTGAAATCTCACAGGACAGGTTAGTCTGCATTCATTTATGTATGCTGATTTTATATGCTCTTTCTTCACAGGTCATCTACTGTTATCCATGAACTTTATTCTAGATGTACAGGTACTATATCTTTATACTTCATCACCACATTTCTCTCACAACCTTCTGAGAAATTGACTTTTCCTTGTTGGCTTTCTATCGACCAGAAAGTACCAGAGAGGAAAGCAATACCATCCATATTAGAACCTGTTACTATTTAAACTAAGATCTCCGTACAGTATGCAAAGTACTGATTGGGAAAAGGGAGAGCTGCAATCTGCCTGTTGCACTTTGTGAGTGCTGGTACGGGTGGCACCCTCACTGAGCAACCATTTGTAAACACTCGCTTCATATCGTCAATGAACTTGACCAGTTGTGGCAAGTCACTGATAGGCATCACCTTGCAAACTGTCTTGAAGCAGATTTTCGGTTTTGCACCTTTTTGAAGCATTACATAGGTTTTTGTTGCAAGCAGAGCACTGTTGCCAGCATCAGCCGTTGTTTTGTTCAGAACTGTGCAGACCATTAGTTTTCCTTGCTGCTTTGCCTCCCTTCAGGGATCTTTTCTCATGCCAGTTATTACTTCATAACGCACTCAGCCGCCTGCTGGGGTCATTGCTGGTTTGAACGGTCTGTCCTGCAGGTGAGCCTCCTCCTGCACTGGTCTGCAGGGTTTTCCCCTCAGCAGGATGAAGTCACTGTTGTCATCTTGCCCAAGAGAAGTCCGATTACAAGGCCTTGGACTGCTCCTTATCTTTCAGTTTGCTGCTTCAGTACTGGCCTGATAGTGTTTGATTCAGCATTTCAGAGTAACCTCATTTCTCTTGGCGACATCGAAAAGTCCATATTCATAGTGCTGTTCGAGTGTTACTTGATAATTAATTTCCCTTAACTTCTTTTTATCATTTGTGGTTGTGCTTGATGGTGAGACCAATGACCTCTCATGCTGGGGAGTTGCAGGAGGGGTCAGTGGGAGGACAAGCTAAGGGCTGAGACTGCTGCAGTCCACCTGGGTTAAGAAAGGCACCAGTGGGTGAGCTGGGTCCTGATTCTGATCTGACCAATCTGATCAAATGGTCAGGAGCAGCAGAGAGCAGAGCCTGAGCCCAGAGGTGTCAACAACATAGCTTAGCCAGAACTGGCGGCAGTCCTGAGTTGAAATGGCTGGGCCTGCTGTGGGGGTTGCAGGTGGGGCTGGTTGTGGCATTTAAGGACTTGGTGTTCTTACAGCCTTGACAGTGCCTCTGATAAATACTCACATTGATCCCATCCTGGGTTAACATCATGGAGTGCTGTGCTGGTTGCAGCATTCGTTCGTCGTTATCATGCCCAAGTACGTTAGGGAAAACAGAATGGTTTGATCTTAAACTGTTACAGCAGAAATAACCTTGAGCGTTTCAACATGCGTTTGCTGGCTCGTTATCTTTTACAGTCCTTTTGTGGTTGTGTTCTTTGGCTTGTTTGATTGTGGCACCAATTCTTCCTCTGTGGTGCTGTCCCTTCTCTGCTCAAGTTTAGAGCATGGATCATGCATAAGTACACACCTCCTCCCTTCTAGGACCTTTTTGACCTAAATACAAAGAGTATAGTTGTATTGAGTTAATGTGTTAGCAGCAGGGATGCACAATCAAATGGATGCAAACAAATCTTTCTGCTTGGCTGAGAAAGTATATGTGTAACACCCATTTTTACGTAATATGTTATTACAGAGCCATATGAACATAAGAATGTATCCTAGGGTAAAAGAACCAAGATGATTTCCTAGCAGCATTTTCAGATTTTAATGAAACAGTTTTGTTTGGATATGAGCAGAGTCTCTGGCACATATTGCCAGTAAAGTCAAAATAGAAAAAAAGGTGTTCTGGAGAAGGAAGTGTCATTTTCCAAATTACGACTGCAGTTCTTAACCTAGTTTCTTATGGAAATGACTTTGCAAAGGCACACTGTGTGTCTGTACATATTTTCTTCCAACTTTTAACTTGGCCTGTAGCAATTGGGTTTATTACAAAGTGCAGATCTTGAAAATGCTAGACTCAGTAAATTTCATGCAGATGTTACTCAGGTACAGAAAAGTTCTGTGAATCATTTTGGCTGTGAAGAAGTTGCACATTAGTTGAGGATCCATATAGGGGAAAGTCCTTAGTAATACTAAAACTTCAGCTCTAAGAAAAGCTTTAGTTGCAAGTGGCATCATGATTATTTCAAAATCATTACTTCTAAGAGTAACTAAGGTATATAATGCTTGATTATCATGCATTCTCTTTTTTTAGATTGTATCTTTAGCTACTCTACATGAACCCTAAATATCCTCTGAGATACTTGTCCATTGATTTTAACAACAACTTCATTGGGATAAAATTACATCTATTCAGCTGAAAGTACAAGAACTTTTAAGAAATATAAGAAACTTTAACGAGTGATCTTGTGTTAGATAATATAGAATTAGCTTATGCCACATATTCTTATCCTAATTAACTATATTGTGCAGACTGAAGTAGACTAAAATATGGCATAAAATTCCATCTCATCATGAGAGCAGATTTTCATGTTTAGAATTCTGTATTCTAACTATTCTTGAAGTAAGGAACTTGACTGTACTATCCCCGAGTCACCTGTTTTATCATGACTGAACTTAAATTGAATACTTGGTGAAGCTTATCTTTTTATCCTAAAATAATGGATGAAGTACAAGTGTACATTTATAAGCCACAGATTTTAAGTACAAGTAGTCAGAAATACTAAATGGACTACTTTCTTAGAGTGTTTGAAAGATAACCAGGAAAAGCAAATAAATAGCTCCTCAGCAAGGATGCAGGTGTTCATTACAATGATATTAAAAGTTCTCAAATGAAAGATCACCTAAATATGCCACAATCATTACTGAAGACATGCTATGTTAATCTTCAGGCATGTTTCTACTTCAAACAGGTTAAGTAGTTAAAGAAATGCAAGTAAAGGCTAAGGAACATGGAATTTGTTGTGTATTTTCTGTGTTTGACTCCATTTTTCTTGGAAGATGCGACAGTATATTATAAAAGAAACTTTGTCATTATAAAAGAAACTTTGTCATTTTGATCGTGGGTATGCTTCTGTCCTATTTATTTTTTGAGTGATATTGAATAAATACTATTTATAATTTTAATTACAATGAGGCCTACAGGGGTTTTAAAGTATTAAAACATTTAATTTAAAATGATCACTGAAGGAGTTTTTCCCAACATAATCAATTTTATCTTAGCATAATGAACATCTTGCAACATCCTGAAAAAACAACTTGCGGTTGTGGGGTGACTTGCTGCTTGCACATTTAATTTTGGAAAGAGCCAGCATCTTAGAAATTACTTCATGGCTTGAAGTAGATGTCAGGGTGGGCTTTCTCCCAGGCAATTATGTGACTGATAAAACCATGATAGGAAAAAAAATTATTGTAGTTTTGATTTGCTGAGGAAATATTATTTACTATATTTGAGTAGGGCTGTTTTCAGTGTCGCAGTGCTTAATATCTAGAAATGTGAGAACAGTAATAGTAGTATAGAAATGGTTGCATGCATTTTCAAGGCTGCTAAATCAATGGCATTCTGAAAATTCCACGTTTTTAAAGCAGATAATTGATTACAGTCTAAGCAAACAGGTTGTTTGCTCTTTCCTTGTTTGTCTCTTACCCTGTTTTTCACTCTTATATTCCCTCTTAGGCATAGTAATATGCACAGGATATAGCAGATGTTCAAAAGAGAAAGAATAAGAGGTTAAATATTAAGATTCCTGAATGAATAGCATGAATAGATCAGGAGTGGTATACAAAGAGAATGTATTTTGAGAAAAGGGAATAGTAGTGCAGTAATTTAATAAGGTCAGTTTTCAGCATTTGAAATATTTTTATTTTATTTTCTTTAACTAAAGTGTAAATGCATAAATGAAATTCCTGAACTTTTGTATTCCTACAGATTAGCATTTAATTTTTATTTGAAGCATATACCGGGGTTTCAAACTCAATCTTGTAGTTATGACAGCTGAACAGTAACATAAAAGTTATTCCTCCAGTAATGTTTTAAATAGGACTACTGTGGCTTAGCATACTGTGAGCAAAATTGTTAGCTTGGGTTTACAGAAGATAAACTGTAGTGATATATGTGCCTTTAACATACCCTCAAACATTTTAGTGCTCAGAAATATTTTAATTACAGGTGTGTTCTGTTCTCACCAGTGTGGCTTGAATTACAACTAATACAGGACAGTGAGAGAGAGGGAAATGAGAGACTTGGGTGCTCACATGAGAAAAATGCTCTAAGGAAGAACAAACAAGATAAGGATAAGATAAGTGTTCTTGTAGCTTATTGTTCATGCCTGGATTGGAGTAATTTTAAAACTTCAGCAGGGTGACAGTTTCTTACAACAAAGTGTAGTTGGTGTTTATTGAAGTGTATGTCAGTGTGGCACATTAAGTCCCTTGAAGGCGTGGTTTCACATTGGGTAGAATATGTAGTGAGCTCACATGGGTACATGGGTACTATCAATAGCACTTTGATGTTAAGTAGAACTAGATAAGAAAGAGGATTGCCAGGGCTAGAGATTCCTGCTGGACATGGGGTTTTGCTTTGTGATGTGAAGCTCTCTGGTCTCACTTTAGGAAAAAGGTGAATGAGAGATAATGGTGTTTGGATACTTGGTAAATGTTCTGTACCTCAAGGCTGCACAGTCACTGTGCTACCAGTGCCCAGGCAAATAAACCTGCTGTTATAGAAACTGATGTGCTGGTTTCTATTGCTGCTCAAGTGTGGATCCCAGTAGAGGGGGTGAAACTTTGCTGGGAAGCATAGGTGTACTCCAGGCAGGGTATGGAGTGTGGCTGGCGTGCTGTGATACCTGAACCCTGTCCACTACTCCAAAAGGGACAGCCTGCTGTGGGGCTTGGCCAATGGCTGGATAACCTGTGAAGGCTTGGAGCAACTGACTCAGACAAATGGTATCCTCTGGTTAAGGCAGCATCTCCAAAAGGATTTTTCACAGGTGTGCTAGGAAGAGAATGGGATCAGAGCATGAAACACCAATTCTGTCACTGGTGTGCCATTGTGTAGCTGTGATTGGATGTTTTTTGCAAGTGAAGGCCAGCAATCTGTTTCCTTTTGCATTTGAGAACTCACCTGGCTTTCATCTGGCTTTCTATAACTTTTCTTGCTCATGTACTTAGTTTGCATGTACTAATGACTCTTTGAAGAGAATTTGATAAAAATTAGGATGGGTGTGGTATACCATGTTTACAAATTACTACTACATTAGCATGTTAGACCCAAGTTACTGTTGACTCTTTAGAGTGACAGATTTTGAATGTGATAACCAAGTTCTCAGTACAGTAGTGTTTGTCTGTAAGCCTTCCGTTTTGTATTAATGTTTTAAGGCCACAGAAGTGATTGGTAAATAAGTACATACTATAATTTCTCCCATATTTATTAATTGTATTTTGATGGCAACAATTATTTTCATTAATATTTTAACAGAAACACAATTTGTAGTATTTTAAAAATAATTTGAAATCAAGATATGTTGTGTGCAAAACATTTTCAATTCTTTTTCACTTCAGTTTGATGGACTGAAATCCTTGATCAGTAGAAAAGTCTGTTATTTTTTAACATATTTATTACTGAGTAGCCTTAATGAAGGGACTTACTGTGCTTTATCAACTAAGGAGAAATGGCATAATTTGACTAAAGTGAAACCACGCAAATGAAGGGGTGTGTGTGTAGAACTTGAGGATTTTTTAAAGGGTAAAATGAAGATATGAATGATGGCATTGAGTTCAGGGGAACCATAAAGTTTTCAAAGGTGGACAAAGCCTTTGAATAGGATGATGGCTGAATTATTTTCAAGTCTAAAGCTCTAGGCGTTTCAAAGGATCTGAATGACTGATTGTTGGTACTAAAACACACATGCAGTGTGTGGGCAGTGCTGTGAATATGTTTCTCACTGTTCACTGCAGATTATGTGAATAATTCCAGTGAAGCAGAGGATAACATCTGAATTTTGAAAAATGTTTGATCATTTCAGCTGGTACCAATCTTACTGTTTCTTACTATATTTAAGTGAAGGAACTTGCCTTATGGTATTTGATTTGTTTTGGTTTGTCTTATATTTTAGTTGTAACTTGTATTGCTTGAACCTCTCAGATTTTTATACTTACATGTCTATATTCCTATAGATCAGTTTTTAGAATGTATCTGATTACTAATTTAAGCTGTCTCAATGTG
The DNA here is from genome assembly GCF_052056855.1 of Sturnus vulgaris. NCBI lineage: Eukaryota > Metazoa > Chordata > Aves > Passeriformes > Sturnidae > Sturnus > Sturnus vulgaris. The sequence goes on along the minus strand of NC_142250.1, from coordinate 22,265,334 downwards.
ATATGCCTCAGATGCATTTCTACTTTGGCCTTGGATTCTCCCTTAGTCTCCACACTGCGTTATGCTTATGCTATCTCTGTCAATTTACACGACTGAATCATGAGCAGCATCAGGTAATTCTGCCTGAAGACTCTCTGCCATTCTTGGTTAGTTTTCCTCTGGATTAGTTGATTCTTCTCCCTGCAGGAGCTCCTATTCAGGAGATACCTCATTGAGAGATCAGCTGTTTTGGCTAGAGCCTGCCAGTAGGTTGGCTTAAACCTCAAACCAAATTTTTAATTGTGTTTATTTATTTGCGTGGTTTGTATGATTACTTTAAAAATTCTTAGATCTTAAAATAAATCCTGATGCACTAGTACATTTGGTTTTTACATGCTTTAAAAAAAAATTGTATTTCCCATTATTATTTTTTCTTCTGTATAAGCATTATTTATCCTTGTCTTTTGTAAAATATAGTTTATTAATTGTCAGTCATTTTCTTTTCCTTTATATTTTGTCTAATCTTTCTAAGAGATCTCCTTATGAGTGACAAGTCTGAATTCTGTGCCTTGAAGATTTTTGGTTTTGATTGTGCTGCACTTTGTTTTCCTGTGAGTGACTCAGTGCTTGAAAATAATTTTTATGCATTTAAGACCGTTTTCACGTTCCTCAAAAAATTAAGACTAGTTATTCCAGAAGTATTATTCAAAGATGGAGCAGAATTCTTCTGCCTTTAACAGCTGGAGTTGTGCATCTCAGATAGAAGGACTTGTTCATCCAAGTGTCGATGATGGAATTACAGCTTCCAGATAAGGTCACTCAGCATGAAATTCAAGTAACCACTAAACAGAAAGTTTATTTAAACAGCTTATTGCAGCTCAGATGTAGAAAGAAATACAGAACTGATCCTGACAGTAAAATAAATGCAGTTTTGGCTTCTCTCTGTGCATCTATTTGTGCAGAAAAGGAATTTTTGTAAAGAAACAAAGAGTGGAGCTGCTATCTGGCAGAAACTTCACATTCTCCCTGATGGAGTGATGAATGATGAGACAATTGAGAGGGTTCACCATCTGGCAGACATTAGCATAGTTTGAGACATCTAATACACAATCATGTTTAGATAAGTATTCTAGAAATTAGAAAAAATACTCTTAACTTGACAGGACATATAAATACTGTAGTTCTTTGAGATTTTTTTTGTTGTTGAAACACAGATGCTGGTGGTAAATCTGAGGTTCTGCATGATGCTCTATGCCAAATCAAATGTTGTTATAACTTGCTTCCAACTGTTCAAATAGGATTTGTGCACATCTTGAGTGATTCTTAAGAGTCTAGCTATTTCCTCCTTACTGTTTGCCCGTGGTTCCCTAGGGAGAAGTGAGGTTTAGAAAATGGTGATGACATGTTGGTGCCCTGTTATTGTACTAGTATCTCCTGCTTGTTTCTGACATAAAACACTGTATTGAAAAACTAATAGTGTGCATGATACAGCATAAATAAAAGAGGAGTTAATAAAAGTGATTTCTTATTCTGTTCAAGGAATTGGTCTGGAACAAACTATAACTTATCTACTAAAAAATAAAACTCATTATTCTTGTAAATGGATAGTTCTAATATACAAAATATTTTCTAAATAAATCAGTTTTCTCCTTAAGAGCTTGAACTGGGATTGTAGTTGCCAGGCACAGTTGTTCGTTGATGTGATAGAGATGATCAATAGTTTTGTATCCACTTACCATGCCAAATTATTTATATTATTTGCTCTTTCTCAAGAATCTTTCACTAACTTATTGCTTATGACTTAGAGACTATGTAAACACATAGTAATTTGAAATAATTATAAAATGATTTGGTTGTTGGCGGGGTTTTTTTGGTGTGCTGAAATGTCTTTTGCTTAGGATAGATAGTTACCTTGTATATATACCATGTAGGATGAACCTTGAAAAAATAGTTATACATGTCCCACTGTGGCCTGGGTAGAAGGGAGGATTGTCAGGGCGCTTGCATTTGCCCTTTAGCTGTTTTGAATTACTGTCTGTCCCAGTCCAATAGCAGTTAGCCCATGGAAACCACAATATGTGTTTAGTAATGTCATATATCTGTTGCAGTCCCCCTTATTCTCTGCACTCATAATCCTGGCCCTACCAGGCATTCACTGAATTTCCTGTGCAGCTCCCACACAGTCATACATATGGAATTGCATTTGGCATCACTGACAGCACCCAACTTCTCTAAACAATCTTCACATTGACACCCATCCCTTCCTTGCCCCTCATGTAGTTGCTCCTTGCTCCCACAGTCCAAACAGCATCCTCAGATATTTACATGGTCATCTTTTCCTTTAACAGCCTAGAATTGAAAGGCTTTCTAACTTAGCACATCGTGTGATGGTTCTGGTCCTTCATATGCCTTTCCTAAGACTGAATAATGCTCTAAGTTCAACATACAGTATTTTGTTGTCACTGAAGCAGAATTCTGTCTGACTTCAGAAGGAAATTAGCTTTAATAATGAGTTATAGGTTAAACTGGTAGTAAATTAATAACAGTTTTGTAGTCTTTGATTATGTTGGATGTTTTACCTAGACTGTTGTGTACTTCAATTCCAGGTATCTGTGGAATTAGAAATCATTAAATGTTGATATTAATTGTTATTAATATTAATTAGAACCAGCTTGTACTTGAAGTCTTGAAAAGTATATTTAGTCAGTGTAAATGAAAAAAAAAGTAGACAAATTACTTTTGTGTCACATGTTTTCAGACTTAATACATTCTGTGAATGCGTGTGCTGAATGGTTGCCAGGTTGTTTATTTTAATTACTCATTTGTCTTTGTTGGCTGACCTCTGCATCCACAGTGATTCACTAGCGCTGGATCTAGTTTCTTAAATTTTTACTTTACTGATAGAAGGAGCACATTGCATTTCTGACATAACTTAGGCCTTGTAAACTGAACCAATATAGTTATTAATGGATTTCATCAGCTAATCTAGTGGCTTTAGAAAATGCCAGCATGTATTGAATACAGTGCAGGCTTTGCTGTCTACTTCATGTGCTTTTATGTTCAGATTTAACTGTAAGCTTAAATCAGAGTAGATGTATACAATGGGAAGAGTATGCTTTTGAATAATTACAGCATTTTTATATGCAAGTGCATGTATATTTTAGTGTGAGGATTTAATATGAAGATCTAGGCTTTGGCCACCCATATGCAGACAAGCAAGTAAAGGAAGCTGCAGGGAGTGATAATTCTGCAATTCTACTGTAAGATATAAAATACAGTTTTATTGGTTGAGCTTGTGAGTTTTAAACTTGATAGCACTCATAACACTGTGTTAACACACTTCATAGCATGTGTAATGAATTCCATCAGTTTCAGGAATTTGCTGGGCACACTGAATTAAAATCTGTTGATCGCAGTGGAAAGCAGACACTGAGAAGAGTATAACTTAGGACACTTGAAACCCATGTCATCTGTTCAGCAGAGCCACAGCTTCAGATATTTTTGCAGTTGTCTGTAGATCAGAGGCTCTACCATCGTGGTTTTTATTTGCTATCTCATGAAGTTTTGCATCGTACACTAGACATACCAGACTTAGCAGAGAAATTTCAGAGTGCATTTAGACATCCTAGCAAACATGATCTAAACTGAAGCTTCTACTAAAACTTGTGGTCCCTACTAGGCATTCCTAATATTTTCTTTCCATGGAATATAGTGATCATGTGATCACAAAGTGAGTCTGTTTGGATGAAAAGAATAGTTTTGTGTCTTATCAGACAGGTGAATCAGTTTAAGTCTGTCGACTCACAATCTCCAGATGAGTGAGGTGTAGGGAATGGGGACAAAGAGAAGAGTGTGGAGGGCTCTCTTAGGTCTACCAGTTTTGGTGGCAGCTATCTGCTAGATTGACAGAGCTGAAACATCAAATTATGTTTGCAAATTACAGAAATGTGTAAACCACATTAGGAAGCATCTTCTTCCCTTCCTTACACTGCTCATTTTCTCCCTTGTGCTGTTGTAGCACATTAGTACAGCCATACTATGAGCTAGATTGGGAAAATGTTTTAGCTGTGAAGTAACTTGAGTAAAAAGATTCTTGAGATGGGTCACATTTACATTGCAGTGATCAGAAGAGGATGGGAACAGCTGGACATGCAGTGAGAGCTTCTTATGCAGACATTATTCTCGGTGAATTGGATTTCAAACAGGCCCAGATAGGGAAGAGTGATACTGGTAGAGAGAAATGGGCAGGTGTATGGCTTCAGCAGCTGAGGAGAAAGGTGACCAACAGAACCAGTGTTGGGGGAGATATGAGATAATTTCTAGAGAAAAGAAAAAGGTCTGAGAGAAGCTGTTTGGGGAGGATGTGTGGAAACACCGGTGTAAGAGAGAGATGGGAAAATTATGTAGTAGTCAAGGATATAAATGGGCTTCTGTTTTTAGCAAATTTCTGCATACAGAAGCAAATCAATGATGTGATTATTTTTCTTTTTAAAAGGTTCTTCATTAAAAAAACAATGTCAGTTAACATACATGGTCAGTTTCATGATCTTAAAATCATTGTGAGATGTTAAAGTTGCATAATAATGTTGTCTTTTTGCACAGTAGAGTGATATTTTGTAAGAGTTTCATTTAGCAACAGGTATAATAAGAGGTATAATATTTGCAGTGACAATTCAATCCATAAATTTTTGTTCTTGATGTAGCAATAATGCAGGGAATATATTTATGGATATATCATGGTGGCAGAAAAGATAAATCACTAGATTAAGACATTTTGATAGATCACAGAATTCCTTGAAAAATCAATACTGAATACAACTACTAGTATATATACATGTTTTATGCCTTTTACAAAGAATTATTGTTACTTGATATAGCAAGAAAGAAGCTAAAGAGATCAAGAGAAAATTAGCTGCTTCTCCTTCCTAAATCATTCTCCTTTGGTCAGCATCATCATATGTAGATTTGGACTGAAAGATCAGTAGTTGCCAGAAAAAATAAGATGGGATCCATCAAGTATGTAGTGTCAAAAAGTTATGTAAGCTGTCATCTGTGGGTTTGAAGAGGAAGGACAGGGAAGAGCAATAGGAAATGGAAGAATAAGAAAACTGCTGAAGCGCTTTCCTTTTTTTGTGTGCATGTTGGTGGTAGTGTGGGGTTTTTTGTTCTTTTTAAAGTGAAATAGGCGAGGTTTAAGAAAGTGGATTAAAATCAATTTCAGGGTACAATTTAAAGGTAGAGGGACTATCAGAGAATGTAGACTTAAAAAATTGCCTGAGTGTTGCCTTTTCATTGTACGTGCTGTGCAGTTGAGCTGTTGCAGTGTGTTATAGGGTGCCCTGTGGGCTGTGTTGGTAACACGACTGTTTTAAGACCCAAGCTCGCCACTCCATTAGAACTCCATTAAACTACTGCTGTCTCCTTCTACACAACTTTGTATGAACTGGAGCTGTTATTTTCCTTTCTGGTGCTAAATCTCTCTAGTACAGGATCTGAGTTTACCACCTGGACTCTGCTCTGACTGATCTGGCATACGCATGCATTTTGTAATGGGTGGGGAATGTAAAACTTGTGTCTCTTTGTTCTCTCTGTCACTTTCCTTTGTGACCCTCCCTGATGTTAAATCAGTAAAATTGAAATCTTGATTGAAGTATGAAACTGCATTTTTTTCCATGCCGTTGTGGTAGCTCCTGTACGAAGTGCTATTCCTTGCGTAGCAAAATTTTAAGCCACAGATTTGTAGCAAAATGTAACTTCCCTTAAATTTGTTTTTCCTTTTCCTTTTTTTATTTTTGTGACCCTCTACCCACTGGCAAAAATGATACATTTAATTACGCCCTTGAATTTAATTGTGTGGGAAAATAGCGTGTCAAATACCCCGTGATCTAATGAGTGTATTTACCTTCTGATTTGTGCCAGACTATTTTTATTGATTACTAACCTTCATCCAAAAGCAAAGCCAGCACTCTAAAATGGATTAAAATAAAATTGCGAATCACAGTTACTTGAGAAGAGTATCCAAACAATGCTTTTTATCCCTCCCCTAGTTTCTAGTTCTATCCACTATGGATGATTTAATTGTTATGTGTAGCTGAAACAGTGATTTCATTATTTACCTTATTTTTCTGCTACTTTTTCATGTTGAAGCTTTAAAGGGGTTTTTTTGTGTTTTTGGGGTTTTTTTGTTTTGGTTTGGTTTTTTTTGTTTGGTTTAGTTATTTTTTTTCTTGTTTCTATTGAATTTAGACTGTTTTAGTAAATGTAGACCTTAATGTAACTGTCTACATTTTCCATATTTTTAATTATACACTTTGTTTTTAGCGGTAAATGTGATAAACTGAAGTATAAGTGCTTTTGTTTGATTCACCATGATTTAACTAGGTGTGTCTCTTTTAGTCTTCTGTTTCCTTTGTTGAGCTGTCTGTAACCTCATATTTTCTGATTCCAAGATGTACTTCTACCATGATGCTTGCAGGAAAGAAGCTGACAATTAATGATGATGTTGAAAGCCAGGTTAACTTTTTAGTGTAAAGCATACAAGTAAATGAGTCAGAAGATTATTTATATTTCATTATTATTCTAATCTGTCTTCATGCTTTTTCAGTTGTAAACTTGTGGCAAAAATACTATGTTTTCTTCATGATTTCATGGTAACAGCATACAGTTTAAGGAAAGCAAAAACCATTGAACACTAAAACAATGTAGCTGTAGTTCTGAGCAGGAAAAGAATTGTTTAAAAAGACGTTGTAGATGTAAAATTGACTGTGTTCTTCAAAATGTTTTATCCTGGATATGAGGCAGAAAAAATATGGAAAATCCATTTTTCCCCCTTTTTATTTATGTGTTCAATTTCATTGTTGCAGCTTCAGAATAATTAGTTTTCTGGAGTCATGTGGCTTTCCATAGTGAAGTGGAGAAAGTTATTTAAGTATGTAAAACATGACTGTGATGTTCCAAAATTCTTCTGTGAAATTTTAAGACAGACTTAAATGTGTATTTTGGAATTCTCTAGGTCTCAGTACAGTTAACTTGCGTTGTTGTGTTTGTAGTAGTGATGGTGGATTTTGTGCCATGGATGCTGTTCAATATATCTATTTATGTCTTTTCTTTACAGAAAACAGACTTTTTGGATGCCTTGTGGGGAGATGCATCTGAGACACGGAGTATGTGTTTGATGATCTACAATCTGATGCAACAGTGTGTGTGCTGCATATGACAGAAGAATTAACTGTGGAGAGAGTCCAGCTAAATGGCTGTGTCATAATAGGGAACTGGTTTAAAAATGTTAGTGTCTCATGCCAGTGATCCAAGTCTGGGAAAGCCTAGCAGCCCAAAAGTAAAAAGCCCTACTTTTTTGTAAAAGCTGGTTCAAAAAGAACAAGCAGTCAATATATATTTTACCATGTCTTCCCTGATTCTTTAGCACTGAATCTTTCATTACACTGAAATCATGGTATGAGGATTGGTGGAGAAGGTCCTCCCCCCCATCCCCAGCACACATCCAGCAACTAAAGACTGTGTCAAGATGACCTCTGAGGAGATGACAGCATCTGTTCTCCTCTCTGTGGTACAGGGTAAAGTGATAGCTGCCCAGTCAGCTGGAGATGAAAATACTGAAAATGCTTTGGACACCAGTGTTATAAGAAGACATACTGCCAGTTCGGGAAGGCAAACCACACACAATCTGTCTTACTTACACAGACTTGAAGAAGAAAGTCTTCAGGGCTCAGTGCCCAAAATATTCCCTCTGGCCACAGAACAACTGACTAACGACAAGAGTAATGAAAACTTCTGGGAGAGGAACAGCTCCATCTCTGATTCAGTGGAATTTCTTAACATTAACTGTAACATTGTACAGAAAAGCTACAAGAGCAATATCCCGTGCAGCCAGTTGTATCAGTCTTGTGCTCCTTTAGCAGGGGAAGAAGCATGCCTGGAAACTGGAATTCCTATTTCGCTGGACAGAGCCATGCTTGCTGAAATTCAGTTGAAAATGAATGGACCTTCATTAAGAAGCCAGACAGCAGTAAATAAGAATGACAGCAGTGATCCTGATAAAGTGGCCTTTTTTCACTTGCATTGTGCTAGTGAAAGGAATATATCAAAGGCTTTGTGTGGTTTACACAACAGGTTCATTTTGGATGACTGCTTGCAGCCCATGAGTGATGGTGATGGTAACAGCACTGGTTCCCCAGCCTGCACTTGCAGCATAATGCAATTGACAAATAATTGTGAGAACGAAAATGGGCAGCAGTTGTATGAAGATGCTTTAAGGGATAAGTACTTATGTCTGGAAAGAGCACCACGAAAAGTTAAAGTGGCATGCTCAGGTCACAACTTCTGTGGAAATAACTTCACTGGAAGAATGCCCTCAAAGCCCTTTCTGAGCCATTTTGAGGACTGTAATGATAACTGTGAAGAAGAGTTGGAAGAGGATTTTTTTAGAAACAAAAAGGAACGTTCTACCCTATTAATAAGACGTTTCTGTAAAAATGATAAAGAGGTTAAAAAATCAGTTTATACTGGAACGAGAGCAATTTTTAGGACTTTACCGTCAGGGCACATAGGAACTGTTGCTTGGAATTACATTGAGCAAAGGAGAAACAGCAGTGGCATGAAGCTTTCTAGGATTACAACAGAACAGCTAACTATAATTCAGTCCCTAATAAAATGGAAATATAATTCCTGTCTTGAGAAGTCTTTATGGTATGAGGTAAGCTTTTCATAGTGTTTTTTGGTTTGGGTTTTTTTATTTCCTTTTTTGTTTTGATAACGTGATGACCTTTCCATTCAAAAAGTGCCTTCAACTAGTAAATACTTAACATTTTAAAAAACACTAAATGAGAGATTTCACTTACCCACATTGAACAACTTTATGCTGAACACTGCTTTTTAGAAAAATGTATTGTCATCCTCTAAAATTCTTTTGGTTTAAAATAGACACTTGGTAAATATGTCTATAGCTATATGTGTGTAAAATTTATACCTATATATACATATATGTGTATAAAATGTGTATAGCTAAATATTTATACCTTAATTTATGTATAAATTTATTAATTGATAGATATTTGCATATGAAAATATAACACACCTATATACAGATGAAAAAGAGATACGCATTTTATAGATACTTGTATTTTAAATAGAAAATGTATATCATATACATTTGTATTTTTCCGTATATATGATAGGTGTATAAATATATATTATAGCTCTAAACATTTGAATATATATAGGATATGTATGTATAAACATTTGATGAATATATTAATTATATAGTTGTTCCATAAATATAATAATATTATACGTGAGAGTATTAGATTATAGTGAAAAAGTTGTTGCTCAGGAAAAGAAAGCATAGTATTTCCCTAAGTTTGAAGTATTTCTATTTCTTTTACACCTATTTTACAATAATAAAACGAGTAATACTTGTTTTTATGTAATATATGTTAATATACTGTAATATATGTTAATGTGCTGATACTGCCCTGATTTGTGTTCTCTTAAGTTACTTAAGGCAAGGAATTCTAAGCTTAGAATCAAGTAATAAATGCACAAGAAATATGGAAATTACATAGCACATTCTTAATATTTTAATGTATTATTTTAAGTAGTAAAAGATTTTCTGTGATGGTAGAAATTAAACAGTTGTTGATGTAATCAACATAATTATTAAAAAAATCATCAACACTATAAAAGATTTTGACCACTGATTACTGAGCTTAGCAAAAAAGGACCTGTAGTGTTTCTGTTAAAATGTATGGATAAGCTCTAGGGAGGGGAAAATAATTAAGGTAAAGGAGTGTGTTGTTGTATGACTTATGCTTATAAATTGATCCTGAATAAATGGAAATTCTCTTCTGCTCAAAGAAATTTCTAGCACTTATTATTCAGAGTCTTCAACAACTTTCAGTAGGACTGAAATGGAGGAAAACTTTCTTACATGATTCTATGATTCCATATATAATTTACATTCATGTATGAATCCTATGGTAAAACTGGTCAAATAAATATGAAATTTTGTCAGTGATAAGGAAAGAGGACTCTGTGACTCCATGACAGTTGTGGCCTCCTGTAATGCCCTGATATCGTTCTAGAAATTAGTATTTTTCCATTTAAATGGTTAAGTGAAGAGTTCTATAAACGTGTATATCAGGTTTTTTACCAGGTTTCAGAGCTTTGTGGTACTGTTGATGATTGTGAAATTCACTCCGCTGGTCACTGGAAATACAAACTTGCTGGGACAGCAGATGCAGTGCAGAGTGTGTGCTCATTCTCCCACGAAGGGGTGAATATAATTCTGTGGGTTTGCTTAACACGGTGAATGCGTGGTACATCTAAGTATCATTATAAGTATCATAATTAGTTTTATGGGGGAGAGATGGGACAATGTTTTGTATCTGAGATAGCTGAAGTATGTGTTTATATTTCTTCTTCGGATGTTCCCAATTTGACATGAGTTCCTTAGCTTTTTTCATGCTTGCCTGTTTAATCACTTCCCACCACCACTGTGTAATACTGAACATACAGCATTTTGGGGTGGGAGAGCTTTAATTTGGAGATATTTTTTATCATCTGTGTATGTGAACTCAGAAATAAAAGTAATAGCTATTCACTGAATAATTCTTTAAAGAGAAAAAGTTCTGCCTACAAGCCAGCAAAAGATAAACAGGCACTGTAAAGCACTTTGCATAACTACAGTGCACAAAATGTTTTCCTCATGGTCAGAAGAAGCTTAAAGGCACGTGTTTCTTAGTTTTTCTTCAACCAAATGAATCTAAACCTGTTTTTCTTCTTATCAACCTCTGTATATAATCTCCTTATGTATAACATGCATCAAGTTCTCTTAGCATTGTTTTCTTGTTATTTTAGTGGCAAATGTTGTTTTTGCAATAATATTTGTATGCGTTTATGGCTTATATTATTAGCATTATAGATGGATTTACACAAACATAGAAATTAGCTTAATGGATGTGACAAACATATGGATCTGTTGAATGTATGCACTTGGTTAAAATAATTTAATGCATTGTGGGCATTTGTAGGAATCTTTCATGCTAATAATCAAAGGAAGAAGGAAAAAGTAGTAAATGAATGTGGTAATTTGTTCTTCCTTTCCCCTTATCTCACCCTTTGAGCATGCATTCTGTTTGGAACAGTTAAGTGAACAGTAGTTCTGTTCTTCAAGAGGAGAAAAAAGTTGGAGAAATTAAGTTTTCATAGCAGTTCTGGTGTAACATGGAACAATAGAGACCTTTATGTTTTAAAGCAGGAAAATGTGAGTCTCATTTGTGCATATCCCTTACATAAAAATTCTAGTGCTAATAAAGGAAAGGCACTGAACTATCATCTTGTTGAGAGATTTTTTCGTTTTTCTTCCTCTACATCAGGATGTGAGACTAAGGATTTGCACTAGATAGAAAATGCATGATGTTACATTTTTCTTCATGTAGCATATTATTACTGTTGATAGGTATTTCATATGTAGACTGTGGTTACTGCACTGCAAAGAGAGAGAAAAGACAGCACCACACACGGACCTCTTTTGGGGAAAAAAGGCCAACTTTATTGTACGGACATCCCATATTTAAAGTGTGTTATGTGCAGCTAGGACAGGACAGTAGTTCATTGGACAGTTGGGAAAAACATCCTTGGGACAGCACCTCAGGATGTATCCCACGGGAAAGACACCAGGTGTTAATCTTTATTATGAATTCCCTTCTGTTTTTCACCAAGTTATCACTCTGGGAGGCGGCCTCCCTTAACTGAAGCTGTAGTCAGCTTGTCAGCCTGGGAATGGACCTGAGAGACAGGAGAAATCCAGGCCTGAAAGGAATTGCCAAGCTGTAATTTCCTAGCTCTCTAAATGTGTGTGTCCACAGTAGACTTAGACTCTTCTGGATTTAATGTATGTGTTGTATGAAGAGAGAAGATCCTTGAATATTTTTTCCAATTTTGCACTTGGTTTTTGTAGCTAAATACAATGCAGCATTTACTCTTATCAGATAGGTGTATGTAACATGGCTCTTGTATCTGTTTAGGAGATATTTGCTTGTCTGTGTTGGAACAGTGCGAGCCCCTCACATTAGTACATAAGAAGGAAGTCACAAGTGCCAAGAATTTGCCATAGAAACAGATGATGAGAGTGCAGGCTGTGGTGTTGGCTTTGCTTAAGCAGGTATCCATCCACTGCTTGGGTTCAGCTCAGCTGCACCGTGCTAGCAATCTGACTAGTTCCTAGAGTCAGTTACTGGGATCTGTGAGATATAAGCTTCACAGAGCTGAAATACACTTTGTTTTTCCCTGATACGATGGTGGTTTTGCCTTGGTGGTAAAGTAATGGGACGAAACTAACCCTGTCCACCCTTGACTCAGATATGAGATCTGGGCTGCTCACTGGACTTTCACGGAGTGATTCTCTCAAGCCATGTAAGTGACCCGAAGATCTGCAGATGGCAGCTGCAACAACACACTTGTGCATAATAGCTGAATTCTTTAGCTAAGTTTATTTTGTAGGCGTCAGTACTATCTTTGCTGTGTCATTACATTCCTGGTTCCAGTAGTTGGAGCTTTAAGAAGCAAGAACTGCTGCCTTGCTCAGCTCTGCTCACATAGAAGTTAGTGCTCTAATAGACCTAACATTCTTCATAGTTGCTAAGGCACTGTTAAAATGCTAAATACTAATTAGGCAACAATTAAAGAAAATCTAAATTGCCTCACATCTGTTCCCAGGTAGAATAGTGATTCTGTAATGGATTTATCTTGTGGGAGTGTTTCATAATTCGTGTAATGATTTGGTATAGTAGTTCAGCATTTGTTAGCATCAAAATCCCTAGAGGTGTTTTTCCCTGTAGTGTTTTTATGGCTTCTGTGTTAAATGAATGTAATGCAAGGATTTGTGATATGCATGGCTAATGTAAGGAGTCCAGTGTTAAGATTTCTTTATTTCCATGAAGTTGAGGTATAGTCAGTTGATGGTGTCTGTTAACAAAAAGTTAAGGAGAGAACAAAGATTTGGAGGTAAAAAAAATTACATTTTTATAAAAATTTCTATTTTTAAATTTTTATTGATGTGGAATCAAAAATGGTCATCTTGGATAATATTTCTTTAAAAATGGAGCTAGGCACAAGTTATTTTCTGTTTTATAGAGAGTATTTTAATTTTTTGTTCTTTATAATTGATTTTTATATTTTAATATATTCTTAACTACAATAAATATTTTGTAATTAATATAAATATTGATTTTAATTTTGAACCTGTAGAGAGCTCAGTTCCCTCCCTCTGTTGCCCTCCTCCCTTCCAGAGCTGCATCAGCAATTCTAGTCAGTGCATGGTTTTGTGGCATTTCTGAAAATAAAGACAGATTGAGTATTTCACTATCAGTCATGGAAATAACGTCTGCTTAGGCTATTTCAACAACAGTTGCACTAACCAAATACAGGAGCTCATTACTGCAAATGCTAACACATTATGAACAAAGGAAGGGTTAGTAATGCTGTGTGTGTTCAATAACACTTTTTGGTTGTTTTTCTCAGGTGTTAATTGTAACATTTAATTGTCAATATTTTGTAAGAATGAAGAATGTAACCCTCTTATATCTAGTAGTATCTTGGAAGATACACTTTTCCAATGTATTCAGAACATAATTTATATAATGAAGAAGCCCATGTTGATTCTTAAGAAGTGAAAGAAAAACTTAGAAAGAAAAAAATCAGAAAGCATCTGATTACTGTCTGTGCTGGTAGTAATAAGCAGCATAAGAATCCCTGTTTATGTGCTGTTTCATTCAGAGGACTGATCTGATTTATTAGACACAAAGCTTGTGGAGTGTCCACATGAAATCACCTGGACATCAGTAAAGTTATTCTGCCAAACTCTGTGAGATTCAAAGCCCACAAAGTAGCCTAACAAATCTAATTATTACTGACTTTCACTTCTAGGTTGTTTTAAATTGTTTCTGTAGGAATTTCAGGTCTGGGTTTGTTGTCATATAATCTTTCTGTTAGAATGATGTGCTTTTCCCACAGTTTTTTACTTCTTGCTACATATTTTAAAAGATAGAATTCTTTGAATTGACTTTTACACTCTTCTCTCAGTTTTCCCTGCATACCTAAAATTTAACACTGTTCTTCAGGCTAAAGTTTATGCTGTACTTCTACTTCTATTTAACAAAAAAAAGAATCGCTTTGTGATTCTCTGGTGTGGGCTACAGGCGGATTTGAGATTTTTTCGGCTTTCCATTTTGAAATAAAATTTTTAGTCTAGCATGCTGAAAGGAATTTCCAGGAAATAATGACATAAAGCAAATAATCTGCAAGTGGTTGGAGTGTTTCTCCACTCAAACAGTAATTTTTTTATCTGCCTGTTCATGAGTATTTTGCCTGTTAAAATGCCATTGTGCTTTTTAGACATAAAGGTTTATTTACTTATGGTAAAGTAGTTAGTAGGTAAGGACAAGCAGGTTTTTATTCTACCTGGACCCTGTATTTCTTGTTTCTTTGTTTGAAGAAAAAAGTTAATGAGCAGAATTGACTATTTGGAAAAAAATCAGGGAAGCAGGAGAGAAGCCAAATAGGCATGAAATTATGTTTTCCCTTCAGTAAGTGCTGTAAAAATAAATTGAACTTTTAAAAATGAAGCTCTATACTTATATTTGCTTTGGGTTGTGTTACTCCAGTTTTAAAGGCTAACTTTAAAACCAGAAAATTTACCCTCTGTCTGTAGAAGAAGTCATTTTACTACCATTATGTGATAGGGTTTGAGCTAAATCACTTAATACTTTGTATTATTTTACAGTTGCCTTATACCTTTAACAACATTGGGCCAAATTATGAACAATAAGTTTTAGCTGTGAGCACACTTAGGTATTTAGAGCCAATAGTGTGGGAGTCTTGGCAAGAGCATTATATTATGCTTTCAGTTTTTCCACATTTTCTGACTTTCCTTCTAGTGACTGTTCATTAACTGTAAAGAAGCATGAAGGTCTGGTTTAGAAAATCTCCCTGCAGCACATTAAAGGGTTCATTTTAGAGTGTTAGAGTTGGACACTTTTCTAAATTCTTTCTCAGTTGAAACTAAGTTATCTCCATTACCTGTATGAACTGTTGAAAAGTTGGGTTGTTTACTCTGGTGTAAGTTAATAAAAACTGTGCCATATAAAGATCACTCTGTTGGTGAGTGAATAACTAAAATCTGAATTTATGAGATTTCATATTCATTTTAATTTTTCTTGCTTTTCTACAATCTTTCAGAATCTTTTAAAAAGAAATTTTTTCTAAAATGAAATAAGCTTGGCTTGACTGTTATTTGTAGGCATATACCTTACTAGTATGAGACTTCAAGAACAGCTTAGAGGAAAAATGTCTACTGGAAAATTTTACTTGCCACAGTATCCAAGGCATCCTCCATGAGATATGAGACTCTTTAGTTCCTCTGTGTGTGATTGGATAATGTACAGTTACGAGCCCTCTGGTCATGAAATTTTCATGAAAATATGGACTGGTGACAACCTAAAAACCAAAATAACAATTGAACGTAATACAGCCATATAGTGCTGTCCAAGTATGTAAAAGCTGGGCTATCAAGTGACAGGGGGGCTCTGAGAGTGCTCCCACACCAATCAAAGCAAATGACACCAGTGCAGCACTGGAACCAGTGTGACTCAGGGCAGTGTGACAGCACACAGCCTTCATCAGGAATGTTGTAAGTCGGGCAGTGCTGGAAACAAACATTTAGCGGTGCCACTTTATTTTCTTTTTTTAAAAAATTTTTTGTTCTCCTAGTACTTTTGCTAGACAATGATAGATGCTATTGTTTACTTGTAAAACCCACGTATCAGACAGTGTTTCTATTGTCCTGCTAATTGTGTGAGAGTAAAATTTTGTTTATTATTTTCATCTGAAACCAGATACTTTAATTTTTGAATTGAGATTGAAGACTTGCTTTCACTATAGGAAACACTGGAAGATGGAGACTTACAGAGAAGGTTGCTGTGATAGCGCAGTAGCATGTAACAGCAATAAAAAAGTTTACTTTTGTCTTGAAATCAGCAGCTGCACTTGTTGCAGGACTTTGAATATTCTAATGAGCTTTCGTGAAAGTAGGGTTTTTTTTTCTCTTAGCTTTTCCAGTAACTGTAATGCCTCTTGAATGTTGCTACCATTTGGACTTTGAATCCACAGTAAAATAATGTGAGCTTCTTTTAAGGTGATTAAAAGTGATTGTTATGTATTGGTTATTTTCATGCTAGTCTCTCAACACTGTAAAAATTGTTTTCAAGCAATCAGAATGGATACTGACCTTCATTAGTAAATTGTGGACAAAACAAAGGATGCATTATTAGCTGCTCTAGTTTCATGTTACAGCAGCCATAGTCTTAGAGTGTTTAGGAATTCCCTTCAAGTATTAGAGAATGGGTGAAATCCTGGTCATAGCGTAATCTGTTTAAAATCTCCTGTTGGGATAATGTTACTTGGAGGGAGAAAAAGAAGCATGTGCAGAATGAAGCTGTTGGGTTCACGTGAACCATAGTTTTATGTCAAATGTTTTAAGAGACAGACATGCCAAACTTAGATTAAGCACTTTTAAAACTATAGTTTTAAACTAAAAATAGTCCCTATATAAATATGTGTAATGCATAATTTAGGTGAGATCATTAATAAATTAAACTTTCTTCAGTCCCCATCAGTTGCTTATGCTGTTTTTTACTGTTCATGTTATCACACTGCTTGGAAGTCCTGCTTCTGGACTCGAATCTGTGTCCTAGCTGTTTTTCAAACAAGTGATGATCTCATCTGTTTTCTAGACTTACAGGCAGTTAGTTGTTAGTGAGCTCACTGAGAGTTTGAAGAAGATAAACTCCCAAACACTCTCCATATGCTGTGGCTAGATTTCCTTTTACCCTCAGCAAGCTCAGTAGCTGCATGCTGCACTGTAGTCTGCAGAAGAGACATATCCTGTAAGTTTCCAGTGCAGGAGAGGGAGTGGAAACCTACTTTCAAATTTACCTACCAGTTCCAAATATTAATATTAGGGAATTTCAGAGTTATGAGCATAAGAGTAAAGAAAAAACCAAGTTTTTAATAAAAATATGTATAACCAATCTACTATGAACTACTTCTAGGCTGAATAAAGGTCTGAATGATAATTCTGAGTGGTTTGTCTTTCAACAAAAACATAAGAATGTATCCAAGGCCTAGAGAATTGTTCTGAATGTAATTTTGTGTTGGATCAAGAAAAATATTCCTGAGAGCAAATTGTCCTCAATCTCCTGTTTTAAATTAGGAATTTATCTTGAGTAACTTTGCAGACTTAGAGCATCCTGCAGCATGCTTGAGGCCATTATAGTTCTGACCCTTGCATATGTGAGATTTTTTACTTTATATAAGCACATTACTGTTGCCATGGGAGCTGTAACATTGGACTTCCTGTCTGTTGTTTGCAGTTTTGGGACTGCACTGGTGGCTTGTGTATGTCAGTGTATGCATTTTCAAGGGAAAATATGTTATTTCATGAGCATTAAGAATATTTCCCTTTTAGGAAAGTAACTCATATTCTGGTTTACCTATGTGTCCTTTTGAAACTTCCCTTACTTAAAATACAGTCAGGGAGAGCAAATAGGAGTGCAAAACCTTTTGCAATGTGAACATTTCATTGAGCTGTAGTGATTTGCCATCAGCATAAAGGAAGCTTTGGTCTATCCACACCAAGTCACTCAACAGGGTTGGGGTTGCAGAAAAGATAGAGATTATCTATAAGCATGAAGTATAACATGAACCATATTTAACAGCATTTTCTTGTTTTCTGTAAGTCCAGAAATAGAAGGGTTTTGTTTCTTTTTTTTTTTAATCGTTTTCCTTAACCAACAGATTGTGGATGGACATTTATTGTAGTTTGAATGCATTTGAGCAACAAAGTTCTTTTATCTTTAGCGAGCATTTGTGAATCATTGCATATGTAATTTAGCTTGCACAGTGTTTCTTTGCAATTGGTTTCTAAAAACTGCAAAGCCAGCCATTGTAAATGATGATCACTTTTGACTCATATTTTTGCTAGTTTTGAATAAATTTCTCATCACACGTTGGTTTTGACCAGCTGTTTCCTGTTTTTCCTCCCAGTGGTTCAGCTGCTGAGGAGATAAATGCACCAATGGTTTGTTTCAGAATTAAATTACCTCTATAAAATGATGGAAGAGTACAACAAATATGTTGGACACCATTACAAGTATCAAGTTATGCTGAAATTCAAGAGATTAAGTACTGTTTGCTATATCTAGATGTTTCATATACTACAGAGCTTTTGCTACACCAGGAACTCACTTGATATAGAAGAATTAATCCAGCATTGGAAACACCAGGATGAAGGTTTGTGTGGGGAATTTGGGTGTGTGTGATGGAATTTTTCAAGCAGTTCCAAGTTTTTGTGTTTACATGACGATACTTTGATTTATCTGATATATGATGTACATATTTACCTGACCATTACATCATATTTGTCCTTTTATGCCACCCCCTAGATTTTGGACTGCTTTGGATAGATGATATGTTCATTTCTGGAATCATACAAATTACTTTGGAATTTTAGAGTCAAGTTGGATTTCAGAATAAAGCAGGGCTGGTGTATCAGGGAGGACAGGGAATAGTTGGTGTATTACCTGTCTATTAGGACTGGCTTGTGCAGTACACTTTGTTTCTCTTTTGTTCATGAACTGACTCCATATCCACATACAGAGCAGCTGTGTTTTGTCCTTGCTTCAGATGTCTTTCTTCAGGACCTTTAAATGACTTAGTTACTAACCCAAAAGGTGTTAATATAGATAATAATGAATATATTGTCCCCTATCATCAGATTTGTGGTCATTTCTGTGTAGGACTGTGGAAGGATCACCTGTTGCCCTTTTTTTTTGTTGTTCTGGTGTAGCAGGCTGTTCTGTGGCATCCAGCTGCACCTGTCTCTTGCACTGTTTTAGTCCTCCCTGGAAAGCTGAGTGGTCGGATTTTATTTAATCTGCACCTTTTGTCACAATAGAAAAGCACATAGAGACAATTTGTAGCATGTTTCCTGCCATGGTCAGTCTCCTGGACTGAAGGCTTTAAATATTTCTGACCAGTTAGGTCAGAGAGTTTCTTATCATTGAGTAGCAGAGGAAGAGCTGAGTCTGCAGTGAAGGTCCCAGATCCAGAACCTCAGAGCATGCATTTGCTCACCCATGACAAGGTACCTCAACTATTTTATTTACCCATTTGTAGGCCTTATTCCATACTATTTTAGGAGCTTTGCAATCTTCTACACATGCCAGCCTAAATATTATTTACCTTGGGATATGGTCCAGCTATTGCCATTTGCAGAAGGTTCACTGCTGCAGCTTGCACTCTTCATTTCTCTATGGCTTTTCCAGGCTCCTTCTCCCCAGGTTCCTTTTGGTGGCTGACTCCAAGATCTGCTCTCTTAAGGCTTCCTGACCTTGGAAGTCTCATGGGAATTCTCATGAAATTCAGTGATAGGAAGGGGGAAGTGTTTTCCTCTCTCCATTGAAAATTCTAGTTATTTATAACTCCTCCTGCTGTTTTTTATTTCAAGCCTATCAATTAGCTGTCTGATCCTGTCTTCTAGTGCCATTCTTGAACTTACACTCAACACGCTTACTATTCTCTACACTGGTGGTCTTTATGGAGTCTCCTTTATTCTTCATTTTTTATAGAAAGAACTTCCCAATATATTTTCCTTTAGTTCTCTACTATTAGGTAGTACTCTTTTATAATATTCATAATCTACCTCAGCCAAGTCTAGTGCTTAAGGCTGAAACTCTTTCTCCATGCAATTGCATGGTCTTAATGGACATTCCTATTTAGGTAAGTCCAGCTTTGTGGAGTTCAAATTCCCATGTGGCATCTGTCCCATTTTTAACTATCATATTTCAGTTCAAACTTTTCTTTTGTCCTCTTTCTTTCCATATTCTTTTTAGAGATTTTTTTTTCATGTAAGGGTTAGTAAACAGCATTCAAACTTTACATTGTGTGATTGATATGCAAATGGTTGTAGTATTATACTTTCTGACTGCAGTTTGCTTTCCAAAAGAGCTGGTGTTTTTGGCTGAAGTTAAATCAAACTATGATAGAGCATAGTACATTTGTAAGGGTTTTTTTTCTACTGTACTCATCAGGAAATAAGAAGTATTTGCTGATTAATATTTTTATTAGGCATTGATGACCAGATTCCTCTGATCCTTGCTGAATTTAAATTTCTCCAGTCTGCAAAAAGCCACAAGGAAAACAACAGGCAAGATGAAAGCAGATTCACAGAAAATACCCATGTGGTTGTGACTCAGTGGATCTAAGAGAACAAAAACTTTAAAACCCCTCTTTTTCATTAAGTAAAAGACATGAAAATGGATTTAACAGTACTGGGTGAATTTGCTAATGGATATGAAAGGTAGTTAACTGAAAGAGCTAATGAAAAAGAGCCAGTGTTCTATGAAAAAGTTGGAAGGAAAATAAAAGAGATAGTTGACAAAGCGTCCTTTGAGTTTTGGGATTTGAAAAATGTAGAGAGCAAAAACCAATAAAATCTTGTTTTCAAACCTAACCAGAACTAAGAGATTTGCTGGTTTTCTGTGGAACTAAGATATGTAAACCAGTGCTAGTGCTGTCATGATAGTTACGTACAGAGTTTGTACTTTCAAGTAGAAATATAAAGAAAATTAATAGAATTTGGAGACAGATTACTAGTCATCATTTGATTTTTAAATAATTGTGAATTGAGACGCTTTGGCAAGGCTTGATGTGACAAGGCCAAGCATGTGTGGCAAGGCTCAGTAGTTGGGCAATTTTACTACCTTCTTGGGTTTTTAATTAGATGATATTTTATAGAGTTTTTCTTTCTCAACAACATTTCTGCTTTGGAAAGTATTTGATAAAACTGGCTTTAAAAAAATGGTTGTTAGTTTAAAAAAACCAAATCTTCAAGAAGAGTTAGAGTCTCAAGTTTGATAAAAATTGGTTTTAAATTCTTACCTGGTTAACAAATGAAATTAAATAATGAAACAGAACAACACGTAAATTTGGAAAGCTTAGAAAAACAAAGTTTCTTAGAAGACTAAGATGAGGCATATCAGAAAATTTAATGCTGCTGCTGCTAGTTTGAGTCTCTGTGCTTTCCAGAGACAAGGAGCAGAGCTTCCAACTTTCCTTGCTCATATATTACCATTGCCACAGTGGCAGCAGTACTTGTGCACATTCAAGAAGAGGTTTTTTGTTGCTTAGCTGACATATATGTGTCATTAATAGCATGTGCACCACAGCTTGAAAATCCATGACTGAGTCTATGACTTTGTTGGATCAATTTTTGACTGAGATGACATTATTTGCTTTGTGTTCTGTTGATAAATACTATGTTGGGCCCCATAAAGACAGTCTAGACCATAAGTTGTTTTCATGCTTGGAGAACAGATGAAAAGCTGACATTAAAAGAAATTTTTAAAAAGAAATTACAGTTAAACGCCCCCTAAGCATTTTATCATCATTCTGTAGTCTAACTTATGCCTCTACCCCAGGCATGACCGTATCTCCTCTGCACTGTGATCTTCAACATGGGTACTTTCCAGTTTCAGATTTTAAACTTCTGCTGCCTTAGCTATGATTTTTTTTTTCAGGCATTATGACTTTAACACTGTGAGTGGCCTGAAGGCATTGAAGCCCAGGGTCCAACACCACTAAACCTGTGGTTTACTGAAACCTTGGTGAGCTGGGGAGTTACTGCAGGGCCTTCCTTGTACACCCTCCAAATCCACAATTTCATGTTCACCTTTAAATGAAGAAACCACTGTTCCTCTTATTAGCATACCTTACCTCTTAGGCTTGTCCTGAATCACATCATAGAGCTTCTTTTTGTGCCTGTGTCAGTTCCAGCTGTGTGGGAGGGAATCCCACAGCTGTACCAGGGACTTGGGGCAGCTGCTAGGTGAGCAGGGGCTGGATAGCACAGCATATGTGCAGGATTGTAGAATAAGTTTCAAGGTTCACAGATATTTTTTATAAAAATCTTGCCATGTAGTTAGGCCAAGATGTAAAGATATTAGGGTCTTCAAGACCCATTAAGACTGGGGAAAAAACTTCTTAATGACATATCAAGATTACTGTTGTAGGATAACAAAGTATTTGGGGCATGTTTTTCTAGACGAGATTATTCATAATTTTGTAATGTGGAAAACTGTATTATATTTCTTCTAGATATTTGCCTCATTGTGATTTTTTTCATTGAGAAACATTAATAAAATTGGCAAATTGACAAAATATTAACTAGAAATTTGAAACCACACTGTTTTTGGAAGAGGGCAGTGTTGTTGCCACTGAGCATTCTGCAGTTTTAATTTTCATACGTCTCTAATTTTTAAGTTCTTTATGCAAGCAAGCACTATAAGCAAGTCATTGGTACCAGTTTTTTCTCTAGCACAGGAGAGAAGTACTTTACTTTACCTGATTTTCTCCTCTATATGATCAGTAATTAGAGGATCTCCTTATTAGCACATCTATTAACATATGGTCCAGCACTTGATCCTCTGCCTTTATTAACATATGACTTAGGTAAGAATGAAGGGCATAAAAGAAATTATATTTTGTGTGTCCTTCCTGAATCAAGTTTGATGATAGGATTTGCCTGGATCAGATGGCTCTAGGACCATTAGATTTTGTACATCCTTGGTTCAAAGGCTATTTGTGTTTTGCTAGTTGTTTCAAGTTGCTCCTGCCCAGCCAGGACCAGGTTGTCAGATTGTCCAACATAGTGCTTTTAACTTAGCTTAATACCATAGACAGATGCAACTGGTCTGGCTGACATCAGCCAATGCAAGCATGAAGGTTTGAGCTATTCTTTGTCACAGCTGAGCCCTGAAAACAAGAGGGAGATGATCTGAGAAAGCTTTGTTTATACAGTAATTCTCATTATACTTTTCTGAAGTTAGAATTCACACTTTGGTACTATTCAGAAAAATTGCAGCCAAAATCATATCTTTAAATTGGACAAATTTCCTGGTTAGTCTACTGGATAAAACTACCGTGTTTTCCAAGATGCTGAACGCCCTGTGCTCCTCATACTCAGACCAGCAACAGTTAGAAGTCTTCGGGATTTTTGAGTTTGATTTTTAAGAGCCTAGTTTGAAAATTTGGGCTTAAATTCCACTGAAACGCTCTTTGAAAGTATTTACAAGGCTGCTGCATCACTGTCATCACTGATTTCCACTTAGACCTGGTTTGGATGTATATATACATGTACATACATATATAATCAGGAGTAATTGTGAGTATGTGGTATGATACCCATGATGATAAAATCTTTGTCTTTCTGCAGTCCTTTTGACAATAGGACTTCATTAGATAAGAATCCTTATACTATATTTATGCTGGCCCAGATCTCTGAAAGGATAGTTTTACAGGTGTAACTTTCCTAATAGAATGTTAGCATCTCCTTGCTAGGAGAGCAAGGGCTAAGGTTTCAACACGCTCATAGATGGACTGTGTGTATTTTAAGTGTGAAAATGATCTCATTTTTCCATACTGTGGTTACAGCACACACATTTTCATTTGTTAAAACTGTATATATACTAAAATATAATTGAAATTTGTACATTAGAAGAAAAAGAAATAGGAAAAATCTGATCTTTGCACCTGTCATTGAAATTGTACTATATTTGAAGTAAAATGTGAGGCATATGCCATCTGGTGGATAGAAAAATTCATACAGTTTTATTGCTAATCTTGATATATTTTCTCTGCTGCATTATCACTTTTAATTGGCATTGGTGGGTATTTCTTTATTCAGAAGTAAAGGAAAAAAAATCTGAAAACTGAATTTGAGGCAAAATGGAATTCCAAACTTGGTGCTGGTATTTGATTAGACATCTGGATGTTTGGAAAAAAAAACCCCAAAGCCCAAATGGGAATGAAACCATTTCCCTCCACTTCAAATATTAGTTCTAAAGGTGTAAAATTGTGTACTAGCTAGTCAAAGATCATACCTGATAGACCTGTCTCCAGCCTCTGGCCTATTGCAGATTGTGAGGTGTTTGCCATGATCTTTGCAGACAGATTGGAGAAGTGAGGCTGAGGCAGCCCTTTGAGCCCAGCAGCAGCACTCAGGTGCCTTTGCTGGCCTGTCAGAATTTCATTTTTCCACCCATTTGGAGCACAGTTTCATTAAATACTATTTTCTGCAGAAAGCGGTGCTTCTAAAAAAATTGGATTGTTAGTTGGTGTGAATGCAGAGGTGACTTGACTATTTTAAAAGCCTAGATTAGGCAGATACAGTAAAGAGCATGGCCACTATTAAATATTTCTGTTTGCACACAATGGTACATGGGAACATGACTTCCTGATCTCAGGAAGGTTTATGGAGTAGACATAGTATGGGATAACAAGTGGAGAGGTCAGTGTCTATTGATAGAGAATTTCTGTTATGTTGGTGAATAGTTTTGTTCTTTGCACTTTTATGGACATGAAGGAATCTAATATCCTGTTATCTGCAGCTCCCTTGTTTTTTTCTTCAGACTGACCAAATATAATAACTAAATTTTTTTTTTCAAACTTGCTATGAGCATATTAGAAAATAATGAAAGAAGTACTTCATAATGTCTTTCATACTGTAATTTACTACATATTTGATCTAATAAAAGCAAGCTTGTGCTTATAGCCTGAAAAGGAACAAATTATTCAAATACATTGTAATCGATGCATGTGTGAAATGGAATTGTCATGACCATGTTATGTCATTGTTCCACTAGCTAATGAAAAGGCAAGGAAAGAGATGAAATACAATACAGTGGAAAAAAATAAGTAATGCTACTGCTTCCACATGCTCCTGATTTCCCTAATTTCCTAACACAAGTTCAGGTGTCTGCACTGTGCTGCACCACGTTCCCAGTTCTGGAGGTTTATTAGTTAAGTCATGGTGCACAAACAAGAGGAACGTTTAACTGCACATGGAAGCATTCATGGTTTGTTTTATTACTGGAAGTAACTGACTACTTTAGAAATATTTTTAAATATTCTTCTTGACAGTAAACTTGCTTAGAGTAGACTCAACAGGCTTACTGTATGTGTCTCCAAACTTCATGACTCTGTTATTCTTCTTGTAACTAATTTATTTCTCAACATTCAAAGATAAATAATGTTTAAAAATCCAAGAGAACAAGTGTTCAGCTTATTTGCAAAAATTAGAGTTGAAATGTTATTTGCACTGTGGTATATAAGAGCTTCTTTCTGAACTAAGCTACTTTGGCGCTTTTTTGTGTCGAATATTTAGTGAAGAAAGAGCATTTACAATCTTACCTGCCTTTTCACTGTTTCACTGGTCAGGAAACTCATACTCAGTAGAACACTGCTAAAATCCTTGCATGTTTATACTTCACATGGTCTGCACTCTTGCAGAAACATGTGTATGCTATATTGGGAGAAAATTCTTTGGTTTGTGCTATGAATCTTACTATGTCTAAAATGTTTTGTGTAATTATTTACCCTCAGGCCAAAAGGTTCAACAAACACTGGTGTCAAAAGTTGCTTTGAAAAGATCCTTTCCCATAAATTTTTAGGCATTTTCCCCATGCTTCTGTTTTCTCCACCTGAATTTCTGAATTACTTCTATCATATTTTAAAATAAAAAGTATTCTTCTCATCCTGACCAGCCAAAGGAGGAGCCCAAAAGAGGGCATTAAAAAAAAAGGGCATTTATATAGGTCTATTTTCCTAATGATTGTTGGAGGGAGTGTTTTCATGATATTTAAAGGATATTCAAGGATTCCTTCAGGCAATTTGTGGAATTTTGAAGGGAAGCCTTCCTCCACTCTTCCATAAAAGTACAGAGAGGCAGGTTTTCTTCCATGCTGTGGGACCAAGTAAAAGAGTCAGGTCTTTTCACAGGCTTTGCGATGCCATGTAGGTCAATTGGCCTAGATCCCATGTTTTATTTAGGACAATTAGGTCTGTGATGTATATGTCAAACCTTAATTTTCTGAGACTCATCCCTGTACCAGCTTGGGAGTCCTTAGAAAATGGTTAAGATTTAGTTTTGCTGACTTTCTCTACAAACTAGACAAAATAATCTTTTCCTGAGGTGAATTTGCCCATCATGGAGCCAACCTTCCCGGCTTTTTGTTCTTATATGGCTTGAACAGAGAAGATATTTTCTCTTGGATAGTCTTATGCCATGACATTTACATTTATATAGATATAAACAAAAAGAAGTTTTATTTTGAGCAAATTATCTTAATATAAAAGATTTATTCAGTTTGCTTTGTGCTGTTGATTAAAATGTCCTTTGTGTTCGTATATGTATTTAAAAACATTTACAAATCTCTGTTTAGTAAAATGTTGCTCTTGGCAAAATGATGAAAAGAAACATCTTTTTCATGTAAAGAACTGTACAAACACTAAATAGAATAGATTTATAAAAGAACAATTTAAAATTAATTTTTTTTTTCAGTCTTCAATGCTATGTTTTTCAAACAAGTTTGGACTTTAATTTTTAAAATATGGAATGTCACTCCTTCAATTCTTTACTAGCACCTTTTAAAATTAGATTCCTTGTTGAAAAAACCAATTGTCCATTTTACTCTCTATTACTTGAATAACATTGTGGACAAAGATTTTTTTTCTTGTTTATAACATTGTCAAGGCTATAGAAAATAATTTTCCTACCAGTAGGTGGAATCAGATGAAAATCTTAATTATTAAACACAGCATGTAGCTGTATTTTCTGATCCAGCCAAAAGAAATCATCTGAGTAGCTCCAGTTTTGAAGTTCAAAAATAACAGCAGCTTTCTAAAAAATATTTCACTCATAAGAATACAAATTAGATTAATAGAAAATTATTATTTATATTTAAGAATCGTATGACTTTTTACACTGATTCCTTACATGCACTTTTGGAGGGTACTCCTGGGTAGGTTAAAAATGTTATGTGAAAGAAAATTCTGTTATTAGTTAATATCTGTAGGTGTTCAGTAGGCAGTTAATCTGAGCAACTTTTTAATAAAACTTTAGAATTAAAATCTTCAAATTACAAATACAGATATATGATGCACAAAGAATATGGTGCCAAAAACTTATGAATGTCTGTTGGCAATACAGTTTCTTTTATATATCTTATTAGCATTCAGAAGAAAAGAGGAATAAAGGTTTCCTGGTTGCATAGTGTGCATAAAGTTTTGGCAGTGTTAACTTAGTTTCACGTGTAATTAAGGTAACAGGGTTGTCACATATATCTTTTCTGAAAAATCCGAGTTTGTTCACAAAACTCAGTCCAAGAGTAACTGATTCATACACCAGTTTATCTTCACCCAGCTGATTGATAGAGGTGGATTCCAACAGATGTTTGAGAAAGTTTTGGAAAGCTCAAGCAGTAGAAAAAGGTTTGTCCAGCCTTGTAATCGTGGCAGTTGAGGGAGTGTTGTTCAGCGAAGAGCAAGACACTGAAGTTACACGTTACAGATTTTCCTTCTGATTATTACTCTTAGTAGTTTTCACTTTGGAAATGTTATTTACATACTTATTTTTTCCATGGGTTCTGTATTTGTAAACCTACAGTAGTATTATATACTGATTTTGGGGTATTGTTTGTTTTCCTCCTGGGTTTTTTGGAAAGTAAGTTAAAATATTCACGTACCCAGTACTTGTAAAACTTTTCAATAAACTTCAGAAATTAGGAATTATACAGGAAAGAAAATGTTATGGTCTTTAGTGACGGACAATGCAGATTTTCCAGCTGGTCTTTAGAAGGTATAAGAAGAGCAAGTTAGGCTTCAATCTGTTTTTTTTAAATTCTGCTAAAATGGTCTCCTGCATTCTTGCCTTTCGTTTTTCTTGACTGTTGTAATTTTATGTGCTGGAGAGTTCCCATGTATGTTCCTGGAGGAAATAATTTTTCATGGGAATGTTTTTCTCCTTTCACCGAGGAGAAGCTTTCCAGGGATGGTTTGGATCAAATCATACAGAATATTTGTGATGAAAAGCATAATTTACTGGAGCTCAAAATGCAGCTCACACTCTCAGTGAAAGGACTGGGGTGTTTAAAATGTATTGCAAATTCATGTCTTGGTATGGACATGGGTTCCAAAATGTTTGGAAAGCTAAAGCTCTCTGGGACAAACCTACACAGACAAATTCATGAAAGGTGTGTGGGAGAACTTGTAACACCAGAGTTCTGCATCTGGGGTTTTCAGCTTTGAGACAGGCTTAGCAAGCAGACCAAAGGGAATATGCTGGCTGTCTTTTTTTTCCCTTTCTTTCCCAGCCTGTATACTGTAGTACAATTCCTTGCAGATACACAGTCTCTCCAGTTCCATTCAGACAGAGAAGCAGAAAGCTAATGAGTTATGTATTTAAAGATTTGTAGGAATTATCTCTGTTCCAGAACACAAAGATTCTGCTATTTGCAATGTCGAAGAAGGTCACTGTGAAATTAAAGCTATTTTAGAATTGACGACTCTTAATTAAGAGGTCATATAGTCAGTCTTCTGCAGAGATGTATTGTTCTCTTTGGAAGACAAAGCTGAGTAATAGACCACCTTCACCTTTTTGTCCAGAAAATTCCACAGCTGAGGACAATGTCACCTTCTCTGAAAACACGACTCTTGCTGGCACAATAAACTCTAAACTCTCATCCCTCAGGCGTTTTGTAGTGGATTGTTTACCTAAAATTCCTTGACATTATTGAGAAAACATTGCTTTTCTTCCTTGGACTGAAAGAACAACAAACCCCAAAAAAGCTGTTGATGTGGGTTGGAGGGAACAGTGTTGTTCATCTGTTGGATGATGAATGAAACCTCTTCTAACTGCTATTAGGTCCATATATTATGACAGACAGGAGAAGCATTTGGTTTTCTTGCTGACCCTGTGCTAAGATGAAGAGAGCAAGGATGTCTTACTGAGTCTGGGTGCTGACTGTTTTAGTCATGTCAATACTTATCTCATGTCCTTCACATGGTATTGGAGTTCCTGATGAGACCTTAGAAACAACTCAAAATTGACGACTTAAATGAATGTAGACTTGTCAGCTGTCTCCTCCATCTTCCTGCTTTTTGTGTGTGTATGTCTGTACGGGGACACGCTTCAGAGTGCTGTCAGTTAAGTTAGATTGACAAGCCTACTTGTGTAAAAAAGAATATATTCCAGACCATAGGGACATGATGATCTTAAATTCAACTGATAGAGAGCATTACCAGACTATACATGGAATTTAGATAGCGTTATGTTTTTCTACACAGACCCTAAGTCCCCAAAGAGGAGAGAGAATTTAATTGTTTATCTGCCAGAAGTGCACTTAAATCGTATTTGAATAAATCTGTTAGATTTTTGTTTTGTTGGGACTGCCAAGAACGGATTGGCTGTCTTGAAGTATTTCTTTGCATAGTGGATCGTGCTGCACATTAAAGAAGCTTAAAAGAAAAAAGCAGTTTCTGTGCTAGATGGTATCAGGGTTCACACTTTGGATAATGATGTGGTCATAGGTATTTAGAATGAAGATTTTATTATGGTCACCAGGAGTTAGGAATTTTCAGTTCAAATGACATCTTTTGCTCTGGTGATTTGTTCTGAATTCTCAAAGAACGTTTCTGTATTTGTGGAGTAGTAGCTGTGAAAGACTGTGGACCTTAGCAGTACACAGCATATACAGGTAAAGCTACAGATCTAGAGCTGGTTAGCTAAATCCATAGCATATTTTTAAACTTTTTTTTCCAGTTATCTTCTTTCAAAATCATTTTGCTAAGCAATCATTGTCTCCTTTAAAATGTCCATGTATTTGAAAATGTCAATACATTACAAACTAAATGCCAATAGATTCCTTTGAGCAAACTTCAGGTATATCTTAGAATAAATGTCCTTGTAATTAAGAAAAACAATTACAACTATTTATCTGAACATTATCATATTCATTCATTATATTAAGTTTTTTTCATTCGGAACAATAATTGTTCCCCTACTTTACAGTGAAAGTAGAAGCTGCCACTGAGACTGGAATGAGTATAGTAAATATGATCATCTTTTAATTGATAATCTCCCAGTAAAAGTAGTGCCACCTGTTATGCAGAAATTAGTTTTGTTAAAATGAAGAAACAGGCTTATCATCTGAGATGTTAATTTTTTAAAATATTAGCAGGTAGAATATCTGTTGATGTTTCTCTCTGTTTCTAGTATAATATTTGGCAGGCCTAAATAAAGGAGAATAGCTGGGTTTTGCGACTTGTAGTTTCAAAACATGTATAATAATGGTAGGGCATTTCTTTGAGGAGCTAATCTGTGTTGCAAACCTCATCGTGCTTGGAAATGTATCCAGTAAGTTTTCTGTAGGAGAGATATCTTTCCATATTTGTATGATGTCTCTATCAAAGACTCTAGATTTTGACAGATGCATTTCAACAAGAGTTAATCATGAGCAAGAAAGCAGAAAGCTGAGTGTGTGCCTCCTATGTTGTTCTGTGTAGAAATATATGTTCTATGTATATATTGTTTTATGTAGAAATATAATTCACACTCATGATTGGGCATAAAATAGGCAAAAAGAGACTACAGCTATTCCTCTCCCTCATTACCCATATGGACTCTCCTTCCAGCATTGTTTTACTGTTGCCCTTTTGCTCAAAAGTAATTGATCCATCTCTGTGTCCAAAAGATGTAATGAAATTGGTATATTTGGGAGAGGTGTTTGCCCTCTTCTTTTCAGGCTTAGGAGCTCCAAGGGGTTGTCTTAGACCCAGATCTGTATGGGAACAATGAACCAAATTTTACAGGAGCCTAAGGTCATGCCTTGTCAATCAAAAGTACATTTGCCCTGAATATAACCACTAAAATGCTTCTTCTGGCTTCCAGCACTTGAGGAAAATAAACCTCAAATTGGTATTAGGGAATTTGGATACTATACATGTTAAAATATCAAGGCAATACCAGAAGATCAGTTATTTAAAAAATTATTTTTTCTAAAGAAAAGTCCTTCACATGTAGTTGTTGTATGATACGTCATTATTTTTAGAGAAAGGAAAGATTCTGTAGAAAAGCATATCATATGTATTCTAAGAGGTCTTATTCAACAAAAGTATGCATGTGAAATCGTTCTTGCTTCAGTTTTGGAAGAGTGAGAAAACTGTATTGTAATGCCAGAATCTACAATACTTAAAATGGTTCTAATGTACTGATTTCTGGAGTGTTTAATGAGAAGATGTTAAGAAGTTTTATAAATTTTTTTGTATAGACTTAAGCTACTTCCTACTATTTTTGCATTACTTGCCTAGATAATGTTGTATTTAAAATGGATAATCCTGATAAATACAATAATATTAAAACACTTATTATAGGGGGTTTTTTTCCAGAAATCATTATATCTGTTTTCTTTGATCATAATGCTCTCTTCCATGTGCCTTTTTTGTGTACTTGTTGCTAAATATTGTAAGAGAATACTGAATGAAGCTATCACATTTTACTAGTAGTTGGATATTTTGCATGCTTTTTACTTTCCCAGCATCCTAGCATGCAACTGTAGTATATCTTTTTTCTTCTTTGTGTTTCCATAACTGTAAAGGAAGGTATCTTAAAGACAGTAAGTGGTGTGTCATGCCATTTAAAAAGAATTCAGCAGATACGCAACTCTCACATTTACTTCACACCTTCTTCTACTCAGTGGCTTTCCTACTTTTACCTTTGTCATCATTACCTTTATCACATACTTCTTTTGTTTTCCTTTCCATAACTTGTTATTCTCACCTATAATCTTTTTTTTCAATCAGTGTTTGTCCACAGATCGAGTTACTGAAGAGCAGTATTTGAGGGTTAGCTAAATAGTAACAAGGCCCACTTCTGAGATAAAGTTACCCAGGTTACCAGATACAGAATTATTCATGTTTATTTGAAGTGTGACCCACTTTAAGGACTCTTTCTGAGGAAAGCCACAAAATACCCAGTGTGCTGCAGTACTTTCATATTGGCTCCATTATGTATCTTTAATCATCAAAAAAATGGATTTGTAGAGCTGCTTATTTCAGCTCCTGCAGTAGCAAAAATTCTCCTTCATCCACTTTGTGTTCCTCTGTGACCCTCTTAAAGTAGCATACAGCTGTCCTTGGAATTTTTAGGATGCAGAAATGACTTGTGAGCCAGGCCTTTCCTCTCTAAATTGTGCCCCCTTGTGAAGAAATATGGTGGGTCAGTAGGAAGGGACACTGCAGCATGAGAGCAGAGCAACGTGTGGCAGCCTCAGCAGTGCTTGGGAACTGGTTCAAGAGGACTGTAATTAGTAATAATCCTCTTCTGTTTATATAATTTGTCTCAAAGTTTTTTTCCTATTAATCTGTTTATTTTCTGCAGTAATATAATTGTATTAGTAGCTTAAAGATGAGAAATCTAATGTGGGAAGAATTATTTTACTTTTACTTACAGTGAGTTTACATCATGCCAGTGACCTTATTTTCTGTATTTATAAATACATTTTAGAAATTGCTTAAGCTGACATTGTAAGTTAATTTTTTTCTATAAATTCATACAATACCAAGAGTCTAAGGCGGTGCTTTCAGATATATTTAGCATTGCATCATTTCATTTGCAGTAATGTAAACACAAACTCCAGTAGGTCTGCAAAATTAAACATTAAACGTATCAGATTTTATTATCTGTGTGTCTGTGATCACATTGAAATGCTCATGGAGTTTTTACAAGGAACAAATTTCCACAGGCTGTTGGGAAGTAGACTTGTAGGAGCTGCAGAGGTGAAGCAGCACCATGTGAAATGCAGCGATGGGATTAAGATTTGGCAGCACACTTCTTTTCTCTGCAGGCTCTTAGGCAGTCTCTGTAGACGGGAATAGACTCATCTCGTTTGCTGAAAGCCAACCTGCACTTTCTGCTTGTGTTGGTTTGTTTCAATCTCTATACAGTTTTGGCATTTTTCCTGCCAGTTGATATGATGTGGATATGGTGAAACACAAGGAAAAAAGGTATGGTTCGTGTAATAGAAAATGTTTAAAAGTTTTTCTTACTGCGGGGGTAACAGGAAAGCTTTCCTTCGTCAGAAAGAGGAATGCAGTTCTGGAGAAAAATATATTCTTGCTTTATTAAGTAAGATATTTCTTTCTGGAACAACTTTATTTTCAGTCACTACTTAACATGTAGATGTAAACAATCAGCAATTTTGAAAAGTCTGTGTTGTTTCCTTTTTATTTAAAATAGGCATACTGCATGTGAATGTTTACTAGCATATTGTGTTTAATTGATTGTAAAGCCACAGAATTTTTGCACAGAAATTTATAAAAGTCTACTTTTTTGCTTAGTATTGGGTTCTAACTTTATAAATAAAGTAATGTAATTACTAAATGCAGACTTTTCTTTTTCTTACTTTACTGTTTTGATAAAAAACTTAGATGCAGTTAATGAAGTTGACATTAACCCCCCCAATGAATTTCTGACTCTTTCTGACTTGATGAAGTATGGCATGTACAGCAAGGATTTATAGAAAACACTTGATATTTTTTAGTTAAATATATCAAAATCATAAATATGTAAGACTTTTTTTTTTAATAAACAGTAGAATATGAATGAGAAAAATTTCTGTAGGTATCTCTTCACCCAGTGTAATCAATACAAAACTGCTCAGTAGAAATGTAATCA
Organism: Sturnus vulgaris; assembly: GCF_052056855.1. Classification (NCBI taxonomy): domain Eukaryota; kingdom Metazoa; phylum Chordata; class Aves; order Passeriformes; family Sturnidae; genus Sturnus; species Sturnus vulgaris. Next base: position 22,231,712 of record NC_142250.1, on the reverse strand, counting down.
GGATGCCATTTGATTACTATGTATATTTTTATAAATGCTAAAAATACTGTTTTGTCTTATTTTCCCATCATGTGCATGTGAAGCTAAAATTACACTACCCACCAGTGATGATAGAGAATTGTTTTATTTTCTCAAACATATGTAGCTTTTAAATAGTCTAAAAAACTTGGAAATTGTTTAATGTTTAAATGTACTGGACTAGTCTTCCACTAAAGCAATATGTTTCAGGAATTTAAACTGAACAGTGGTTTTGACTTGGCGCAAGCAGTTTATTGTGTAGTTTGTTAATGAGGGATCCAAGTACCTACTTGTAAAAAATAACACAATAATACTGTTCTTTTTGTACATAAGCTCTGATGATTTGTAAGAATAAATTGTGATGGTTACACTTGATGAACACAAACTGCATCTCTGTGACAAGTTGTCTTACTTTCATTTAAATAGCAGGAGTTTTACCTTTCTGATACCATTGTAGTTTGGTTAGCTTTATTATTTTCAAAGCAAATGGCCTGGGAATATTATGACAAAGCTTTGAGGTTTTCAGTAAAGGGTTCAAATATTAATTTTTTCTTTGTGCTGCTACAAAATCGTAACACAAAGAGGAACTAAAGGTTGATACATTTCAAATAATGTTAAGTCATACATGCTATGCTAATATCTGGCAGCATTAGGTTGTGGGACTTACTCTTCAAGAAGCAGAATAAATGCATAGGAAGATAAAAGTTCCTGTTTTAAAGTGTGTATGCAGTGATAAAAAAGGCGAGTTGTGGGTTACACAGATACGACATTTTACTAAATAACCGTATTTCTAAGTAGCATATGAATATGGGCTTTTGCTGATATATTAGTAAGTCCAGGGCATTAATGCCCAGTAAATAAATAAAATACAGTCAGCCAGTCAGAAGATTAAAAAAAAGAATGACTAGACAAAATGTTGAATTAGTCACAGGTTTGTTAAGCACATATTGAGGGTGCAGTTAGCAAAACCATTCTTAGTTTATGGAATTGTATTTGTTGCCATCTTTATTTGTTCTTACCTCTCTATTTAGAGAGAGTTCATGACTCTCAGACGGTGTCTTTTTTGTATCAGTCATTTTAATAAAACCAAACTAGTGCCCAAGCTTTATATCTTACATTTACATAAGTAGCTAAACTTCCATCATTACTTTATTTTGTTTTCATGTGGTCTTTACATCTTCATAAGCAAATCTCATTGTAGAAGAATGTGTTAATACAGTTTGTAGAGTAACTTATGGAATATAAAGGCTCAAATTCTAAAATAGGTTTTAGAAGTACATTTCTCAGATGGAAATTACTTTTTTTCACCACAGAGTTGCCATTTTCAGCGCCAGTATTACAATAAGTTTATATATTTAATATAGGTTTGGCATTTGATGAGATTTCTGTTATAAAAAGCATATGTAAACTTTACCCTCAAAGAATAGATTGTCCTTGATGTGACTCTGAGAAAATAGGGGCCTGGAAATTATCTTTGCTTGTTTATTCTGTGCTTCAGTAAAGATCCATTAGATCTATATAATCTTTATGAAGTACTGCTTTTCTGGGGTTTTTTGTCCCTGATGTTGCCTCAAGTTTTTATCATAGCACTGTTTGAACAAGTCTTCCTGCTTATTCTCAGAATGATGATGCTGTGACAAAACTGCCCTCTAAAGATCTTAAGAATGTATTTGTAAAATTGGAAGTATTTGGGACTTGAGTAAAATGTTAAGCTACTGCTAGAGTTTCATGGAAACATACAATGCTTTCAACGTTTTTCAGTCTTTCTATGATAATTATTTAAAACAAGAGCAAACAACAATTTTTGCTTAATAGTTAACTGAAACATCCATTACAAATTTTTCTCTCTCAATTACGTGAATAGTTTGTTATGTACATGAAAACTTGCTGCAGTTAATTCAAAACAAATCTGTACTCAGCTCTCCCCAAGCTGTTGAAGAGCACTATTTCTCACTAAGGTGAAGCTTTCGAAGTTTAAAGAATCCTAAATTTGGCACATTACAGATAGACACTTACAGATAAGTAAGTGAAAGTGTTTGCAGAACTGGTGTGATAGTATGAAAGAGAAGCTTGTAATAGGAATCTAGGTTTTGTCCTTCATTTCGTGAGGCTAAGGATACACACATGTCACTTATGCATGTAATTCAGTGTAATATAATTGCAATTTATAAAAATGATTACACTGAGCAGAGTGGCTATGAATTTTGGTAAGGAAGCTGTTGTGTATACAAAGTTTAGTTGAAACTAATGCTAAAGCAAAATAAATCTCATGGATGACTAAACTCTAGTCCCTGGGTCTGTAACAATCCCCAGAGAATAAGGAAAGTTGATTTAAAATATTTTTGTTCATCTGGTCTTAAGCCAGATTCCTTAAATTCTGGAAATCAAGGCTCCAGTGACATTCCACTCCAGTGGGAAAAGAAAGGAGAGCATATACTCTGGTCCTGCAGAAACTTACTTCATCAACAATTAAAACGTGTAATTTAAATACTGAACTAATGTGCTCTTATTCCTTCTCCCTTTTTCAGTCACTCTACTTTTTCACTCATACTCATTCTCTTAAAATAAGCATATTTACCTTAAAAAACATGTTTTAAATGTGATGAAAGAATTACTTTTGAAAATTGCAAAACATTAGATTATCTATTTTGTGATTCTCAGTCAAGTTAAACTGAACCGGAAATACAATTAATGAATCAATGCCCCATTTTTAGATCTTAGACTTGGCTTCCAAAGCTCAATTTAGAGACAGCATCAATTTAAATTTAATCATAATGTTGCCATTGTTTCATCATTTTAGCAGATTCAGATGATAACAAAAAATTCTTTCAGTGACAATTTCTTCCATAGATTCAGTTTTATGCCAGTATACAGTTGTCTTAATGTAAGTGTGGCGATTAGTGTACATTAGGTATCTAGCATCAAAGTTGTGTCGTAAAATAAAAGAATGATGTGAAAATTTGAATGTATGGTGTTCTGCAGGACAGTTATTTAAAGGCAGTGGCTGAGCACTCCAGTTGGAAACAAGGAAAACAGGAAGTTATTTCTTTAGGTTACTGCGCTGTGTATTGTTGTTCACAATGTCTTCATTTGTTTTGCTTTTCTACACTTTTCTACACAGCACAGTCTTCCTTAGCAGCTAATGACCAGGGAAGATGAATAGTGTTGAAGGTACTATGCTCATGATCCAAGAAACCAACATAAGTAAAATTGCTTCATTGTGTCATGATGGATTATTGTCATTGCTTAGTTTTAGCCAAAATTTTTATTCTAAAAATTGACAAGATTGCCCTTTTTTGTTCTTATCTTTTTGTAAGGTTGTTATTAAATGTTCATTGTGAACAGTGATGAATGAAGACTCACTTTTTATCAGTAAATTATGATTAAACATGCAATTTAAAAGTAAAGGTCGAAGTATCAATATTCTGTTGTGACTTTGGGCAAGGAATTGTGCTTTTTCTATTTCTGGGTAATTTTTTAAAAAACCCTTAAAGTGGAAAATGCCTCTTTATAGAACAAAGTTATTTTGTTTCATGAAATCATGTTCTGTATCCTGACCTAAAAGTCTATCAAACAATTCAGTCATGAAAACTCTGAGAATTTCCTGGCCCCTAAGTACTATCCAAAATAATCTTATAATTATTCATGTGACCCTATGAACCCAACAGCTGAAGTACAAGCAAACAAATAGGCATGGATTCAGTGACTATAAAATTAGAAAATGAGAACTAGATTTCCTGTGCTAAGGAAAACTTGCCCTTTTATTAGCTGTGTGCCATGGGTAGGATGCATAAATTTTACAGCTGTAGTAATCTGCCTGCCGATCTTTTACTGTAATATTAGTTAAAATTGGTTATAAATGAAAATATTTTGGGATACAACAAGGTTCTGTTGCACTTTTATTTAATCTTTAGGTTTCTGCCTACAGATCTGAACTAGAAACTGTTTCTGATAGATTTGAAAAGATACACCTTTCAATATAAGTCCACAAAGTAAAGTACAATAAAATTCCATTATGAGCCTTTTTTGATCCAAATAAAAATAGTGATTGTATGATTACAAAGACAGTTTTGTTACATGTACTTTGTGTCTGAGCTTTGGCACATTTACTCTGAGCTTGAGACCTTCTTAAGCAATTCAGAACAGTTTCTCTACTCGGAAGGATGCAGCATCACACCGTGTAAAAACAGAATTAGCCAGTTCTATGACCTGTAACCTTTACCACTGCCTATCTTATGAATTTTAATATGAGAGACATGGGAATGGAACAGACTGTGTGCTTTCTGAATCAGTTATATAAGTATACATATTACCATCGGATTTTTAAAGAACACTAAGGCCAGAGTTTGGCATAAGCAGCTATAGTGAACTTTGACAAATAGATGAGATTGTAGAAAGAGGATGAGAAACCAAACATGTAAGGGGTGGTGAGACATGGTCTTCAGCAGCTATAATTTTTAGGTTTTTCTATTTGGTTCTAAGATTATCATATTGACAGGAGATCTCTCAAGTGGTTTTTTTTTCTGTACTGTATGTTACCCCTTAACCTTATTGTCGGTTTATAGTGCAAGAATATGCAACTAAGCTCATCTTTCAAAGTTGTTTAAATAATCAGTTCACATGAGTGGGAATGCAGCTATTTTTAAATGTGTGAGTTCTGTGGAAGCCTTTCCTCAAATGGGAAGAGCACAGTTGATACTAAGGTACAAACCCATCCGGATTTCTGCCTGTATCTGATGCTTGTCTGGAGTTTTTGTTTGTTTTTTAGAGAAAATCTTGACTTGCTATTGCTCCATATACAGGATAATAGGTAAAAAAAGACGTGGGAAGGGGGCTGTTGTGTTCCTCTGCTTTGAGTGCTCAGTATTCACCTGTTTTGAATGCACTCATCACACATCAGTATGAAAAATATAAACGTGATGCCTGTTTGACACCTTCAATGAACTAATTGAACTAATTTTTTTCTACCTTTGAAGAAAGCAAGTGTTCAAGGACGTATTAAATAGTTTTCAGTGGCTTCTGTTACCATTTCTTACTTGCATTTGGAACATTCAGCAATCCATTTTAATAGTAGCATCCCATTACAGTTTGATGTACCAAAGACCTTTCTCCTACGATGAAAGGAGGAATTTAAAATGAAATTGTTCATCGCTCTTGAATTGAAATTATTTAGTCATGACACATTTAATATTCTACCGTCTAAATGGTTTGAGTGAATTATTTGTCTTTATGACAGTTTTAAGCCTGATTAGCCTATTTTAGATAACGTACTTAGCTACATTAAAACTTCTAAATCAAAAATTCAACGTGCTAGTCATCATCTTGTTGTAAATACTTTTTTATAACACACCTGTGAAGTTTTATATGAACGATTTTTTAAATCAGAAAGGTGTATCAATATCATTATTAAAATACATTTTTGAAAAGTGATTATGTGTGTCATGCATATACTTTTATGTTAAAAACACAGTTGCGAATTTTGAAAGCTGATAACCCAAAAAATTTCAGTCCACATGATCAGGTGTTCAAAGACATGACCCATTTCAGACTAGTAAAACTAGCAGCTTTTCAGTAAAAAACACCCAAGGTGTGTATTAGTTAGGTGGAGACTACACAGATGTTTATTTAAAAGAGTAATTTAATTTATTTAGTTACTAAGGCAGCATATTGTTTGTATATTGTTTGTTGGTGAAAGTTTGGAGGAAGTAAACACGCACTCAGGAAATAAAAAGAATACTGGCTGCATGTAGAATTGACAAGGGTAGAACAGTAAACAGTTAAAAGTTGTAAGTTGCAAAGTACTAGAAAAAGATTTAAAAAATTTAAAACTAAGAAGTTAGCAGGTGAACTTAGTAATAAAATAATTAATAACTATATATTTTTTCACATACATATTTGTATCAACAGCGGTATAAATAACTGACCCAGCTGAAAGTGATATTTTTGGCCTTTTCTGGCTAAGATTAAAGAGGTTTCTCTCACTGGCAAAGGCACATTGCTGAAAAGTGATGTGAAGAACTCCTGTGTTGTGTTCAGTGTAATCCTTTCATTTTCTCCATAATCAACTTGAAATTTCAAGTGTTTATGAGAAAACTTTCAAATGACAGTTAATAAATGCCTTTTATCAGCCTCTGCTTTATATCTTATGTTGATTCTTCTTAGTAGTTATTTGAATCTAAAGTATAATACCTGCCATGAAAAGCAGGGCTTTGTCTGGGTGGAAATACTGTTTTAAGTCTGCATCCCAATTAGATCACACTGCTTTTTCTGTCTTCTAAATCTGTGAAGTCCATCTTTGCTTTAGAAAGGGCTATTTAATACTGTTACCTTACAGAAATGGAAAATAAGTAATAGCAACCAAGTTTTATCAAAAGAAAAAATTATGACTTGTTGGAAGTTTGGACCTGCTGTTGCAATTTCTGGCCACAAATCCAAATCTCAAATTAATTTTTTTAAACACTGCATCATCATTTCCTGATGATAACAGACGAAAAAAATTCTCCATTAAAGACACTTGTCAGATACCAGAACCGAATAGGGATGGTTAATAATATTTCTGAAGAATGTTGAACTGTATTTAAGGATTGCCTGTGCAAGATAGTTTGATCCTCATTCAATTCTGTTTCTGTCCTTGAAATTCTCTCTTCCTTAACAGGATGCAATTCATAAGAAATATTGGCTGGTAAAGTAATGCACATTCGGTAATTGCCGTCGAAGCTGTGGAAAGTTCACAGAACATCACTTAATGAATATTAGTGTTCAGGCACATCTGTGCTTGATTGCTCTTTTGGCAGCCTTCCAGCTGCCATTGACACTGATTTCCATGTTCCCAGGGTCAACTCATCTGTTTTCTGTGTGTCCTCTGCTGCTCTGTGCCACGTTGCCCAGTTACAACTTACTGTGTAGAGCTGAATACTCAACAAAACTTGCTGTTGAGTCAGTGAGCATTGTTGCTCTGTAGCACGGTACTGATGTGTTGTGCTCTGTCCTGACAGTCTATCTTCGTCTTCCTCATCCTTGAAGAGTGCACAAAAGTTGGAAAGGTTTTTGAGAGCAGACATTGCAAAAAGGATACTGGCAAGACAGCTGCTGGAAGGGTATCCACAGTGGACAGGTCACCAGAGTGTTTCTGCTCAATTGCTAGAACCTGAAGATCATTTGCAGAAAAGGAAAATACCTGTGTCTCCCACAGTGACTGTATCACTGGACGTTAGAAAAACTATATGAGTATGCTGGAGCAAGCATTGACTCCTATGATGAAGAGATGCCTGAAGAGCTTTATTTCTTTCCTGTGATGTGTTCTTTCCTTCGGTTGTGTAATGGGACTGGACAGGTTCCAATGCATGCACCTCTGCCAGTTGTATACGCCCTACCCCAGGGAGGGCAACTTCTGTTTGAACTGGGAGATTCATTCCTACTGTAAGAGAAAGTGATAGTATATGCCAGGCTGTATCTTGGCATTACATCCACTCCTCCCACCCCTCACCAGTTCCTGGGCAATGAGGGCATAAACTATGGTGTTTGCTTTTACTCACTGCTGCAATTAAAAATGAAGCAGGGTGCTGCTGCAGCAAACAAACCTTGCTGGTTTTACATTCTCAAAACAGTTCCTGTTTTTCTTCTTTGTAGTGTCCCAGACAAAAGATGCACAACACCTGTGAGCAACACCACCCTGCACATGCCTTATAGTAAATAGCACATTTGTCAAGTACTGGGTGAAACTGTAGTGGTACTGATTACTGTGCATATGTATTTCAAGGAACACTTTCTCCCTGCCTCTGCCCCCCACTCCCCAAGACAACATAGCATTCCTCATGTACTATGAAATACACTTCAGATTATACCATGGCGCTGTATCCTCTTATTTTCTAGGCAGTTTTTTTAAATACAGAACAGTATTTCAGCAGTCTAGGATAGGGATATTTTAAGGAACTTTTCCATTACAAAAACTATCATCTCTGCAGGCAAGTTATTACATTTAAGTACCGTGTGAAAATACATAGAGAGCAAGATATGAGTAAGTTAAGATACAAACAACACTGTTAATCCCTGCCATTCTTTCAGTTTTTGCTGAATTGCATATATTTCACTGTGAATATGTGTTTATAGCTCCATCTTTCTTGCTGATTAGTTGTCAAAATAGTCCTTTACTGCTATTTCTTGAGCACAAATGCAAACCTGCACCAAATGGCAGTTTTTGTTTCAGTAAAATCTTGAGGTGGTGGTGGTTCTTGTTCTCCTGTTGGTAAAGCTGCAGGCAGGCAAGGTGTCAAGTGCCATTGCTGAATCTGCTATCAGTTCTGCTTGGCGGGGCAGTTGTTGGCTTGCAAAGCCACCTGAAAGATGACATTCAAATACATCTCCAAAAGCTGTTGTATGAAGAAAGGCATCATAATATGTAACCCTTCATTTGATTGTATTTTATTTTAATCTGTGATGGCTATTGGTACTTTGAGAATGTTGCCTGTTAGCCAAAATTGTTGGCTCATGAGATGCTAGGAGAGGATCTGTGGGAATTCGTGTTTGATGCCAGCTTGCAAAACTGCCAGATAATTGTTTTATGGAAGAAACTGCAATAGAGTGTCATGGCAAACAGATCAGAGAAGCTTGGGAGAGGTAGTTGTCCTGGTTTCAGGTAGGATAGAGCTTTCTTCTTAGTAGCTGTTACAGTGCTGTTTTGGATTTGGAATGAGAATGATGTTTCATCTCCTGCTGGGCTGGACAGTCATTAGTCTCTCACAAGTTTCAGTGGTGCTACAATCTAGAAAAGCTTACAGATAAGTATTTGTATTCATCCACATCATCTGGAATAATAAATTGGGAATGGAATTTAATTGACCACAGGTTTTATAATAAACCTTTCCCTACTTGTTCTTGTAAAATACCAGAACTCAGTAAGACACATAGCCAAAAATTTCACCAGCTGTCCTGGTGTGTGCTTATTTGGTTACTTGTGAGTTATTTGCGAGTTATTTGGCTGCTGAGAACCACCAAGAAGATAATGTTCTAACAGTCCAAATGTCTGGCTTATGTGCTCCAAACACTGAAAAACACTTACCTAAATGTCCAGTTTCTTGAAAGAATTTCTGAAGAGCTTAGCTATTTGATTGCTGAAGTGAGCAAGACTTGCCTGGGAACAGAGCTAAGAAATAATCCTGACAGAACAGACCTTTGACCTGTTCACAGTGTCTTCTTTGTCAAACACAGTAAAATCCCTTGGTTTTGAACAACCTGCACAATGGTTTGAGATATGGGCTCTGACATGTCCTCTTGAGAATGTCACCTACACTGTAGGAAGAAAGACAAACATATACGCTATTCTAGGGATAACAGAAAATGCATTCAGTGTTTAATGTATACTAGTTCTTATAATTGAATAATCAGAAATTGTTACTAGACATTTGTATTTTAGAAAGATCTTGAATTAAAGATTTTTACTTTAGCAATGATCTTGAAATGTTATGAACTAATCAGTGGGGGTATGGTCATAACCTGAATGAGATAAAGCTGAGAAAATCCAGTGTACTTCAGAAAATTAACTATCAGCAGTACCTGTTTTTACATTTTAAAATATGATCCAAAGTGTTATACTGGAGTACCATTTGGAAGACATAAAACCAAAATATTGACCAATAATGCATTAATGCCTCATTCACTCAAATTCACCTTGCATATTAGTTTCTGCCAAAGGCGGGTTTTTTTCATAGCAGACTGTGCTTGTATTCCATGCTATAGATACCCGAATTAAATGGTAGAATAAATACATGTAAAAGCAATTGGAATGGTCGTTGATCATGACTTCCAAGAGATCACTGTTAGCTTCATTTGATAAACATTAGTAAGGGCTTCCTTCTGAAAAATCTGCAGGGCAAAAATGAAAAGTCAGCATCAGAATTTCCTCATTTTAATGTAATTTTTCTTGGAACAGAACAAATTTGAAAAGAGCAGAGTTTCCTGTGCTGTTAATTGTGTTTAGGCTTGTTCTGTGAAACATTTGTGTTTTCAAAGGAGATATTTGAATGATCTTCAACACATACTGTCCTGAGAGTTATTACTTGTTAATATACCATTATGGCTTCTAGGCATTTAAAAATGCTTTAAAAGCATGCAACAAATGAAGGCAGGCTGCTGTCAGGAGCCCTCCATCACAGAAATGCTCTGTAGGTGAACAGCCAGGAAATTAGACTGAAACATGTCATACCAACTGAACACACACACACACACCTCTAACTTTCAGCGTAATACCTTGATCATTCAGGATATCTTGATAGATGCATTCAGAGAGTGTTTGAACAGATGCAGTGAAGTATTAAAACCTCATTACACCATATTTTCTCACATTTTTATGGTGTAGTAGCAATAAGCATAATTTCTTGTGACTATTCTTTGCAATGAAATTTGGGTACACATATTCTGTGTTATCTTAATAAAGTTAGAGAAATTAAACCAGCTGCCTAATAATGGGACATTTTTAGTCTATTCATAATTCCAGTTTCTGGGTTTCAAAAGCACAGCAGCTGGTAGATGTTTGGCATTATGATAACATTCTTCCAAGTTCTAAGCTAAATATCTGAGGCAGAAAAAAATATGAAAAGAGAAACAAAAAGAAGACTACTGTAAGACATACATATAAGTTTAAGTAAGAAATCACAATTATTTTAATGAACTGCTATATTTCCAGTACAGCAGCACCCATGAACTCCAGCTTCATTTTGAGGGAATATGTTTCATAAACCATATATAGGTAATAAATGGCTGTGGTGTTTAGGTTTCCACCATTTCTACACAATAAAGCTATAGTAATATCGTGGAGCAAAGGACACGTTGCAATTTGCAATTGCATGGTGATTAAACAGAAAAAAAAGATTGCAAGAGAAAAATAAGGAATAGTTTCAAGGCTAGCATAAGTTGCTTGTTCTTACAGTTATTTTTAAGGATATTTTTAATATCTTGGCAAAATGTGTCTTGTCACTCTAAGAAAGTTTTACTGCCTGAAGGTTATCAATAAGTTAACTTGCAGATACCATTTTAAGTTACTAGAAGCAAAACTGAGAGGCTTTTAAAAGTAAAGTTTTGATGATTTATTGCATACATTATTAAGAGGTGAATAATCTGCTTTGATTCCATGCATTTTCCAAATACGGGCTTGGTTGTCAAGCTACAAGGATGGAATTCTGTCTGAATTTAATCTTTATTTTAATGCTAATTTTAATTTTTGAGTTGGAGGACAATTTTCTCCTGTAGAAATCAGAAATACTGTACGTTGCAAGTAAATTTTATTTTCCTTTTAATTACCATTGAAATCTCCTTTAAAAAGAGAAGAAAGTAAAAATCTGTTGAAGCCGTACTATACTTTTATTGGAATACTGGTTTAATTTGATATGTAAGGCAAAAGTGAGCTTTGTTTTTGATGGGTAGCTTTCAGTTTAGTGCTGCATTTTACTCTTTTAGGTTCACATTCATTTTTAATTACATTAGTCATTCTTTGGTAGTGATAAGGATCAATAGGATCTGGATTCTGCCAGGATGAACTGGAAACCCTCGTTTGGAATAAATTTCTTTGTCTCCCAGGCAAGATTAAGTTTCCCCAATTGTGTCTGATGCAATCTCTCTGAAAGGTGGTTTCCCCTATCAGTTACCTGAGGGATTTGTTGCTATTCTGATTGTTTCAGTTCTTTTCGCGGGCTGATAAGTATACACATTGTACGGCTGTATTTTTTTGTAACCTCATCTGTGTGCAGCAGAGGTAACACTCTCAGAACTTTAACACATCAAAACAAACAGAATTTGAAAATGTTATGTGATGTGCAAAGTCTTTGGAGACAGCTAGTGCCCCAAAGTCTACTTTACACAGAAGAGATTAACACCATTATTCTATGTGTAATCTCTCCAGCAAAACACTGTCGCCTATTTCTGTCAACAAATGGTTTCTTTGCTTTGGCAGCTGAAAGAAATTTTAGTTGTGTAGGCAACAGAACATGCCCTTTATAAGTTGCAGAACCTAATTTTAAAAATATTTTGGGTGGTAACTGCAGTTTTGAGAAATTAAATTATATTCATTAACTAAATATTTTTTAAACAAGTTAAAAAGACTAATTATGTCTGCTGTGTGTGACACACTCGTAGTCCAAAGGTTTATTATTTCACAGTACACCTTTTGAAAAGGTACTTGCAGACTGTTAGCTGAATAAAAGGTCTACACCCATCCCATCCAGGTAAGGCGCACTTTAAGAGCATGTTTTCTTTCTGATTTAATTGATGGTGTGTCTGTACTGACAGTCTAAAAGTCCATAAAACTGCCAGATAGCAAAGAAAATAAGATAAAGATGTGGTGTAATTTTTTAGAAACCTCGGACCAAGCAAATTTTGGAAAATCTGAAGGAGAAGGGAAAAAAGATAGATGCCACAGCATTTCATGCTATACTGTAGTGCATCATAGTGTAGTACATCACAGATACTATCTTTTAGTGGAATTGAGTTATATATAACCATAGTCAACATGCGAAAGTTTATTTTTTTATGTTAATAAATATGTCAGTGTTATTTTTCAGATCATTGAATTACTAGTTAATGAATTATTATATTTTTAATCTTTTAATCTAATTTTTAAAATTTTAATGTTTTTCCCCAAACCTGGTTTTTAGAAAAATTAAAGCTAAGATAAGAAGTATCTGCTTAATGTATTGGATTGTATTTGATTTTCTGCAGTTTGTTTACACGGATGAAAGAACTACATCATTGCTCACCTCGTCTGTTAGTGGAGGGTCAGATCCCTCATGGAGCAGGGAGTTGGATCCCTCCTCCCTTACATGGCAGGGTACATGGCAGTGTCAGTGCAGGAGAGATGTGAGATCCCTGTACTGGGAGCCACTTCCCTCCCTGGATCCGTGGCTGGGCACGTGTGTGTGCTGTGGGCAGGGTGCTGGTGCCTCTGACGTGTGGCCTGTACAGGCTGTGCAAACAGTTTCTTACCATTTGACTGAGCACATGTGTGCTTGCTTTGTAGGACTGGCTGCAGTTTCTGCCATGCTGATGGATAGCTGTGTTTTGTTTATATGTGGGAAAGGATGGCAACAAGACACAAGGCGTTAATTGAAAATAACTGTCCTGAAGCCATCAGCTTGTTTCTTCTGCATGTCTAAGACTGCGGGGGAGCAACCTCATGAAAATTGTTTCAGCACCTGTCCTAGTGACAGTTATACTGACCTTTCCCTGTGTTAATTTTTAGTTTACACTTTGTAATTAAGAAGCACAGATCATTGAAACAAATTATTAATGTTAATCAGTAAGTCAGCATACAAGAATGCAAAGAATCAAGTCTCCGCTTGTATGCTAAATGAAGAGATTTCTTCCAGATTCTTGCTTTGATCATTAGACTCTTTTAAATAAGCAAACATTACTTAGTTGCTAAGCCACAGGCTGAAGTTCATTAGTTTGTTATCACAAATATTGGAAAAAGAGTACTAAACCAATATAAGGTAGAGGACCTGTGCGTAGGCTGGAAGTAATGCAATAAATGTGACACTGGAACCTTTTGAAAGCAGGTTCAGAGTGATTAAAATCATTTCTGTTTGCAAAACCCCACCCACTCAGCAAGAAAAAGTGCCAACCCTGAGCTGATCTGTTTTTTCTGCTACTGGTATCTCTAAGATTTTCTGGAATTTCAACAGATCTTATAGTATTATAAACAATTTTGTGCATATTCTCTATTTTAAATGTTGATGAGGTATATTGAGGTGGTTTTTTTCAGTCTAATGGTTATCTTAAGAATGCTTTTAAACGTAGATTGAAAGGCAGAATGACTTCTTACTTAAATATCCTGCTTGGGAGCCTAACCCAAAGTCCTAACAAACCAGTTTTGGATAAGTAGATATTGCAGGTCATTGAACTCCACAAGAAGTTGTGGTCATTTGGAATTGTTTTATATTCTGTGTGTTATCATAAGCAAATGAAATAACAGTCCATGCTTTTGTATTCTCCACAGATCTTCAGTACAGTGAGAGAAGAAGAGGAAGGAGCAGAAGATATTTTTGAATATATTCCTCATCTTCTGAGAAAACTTCCAACATCTGTTACAGACTGTATATACAAAGGAGATGGTTTTTGTGTAAAACCATGTGTAACAGGTTCTTACTGTCAATATCGTGCCACTTTACAGAGGACTGCACTCTCTAACTATATAACTGGTGCTTTACTAGAAGCAACTACATCATTAGGAGCAAGAAGTGGTCTTTTAAATATCTTCGGAGGATCAACTGGAAGAACTATGCTTAAAGGTAAGGAACATTTTTTTTAATCTCTGTCCACTTAAAGTATAGGATGAGTTGCAAAATTATTAATACTATATAGTATTCTGTAGTTTATGTATTCATCCATGAAGTTAACAGATAAAAAAGGTTTTATGTTATCAAATATTTTCTTTTGCAGTCATTATGTGTCATAATGAATAGCTATCTTAGTTTAATAAAGTAAAAATGCAGCTAAACTGAAAAGAATCCTATTACAAAATAAACACCTTTTCAGGTGTTTTTCTTGTTGGAATCTTTTCCTGCATCCAAATGTAATGCCTAAGCTATTGGTCTTAAGATGTTCCTATGTGTAGTGTTTCTCATTTACAAAGTGCTTTTGCTCATGGACTAACTTAGTTCAGAACTAGAGAAAGGAGTGTATGCTCTGTTTGGTTATTATTGTTGTCATTATACAAGTGGCTGTCAGCATAGCACTGTGTTGTGAAGTGTGTACACATTTACTGATTTATTGGTATTGGTCTTTTCCTATGTCCATCATCTTTGTAGAACTGGATCATTTTAAATAACGTGGGTATTGTCTATATGGAAGGTGCATGTTGGAAAATGGGTGTTGCATGCTAAACTTCAGTGCTGATCATCTTTGTATGTAACAATATCCTTAATGTGATTTAGTTTAGTCAGTTTTGGAAGTTAAACAAAGCCTTCTTTGTACAAATTCTGTGCTTTAAAATATCGTTTTGTACAGAACAGTACTTATATTATCGATTACATTTTAATTTATGCTTAGAATATTTCATAAGTTACTCAAGCATTTTGAGATTTAGCATTGTCTGATAAACCATAACAAAAGGATGTAGTATCTCAGTCATACCTTGGTAGAAGTGATGCATGTGGATACTATGGCTTGCCCAAAATTTTACAGGAATAGGACAAAATAAGTGCAAAATTACTGTGATTCCTTAAACAAACACAGATACTGACTTCATTTTTAACAGACAAATAATGATATAGCTTATGCTCATATATGGCTGTCTTATTTTTATCCCAAAAAATGGCCCTTTCTTGTTTTAATTTGTTTCTCTCAAGGTGAATCAAAGGGCAGAGAGAGGCACTTAAAATATCCTAAAAATAACAGGTACAGATGGCAAACTTGTAGCACGTGTATGAATTTCAGTAGTACCTTGAGCAGCATTACTAAGCTTCACATTCCATCATTGTCTGTGAGAGACAGATACGTACAGTATAGTGCCCAATTTTGGTAGGGTTTTCCATTTTATTTTGATTGGTTTTTATTTGTTCTGGGGAGATGAGTGCTTTAGAAAAATAAACAGAGACATTCCTGTGACAGCTCAGAAAGCAAAGTTAGAAGAACTGAGCCATGTGTTTCAGAACTGAGTTCTGAAACTGAAGCAGCAGCAATAGTCAGCTCAGGCTCACCGAGCTGTTGGTACGGCTCCATCTTTTTATGGAGCCTGAGCTAGTGAGTGCACATGTGTGCTCTGTGCACTCCATGTACCAGCACACTTTGCACTGCTTTGGGGGTGTCTGTGGTGACAATATTACATGGTGTATGTTGTTGGATTCTGAGCCAAAGGATGTAAGACATTTTATTAAAAAGCCAAGATTTTGAACTCAGTTTGCAATTCCACTGATAGCCTGTGTACATACTAGAGATTGGATTTACTCTAGTGGTCTAGTGATTTACTGTGCTGGTCTCTGGTGAGGAAGAGGTGTGCTGCAGCTTTAGGATATTGAAATTTTCTGGATGTGAAAGATTCTTGTTCATTTATATTGTGATGATGTATTGTATCTGAGAAACTGTAAGAGTCCTCTCTAAAAACATTTCTATTAAATGTTACTTGGTGATGTGACCGAGTCATTTGCATTAGCAAGGAACTCATGTGTATTCTGAATTCAGAGCTCTGGTCATCATTCATGGGTATGTACCTTTTGAAAAATTGTCCTGTCCATACAGATTGAAAAGAAGGTTATTTTCATCTGTCCAGCATCCTCTGTATGGCTGGATTTAACTTCAATAAGCTAACCTCATCTAAACCTGAGAAATTTTAATTCACATCAATAACTGTCATCAAATGCAATGGAGGATTTATCACAGGATACAGAATGTCGTGGGAGCACTTCACTCAGTAGCTGTTTGGAGGCATTGAAAAGGGAATATATTGATCCTGTTTTCCTTCAATAGCTGCTGTTTAACCCTTGCTGCCACTCACTCCCCTACAATGAGATGGGAAGAGAATCAGAAGGGTAACAGTGCAAAAATTCATTGAAAAAGTCAGTTGAAGAGAGTTTAATAGATAAAGTAAAAGCTGTGTGTGCAAGCAAAGCAAAATAAATTAATTCAATACCTGCCATGAGCAGGCAGGTGTTCAGCCCTTTCCATTAAAGTAGGGCTCTGTCACATATAATGACTTCTTGAGAAGACAGGCACTGTAACTCCAAATCAGCTCTCAACTAAAGAGTAAATATTACTGCATATCACCTGATTTTCAAGACAGTTCTTAAAAAGCTTCCAAAGCAGACGTAAATTTGTTTAATAGAACCAATCTATATCATGAAATCTTGAAAAGATCTCAGAGGCTTTGAATTTGTGTTTGGAGAACCTTTTCTGGACAAGACAGCATTCCACTACTTTTCTTTCAAAATGTTTGCAATTTTTGGAGACAAAGTTCAGCACTATCTTGCACAGTGTGTTAAAGAGGAGCCCATTACATTAATGGAGAGTGCCTTCACGATTCAAAAGGAAGACTTCTCAAAAAATTGTTACTCTCTTTAATTAGGGCTTTTATGTAATATCAGCCCAGGAAACAGGGATCCTGCAAACAGCAAGTCCCTAAAACTGGGATAGCCTTCTGGGTTTGTTCTCCCTAGCACTAAGCACTTTGTAAATTCTTTCTATTCAGTCCTTTAGGGGTTACTGAGTGACCTGAGAAATGAATCTTGCAATCCCAAACAGTCCAGCTCCAGGGAATACTTTCTAAGGTTTTGCTTGGTAGCTAAGGACCTTAAGTGCTCTGAGTCCCCAGGGCTAGGATGGTTTTGTGGGCAGATCAGCCAGTGTTGTTAGTTCCACAGAAGGCTTCCAAACATACCAGACCTTCTAAGCCAGAATTCCCAGTCACGTGGATCTGAGACTGAGAGTTTTCATGTAGGGCTTGCTGTGTAGGAGAATCATGCCTTGGGCTGGAGCAGGGTGACTGCAAGCCCTGCTCTCAGATGGCTCACAGAGCTGTCAGGCTCCCGACTGAGGGGCTGCCACTCTGGTCCCGGTAGCACAGGGACAGTCTGAGAGTGGGCTCCCGGGAACCACAGATGCCTGAAGTTCCCACAGCTGTGAGGTCAGTGACATTCACATCCTTGTCAGCATCTTTGTTGCTACACAGAACATAATTTTCACATATGAACACTGAAGACATTTAGGCTGCACTGTTTTAATACCACTCTATGTAACTCAGAGTTTTTGGTTAGAAAAAAATTTAAGTGTGTCTTTCAATGGGATTTGGATTGAAGCCTTGTTTTTTGCCTGTAGAAAGGAAATCCTGCTTCTCAGTCTGTTCTGTTTCTAACAAATTGATTGTTACAGAAGTTTGCTCATAGTTGTGAATGGGCCAGAACTTTCACTGGAATCATATTTGAAGGGCCAGTCATTGTCATAGTTCATATGATATTGACATTTTTATGCAGAAAGTGAAAAACATTGTGTCTTTCTTAAAGAAGGAGCTAGAGTAGGTGAAAATGTTTGTACTTTACATTTGATAAAGTTATCATTTGAAAGAAACATGTACTTTTCCCCTCACCCCAATTTAGTTCTGTTTGTAATCTAAGATAAAGGGAACGAAAAGAAAGAGGTGTCGGAAGATGGAGCAGACTGCAAACATTTTGTATCAGTATTCTTTTCACTTTAGCGTCTTCTAAAATGGATGAGTCTGATGCCATTCTCTGTGATATAAATCAGACTACATCTTCCAGAGAAAGCTCAACAGTACTTGTTAGACAGACAATAGCAGCTTTTGACCAAGAACATAAGGAAACTAATTTGTCATGAATATGGAGGCAGACTGCACTGATCTTAAGAAAAACTGCTTCATTCATCCCACAGAATTTAGTGATTGCCCTTTTTTTTTAAATCAGACTTTGCCATCTGCAAGACTGCACAGCAAACAGGTGCTCAAGTCTCTGTGTCTTTTCCCACTGCTATTTCTTGTACCCTTTTGCACAGTGTATTGTTACAATATTGGGAAAATTCCAGGATCCCTGAAGTTGGGGCAGTTGTCTGATAGCTATATGTCAGAGTCACGGGTGATAACAAGATTGATGTACATAGCTTTAGCTGATAGGTTGTGTTCGTGTGTGCATGTTTGTGCCCAAAGGTTCTTAAGATCGTCTAGAATGAGAGATAAAGCTGAAATTAAGACCTGAAAAGACGAAATATGTCTTAGGCTGACAGTCTGTGGTAAGATGCCTCAGGCAATGCACTGTAGGTGAGAAAATCAGATACTGGAGACAGGTCAGTCTGTATGTAGATAATGTGGCCTGAGGCAAGGGTGTGAGTCAGGAAACAAGGATTTCATGCCTGCTGTGTTGCCTCCAGGATGTAGGTCAGAAAGAGCAGGAACAAGTGCAGGTCATCGGGTTAGGAACAGAGAGGAGAGTGACATGGCAGGAGGCACAGATCAAGGCTGAGATATCAGGAAGGAGGAGAAAGATTTTGGAGGACAGCTGTAAGTCTAGGGACACATGGGACCGTCTGGAGCTGGCTACAATGATTGTCCCTGCAAACTGGCAGAGAAAGATCACTGAAGTCAGTCTCCTGGACCTGCCACTCTCTGGTCAGGCCTGGCTGCAGCCAGATTGATCATACCAAGGGTAGTGGGAGAAGGACTTAATGAGGATCCTTGACAACATTAATTTAACAAACACTTCTCTCAATCCAACATGTTTAATACATTATAGGCATGAAGATTTAAGTTCTGTTGGCATAGCTTGTCTTGTCCTTACAGTCCTATTTCCAGGGTCAATAAGGCATATTACTGCAAGATAGACAGATAATTGAAATAGGCAGAAGATTGAAGTAAACCAGTGTAAGTAATCTTATTAAAAGAATTTAAAATATTTTCATCTATAAAATTGCACCTTTGGCTCTAGTAGTTATCACACTCCAGGTACATGTCTTTATGGGTCTGGATATCCTAACCTGTGTACAGGGCTAAGCCATTCAGAAACAGAACTGAGTTTCAGCTGATTTTATGTAGGTTTTGGTTCCAATAATACTGTGTGACAGGTTTGGTATGCTATTGATCCTTTAACCTGTGTATCTGAACCTCAGCTTATTGCAATATTTTTGTTGGGAGTCTATAGCTGTTACTTCCATCACGAGAAGAAAGAAAAAAGAGTTCAAATATGTAGAATGAGCCTGTATTGTTAGAGGTTTGTTGTGAGGAAGGTAATAAAGGACATGCTAATGTCTGTGCATGAAGGCTGAGAGAGCAGAAGTTTGTGCAAAGTGATGTTAGTTTCAAAATCAATTTTTTTTTTTTTATGATGACTACTCTTCAGAAGAAAATTAAATGGGATTCTGAGTGCAGATAGTTAATCCCTGAACTGCTTATTATTGTTTATTATTTCAAAGGTCTGAACATTTCTTTGAATGGACCTTGTAAAAGTAGTGTCCATGGGAACTTTTAAAGTGTAGAATGGAACTTTTTCAGTATGTTTATGTTAGCATGTCAATCATGAGCAGAAAACCCCAAGGACTCAAGCAACAAGATGACTCAAAAGTCATCTCTTGAAGCTTTGGTTTTAGGAAACAAAGCAGAGAGAAAATCAAGTTTTGTAGGATGATGCTGTTTTATTTCTTTCCAGACACAAATTTTTTTTTATAAATTCTAAGAAATACTGTACAGTTTACTTAGCAGATCAAAGATTCACTTTTTTTTCTTTGTGTTTTCAGATATAGCTAGACTATAAAAGCAGACTAGCTTCTATAACTAATAAAAATACTTTAGTATTGACCCTATAATGATGAGAAATGTTTAATTTGATGGTTCATTCTGTATATTTGTAGTGAGCTATCATTAATAAAATTTATGTTTATAAATAAAATTAATTTTAAAGTTTTCTATTGCATTTCCCTGAGCATCCTTATGTTACCATATTTGACATGAATTTTTTGAAAATCTAAGTGTCCTAGTTTTCAGCTGAAGTTGGAAACGACACTAAATTGTCATTCTTCCAGTTAAGAAAGAATATGCCTGTATTGTCAATGAAAAAATAATGGTGTGTTGGCCAAGTCCCATGGTCGTTCCTTCTGTAGAGATTTTTCAGACAAGACGTATATTCACCGTATAAACAAAGTGTCTCTGAGTGTACTGCTCGCATTCCAGTTCTGCACAGACCTCTCTCAGACTTCCTGGGGAAATGGAGAAAGCTTTCTTGTGGCAGCATATTGGTTTTCAGTCTTGTGTATTCTAGCAAATTTCATAACTAACTTTTCAGTGATGTAGTCCTGCTGTAAAAGTGGTGTAAACTGTGTGTAGACAAGGGTAAGGTTAGAATGAAGAAAAGAAGTGATAAAAGTGGCAGAGCCAGATACTGACTATGGTTTCTACTTGCTTTCTGAACACAGATGGAATCTGAGGGCTATGCTGTCTTTTAAATTCCCCTTATTTGTAATTTCTTCATGGTTAATCGCATTTCTGGAAGCCTCACAGAGGTTTTCCTCTACTTTGCCTCTCAAAGAAACTTTTTTGGATGGTTGCCTAAGTCGTAGCCCTTTGTCCCATTAAAGCTAATGCTATTGCCTTTTACTAGAGTAGTTAGTGCAGGGAGCATAATAGCTGTAAAGGTAGGGCATTTGCTAATAAAGAAACTCAGATTGTGGTTTTTGTAATGCTTCAGATGAAGTTTCCTAAAACAAAAGTAATTCCATTTATTACTTTTTGGCCTGTTTAAACAACATTGATATAAATATAACTTGTACAAAAGCCTGAGTGTAGGGTAACTTATTTCTTAATATATTTAAAGACAAAAATCCAGCAGAATTAAAATCACTCTTGTTTATAACTCTACTGTCAAAATCAAATGCTTTTAGTCTTAGCAGGATGTATGCTCATCCTTAATTTCTAAACTTCCTTCCATTTGAATCCTAGTGTTTCAGCTTTTATCTGGGGAGGTGGGAAACCTGACCTTTCAGTGAGCCAGCCAAATGCATGTCTTCTTCATGGCTTACACAAGGCATGTCAGTTATGCATTTTGCCACAGTTTGTAGCTTTAAACTGAGCAGCTGTTGCCTGACTGTTAGTTTGGACAAGTGCAGCGTGGAGACTTTTTGTGAAAGTACCTGCTCTTCTGGCATTTTAGGAGGAATCTAAGATTCAATGGAAGGCACATTTGCTGGTAAGATTTGCCCTTCTGTGGCTCGTAGTACCCAGTTCTGATTACATATCGGGAGTTAAATCAACGTGATCGTTTTATTTCCAGGGAAGTAAATTGCGTGACGGTTTTCTAATCTTATGTTAGATCTGTAATGGCTGCATTTAATAATAGTGCTGTAAGGACTCAAACCTGTTTCTAGGTGGAAAATGAAGTAAGGATTTAATATAAGCAATATGAAATAATGTTGCAACTGTGTATTTTTGTATTTCAGCTTGTTTGAAATGGAATGCAATATTTCAAGTAATTTAGGCAAATTGCTTTGCATTTATTTGGTTCACATTGCAACTATTTTGATACTAAATTATGTTGTGGGACATTCCTTTGTTTCTTATTCTACAAAAAGCAACTGTCTGTTACAAAATTGCTGGACAGATATGAATTTCAGTACATTAAAAAGTACTAGAACAAGATAAGTATTTTTTTCCTAAAGTATATGAATTACTCAAATGTTACAACTTAGTAACAAGTTTTTGAATATAAATGCTCTGCTGCTTTTTTCTTTAGTGAACTTGTCTTCCTGGATCTTCACTATACAAGTTTATAACTTGCAACCAGTTTTTGTTTCATGGTTGCTTAAGGGAGTTTACTTTCTTTCATTTCTGACTGACACGTATGCATAATAGCATGTAAAAGCAATGTTTTGCTGCTAACTGGTCATAAGGAAACACCTCTATTTGCATGTTTTTGTAAAGTGGCATCTGTAACTTGAATGAAGGTTCATAATATTTTGCTCTGTGAAAGGAATGTCTTTTATGTGCTAACTCTCCCATTTCCCTAATCTGGCTGTTAGCTACAGGCTATGACAAACATTCACCATTCAAAGTGACAGTACCCACTGCAATAGGAAGGTTGTCTTGGTTGTCAACACCGTTATTCTCACCTCAGTGATTTAAACAGAACAGAAAAAAAGCACCCTGATACCAAGTTTATCTGTATTAATTGCAAAACGGTGGTTTTTTGATGTCTCTATTCAGTCAATGATAACAAATCTGAGATACCTAGAAGTATTACAAGAAAAGGAGTGAAATTTATTTTAGTTAATTTCAACTCAGACTCCACTCTGCCTTTTGGCTGTTTTGTAATGCTTTTAGCTTTGATTTGAGGCCAAATGGTGTAAGCATTTTTCTAATAATTAAGCTGATATGAGGATTTTTCTTAGGGCATAATTGGTTTAACTTTTATTTAAGAGGATTCATATTGTTTTCTAATGGTTAAGTATTTGCTTTTGAAATACTAGTTGTGTACATAAAGCATTGATGCATATTTTAGTAATTCTGAAATAAGTAATTTGCCAGGAAGATTTATCAACAAGCACAAATTGAATATGTTTCAAAGGAACAGTACAAGAGCTAGGATACAATTTGATGCTAAAATTGCCTTTAATTTTTTCTTGAGCTTAATTTTAAGGGCTTTGCACAACTCTACAGTAATTACATATTTTTGTCTGCATTTCCCATGGACTTAGTGTGACGGATTTCATGCACACTTTCAGATTTCTTTGTAAGTGTTGAGATCTTCTAGCAAAGGGATAGATCTGATGCTGTTGCATTAGGTCTCCTCTCCTTTGCCCCCATCAATGGGCCGGAGTGGTGTCTTCTGAGAGCATTTTTCTTTGAGGGTGGAAAAGAATTTCCAATCTGGAAAAGCTTTTGCTTCAAGTCCCTTTTATTATGTTACTGTTAGCTTTAGAGAAGACTTGATCTGGAGTTGTTCACTTGTATTTGCTTGTTCAAATTTAAATTGCAAAGTTCTGCAGAGAAACACACAGAATGATCCTGTGCAGGGCCAGGAGATGGACTAGATGATCCTTGTGGTCCTTTCCAACTCAGCATGTTCTGTGATTCTGTGAAAAAAATTTTTAACGTGGATATTTCCTTTTAAAAGCGTAACTTATTATAAAAATGATGATACTATTTTTTCAAATAAATTACTTTCCTTATGAGTTTCTAGAATTTTTAAGTTGTAATTCAGAAGAATTCAGATTTGAAACATCATTAATCTTTGGGACTTGATTCTGAAAATAGCTATACCTAAAAAGAAAGCTTTTGCCATATTTGCTTTGAAGAGTTAGTTCTATTTTTGTGTGGATGTAGGCACTTGGCTGATAAAATGTATTTTATCAGCATATTGTTGGGAAAGTAAGAAAGCTCATGGAATTGCAAAGCCTAATGTCAATGGAGACATTTAGCTGGTCTGACATCCTTCTAAGTTGTCTCTATTCTAAGCTCAGTAGTAGAAAGGCAACTGTGCTACTGTACAGCCTTCTGCAGAAGCCTGAGAACAATCATCCATCCACTTGTCCAGCTTTTCCAGTGGTCATTGACACTCCAAGATAAAGAAGGGTGGCACTTCTAGTTTGAGTTTGTCTGGCATCAAGGACCAACCATTTGTTCTTGGTATGCATTTTTTTTTTTTGCTGGATTTAATTATTTAAAATCTGATCTATTTCCCCAGTTGGAAGGTGCTTACATATCTACTACTGTCAAGTTTCCTCTCACCTTCACTTTATTGAACTGAAGTTATGCATTTCTGATCTAAATCTCTTTCTCTGGGTCTCACTATTCAAGTCTGGAATAATTTTATAGCTCTCTTTGCATACTCTGTGGTTTATCTGTGTCTTTAAAAGATATAAAAAAGATAACTGTGTATTATTGTTATCCTTATTTGGGCTGTTTTTGCCAGCCCCACCTGCTAGAAGCTCATAGAAAAAATTTGGTTTTAGGGTCCCATCTTATTTCGTCATAGCCGTTAACTTCAGGAAAGCAAAACTCCTTTTCATACACAGGATTTGCAGTTCTTATGTCTAGAATAGTTCCTATTTCCAATAGATCTATAAGGTATACACTAACTTGACTACTTGCTTTTCTATTAAAGTCAGATAAAATGCTTAACTGCCATGCAACAGTCCTGGAATAATTTGGGTTGGAAGGGACTGTCCTGGTCTTAAAGACAAATGTGCTTTATTTTCCTAGTCCTTTTATTTTCTTGCTATATAAACAATATTGTTGACATGGTTGGCCCTAACTCCATTTAAAACCTTATCTGCAGTAGCACCACAAGGACGGAAGAGAAGTGTTAATTTTTGCTACTTACTTTTACAGAAGGAATTAATTGCATTTGAAGCCTTCAGGTTAAGGGAGATTTCTTAAAATGTGAAGGAGGTACTAGTTTAGAGTTTGTTTTCAGATGGTAAAATCACTAGCTTTGAAAGCTTTCCTTTTAGGAAAGGACTGCAAACACCCTTTTCTAGTATAATCTGCTAAAGCTTAATGACAAAGACACAATTCATTAAGGAGTCTTGTGACTGTTTAGAACAGCTTTTATGTAGCAAGTGTATTAATCCTGTGAAAGCCAAATGTAATAAATACTTTCTTTTTCTTAGAAGATAACTAGTTTCAGCAGTATAATTTATATATAGCTATACTCTCTTTGCTTGAATACAGTCTTGCATAAATGTTTTTTATTTTATCTCATGATGCCCAAATGACATAAACTAAACAAAAACAATTATAGAAAATAGTTGCTTATATAGCTGCTTATTGCAGGGTTTAGGCTAAGGAGAATTATAGCAATTTACTGGTGAAGTTGTAAAAAAGCTTGCAAGGATAAGTAAGTACTTAGAGCATTTATATTTGAGAGAGGAAGAAGTAAGTAATATTGAGGCAAGTCATAGATGTTGAAATTGTTTAGATCTCTATTATAAAGTGAAGGTTGATTTAATACTTTGTGTAGTCTATTGTTTTACTTCTTTTGGCTTCCAGACATGTGCCTGCCCTGTTCTCTGCTGTCTGCTGTATTCCACTAATCCCTCTCTGGCTTAAACTCCTGCATTGTAGAAGAGATTTCAGTAATCACACAGGCTCCTCTATATAATTTTAAAACATACGAAAAGAAGAATCAAAATATTTTCAGCTTTGACTTTTTGGCAATTCTTGTTATTGTGATGAGTTTTTGTCATTAAGCTACATAATATTTTTGCTGTGTCAGTACTAAAGATTCTTTCTTGGACTTCAGAGTTTTATTAAGCACATCAGCATTTGCACTGGTAGCTCACCTGGCCATGTCTGTACTTCATGGCAGTCATGGCTCTCTCTGAAGTGGTGAGGTAGCCCACGATGTCATTGGTCCTTCAGTCCATGGTATAGCCACTGAAAGTATGTGATTGTGAATTTGATATGTTCTATGTCTGTGTAAGGACCTTGATTATATTGACCTGAGTTTTGCTGTGTATTTCTTTTCTTGGCTTTAAAATGCCTCTCAGCATCCTTTCAGTTGTGCTTCTGGCACAGCCTTTGTGATTCCAGAAACCTTGCTAAGAATAGCTGGCTAGTAGCAATGCTTCCTTAAAAGAAAAACTGGCATGATATAATACTTATATAACATCATAAATGTGACTTACTCTGATGGGAAGTTGTAAATTCATGTTAATCCCTTATAAAAATAGCATATGAATTTTCCTTAGCTTTCCATCAGCTTCCTCATGAGAAAAACCAGCTTGTTAAGGATGCAGGCTGTTACAATCCTTTCAAAAATTTTCTGATAATTGGCATAATTAGATGTTTGCATTGAAAGATACCTTTCAAAATTACCTTTTAAAATTTGGAAATTGCGTTCTAGAGTAAGGAATAGCTTCTTTCATTTAATTCTGTAAACTCATTACAGACTCCTTTTCTTCACTCAGTAAATTTAGCAATGGTAATTGGACTTTGCCAGGTATTGTACTACACTGGAAACTTGCATTGAAATTGCAAATAAGGAAAAAATGAGAGAGTAAGAGGTGCTATTGCTGCTATTCTAGGTAGAGAGATTGGTTTTACTCTCCCTGAATTATGGGAGGAAGTACTTTACAGAAGAAAAGAGCTGAATTACTTCCCTTCTGAAAAAAACCCCAAACCCAACAGCAAGGCAATAATTTTACTTTATTCCTCTGTAGTTACAGACTTTCCTTTTTCTTAGGCTGGTTTCCTCAGTTGTATTTTAACCCTACAGAAAAAATGCTAATTTGACGTGCTGTGCATCTACAATACATATTCACCAATGAGCTTGAGAAAAGACTGTGTCTGGGGAAGAGAAAAAGAACATAAACTAATCCACACTAAAATAAACAATAAACATCTATTAGGAAAGCCATCTGTGTTTTGCCTGCGCGGATCCCTTTGCATGTTGTGTGTTGTAGTTTCTATCCATGAAATGCTTTCCAGGTGAATTTGACTACCTGCATTGGCAGACTCCTCTGGAGGGTCCCACAGCTTTCATCTGCTGTGTGTCTCCAACTGCTTGTTTGTTTGGTATTGCAGAGTCTATGTGGCAGAAACATCTGATGATATGATTAATTTTTTTTCCCTTCCTTTAAAGGATCTGTTAAGTAACATACCTTTTGTCCCGAGAGCATTCAAGGATATAAGTATCCATATATAGATATAGATATCATATCCATATACAGCCCATAATACTGTATTTCTCAGAAATGGCTATTAATACTAGCTTTGAAGATAGTCCACTTTTAATTCCAACCACAAGGGAATGTATGTAAATAACATATAGAACACAGTAGTCC
This sequence comes from Sturnus vulgaris, assembly GCF_052056855.1. NCBI lineage: Eukaryota > Metazoa > Chordata > Aves > Passeriformes > Sturnidae > Sturnus > Sturnus vulgaris. The sequence goes on along the minus strand of NC_142250.1, from coordinate 22,204,436 downwards.
GAAATAATTCAGTTGGAAGGGACCTACAGATCGTCTAGTCCTACTGCAATAGCTAGCCTTAATTCTTTTAAGCTAAGACTTAAAAGATTGTTAATAAATAAGGATTACAGGAAGGGCATCAGCTGTGATTTTACCTCTGTGTTTCTGTGCAGTGTAAACAGGACACAGACCACATGATGTTTTGTAGGCAGATGCCTAAGGAGTAGCAGCACAGCTCTGGCTGTGTTGGGGCAGAGTGGAGGGAGCTGACCACAGTGACAGCGCTCTGCAGGACGTGCCACAAGAGCCATGGGTTTGCTGCATTCCCAGTGGCTGCAGGTCATCATCAGTTAATGACAAATTCATTTTCACATCTTGAACATCTCCCTGTCTTTTTGACCAGTTTCAGTCTTTTTTTTTTAGTATGTCTTAAAATACTTTAAAGACATTTCTTTAATAATTAAGTGCAAGTGCTGAATGGTTGTGAATTATGAGCATTAGCTTTGCCCTTCATCCTGTTAGATGTTAGTTCATAATTTTTCTCCATTTTTGGCAGCTTTTTCAATTAGTGCCCTTGGTTCACTCATTTATTCTTGCTTGAGAGAATCTTTTCATATTTTCCTCTACACTGTGAATTTTGAACCAGGAGGTATAATTACTGCAGTATTTCTTTTTAGCAGCATAGAACTCACTGTTCTTATTAACTCTTTTTTAAGTGTCTTTTTAAATGATGGTACTGTCTTTAACAGCACTTTGAAGGCCATATTGTTCTTATTAGGTTCTTCCTGCTGTACACTGCTGACACAAAACTAATATCTCAATGATTTTGTCGTGTTCCATTACAGGTTTTTGATTGATGCCTTAATATGTCATGCAGTTTTCTCTGATGTGTTTTAGGGCATTTCTATGTGTATGTTTTTGTTTAAATACAGGTATATTTCCTGGATTTTATTTTTGTTAGAAATCTAAAAATCTTGGATATCAAATTAAGTTATAGCTGCTGCAATAGATCTCCTATTCACAAGATGTTCCCATCATCGGAATATTCAGAGCACACAGTAGAGTCAGTAATCGAATCCTCACCAAAACTAAGTGGTGAAGGTGTAGATTCTATAGGTGCTTCACTTATGTAGAGGCTGTATTTATATTATTCAAAGTGTAATATAAAATAAGTGAAAAATATTCCTTAGCAGATAATACAAAGGTATTTTGTACACAGGTGCACAATCAACAGTATCTGCTGTTAGTGCTTCTATTCTCTATCCATTTTCTGTAAAATAGTTATGTAGAGGACAGATCTCAAACAAACTAATGTTAGGAACAGATTCTCTTTGGGTAACTGCTGAAAGCGAGCCAGAATGATGAAAACTCTGAAGTGATTGAACATTTTTCAAGTGTATTCAATTCCTTTAAAATTCTTTCACTGCTAAGCTTCAGGGCTTAAATCGGGAACATCTAATCAAGTGTTGTTTTTACTGGATGTGGCTTGGATTAATTTTGTTCCAGTAATCAGTAAGAATAATAACCAAAACACCTTAGGCAGCAGATTTGCCTGCCCTTTGGTCTATGTGGAAAATCGAGTAGCGTGTCTGGTGTGTGTGTGGAAAATCTGGTAGTGTGTCTCATGCACCTGATTGTGTTTCCTTTGAAGATTCAAAAAGCAAGAAAAATGAGTTTTACATGTTGTATACGTATCAGATCTTATTTAATTCTCATATCATTCTTTGATATAATTATACTTAAAATTAAGTTCTCTGATTGGCATTTAGTGTTCATCTTGTACCACTAACACCAATGGCAGTTTTAGTATTTGCTTCACTTGGTATGACACTGAAGCCATAGGAAACGTTCTTACCCTTTTTACCTTGAAGGACTATATTTAATGTTTGTTTTCCTAATTGAAACACTTTTCATTTGAATAGTTATTTGAACTTGGCCATTCCTGTGCAGTATTTGGGAAACTGGACCAGATAGGAACAGACCATCCCTCTTTCCCATCTATCCTTGAAGGGTCACTGTCATATATAATATGGTCTTCAGGATAAGACCAAAGTAAGATGATGCTTTTCACAAAATGTATTTATGAGGATCTTAAAGCCAAAAAATAGTTTAAATTTGTGTTTTTGGTAATATTTAAAGGCTATGCAGCTAGGTGCAAACTTCAACAGATCATTAATTAATGCAGGGATTGCTGATGTCAAAATCCAGAGCACTCAGGCTAGAAAGGAAAGCCTCAAGGCTGAGGTTCTGAAACACTGAAAATGCCTGTTGTTGCAGTTTTACAGTTATTTACTATATTATGAATGCTATATTTTGCTGCAGCTACAGTTTGTATACGCCTTGAAAATGAAAAAGTTTATAAAACAACAACAAAAAAGAAAATATAGAAAATCAGTATCATAAGCTCTTACTTTAATGGGTACCTAACTTTATATGCATCTTATTTTTAACATCCTTCTTTTCCATAGATGTGTGTATATGTATACTCAAGTTACATTTTTGTTGGCATTTTCTCCCATACTCCCATACTGATTTATGACAGAGTTCTTTAATTCTTAAAATTGAAAAGTTTCTGCATTACATAAATGGAAAAAAATAGAAATAAGATTAATTTTTACTGTCTTGATCAAAATACTCAAATATTGGAACCTGACTTGAGATTCTTGCACAGTGTCTATTAATGGATATTTCTTCATTGCAACATTAACTCAAAGTTGTATGCATTTTAATTTCATTTTGAACTGCAGCTTGTGCTTTGATTTTGGACTGGTTTGTATCAGTTTTGGGAGGTGAGGTTAAACCTTGAGTTCTGCTTTAACTCAAGCAGTAACAAGTTCATTTTGCAGTGAGAATTGTACAGTTCTTTTTCTACAACACTCTTTTTCTTCCAAAGTAAACTCATAAATCCTCCCTTTTGACCATTTTGTTCTTATGGGCTGGAATTTATCTGGTAATTTACACGTACATTTATTTAGCATTTGAACTTAACATTCCATATGCTATGCTGTATTTATATTCAGATCTTAAAAGGTTTTGAATACAGATGCTGCACAGAGAGCCCTCCTGCTGCTGTGTCGCTCAAGTCAAAATCCTGTTAGTCTGCCACTGCGACAGCCTTTAGGAGAAAGAGTTATGAAATATATGTGAAAGTGGAATATTTCTGAAATCATTCAGGAGTTTTGCAAAGGAGGGGATTCATTTGATGGGGTTTCATTGCAGGAAAAGAATGAAAAACCCGAAAACAAACCCGAAAACGCTTAAACAGCAAGTGTGTGGTATCGTCTTAACCTCTTCCCAGCCTTTCCACGTAGCTGTTATCTGTTTATATCTGTGATATAAAGGTGTAGATTTAGAAGATCAGTCATTATGGGCCAGAATCCCTTTACCCAGCCTTCCTGGTGATAGTTGCCTCTGAAGCAATGAAATCTTGTGTCTGGTCTTGCACAGCGCGTGCTGCAGCATGCCACTGCAAGACAGATGGCATGTTGGTATCAAACAGCTTTTGGGAGCTAATTTTCAGCCAGTCAACCAGACATTTACAGTCTATCTACCAAATTATAATTAAACCTTCTTCTGGCAGGTGTTCTGAAATCAGGATATAGTTTCATGAGTTACAGCAGTAGGTGAAGGCCCCTAAAATAGCAGGGCACAGGTGGCCCATTGCCATACATGTAGACTGGAAGCAGTAAAGCTGCTTTCTGACTAAACATGTAGATAGTGTAGATGGATCTCTTCAGACTTCTGGAAGCACTGCTGATTCATCTCTCCATAATATCTGTAAGTATGTCTATGTTCAGCCAAGCCCTATGTAACACAGGGTGTAACAGCCCTTTGTAACTGAGGTATCCATGTGTTATCCTGTTAGCCTCAGGGTCATTTGTTACAGCACTGCCTTCGAAACCTATTATTTCAGGTGCAGAAGAAATGTTTACTGACTGGGGCTAAAACACAAAAACCACTGTGATTCCTATGCAGATATTTTGGAGCCATTCCTAGTTGTACTTTTCTGCTTGAGGATGCGGTCTCAGCTCTTTTGCTAGCAGCCCTGAAAAAGGAAAGGAATTGGAAAATCAGCATCAAATTGGATAAATTTTGTGCTGACATCTTCTGATTTTGCAAAATCAAAATTAATGTTACGCTGCTACTCATTGTATATTTTTTCTTGGGAATTTACAGCCAGAAGAAAGAAAACCCAGTGGATCTATTTATTATGGACAGGTCTGTGATTGTTTTTATCAGCTGTAGCCAGTACCAGCCAACCTGCATACAAAGAGCAAATGGTTGGTTAAATGTGTTGGCAGTATATGGTAATTCAGAGACAAGCAGCCAAGTTCTCTTTTACTCTGCAAAATATTTCCATGAATGACTCAGTCTAGTGGAGTGGTAAAAGCCCTTGGATACACTTCCAGAAATCTGAGCAGCAGTGTGGATGTAATTACACAGGGCAGTGTACATGTTCACTGGGGATGATGGGAGGCAGGCATGGCAGTTAAGGTGAGGTGAAATCATGGTGATGCTTTGAATTGCTTTCATGCATTATGTCAGTGCTCAGATTTCACAGGATATTCTGAATTGGAAGGGACCTGGAAGGATCGAGTCCAGCTCTTAAGTGAATGGCCCATACAGGGATTGAACACACGACTTTGATGTTATTAGCACTTGCTCCAGCCTAGTGAGCTAATATCAGTGTATCTACCTTAGAACCAGGATCTTCTAATCCAGCCATAAACAGAATGTAAATAGGTTTTCAAACTCACGGGTAGGAACTTCTGAAAAATGTAAGGACTGCTATGTAACTGTTAACTGCTGATCATCTTTAAATCAACTTTGCATTCTGAATTAATGTTTTGTTGTGCATAGGTTTTACCCTGTAAAAATGTTTACCCAACTTTTTTTGTGATTAAAGAAAAAAAAATTGTTTTCCCTGCATGTGAATCTCAACTGTCGTAATAATGATGTCACTTTCTTTGGCAACTTAAATTTGTTTCAAGTCAGAAACTGTATAGGCAGGTTGTATCTCTAACTATACAATACTTTCACTTTTCTTTTTTCTTCTGAGATTTCACGTGATTGGTGCTACAATTGCAAAATTTTAAAAGTGTGTTCAGAGTCTGGTTTTCAAAACTCAACTCTTCGCCAGTTCCTAAAGCAAGAAGTGATTTTAGGAGTAAGTGACTGTTGTTACACACTCCATATCTTTCTTTTTGCTGAATTCCACTGTGCAGTCAGTTCATGAGTTAAGATTTTGTGGTATATAACATAATTTAATTCAGTTATACTTCAACATGCTAGTTGCCTTTTAAAAAAATCCTCCTCAGAGGTTTCATAAATCTGTTCAGCAATAAAATCTCAGCCTCACTAGAAATATCTGTGTTACAGTTTCAGAGTGTTCTATTTCCAGCAAAATTATTTTCTACTAGTGATTTCTACCTTTTTCCTTTTCTCTTTGTACTATATAAACTATTGCTTTTTTCACCTGGCCCAATGTGGTAACTTGCTGCTGCTCCCCAAGAGAAGGTCACCCTCTCCAATGCCTTGCTATTACTATGATTGAATTAAACTCAAAGCAGGCTTTCCTGAACTAGCTGTGAAGTTTGCTGTTTCTATTCCAAACCTGAAAAGGATCCTGTGCCCTCAGAGTACATTAGTAATGTTACTTGGTCTAATAAAAATATTTTTTTTCTACAGACCCTAGCTCATCTTCTTTTCTTCAGGTTATCTCTGTATCTTCTGCTTGCTGATGCTCAGGTCGTAATGAGCTCCAGTTTTATTTAGTGCAAGTACCCGGTAGATCAGAGATCCCCTGCTAATAATAATTTCCAATGCATGCTGATAGGCAGTTTTAAGAGGTAGCCCATATTGTTAGATTCAGGTATATGGAGAGAGAACCTTGTGTCTTCTTATTCTTTGATTACTTGACTCATAAGCCAATATGAAGACAAAAGAGATCTATTGATTTCAGTGGTTTCTACAGTGAAATTAAATTTGAACTTGATCCTGTTCTGTGTCAAGCTTCCCACTAAGTTAAATATCAAGCTCTTTAATACTGGAGTGAGTTGTTTGCAGTCAAAATTGATAACGGTGATTTCATTAAGGGAGGGAGAGATATTTTTAATTAGATAGAACAGAAACAGGAAATTAACAAAAGCTTGTTGGTTTGGTTATTACGGTACCGAGATATCTTGCATCCAAGGAACGGTAAAAGGATGCTATCCCAGTTATGCTGATCTGTCCTGGAAGCTGGTGTTCAATTACACTGCTGTATATTACATAGGTGTCTTCTGCTTAGGGGAACTTTTATTGTATTTTTCCTCTTTTTTGAACAGAACAGTTCTACATTTTATATATTGACAGCTATTCATCTGTGACTATTTTAATTTTATTTTTCTGTGGTCAGTTTTTTTCTCACTGTACACATAATCCATATGTTCTCTTAAAGCATATGAACAGTTTGGAGGATTTCTGTAGCATAGCTTACTAAAAAGGTTTCTATTATAATCCATTTATTGCACACATTTTAATACCAGCAGAGGAAAATGTTCCTCCAAGATTTCTCTGTACTTTCAGTTACATTAGTATAATGTCGTGGAAGCAAAGTCTATTATCGAAAAACCATCTAAGTTAAAAGATATTAGAGTAGGTCGAGTAATTACTTTTATTCTTACAGCTATTGAAATCCATTTTTTGCTTTAGAAATTTATCACACATATTTATAGAATATAATCACAAGATCTTTGCCAGCAGCCTTTCAGAGAGTGAGCATGTTGTTAGTGATTATAATTTTCACTTTACTGCTTTAAAACTGTTTTTTTGAATGCAGAGAGAGAATACTTTTTTTAATCAAAGTAAATGTAGAAAGAAAAGGACCTAAAAATAGAACCAGAATAATAAAAGACAGAAATCCAGTTATTGAATCTTTCAGTTCATCAAACTTCGTTGAAAGTAGATTTTCATATTCTAGGCAGGCTTATTCTTTTGAGATTGCATTCATTTAAAAAATGTAGTCACTTTTCTCTGGCACTCTGTATTTTTCTCCCATTCTTAAAAAGATTATTCTTTTGTTAGAGAAGAAGAGACCTCTTTGTTCCCATGGGCATCAGCAATGATTAAGTCAGTCCACATATCTTTTGTTAAAGCTAAACAGAGGTTATCTTGTTTTGATTAATAAAATCAATACTTGCTATGTTAGAGATTATCTGCTTCAGCTGTTTATCAGTGGGATAAGCAAAGCTATCAATTTTGGCTTTAGGCAACTCGCAAGTGAATAGTCTGGGTCCTCATTTTCTTGTAGTATTTTTAGCATTGACTTCTGGTAGAACACAAAAACCCAGTTTCATTTACTGCAGCAGCAGCAGCTAATTTTAGTGAGGATTGTTCTTGCCTTAACTGTAAAAAACCTACGGTACTTTTGGTCTGAAAGCAGTTCCATTCTGCAAATTACTCTAAGGACCTGGCCGTTCTTTGAAATGCAGAAAGATACTATGGGTTTCCTGAAGAACATAAACTGACAACACAAAGCTGGAGGATTTGTATATTAGACTGGATAAGGAGTTTTATAGCAGAAACAGATCTGTTCCTAGAGTGAAAGATGGTCGAAGTCTGAAGCGTACACACACAAAAAACTGAAAAGATAGTCCAGGAAAAAAAACTAGTTTAACACAGGCAAAGAGACAGAAAAAGGAATAGACCTTCATGCAGAGTGTAAATCATGGAAAGTGGTGAAGTTGAGAATAAGGATCCTGGATTTTCTGTGATAAAACACAGAAGACTGGAATGAGGAAAGATAAAATATCTGAATCTGGAGACGTAAATTATGCCAACAGCCAAGACTTGCAAAGATGTGAATTATGGAAGAATTAAATATTTATAGGTGTAGAAAAAGTCAACAGAAATAAGTTATTCTACTTACTTAGATAAGTTATTTCTACTTCTTCAGTATTTATAGCCATACTTTAGCCATGAGCTGTGTGCCTTCAGTTTCTGTTTAGTGTGTGTTCCTCTCCTTGGATATCAGCTGCATTTTTGCTGCAGCAGCCTATACCATGGGCTCTTACATTACAGAGAGGATTTACATAAATTTCTTCCAGTTTAATGAAGAACTGAGAAATGCTAGTTTGAAATTCAGTGTTTTGAATCAGGAAGTGTTTTATTTATTTTCGGTCTTCTTCCAAATCCAGCAATACTAGTGGCTGCTCTTGAATCATCTTGGCTTAGCTTCCGTGAAAAGATTTTCTTTTTCACAGCTTCATTTTTCTGTTAGAGTGAAGCTGGGTTGTGAACATTTAATTGTGAAAGATGATAGTTCCATTAAAGGTAGTTCCGTTAAAGGCATTCAAAATCCCTGCACTAGCTTTCTGCTGGATTTGATCAATGGGCAGTCAGTGAATAGTGAAATCCAGTTGTAAGGAGATATTTATTCCTGGTGGTTTCTGGCAGTACAGAGATTTGCTTTAGAGCCAGCCTTAGCTATGGTCACTTTGTGGTGTTAAGCCTTGTTCTTATATGTGAGAGGTTGTGGAGCCTGAAGGGTGGTTATACTGAGGCAAGGTAATGTGCAAAAGAGCATGATCAGTGCTCTAGCCTATTGCAAATTCAGTGTCAACTTTTGCCAGGTTTTGAGGTCTTTGTGTATAGTGTAGTTGGTACTGTGACAGAGAAGGTGAATTATTAAGAATGCACCTTTAAATCTCATCAGCAAGCAGTGCCTTGCAGAACAGCTCATCTTCACTCTTATGTTATCTCTCTTTCATCAGTCAGTAGGCACTCCTTATAGAGTTATATCTTCCTTGCAGAGTTATATCTTCCTTTCCTGCCATATTGACAGCAATAGGGTGTTTACATCTGTACTTACCAAATAATGTTGGATTTGCAAAGCACCAGTATCACTGTGGCATTGCAGTGTCTGTAGTACTTGCTCCCTGTCTCCTGTGGTATGGGATCACCTGCAGCCAAGCCATGATCTGAGCTGTCTGGGCCAACTGTCCTTTCCTGACCTCAGTGCTTATTGCAAAGACTGGATGTTTCTGACAGCTACAGCTTTTTATCAATTGGGATGTGCTAGTTGCCTTCTGGGATTGCATCTTCTGGTGCAGCTTTGTCTGAAAAGGATCCACTTTCTTTGCACTAAGACTAAATTGAAGCACAATAAGTGAGGATGCTTCGGAGATTCACTTCAGAAATCCATTTGGGATCTAAAATAAATGTACAATATAGAGACGACCAAACATCCTCAGTTTCAGTGGTGAGACACGGGAGGCTGGTGCAGGCTGTATTTTCTCTGCCTCGAGTGGGAAGAGCTGTCATGCATGCGGAGTCAGTGAGGCATTGTGACTTCTAGAGAGCAAATAGGTGCTGGTGGGTGTTTGTGAGATGCCTTCCATATCATCCTCTTACTGAGATAATGCTGGTTGTGACAGTTCAGTCCATATATGTAAAGCATATGTAAATACATAATCCTTCTAATATAAAATGAATGTTGTATATTGCATTGTTTTTATTTTGGCATAAGCTTCTTTGGCATAAGTGTTCTGTTGCAAAGTCAAGAACAGTGCACATGAGCTTTTGGTGCTTTTTATTAGAAAACCTCTCAGAACAGTTCCGTGCATGAAACAGAATTGAAGTGTCACATGGAATTGAAGCAAACATAGCTGAAAGGGAGCCCAGAATCTCACTGCACTCCACCTGTTACCCAAACCAGCAGTGACACATCAGTGGTGTTCTTAACTGGCCTTTCCCCCTCAGTCTTTCCTGCAGGTGTTCAATGACAGAGATTTCTCAGTATCTACAGATATTGTGTGGCACTTCATCATTAGCACTGAAGTTACATGTGTTCACCATTATATTACCAATATACTGCTTGTTGCAAATTACACCCATTACTTTTTTTGCTTGCTAGTCTAGACAGAAACAATTTGTCTTTGTTCTTTCAGAAGTCTCTTCTGTATTGGAACATTTCTCAATAGGTTCTGTTAGCCCAAAGACTTTATTTAGGGCTACTGCGATTTATCATTTGACTTTCAGTAGAATTAAGAATATTCAGAAAAGCCAATTTTCTATCTTTTTAACTTCCCTCTTATTAATAATAGCTTGCAGAAAATGACTAAGAGTGGAAAACTCATGTAGCATATTTTATGCTTATTGTAAGTGGTGAAATTTTATTCAGCCATTATGAATTTGTTTTTTTTCTTTTTTAGAGGAAAAAAAGGACATTTGCTCCCTTTGTCAAATGAGAGCTTATATATATTTAAAAATTGGGTCAGAGATAGATTTAGGGTGTGCTTCCATTATGTTTGGAGAAAATCTCGGAAGATATTTCATGAAACAATGCAAAAAAAATAAACTCTTTTTTCTGAGAATGGGGAAGGGTATGTAATATGCCGCTATGAATGTTTTTACATTTTAGTAATTCTTGAAAAATTGTTCAGAGAACCCATTCTAAACTTATCTAGTAAGAAGACTCACTCACTATTTTGGAATCATTGTGTTGATGTTTCATGCTTCCCACACGATCTTAGAAAGCTTGCCTTCTTCCTTCTTAGGAAAAGTTTTATTTTTCAAGAGATATCACTGCTGGGATATTATAAAACTACCATGAATGTTTTATGTTAACGAATAAAACATGCATACTCCCAAATATATGCATTTTCTGAGAGGAATGAAAAATATTTTGTAGCCTTAGACATTTGGTTTCACAATGCAACAAGCTCACATACAATTTATCTTGTAACAAGTGGATTATGAAAAAAAGTGCTGATGCACATGGGTTTTAAATTATCATTATACATTATTTCTGTTAGGAATAGGATCTCAGTGCCCCAGTCAAGGCCTCAGACTGCTTTGCACCATGGCTGTTATTTGGAGGCAAAGCAGAGGCAGACTCTGCCATATGACCCTTTTATTTGAGGCTGTGACAAGGCCGTGAGTGCTGGAAAGTGTTTGGATGTTTCTGGAAGCAAGAGTGTTTTGGCAGGTGGCTTTACAATCTCCTAACTCTAGTTGCCCTCTCTCTAGCCAACACGAGATATAAAGGCAAGCAGAAAAACTCCACATAAAAGAACATATTATGTTGTTTAAAGTATTTAGAATATAGTGCATGGCTGAGTAAATGAATGAGCAGTTTAACAAAACCAAAATACCAAGTCATCTTGCTCTTGCACAGCACAATCCAAGCGTTAAAGGCAAAGCCTGATGAATTTTTTTTTTGTTTTGTTCTAGAACGCCAAGCGTGTACATCTATGGCGGGCTCCGGCGTCCTTGCCTCCAGCGTGGCCGGTATCAGCAGGGAGCTGATGGAACTGCAGCACCTCATCCAGTTCCCAGAGGAGGTGGCCAGCATTCTGACCGAGCAGGAGCAGGAGCTCTACCGCAAAGTCTTACCCATCGACTACCTCTGCTTTCTCACCAGGGATTTGGGTAACGCTGAGTGTCAAAGCAAGCTGCCATCTATTAAGGCATCCATATCTGCTACTATTCTTTCTTCTCCCAATGGTGAACATAATGCTGTAGAAGATCTTGTGACAAGGTTTAATGAGGTAAAACAAAAGTTTTGAATTGCTTTTCTTAAGGGTTATTACCTGATGTGTGGGCTGGTTATTTCCTTTATCTCTTAGAGCTGAATTTAGCTGTAACAACGAATTTTTAAAATAAAAGTTAAGATGACCAGCGATTTAGCTAAATAAGTTGCACTGAATTTAATAGGAGCTATGTGACCAATGTTCTCATATGAATGAGAACCAATGTGAGATTGGGAAACAGTGGCCTAACCTTTTCATGCGCATTGAAAAGTAAACATGAAGAAAAAAATTACAGACTTCTAATTCTTTGTATTTATACTGACAGTATGGAGTACAGTTTCAGTCAGTTTATTATTTTGTTTAGGTGTGGGAGTTCTATTTATTTGTTTTGGACTTTTGTAGACTAAGCATGATCTTAGGAGTCAACACAGAAGTATTATAATTTAGAATTTTCTGTATTTTCTGTAATATAACTACACTAATCTGCATTATTTATTGAATCACTGTGTGTGTCTTGAGCATTGTTATACAAAAAAGTGTTACTTGGCATGAGATTTTCACAAGGCAAATGTTGAGTTCTTTAGTGAGATTTTACTTTGTTTTTAGGAAGGTGGTCTTCTGAGGAGTTTAATAGAAAATTGATTAAGGACTGAGAAAAGGGTAAAAAAAATCCACCCAAAACCCCAACCCAAATCAAAATCAAACCACTTAAATTAAACTCATGTTTTAGCTGCAGAAACATGGAACAGTTGTTTCTTCTTTTGGTCGGATAAACTATTTGCAGTGTTAGCAGTTATCAGTTTCTAGAATTGTAGAAGTGGAATAAAGTGAAGATAAAGTTGACTTAATGCTTTTTTAGTTTGCTATCCACTGCATTCTTATGGTGGCTGAGATGAAAATCATGCAGGTAACAAAAAAAACCAGCATAAAATTAAGTAAATATAGAAGAACATGTATTAACCTCCAGTGAACTTCCTGTGTGCTGGGCAAAGAAGTATCAGTGAGTGAATATTTAGCATGTTTCAAAGCATTCCTTATTCTTGCATGTTACTGAGATTTAGCAACTAAAATAGGGCAAATATATTGTCTTCTCTCACCTCATTCAATTGTGGGAACATGCATAAAAGTTGCAACTACAATATTCAGTCTTGAAACAGAGCCTAAAAATAGTTTAAATAATCTGCAGTAGCAATACTCAAGAAGACGCTGTGGCTGGTGTGTCTGGAGAGGTGCTGGCCCAGCTGGGGCCCTCCTTCCTCTGGGGCTTCTCTTACAGTGGTCACCAGCTGAGCCAGGGGAGACGAGGTGCACTGGCCAAGCTGGGCTACAGCCTGGTGAGGCACAATGCCAGGGCAGTTTCTTGAGGACATGTTGCCATCAGCTGTACAAATTAGACTGACCTTGATTGTGTTCTGTCATTGAAGGGTCATAGGATTGAAAAGCAAGCAGGTCCTGAAGAAGTTTTGTCAGAAATGACTGAGTCTGTTCCATACCAATGACGATTTTAGCATTAAAGTTGCCTTTTGATAAAATAGTCAGCATTATCTTTTAGTCTTAGAGATTTGTGACTTTGCAGTTTTTGTTGTCTAGAGTTCCTTGTTTGGTAACGGTACAGGATAGTTTTTTATATAATTTGAATTAATTCCCAAATAGTCAGTACACAGATTCTTTGCTGTTTCGTGCAATAGATTATTTGAAGTATAATCTGGAATAACTTTTTAAAAACATAGATGTTATATGTTTAAATGGAGTTATTGTACAATATTTACTGGTTGTAATAAATTACTGTTTTGCTATATGCTTTATCTTGTTGTGGAGTATATCAGTTGCCATAGCCAATCACAAGCATGAACTCTCAAAATGCCTTTGTTTATAAATGGAAAGAAAATTCTTGTACAAAGAGTCATGATTTTGTTGGCAAACTCAGTGAGCACTTGCTGATTTTTTTGGCATTGCCTATAGAAATACTGAAGTGTATTTATAATGTGGGAGCCAAAATTACTTTTAGGATGACAGGCTTCTGATACATGATGGGGAAAAACAATTCCATGTCATTGTTCTGTTAAATAACAATTATATTATTTAGAGTATTTTTTATAAAGCAGTATACTTTTTAGTATTTTTTCTGATGATACATATTAAGCAGGAACACCTTATAATACTTGTGTAAAATGACAGTCAATCCTGAAGATTTTGGCTACATGCATTCATTATCACCAGCTGTAAATAAAGCCTATAGTCTTTAAGGTTTGATTAAAAATATGATTGCATAATAGTGGAGCCTTGGGCACAACACGTACTCATCGGTGAGACACAGCTCATACTTCATTTGCTGCTAATAATATCCAATTGATCTTAGAGTCTCGTCAGAGCAAGACTGTACACCAAGCTAAAGACAGATATTCTTTCCTGTTACTAAATGTAATTAAAAGCTGATTCTGAATTAGTGACTAGTGTAGGAAGATCTGAGTGAAATACAGTAACATCTACCTTTACAAAACTATTGGCTCTAAGTCTCTAAGACCATTCACTTTATAGTAGTAGTAATATATTTTTCTGCTCTGATGGAGCTCTGACCGTAAGAAGTTTAGTTTTCAAGGACATAAAACTGTAGGAAGAAACTGTTGAGATTCTGCAGATTTAGCAGAGCCCTGGCAGCTGGGAAGTTAGGAAAATGGTATCTACGTGTGTTTTAGGACCCTAACAACCATAACATACTTTTTTGCCATCTCTCCTTGTTGCCTAATGTGCCTTTCTCTTAATTTAGTTCTTTTCTCTGATTCTTGTTTGACATGAGTTCACCCTTCTTCTTTACGTGGAGTGACATGTGCTCCTTCCTCAGTGTCATGTGCCACAGTCTTCCAGGGATTCTGTTTCTTTTTCTGTCCCTTTGCCTCCCCACGCTCTTGCACCTTTATGACTGACTCCCAGCCACTCTTCTGCCTGTCACCAGCACAGGCACAGCAACCACAGAGACACAAGCACAATGTACACGTTATAAACATTTATGTTTATGTAAACATTTAAAATCATTTCAATCATTGCTTTATATAAACATGAAGAGTCTCTTGTAACTTGATCTTTGTGGCTTAAGCTTCAAGTAAAAGAAAACCAATAAAACCTTAAAAATCTGAAATATTTATTTTTCCATACTGAGATACGTGTACAGAGCAATTGTGAGTTCTTAGATTGAAAGTTGCACCAGATTAGATGATCGTTCAGACAGCTGACTGAAGGTAGTCCCACTACTAAATTGAAAATGCAAAATAAGAAGTGAAATGCATAAGGTGATTTTTTGGAAAGATATGGTTGCCAAAAAATAAGCTAAAAAGGTAAAAAAATTTGAACAGTGTTAGTATGACCCTGCTACTGGAATGGGTTCATCGCTCACTAAATCGTTCTTAAAATCAGTAAAGTTAATTAAAATATGGTTACTTAGGATAGTTAGTGATGCTAGATTTATTTTTAATGGTTAAATTTTGACGATTTTTTAATTGTTCATTCAAAATACAAATTTAAACCTCACTAGCAAAACAGAGACATATTATTTTACTGAAATAATGGAATGTAAATAAATATTGTACTCTGTCTCTTAGTTCAGCATTTTTTTGCAATGCCTAAATGGGTTTGCATAATGCTTTTAAAAAGATTGTGTTTGTACAAATATCAAACTCTTTCCAGTCCTTGTTTGGAATAGTGTTTAATCAGATTTAAAATGGTAAATGTTCTCTGTAAGGTTATATAATTTCACAAAAGCATGTAAAGTAAACCATCTGTTCATAAGATGTGCAATTTAAAATATTCTGATTTTTAAAATGCATCTGAAAATTATTTTGCATGTTATACCAAGAATCAAAAAAAATTAATAATTAAACCTCAATTAAAACCATATAAAAAATACCAGCTCTGTTCTATACACGTAAATGTGTATAAATATATACACATATATTTATCAGTATGAACTGACAGGTTTGTGCACAGTTAGCAGTGCAGAGGAACTCACTGCAGGCAGATATTAGTGCTAATTCTGCATACTGATAGTGGTTTTTAATTATTGTTTTTAAAGGGAGAAAATGGACTATCTTGATACACTTAGAATTCTACTTTTAAACTAATGTTTTTCCCTCTTGCCATAATTACCATATGATATCTGATGAAGGTTATTTTTCATGTTCTTCAGATTCTACTCAAATTTCTTGAGTTTTATCAAACAAAATTACTGAAACAGCTTGGTTAAATGGGTTTTAGATTGCCGTGCTTATCCTTTGGATACCTTAAAAATCATCTTGTTTTGTATGCAGAGACTTTTTATACACGTACTTTATTTTTTCAGTATTAAAGTTTCTTTCTTTCTTACTCCAGAGTAGGCAGTATTTAAATCAGCTATAATTTGTCATAGAAGGATATCCATGGCTAATTTATGGTAGGAGTTAAAGAAGGTATGCACTATAATCTTACCTTGTGGTAAACCAGAAGATTTTGTTTTACTTGCTAGCAATGGTAATTGTTAAACTCCAGGCAGGCAGCTGTGTTTGGTAATTTCACCTCTGAAAGCTGCATCTCTCAAGTACTATGAAGTTCCTAAAAATGTAATATAAATATAGAAGACATAATTTCTTCCATCTAGCATCACCCACTGAAGTATGTAGCTTGGGAATTGCTGTAAAAAGTTTTACAAACTGAAGCACTGGCAAAATGAGTGTAAAACACTACAGATGATAAAACACTGCACATTGCAAGTGGAAATTGAAAATTATTTCTTCCCTCAATAGCACCAATACATTGAGGTTCTCATAAAAATATAAAAAATCAATTAATTGCCATTTTAAAAAAATCACATAATACATTCTCTAGGAGCTATATAGAGGATAATAAAGAATTTATATATATATATAAATATAAATGAATATATATGTTTGTGTATATATATGAATTATCATAATCTTGAGTATTAGAAGACTGAAATAAGAGAATGAGTGAAGAGAATCCATGGAAAATTTGGGGATACAGTTAATAATTCAACAGGCATTAAATGCTGTTCCTTCCTGTGTACTACATGGAGTGAGGTTCCCATAAAGTGAATGATAAACAGTCCTGTAGGTTGCACTTGTACAGAGATTTAAGGTCATGTACCATAACTTGAGGATCAAGTTTCATCAGGAGTGTCTTGTGTCCTTCATGTTTTATTAGTAAAAGCAGCTGAGCCTCAGTAATAAGCTATATCCTGCCCCTGACAAATTGGGAGATTCTTGCTTTCATATAGATTTTATTTGAAATCAGTGGTAGTTCAATAATTAGATAATCAAAAACATAGGTTCATTTTACATTTTAAATGATTGATATGTATTTCCCGTGTTTAAAAGTAAAAAAAAAAAAAAAAAAAAAAAAAATTGAGTAAAAATATGCCTTTCCTAAATGCATTAGCAATAGCTAACCTGAATTTACTTGAAGTCTTTGATCAGAGTAAAGCAAAATAAAAAAAGCCAAAAAACTTCTAAAAAATCAGTTATTTAATAAAACAGATTTTGGTACAGTTAAAATAGTAGAGATGATATAAAAATATATTTACAGGAAACCTGAAACTGTTCAGATCTTTTTGTACTACAAATTGTAGTACATTTTGCTCAGTACAGCTTGCATTGCCAAGACATCTGGTGCAGGTCCTGTGTGCTCAGATTCAGATTTGAAGGAGACTCCTGTTATCTCTTAAACTTTGCAAATGAGGCTACTTTCTATATACCTGGACTTCATCTGGCTCAATGTTAGTGCTTCTGTTAGGGCACCAGAAAATATTTCAATCTTAAGCAAACATCTATTCAATTTTGCTTATTTAGTACTTAATATTAGTAATCCTGAAAGACACTCATTTTTATCCCTCTGAATGAAAAGACTGATGTTATTATCAACTTGTTTAAGTGGATCGTGTGTTAATTTATTACTTTTTTGTGTCTTGCAATCATGTGGGTTATCGTAACGAAGCCAGGATACATTTTCTCATGCTTTTCAGACTCATCAGCAATGCAGCGGAAATCTAATTATAGGTTTGCTGTGATGATTTCTGTTCTGAAGGGAGCTTAAAATGAGTTACATAAGCAGAACTATGTAAGTCAAGTGTGAAAAAAAAAGTAAGCTAAGGAAATAATGATTACTGTGCTGATACGTAGATTGTGATCTGATGTTGAAGTGCTGTCCAACACAAAAACTTAGTCCAAAAAGCTTTACTGCTCATTCTGACAAGTACTTACAATGTATTTTGATCTCCTTGGCAAGGCTACTCCTGTGCACTCTGGCTGGGATGAGCTGTGTGTGCTCAGGCTCTGCCTGAGTCATGAAGCTCTGGTGCTGCTATCGTGGTAGCTGATGGTGCTGCATCCTCAGCTCAGGTGTTCCTGGGCTGTGGGGGGCTGGGGAGGTGGCTGTGCCAGCCAACCAAGAGGGAAGTGCTGCAAGAGGAGGTGCTGCCCTGTATCCACTTGGCTGGAGTGTCCAGAAGTCACAGCTTGCCAGGCTGGAGCTTCCCTTTGCTCTCATCCCCCCACTGGAAAACCCCTGGGTTTAGTGACAGAGAAATCGTGCCATATCAAAATACTGTCTGTGCTACTTGCTTGCCAAAGTGGAAAAAACAGGATTCTGAATTCAGCTTCCAGGTGAATTTCATTGCCACCAAGAAATAAGTACCTATAGAGTTCTTCTCTGCTTTTCTTTTGTGTGAGGTGCATCTAGCTCAGCTGTACACAGACAGCATCTGAGGAGATCCACTTCTGAACTTCCATTTCAATGAAAATTTGATTAAGTTTGTTATTTCTTGAATACCATCTGTTCCTGATGTCCAGGAAAAATTAAAATACCAACATTTTTGAAGCAGGCAT
This sequence comes from Sturnus vulgaris, assembly GCF_052056855.1. Taxonomy (NCBI): domain Eukaryota; kingdom Metazoa; phylum Chordata; class Aves; order Passeriformes; family Sturnidae; genus Sturnus; species Sturnus vulgaris. The sequence continues at coordinate 22,186,075 of NC_142250.1, read as the reverse complement.
GTTCATTATTTCTTAGGAGTGGTTTTGTATCTTTAGATGCTCACTTCTGTCCCCTGATTCGGCCCAATCTGTTATATCTGCCTTTGCCTATTCTATTTTAAAATTAAAAGATTCAGACACTTTATTTTTCTTCTTGTTTAGTGAAAGATTTTTAAAATGTTTTCTACTCCTCTATTGTCCTGCAAGGGGAGTGAGCATGAACTTCATGGTGCCTTTTGTACCCTTCCTTTGCTCTTACATGCCATACAGTATCTCAAGGCTTCAAAGGCTCACCCATGCTGCCCTTTAGAATTTTTTGTTTGTAAAACAAAATTGTAAAAGTTCATCATGCTGTTTATAGCAGTCTTAAACTCTCTATTAAATATAATTTCAGTAAGTGGCTGCCCTAGTTTAAAGGTCTTCTCTTAATGGAGAGTTTGAAGTCAGTTGCCTTTTTAGACATTCTTTTCTCAATTTTGATAGTTTTCTCCTGATAATTAGATTTTCACTACCTTGGACTAAAACATATCTGTTTAAAATTTATGATTCTTTAAAATTTCTAAAACTATATTAATCAAATCATTACCACATTTGGTATTTCATAGCAAACAAATATTATTTTTTTGTGAGATTACATGTTTAGCAGTTGCATTACCTTACAGAGCCATTTCTGGAAAGTGAGAATAATATCCAAAAATAATATGTCACTTTATTCCAGCATACTAAAACAAATCTGTTCCACAGATCTGAGTGTTCTGTTTCACAGTTTCTGATTTTTAATGGATTTATTTTATTACCTTTTATTCTGGTTTTGCCCTCATTTGACCCTCCTGCCATGTAGTGATATGGTGGTTTGTATTTTCCATACCTTCATGCTCATCAGGTATGCACTTCTTTGCTGATTGAGTTTTTATATTTTAGGAATAACTAACTGAACACATCAAATAAAAATTTAGCTGAATTCAGATTCTCTTTCTGAGCTGCTGCAGTGGTTAGTGCCCCTGATGCTCACAACCTATTAGAGCATTCCAAGTCATTATCCTCACTCCTGAGTACATCTCCAGTGAATGAATTTCTTCAAGAATTCAGTCCTAAAAAAGTGATTTTAAAAAAAATTTTATGTGTAGGGAATATGACTTTTCTTCTCATCTGGACACTTCTCATTTATTGTTTATTGGCCATCAGACAGGTTAAATAGTAACTTAGATTCTTGATAGTCTTTGATTGTCCTCCCTCAGGAGCGGGTGGCTCAGACCACTGAGTCTGTACATAAATGCAAGCCCTATATATTTTCAGTGGGGTTATTTTCCTGTTAGTGCTAATGCATTTACATTTTATTTCTCATGCTTGGTTTTTAAAATAAAAGTCTATGGCCCCTGAGGGGTGAAATGATGTTTTCTAATTTTTATAAACCTCTCCTCACACTGATATTATCTGTAAACACTTGAGTCCTTCAGGACCAAAGAATGGAACACAGTGTCAGTAAACAAATCACGTTTCTTGCCTCCTAAGTGTTTACACAATGACAAAAAACAAGCCTCCAGGGAGTCATATTGTAAAAAGAAACAGTTGGTTTAAATTAGGTTTCCATGTGAAATATAGCTACTTTTAATGGATGTTGTGGGAACATAAACTGGAAAGAAAATCTGCACACTGATGAAATGAAGGGTTGATTTTTATTTGTTTAAATACAAACAGAATGATGTACTAATGATTCTGGCATTAATTGATTACCAAAGAGAATTGGTAGTATGGGCACACTTTGGAAAGTGGTATTTCTTTTTATTTACTTCAGTTGAGATCTTGCAAATAGATAATGCAAGTTATCCGAAATGTTCAATGCATATAGGAATTAGCAAAACTGTGCATTAAATGCATCTAGTTTTATGAAATTAAATAAAACTGACAAATTCCAGTTTATCAACTCTCAGTGTTCATATTGTTAAGAAGGGTTTATTCACTGTGGGGCTGAGATCTGTAAGCCATATTAATGAGAATTTATACTGCAGATCTCTCCAGCAGCTTTAGAAATCAGCGCTAGCTGAAGCTGTCCATTTTCTTCTGTAGCATCAGTGCATATTCAGAATATCTCTTATTTAGATGCAGTAGTTTTTTGTTTAATAAAGATTTTTCTAAAATAGTTAATGATTTAACTGTTGTCATGTGAATATGTCACTCTGTAAGTTGGGTTTGCAATACATATGTGATTTGGCTGTGAACATATAAGTGGAATTTTGAATGATACCCTCCTGATGGAAGAAGCCAAACAAACCCACATTATCTGTCAAGTATACATGAGTGCTCCAAGTGACATTGCTTTGGCTGACCATACTGTCTGTTTGGTTTCACAAGGTGAGCTCGTGGGTTACCTGGCTGATCCTGACTGCAGGTTCTATGGAGGAGAAACGAGAAGTCTTCTCATACTTAGTTCATGTGGCAAAATGCTGCTGGAATATGGGCAACTACAATGCTGTAATGGAATTCCTGGCAGGGCTAAGGTACTGGCAACTTTTTTTTTTAAATGGCTTTTCAGTGATAGATTACATTGCAGCTTCTGTTAGGCAGATGTCTCTGGAGAACAATGAAACTAAACAAAAATCCATGGCTAAGCCACATCATCTCATGCTGTGACTTTCTAGTAATCCCTTTTGGAAAAATGAAGCATGCTGAACCCTTTCTTTTTTTCTCAAAATGCTCTGAAGACTCCATCAGTTTTCCTGATGCATGCTGAGTATGTTGCATTAGAAAACTTTTTTTTCTGCTTTTCTTCTTTTTTCTTTTTTATTTTTTTAACAGAATTTTTTTTAATGTAGAAAGAAGATGGGAAAGCAGTTGTAGTTTATCTAATGAGCTACGACTAATGTAACTTGGGATTAGATTCTCCAGAACATAAGTGAAACATAATCCGGGTGATGCTCTAAAAGGATCAGTCTTAATTGTAAAAAAGAAACTACCCCAAAATGACCAAAAAAACCCCAAACCAGCAAGACCAAACAGCCAAATCTGGTTTTTAATCCCTCTGGTTTACTTATACAGACTGATGTTGGGGTCTCATGCTGTCATGGTCTTATCTAGAAGGACCTGCATTATCTCAAGGAGAAGAGAGTAGGGGCTCAAAGAAGCTCACTGTGTGCTTTCCCCTGGAATGACAGGTTCGTGTAGGGTCAGGGGAGCAGGAAAGCAGTGCCTTAGCACTGGCAGCTCAGAGGGCAGCAAATGGGACTGAACAGGGAAGAGCTAAGATCAAATTTCCCACCTCTTGGCTTTGACCTTCGTTGTATAACATGTTTGTGTAACAAAGCTCTAAAGTGCATTGCTGTTCTTTGTGGTTTAGTAAGGTTTAGTAATCTCATTGAGCTATTTGTTTATGGTTTTGGTGTATAAAGCTCATTTGGAACACTCATAGGCATGGGGAGTATATTTCAGCAGAATACATTCACAGTCTCTAAGCCACAAAAGTTAGGAGGGAATACTCAAAGCCAATTAAGGGCTTAATTTTGCTTCTAATGCATCTGCACAGCACAAGAGATAGAGGAGAGGAAGCATTTCCAGGACAGGGATGGGAAGTGGGGTTAAGGGCAGTCTACTGTGGGTGTATGTTTGGATCTTTTGGTATGTGTGAGGCCGGGGTGGGAAGAAAGGCCGTATGATTACATAGACGAGCTCAGAAGGTAAGAGAACTCCTAGAGGTACTCAGTCCTTGGACCTATTTCTGTTGGAAATCAGAATTTCATTTCATCTACAGCTCTGCACTGGCGCCTGAGAGCTTGAACATGGTCCTGACTTCCTTATTTCTGTGAAAACAAATAATATATTTTATGAGCAAATGGGGGAAGAAATCAATGTAAATTTTTTAAAATAAATTTAATTAAAATCCCCAACTTTACCTAGCTTTATGGATTGTTCATAATACAGCTGAGGGAATTTGTAAGAAGCACTCTGGTTTATCTTTATGCTGTTTCCTTAATCTTTTCTAATTTATTTATGGGCCCTTAGAAATTTTAGGCAATGACACAATAAAAATGTTAGAAAGCCTGCTGGTACACTTTGTGCAGCTGGGTTTTTATTAAAATGTTAGATACTGCTCCAGTAGATCAGACTGCTAGTTTCCTATTTTTATTGTTGTTCTTTGATATTTCAAAGGAGAAAAATTTCATAAAAATAATGGCCTTGATTTCATTAATTCATTCATTTCTGAGCAATTATAATTTCCTCTATTACATTTTTTAAATAAATGCTGTGATCTCTTCTTGTAATAGGTCAAGAAAAGTTTTAAAAATGTGGCAGTTTATGGACCAGTCTGATATTGAAACCATGCGAAGTCTGAAGGATGCTATGGCACAACATGAGTCATCGTCTGAATACAGGAAAGTGGTCAACAGGGCACTCAATATTCCAGGCTGTAAAGTTGTTCCTTTCTGTGGTGTATTTTTGAAAGAGCTCTGTGAAGTTTTGGATGGAGCATCAAGCCTCATTAGACTCTGTCCACGATATAACTCCCAGGATGAAACACTAGAGGTAAATGAGACAAATATTCTAAAATGTTACATTGTTAGCCAATTATATTTTTTTATATAATCTTACACAAAGGCATTGTCTAATTAAAGTTTTCTAAACCAGACTGTTACTAGACTGGTCAGTTACGTGGACCTCAATTTAATTCCCATAGTTCCTTAGTGATTTAGATTTGGTTGTTTCTACTTAATTCAGTATCAGAACTGAGAAATCAGCATTAGTAATAAAGGATCTTGTTTATGCTTTGGATTAAGTATGTAAAGCCCGAAATGTGTATTTATTTTCTGCTAAATGCTGTGACCTTTCACTTAGTTCTTTGGGAATTGGAAGTTTTCAGTTCCTTACAAACAGAATTTAGAAGCTCAGCAGATCAAACTTTTCCTCTATGGAAAGAAACAATTCTTTTGAGTTTTATTATTAGTTTTAAAAGAAAATAGTTTTAGAAAGTAGTTTTAAAAGAAAAATGCCCCTGTTAGATGAGAAGTTAAAGACTGAGGCTTTTTTAAAGTTTTCAGGAGTTACTTTGTGTTACTTGATTTACAAAATTATTTGGTCTGTTTTGGGTTGCAAGTAGGCGCAAAATCCCATGGGAAGCAAGTAGAAAATATGCACTAAATATTCTTAATAGTAAAAATTTCTACAGTGAGAAGTAGATGACACAATGTTCTATTTCTAACTACTAATCTTTTAGATATCTCTGTAGTTTGTTTCAGATTACACTGGACAAGATAATTTCTTACAACGAGTAGGCCAAGATGGTTTAAATAATCCAGAAAAAGAATCAACAACAAACAATATCTTTCAAACTATTCGGAGCTGCAATCGCAGTTTGGAGTCTGAAGAGGGTGAAGATAATGTCAGTGAAGGGAGTGATTCAAGGAAAAACTCTCTGAAGGACAAAAACCGCTTCCAGTAGGTCTTATTTTATTTACTATCATTACATGTAAATATCATGGGTTTAGTCTTCGATTTTCTTTTTCCAAGGCTTGCTTTTAGAAATAGGAGCAACTTTAACATCTTCCCTTGTATTTATCCATTTCCAGTTCAGAACTCTTCTCCCCTGATACTCAACTGCTTGGAAACTCTCTGTATAGCTAAATTTTCCCTCATGATGTAATTACTTCCTCTCATGATAAGGGTAAATCCTTTTTGTCTTACACAGAGAGCTTTAAAAATCCACAGTTACAATTACAATTTTGATCTCTAGTGACAGGAATAGCACCAGGACATATTTGTTATCAGAGCTCAGAACATTATATTCTGCACGCTCAGAGAGTGTTCTGGCCCCTTCAAAAAAAGGTTATTTATTATCCTTCAAAAGACTTCTTCTTTTAAGGACATGTTAGTTTGAGGGGTTTCAATTTTGTCCAGAAAACATTCATATGTGAGTACACATTCTGAGTTTTCAGGTTGCTGTAGTCCTGCTATTTTGCACATTACTTCATTGTGCCCTGTGTAAAAAAAGTGTTCAGTAATCTGATTTCACTTGGAAGACCGCTCTTGAAGACTGTACCAGTCACCAGCTGGAAATCCAGCAAATGCGAAGTTTAGGACACCGCATGATTTTCTAGAATGTTGCTTTGCAGAGAAGTTTCATTATAAAGCTCATGTAGATATAGGTGGGTCAGGTCAGCTTTCAACAAAGTAACTGTGTTAGACTGACTTCAAAATAAGTAACAGAGCTGTACTGCTGAGGTGAAGCACTGTAAGCACATGAGGGCTTGCATAAAAAAACCATGCTTAAGTCACTGCTTGAGTTATTTTACTGGTAAGGTGTGTCAGAAATATCAATATGTTCAGACCTATCCAACTTATTTCAGCTGTTAAACATTAAATCTAATAAGTGACTGCCTGAGAGGCAACTACTATCTTCCTGTTTAAAATGCATTTATTTCATTAACATGTAATTCTAAATTTCATTTCAAATAAATAACCATTATTTCCTGAAAGAATGGTTTCTAATAGAATTATTCACATCTGGCTTCAGTTGCTTCTGGGAAGTGGTGCACTAGCTTAAGCCAAGAAAGACAGACCCACTTCTCTGCCCACATATGTTATCTCTTGACTTACTTCAGTCCTAATACTATCTTCCAGGAATTATTTTTTTGTTAATTGATATGCTTTAAAATCAACTTGAAAATCACAGTTCAAATGATGAATAAGCTAGGCATATAGACATTTCACTTGAATGAATGAAACAGAAATTAAACTGAGTTCCTTTTTTTAAGTGTTTATGAAGTAATTTCTTGGTAAATTACTTATGCTTTATCCATAAATATAATCTACTAAGTTGCATTCTACCCGAAGTGGGACTTCAGTTTTTTAAAAGACCCAGTGTGAATCTGAAATGAAAATTTAAAATTTAAGTGAACAATTAAACATATGTTTCCTAGTTCAGGCTACTAACTACTCAGTTATGAGTATCTGTACTTCTGATGCAGTAAATACTGATTTTAACAGTAAAATACTTGCAGGAGAATACTTCTGAAAGTACTGATTTAACTCCAGTATCTCACAGGCTTTGGAAATTCCTTATTCACTTACCATATCTTTCCTGGGCATGCAGAGAGCTGGGTGAGGCACAGGAGCAAATTGCTGCAGAGGCTAAAGGGCCACATTCTGTTGTACTTGTATGGAGGCTGTGTTTGGTTTATTTTTATTGCTATGAACAGCTGAAGGGTTCTAAGGAAGAAATTTAGTCCTCTTTCTTGTGAGACCTGTCATATTTGCATACAGTGTTATAAAATCCAAATTATATCATAATTATGCATTATCTGGTAATTCTAGTATTGTGGTCATAAAGGCAGAAAAATACACTGCATAACATGTTTCTCATTACTTTATAATTGTAAGAAAGATTTTCAATTAGTTTTTCTTTTGATGATTTGGATTAGTATTGTGGAACATGAATGCACCAAAGCTGGTAGGTTAATTTGATTTGAGGAAAATGAAAGGCATCTAATAGAATCAGTGGGTAGTGGGAATAATTACTTTCCTAGTTGCGTTAGCAAATAAGCTCTATCACTCTGTAGTCAGTGACCCATCTAATTGCCCTGGATTTCTGTACATACCAGATAAGTATCAAACATTAATCTTTCCTGGAACTCTATTCTGACAATTAATAAATTTAAAAAAAAATATATAGGTAGGCAGGAAAAAAAAAGAAGAAATAGAATTTTAATGGAATTATTAATTATTGAGTGACCTATGAAGATACTCCTGACTTTGAATCGTTGCTTCATTAGCCTGATCTTATCTTCACTTTTAAGCTTTTCCAATTACAGTAAATGACATATAAAATAATAGAGGAAAACCTCTGGTTTTTTTTCTTTTTGTATACCTTGCAATTTCCTCCTCTAAACTGCAATCTGTGTCACTGTTTCCTTTATCTTTTCATTTCCTTGCCTCTCAGGGCAGCCCATGTAAAGAAAGCCCCTGCTCCAGCCCGGGCTCTGTAAGTGCTCTCAGGACCTGGCAGCTCGTGTCAGAGGCTGCATTTCTGTCTGTGCTTATGTGTGTGTGCTGGGCTTGCCTGCTTCTTGTGCATTTTAATGTGCAGCATGCAACATGTGAAACAAGGCATAAACAAAGCTAAGCCATTTCTGTCTCTGCTGTAACAGACTCCTCCAGCCGTGCACAGCCACTCTCCAAATACATTTTATAGCGTTTTTACAGAGACTTGTTTGATTATTTTGAGGGCACAGGGGAGAAAGAGCTGCTTCAGTTGTTTGTTTCATTTTAAAGTTTTAATTTTATACAATACAGGTAAATATTTCAATTTACATGTCTGGTAAGACTTTAGTAAGACAATTTATGTCAGCTCAGTTAAAATGCATGACCTTTATTTGTAGGAATATTTCTTAAAGAAACAAAGCTACACTTAAGACTGATGCAGTTATTTTGTCAGTCTCTTAACCACAAGCAGTAAAACCTCAACTTTTCTGCCACTATTTTATAAATTTGGTGAAGAGACAGAGATCTCACCAATTAATAAATTTGTAGAGGAATCATTGCTGTATGGAAAAAGGGAAAAATTCAGAGTAATTTGTCATCCAGATAGAGGAGAGTTTGAGGAAAAGCTGATGGTTGTTTGTGCTGTTTAACACTATGTGACTTGGAAACACAACGTGAGTCATCTTTGGCTTAGTTGGTTGGTAAGGGGCAGGAACTGGGAGAACTGTGATGATAGCAAGGAGAAGCAAAGAGAGTATTAGGACAAGATATCTTGAAGGATATATAGAGGAAGATGGTTTGGATTTTACTGCCTGGATATCCTTAGGAAAATGTGCTTCATTAGTTCTGTTATACACAGAACAGTTTGTCCTTTTTTATGTTCACTGAAGTACCCAAATATTGAATATTTGTGCATTTATACATGTTAGAAGCTTCTGCAGGGAAGACATTTCATTTAAATTATCTCTTCTATTAGCTCGGTATTGCTGCTCTGTATATACTGTTTCAAATTTTGGCAAAAAAATTCAGAAATTTTAGTTGCTGCATGCAAGTTTTATGTTAATATTTTCCTTAAGTAAAATAAAATTTCGTATGGAAAGTATCTGATAAAATTCTTTGTGCATTTTTATGAGGAAGGTATGTACTTTACCAAGTATTTTCCACATACGGCACTTAATATTTCAGCTGAAGCAATCTTACACAGAAGATTTAGAAATTGGAATCGCTTGGCTTTAAGAACCAATCAGACACTTTTTATTATTGATGCAAAGTTTGGAAAGTTCTAGGAACCTATAATCATACTGTTTCAGGAGTTATAAGTAATTGTAGCAGCATCTCTTAATTGATGCAAAATTGTCATAACATAAATTGCAATACTTCAAAAACTACACAAGTTCCTGTAAGTCCCGATTATATAGTGATAATAGTATTCCATTTATTTAAACTGTAGCAGAAAAAATATTCACCAAACATAGCATAAACCAGCACATGTATCACTAAATATAAATCTCTCATCTTTTCTCACAAGCAGATTTCTCATTGGAGATCTTTCAGATTCTGAAAGTGACATATTCGAGCAGTTGAAAGAATGGGACACAAGTTCAACAGAAGAGCAACAAAAGGCTTTTTGCCATGGGATAGAACTCATTCCCTGGTACGTGTTGTCCATCAGGGCTGACGTCCATCAGTTCATGCAGCAAGGGGCAACCGTCATTCATTATGACCAGGAGACACATCTCTCAGCTCGCTGCTTTCTTCAGCTCCAGCCTGACAATAGTACTTTGACTTGGACAAAACCCACTACAGTTTGCCCTGCAAATGCTAGGGCAAAACTGAGCGTGCTGGGCAATACTGCTGAGCTTGGTAAATACCAGTTTCTTGGTAATACTGGGCTGGTGGAAGGCTTTTTGGACTTGTTTTCGGCCAAGGCTGTATATATGGGACACTCGGGCATTGATATGCACACTGTGTGTGTTCAAAATAAACTTTGCAATATGTCCCTTGAAGAAAATGGTATAACACTGCTTTATGGACTTCAGACTACTGATAATAAGTTGCTGCACTTTGTTGCTCCAAAATACACTGCCAGAATGCTGTATGATGGATTGCTGGAATTGACTAAAGCTGTAAGAAAAATGAAGAGATTTCCTGATCAAAGACTGCAGTGGCTACGGAAACAGTATGTCAGCCTTTACCAGGTAAAAGATGCTGTGATTCTCTATAAGAAAGTTCAAAGACATCAACAACTTCATGTAATTCAATTATTTTCCCTCATAAGTAAGATTAAATTAAAGATGAATACAAAATCTCCAACTTTTTAACATGGCTTAAGCAGCAAGATCTCCACACAAGGTTATGTCAAACCTTGCAAGTTTTAAATACACTGAGGTTATTATTTTTTTCTTACAAAGCTCTTGATATGTTTGGAGTTTTGGAATAAGTATTTTATTAAGGAAAAAACAGTGACTGCACTTTAAAAGGGCACCGAAATAATGAGCGATAATATTTTGGGCTAAAAACATCCCCAAAGCAGCAAACAAAATAGTCCTGGGGAATTCAGTAATCAAAAATTACCTTGTCTTGTAGTTTCTTTCATTGGTTCCTCAGAGATGCTTATATTATTGCTTCAGAAATGTGTCCTTATTCTCCTTGTTTTGTTAACGCTGAGAATCTTTGTAGGAGGATGGAAGGTTTGAAGGCCCAACCTTGGCTCAGGCTGTTGAGCTGTTTGGAGGCAGACGATGGAGTGCAAGAAGCACAGGCACGGGATCTCTCACCAAAAGCACTGAGAAGCCCAATGTGCAGAGAAACAACACCCTGGGAATCAGCACAGCTAAGAAAAAGAAGAAAGTACTCATCAGGGTAGAATGTTTTGTTATTTGTGTGTTTTGTTTCTTCTTGCAGTCACTGTGTAGCTGTGTTCTGAACTGGAGAGAAGAAGTTAGATAATTATTTTAAAACTGTTTATTGTAGTTTCCGGTTTGAGGATTATTGTTTTCCAATAGTTTGTTCTTATCTCATGCTTGCAGCATTGTTAGAAAATGTAGGTGCCAGGGTCAGCAAAATGGGACAGAATCTTCTTGCAACCTTTAGGTGCTACCTCAGTATAAAGATAAAATACTAGTGGTGATAGAAATCTTAACATGCAAAGTGGTGTCCGGAGGTTGGTGTAATTTTTTTTAATCCTTTTTGTTTTCATGTTTTGAAAAACACTATCATAGTTACTCCACATCACATTAGCACCCATTTTATCCTTTGTGTGTGACGGAAACATGACCTAGTCTGTCAGTCTCCTCTCTTTTCCTGGACAAAACTGCTCCAACAGTAGGCAGAAGAGAGGAAAAGGCAGGACTAGCACCTCTACACTACATTTTTTAGTGGGCAGGTAGAAAGATTCTCAAATGACAAGATCCATCCTCTTTAGGGCTGCAGTGCACCAGTGAAATAGTGCAAAACCAGCTGCAACATTCTAGGGAGGCACAATCATTGTCATCTTCTGTGGGATGTGAAACTGAGGTAACACCTAATGGTCCCACACTTAACTAGGTATCTGTTGTCTCTTTTCTACTGGGATTGGCCTCACAGGAGTCTGCTTCATAAGGAAGAGTTGATTTATCTCATGTTTTTTTTACAGATTGGCCTGAAGTTAAATGGAAAAAGTGGGTTTGGGATGTTTATTATGGTGTTCATTATTTCTAGGGTGAAAGTGGAGAGGCTACTGATGATGAAATGGCAACTCGGAAGGCAAAAAGCTGTAAGGAATATCGTAATAGAAGTGGTTCAGATCCTCAAGATATTGATGAACAAGAAGAACCAGGTAAATATATTGTTTCAGTGCTTAAAAAGTCTATCAGGCTCAAAGCCTTTTTATGAAGACATTTTTTGTAGTGTTAAAAATAAACTTATAAAGCTACTTTTGCAGTTGAAACTGCAGATCTTTGGACTCTGAAATTAATTTCTTTAGTGGATCATGATTGTTCTTTCATTTAGTTTTCAGTAGCATTCCCTTTCTATTCAGATAAAATACGTTTGTAAGTGTTGTTCAATATGTACTTTTTTGACTATTTGGAGACAAAGCTAGAATCGTGCTAGTGTCTTACTATGTTTTAATGAATTTTCATGTAGGTCTCATATTTTTATTGGGCCAGATGTTGTAATTGTGATGAAAACTTTTGTTTTCTCCTTAGATCAAAGTATTATTATTAATGCTTCTCCATCTAACAACCTGCCATCAAGAAGAGCTCATTCTCTGACAGCATCTGGATCTCCCAGCTTAGGAGCTACATCATCTTCACCAGCAAGACCAGTCTCCTCTCCTGTAATATCATCGAGCAAAAGTCAGTCTAGGTAATTGCAAAATCCATGCTTTGATTTAAAAAGAAAAGAAGCTGCTATTACTTATTTATTATCAAATGTGGGGTTTGTGCCAAACTGGCAAAATCTGACAAAAACAGCTCCAGAAATGTCATTAGCCTTTTTGTAGACATCTAAAGCACATTGTAGAGCAACACAAGACATTTAAGCTGAAATGCCATGGATCTGAGGATGGCTTTGTAGCAAGTCCCTGAGCAGCATGTTTCAGTTTATATCTGTTACAGAAGCAGATTGGAATGCTGTTCCAAAACTACACAAATACAGAGTTTAACTCTTTCTCCAGATCTTCTCCAAAACATACTTATAGGCTTTTTTTGTATTGTGAAAATCCACAGAAATGTTATAGATGTGTGAACTGAAGTTCGGAGGTTTCTCAGCACAAATAATTTCTACCTGGGGGAGTAAAAACTTTGGCTGGCATTCCTGGTGATGACTGCAGTACTGTCTTGGGAATTGGAGGAACCCCTTTGGAATCTTTCTCTTACAGGCCTCTTTTTCTTGAACATTCATCCTTTTTGTGCCACTTAGGCAGTGTATGTTATGCTGTTGCAATATGTGCAGTAACATATTACACTATTACATTAATTCTAGAAATACTGATGGTGATAGTAGTAGTAATTACAGTATTGATAATATGTCAGGGATGTGGACATACAAAAAGACAGTCTCAACAGAGGCTTTTCAGTGCCTTTTTGGAGAAGGAATGTTGAAATATCATTATGAGTATGAATCTTGGGGATTCCAGGAAAGCAACAAGTAAAGAATGGAAGAAATTACTGCTGTTGATAGAACATTATATTTGAACAGACATGTCTTGTGCAATGGTTCCTGTTGTGTATTTCTTCAGGGTTGTATTTACACTTAAAATAGTTGGATTTGACAACAAGTGTGAGTGGTAGAGCCATCTGTGAACACGTGTTCCTGGGTTAACACTGCTTTGTGAGCCTCTCTGTTCTTTTTATTTTTCACTGTAATTCACAAACTTGGATTTGTCTTGGTAAGCAATTTTTTTTTGTAAGGGTGAGAGCAGCTTTCATTTACATTCAACTAAAGAAATACTGCTTTACTATCTCTGAAAAATGATTCTGTATTTTGCTTTTTGCTTTTATGCCAAAATAGTTGTTGTCTCTAAATTAGATTAAAAGGCATCAATGGAGAATTTGCATTCCCTGGGAAAGGACAGCTAATGTTCCATTAAATCCTCTCAGGACTGGGTTTCTGCATGGATCTGTGTGTAGCTAAGCACTGTGGACCTCCTCCACTTATCACAGGTTTTCCCTGGCAAAGTTGTCTGGCACCTCTACAACATCTCTTTGCAGAGCAGTCCCAAATTTACTATGATCCTTCTTGCTGGAAATTGCTCAGGATGTAGCTTATGGCTGTTTCCTCTGTCCTGAAGAAGCCTTCTTCAGAATAGATTTATGTGTTTTGCCCATTATCTTGACCCAGTTTTCATGAGCCACTAAGAAATTTGGAGCACTGGAGAAGTTTTATTCTGAACACAGGTAGCTTGCAGCTGCTTTTGTCATTCCTTCAAAGCAGATGGGCATCTGAAGAATTTCCAAGTTCCTTGGAAATCTAGTGCCACTTGTAAGGTGGAGGAAACAGGAGGATGGTTGATAAGGCCACTGGGACACAGAGCACAGGATATGGAAAACTAGAGATGGAGGCTTTTTTGGGAAGGGAGAATAAACATCTCTCATTAACTGTCTACTGGTAACTGATTTAATCCAGACTGCTACAAATTGCAATTTTGGTTGTTGGTGTCGATGGGGTTTTCTTGGGGGTTTTGGCTTTTTTCTTGAAAACATTTTGTTTGTATTTATTTTCCATTACTCTGGAAGATAATCTTTAGTGATCAGATCGGGTGAAATGCTGAGCATTTTCTTCTGCTCTTGGTCTCCCATTTGGTACTCTGCAGTTCCAATCTGTTTTCTGGAATCTAGAGACTTTCCTCATCATGGTTTATTTTTCCTGTCTGATAAAAATGCTAGGAATTATTTTAGCTAAAAAAAGTTTTATGCAGTATGTCAGTACTTGCCATAGTGATGTCAAACAAATTGAACATTATCAACTAAAGTAGAATATATTTTTTACTACTTTTAAGTCACATTTTGTTTTCAATTGCATGCATCCATCCCATGCCAGGAGTAAACTCAGGAATCTGGTCCAGCATATTTGTGTAGAAAGTCACCTGCTTGCAGGCCTGTCTTTAGGAATACTGGACAACAAGTTGGTCCTGTTTTTCCATCACAGCTGTCAGAACTATTTGTACTGAGCCTGATGGCAAAATTCGTAGAAGAGTGGACATGTGTATTTGAACATTACAGAGCAATAAAATCTGACATGTGGTCTCATATTTTGAAGGAAATACTGTCATTTGTGCAGTTAATTATGGTTTAAACTAGATAGTTCTTGATATTTGTGTTGTTGCTTAGATTTTGCCCTTTTCAGGATGCTGTTGCTGGCACATCTCATTCCTGTAACATGTATTCCTTGGTGTTTAGGCCCAGGAAGGGGCTCAAGAGCTCAGCTCCTCATTGCAAGTTACTCCATGTGGTTCACTGAGGACTTGTTCATACTGCTCAAGTCAAGGCCTAACTACTTACTAGTGTAAATCCTCTAGAAGCCTAAAGATTTTGGGATGTGACTTTTGGAAATGTGCTCGTTCTACTTCAAAAACTTTGTTCAGCTGCACAACTTAGATTAATGATTGCAGTTACAGAACAATCTGTTTTATTATTTTATCTCCAATGAACTTTATACACACCCTGCATTGCAAGAATACTGGCATTGTTTAAAGGGAAAAATAGTGTTTTCATTTGTGCCATGTGCATCAGGCCTTCTTCCACATGAAAATTTTAGATTGTATGATGTACATTAGTCATTCTGATAAAGTTTGTGGTTGTCTTGAACAAAAAAAAAAATAGCTGCTATAAAGCAAGAAGGTAAAAAGCATCATTATGCATCTTATAAGATGGTGCTTTATTTGTTTCTTCTAGATATTGGTAATAAATGCATTAAGGAGAGCACAAATAAACTGTTAATACACATAATATTTCGATTAAGTAGAAGTTTAATGTAACCAAACTACAGCAGTCTTTTTTTGCTTTAGCACATGGAGCAGCAGTAGCTGGCATGGCCGTGTCAAAGGAGGAATGAAGGGATTTCAGAACTTCATGGTGTCTGATAGTAACATGACTTTTGTGGAATTTGTTGAGCTCTTCAAATCTTTCAGGTAAAAGATTTTTTTTCTGTATTAATTTCATTCATTCAAGTTTATAAAAGAGGAGAAATTTAACCTTTCTGCTCTTTTTGCAGTGTCCGTAGCCGCAAGGATCTGAAAGACCTTTTTGATGTTTATGCTGTGCCTTGCAATCGATCTGGCTTAGAGCCTGCTCCACTTTATACTAATTTGAAGATTGATGAAAATAGCAGTGGATTCCAGCCTGATTTAGGTTTGTTAAAGAGAAAAATGCAGCTGTTAGACTTCTGAGCAACTTCAGTTATTTGCCTTAATAAAATGTGTCTCAGTCACTCCCAATATCCGTTACAAGTTTAAGTAGAGGACTGGTACCATGCCTCCACTAATACATAGCTAGCAGGATATAAGACAAAAATGAAGGGAAGGAAAAGTATTCCAGCTTTCCATTAGCCAGATATATTTGTAACTGGTAATAGCAGAGGAATAAACTTGTTGCTGAATGACTGAGCCAAGGGATCTGTACAGGTTGCAGAAGCCCTGGAAGGACTAAAACCTCAGCAAATATAGGGAGGAGAAATGAGGAGACTGTGCCCTGTGTCCCATATGGCTGGTATTTTCTTATCTAATTTCCTAGTGGATCTGCTTTATGTGGGATAAAGGGGAAGGAAGCCTCTGTCCCCCTCTACATTCCTCAGTCACCATAATCAAAGTCTGGGACTTTGACTACATGTAAAGAAAGCAGTCCTTCTGCCAAGCAGCTTGTGGGGAGGGTGCAGAACAATTGGTATATGAAACTGGAAGAAGATAAAGGGCGATTGAACAGGAAGGGCGTGGGGTTGCACACAGTGAAGGAAATGCTTTGATTTGAGGCTGTTTGTGGTGGTGAGAAGGGAGCAGGAGAGTCCTGGGTGTGTAGTAGGCTATGGGTCCATGTTGAAGGTTCCAGGATTTTGTTCAGAGTAATTGGACACCTATAGTCCGCTCACATGCATTCTTCTATTAGTGGATGGTTTTGTTCTAATTTACTGTGTCAGTGCTAAAACACCCAGTGAGATACTTGTGTGTATTGTATACTACATTATATTCTATACAGGATACGTAATACACATAATTGTTTAGCTTATATTTTTATTTCCTCGTTTTTCTTTTAAGATTTGTTGACTAGAAATGTTTCAGACCTTGGTTTATTCATTAAGAGCAGGCAGCAGCTATCAGACAACCAGAGGCAAATATCTGATGCTATTGCTGCTGCCAGCATCGTTACCAATGGTACTGGAGTTGAAAGCACATCACTGGGAGTATTTGGAGTAGGAATCCAGCAGCTGAATGACTTCCTAGTGAATTGCCAAGGAGAGCACTGCACCTATGATGAAATCCTCAGTATTATCCAGGTCTGCAATACAAATATCTTGCACTTCTTTAACACTAGAACTCCTGTTACTTCCATTTTCCCCATTAACATTGTATGCTGTTCAGACTAGCATCTCTGTGGGTATCTCCTTTCACACTGATACTGTCTCTACAGTTTACTTGAATTTAAAATTGAATGGTACCTTTATTTTGGGCTAGAAAATTGTATGGTTGTCCATAAATATATCCATTTAAAAATGCCAATGAATAGTTTTATTAGCTATGTGTACTTTAGCAGGGAAGAGATGTCACCACCTAGAAAAGTGTTCATGACAATTCTTTTATTTCTCTTTGTCTGGGACCACATTTGATTAAGCATAATCTTATCTTGGAACTTTAAAAAGCACCATTTGCACATCTTTTTGTTTTCTTGTAAAAAAAATTTCCAGAGCAAACATGGACATTTTATTGCCTTATGTATCATGGCTGAAGATTTTAGAAAGCGTGTAGAAAAAATTTTATTCCTCCAAACATCCATAATTAATATACTCCAAAATTAAGGCCCTGTTTAGCAGTTAACAAAGGCTGAAAACTATATAAAACTATCAACATATAAGATCAAAAGACTTAAAAGACAGAAATTCTAAAGAAACTTGAAGTTGGAATACCACAACTCTCGTTGAGATGGTGGTGTGTTCTATTTAAGCATTCTAGATAGAAGTAGGACATCTGATCATAAATCTTTCTAAATTTCAGTCTAATTGCTGTGTCAGCTTTGAACAGGAGGTTGGATTAGGCAATCTCCCAACATCTCTTTCAACCTGAATGGTTCTTTGATTTATGATTATGATTTTAATATGCTTGTGTAGTGATTTGTAGAACACAGTTTGCTGGCACTTGATTACTTTATCCACAGAAAGACTGTGTTTTCATACTAAATGTTTAGTGCTATGAGCAGACGACATATGAAAACACGACAAAGACATATTTCTAAGAATTGTATTATATATATATATATCTTTGATTTCTTCCTCCTTGTAGAAATTTGAACCTAGTGTGAACATGTGCCAGCAGGGGCTGCTATCTTTTGAAGGATTTGCAAGGTAATTGCTTACGTGCTTTTATACATATATATATATATGTAAAAAGATGATACCGGTGTATTGATGCTTCTTGGAGAGTCACAAAATGCTCAGCACAGTGTAAAATTTTCTCATATCTTCTCACTTCTAGATTTTTGATGGATAAAGACAACTTTGCATCCAAAAATGATGAATCACAGGAGAATGCTGAGGACTTGCACTTTCCTCTCTCATATTACTACATAGAATCCTCACACAATACTTACCTTACTGGCCATCAGCTTAAAGGGGAGTCCTCAGTGGAGCTGTACAGCCAGGTATGCAGGATTGGATTGTTGTGTAGCTTTCAACATGAACTTGTTTGTTTTACTGGCAAGTTTCAGGAACATGACCTTTTTGCTTTGAAAATCTAAATGTCCTAAACCCCTGCTTGCAAAATGTTGGAAAACATGATGTGTGGGAAAGCTGCTGTAAGCACAGTTGTGCTCAAATGCCTTTTCTAAGGCAAAAAAATGGGTTTAGTTTGAGATTCATAGCATTTAGACACCAGTCGGTCTGACCCAACCTACTAAAATTAGACTTTCCCACAGGAAAGACTGATCTAATATTTTAGTTCATTCAGATGTCAGAAACACTACTGAAATACTGCAAAGACAAATTTCAAATAGAACTATAACTTCTAAAAACATTACTTCTAGGAATATTCTACAGTTTTTAGACTTTATGCCTGGTTGGTGGTGATCAAGGAAGGAACAATTTCTCCTTTGGGCTTTCAGTTCTGTTTGTTTGTGTATATATATCTGTATGTCTGTGTATTTACAAAATGCTGGAGAAAGCATCAAACTTCCTTTCAGTAGTGTTTTCATTATGCTGAGAGTTAATGACTCACCATTGAGAAAGGACTCATCTGATGTCCCATGTGCTCCTTCACCTGGGGTTGTAGACAGAGAGGTGAGGCTGTGTTAGGAAATTATGAAAAGCACGAATGCACTGAGGAAAGCAATTGCAGAGGTTCCTGTAGTAGCACTGCACAGTGATCTTAGTGTTGGTAATAGATGGGAAGTGAGATGGAGATCAACTGCCTTCAAAGTTTGCATGATTAAGGAAAGCTTCTTCCTGTCCCTCGAGTAGTTGCAGCCAGCTGAAGGGGCACTTTGTTCTGCCTCAGTGTGTCTGCCTCTCATAGAAGTGCTGGAGTGCCAGCTATGATCAAAACTGTCTGAAGTCAAATTATTCAGGTTTGGAGTAGAAGTAGTTTTTCATTTGTTCATGAATGGTTTTGCTGGAAATGAGTTTGATTGTTGAGATCTTTCTATTCAGTAAAATATTAAATTGCAGTACAGATGACAGGCATGCTAAATACTAATAGCAATAATAAGCTGGGCTACCAGAAGATAGGTTAGCTCATCTCTTCCTTCATCCTTCCTCTTTGCTTCCTTCATTGTTTTTTCTAGCAATGGCTTTCTAAAATAAATACATTAATAATTTAAAAATTGATAAATGAATTGATGGCTGTAAATAGCTTAATATAATTGATTAAGATGGCCTGGCACATTTCCATTGTAACTATCCTCATAGAAGTTTCTTAAGATTTCATTTTCAGACTATCTTTTATTTATAAAACTAAAAACTCAACAGACAAACTGCAGATGCTTTCCCCATAAGCTGTCATGGGAGCAACCTGAAATAAATTGTCATGTTGCTTAATAGCTGTTTTTGCAGGTAGAAATATGGGAATGTTTCTCTCCCTCAGAAAACTGAGCTATATAGTAAGAACCACCTTCTGCAAACAGATTCCTTGTGTCCTGTACAATACCATTAATTTCAAAGCTTTATGGTAATTCTCCCAAGAACATACATGCTTTGCTTAATTTTCCCATTCTTTTTCAATGGGAAATAAGGAATTCAGTTAGGGAATGCAGTTAGCTGGAGACTGTACCTTCTGTGGGCTGTTTACTTCACAGAGATTGCTCTTTCCAGTGACTTTGCTGAATTCACTGGGCTTTCATTCTACTCTACAATGTCTGCCTTCTGCTTTGATGGCATGATACTGTTAGATGTGCTTACATTGTTCAATTGCCTTGTAGGTTCTTTTACAAGGCTGCAGGAGTGTAGAACTGGACTGCTGGGATGGTGATGATGGCATGCCTATCATTTATCATGGGCACACTCTTACTACAAAGATCTCTTTTAAGGTATGCTGGTAATTGCATGTAGAAACTAAAAAATGAGAAGTTATTTTTCCTGTAACAAAGGGAAAAAATAATTGCCTACTAGAAAAATACAAATTTTAATGGGATAAATTCTAATATAATATAAACTATAGATTATGAAATTCTCAGTGGTAAATATGCTTTCAAGTTAGTTTTTGTAGTGTAATTTTCTGGTTTTTTGTTGTTACATAAGTAACAGAAGTAGGTATTACCACTTGTGTTGTAACAAGATGCCAGCTTGTTAAGCACAGGACAGCCTCCTCCTTCTTGCAGAGGAAAGCAGGTGTCTCCCCTCAGAGCTAGCAGTAGTTGCTGAAAGCTGCAGAACGCTGCCATGTCCTTTCAAAGGCTCTGTCTCTCGCAGGAGGTGGTTGAAGCCATCGATCGCAACGCCTTCATCACCTCCGACATGCCCGTCATCATCTCCATAGAGAACCACTGCTCGCTGCCCCAGCAGCGCAAGATGGCCGAGATTTTCAAGGTAGCCATCACCTGTGCAGAGTCTTTCCAAGCACAGGCCCTGGGGTTCCCCATAATTCATCATCTGTTCTTGGTATTTCAGAATGTATTTGGAGATAAGTTGGTGACGAAGTTTTTATTTGAGAGTGACTTTTCTGATGATCCCATGCTGCCTTCCCCCGGCCAACTGAGAAGAAAAATCCTGCTTAAAAACAAGAAGCTGAAAGCCCATCAAACACCAGTGGATATACTGAAACAAAAGGTAAAGCTCTTCCTTAACAGCAAGCAGTGAGACCCAGCTCTTGCTAGGAATAGTTCATTTGTGTTTGAAGTTTTTGCTAATCCCATATGTACAGCAGAATAATCTAATGCACGTTCATGCTTGAAAAACTCACAGTGGATTGCAGTGCTTTCAAATAAGTAGGCAATACATATAATAAATTACAGCTACAGCTTAACTAAATTTTAGTGTATATTAATTTTATAAAACTTCATAATATTATGATTAACACCACGTGCCCTGTGTAACAAACATAAATGAATCTTTTTCTCTGAGGCGATAACATTTACTATTAATGTTTATTGAGAAGTAGCGATACACACTGAGTATGTGTTTATTTACACTATGTAGTAATTTTTGGTAGAGTTCTGCTTTGTTTCTTTTTTCAAATTCAAGCCAGGCAAACACTCGATTTTTTAATTGAGTTTTTGTGGGGGATTCTGCTACTCAAATAGTGTTTATTCCCATGTGAGAATTTTCGTATTTCTAAAAATTAGGGTTGCATCTCAAGTAGCCTCAATCTAATAATGTCTCTAGTTAGTCAGCTCTTTGATTGAATCCTTGAAAACTAATTGCCATTACCCAAAATGTAAACACAATTGCATTAGACACAAATTCTTGTTATCAGATGAGTAAATCACACTGATTGTACCAGTATATGGATATTGTCCATCTTTTGAAAAAGAATTTAACTGTTTCTGAAACAGCATATCTCACACTGGAAGTAGGCAGTCTTGAATGATGTGCAACTTGGGCATTTTCCCATAATTAATTGGATTTCATATCTTATTAATGTTTTTCTTGCAATACAAGTTCTCTTTATATTCAAACCCCTAAAGTGGCATTTTAGCTTGATCTTAACTATCTTACTTATTTCTCACTTAATATATTCAATGCCTTCATATAAACAGAACAAGGTGCAAACAGTGATGAAAACGCTTTTTAACAGTACTTAGC
The DNA here is from genome assembly GCF_052056855.1 of Sturnus vulgaris. Taxonomy (NCBI): domain Eukaryota; kingdom Metazoa; phylum Chordata; class Aves; order Passeriformes; family Sturnidae; genus Sturnus; species Sturnus vulgaris. The sequence goes on along the minus strand of NC_142250.1, from coordinate 22,164,208 downwards.
AGTAATGTAGTACGTGTTTCTGTTGCAGGCTCACCAGCTGGCACATTTGCAAGCGCAGGCTAGCAATGGTGCTAGCAACCCCACACCTACCAATGAAGAGGAAGAAGATGAAGAGGATGAATATGATTATGACTATGAATCTCTCTCTGATGGTAACTATGTTTCTTTGTTTGTTTGTGACAGTACTTTTGTTAGAACTGTAGTAATGAGACATGAATATTCTAGTTCAGGAATGAGCTGGGTAAGCAGTGTCCTTGCTTGAGTCTGAAAAGACTAAAATTCTTCAGCTGGTAGAGAAGAGGACTGACGGGTGAATTGGATGCACGTTTGCTAAGTCGTGAAGTGATGGATTAAGGGAAGCACAGAATGTTACTCATTCGATCTAGCCAGGTGCTCAGTAAAACCAATGGTAAAATACTTGTTTGTGCAACTGGTAGTAAACTTCTGGAATGTGCTGTCATGGGAAATTGCAGAGACAAACGGCATCAGCGTATTAAAAAATAAGTATTGGACAAATTCATGGACAGATTTACAAGCAGATGTTATAGGTGTCAGTATTTGGTCCAACATCCCTATTGTTCAGCGAATGTGGTTGTTGGGGTGGTGATTAGTGGCTGATTGCTTTGTTGTCACTGTTAGAAAGAGAATACTGGGCTAGATGAACAGCTGGTCTGACACAGCTGGGGATGTTCTCCTGAATGGACAGTGAAATGCTTCACTCACTGCACCTTTATTCTTGGTGGGGACCCGTTTAAGTTCTGGATGCCATGTTCAGAGAAGGTGCAAGGCTCGAGCATGTCCTGCAGCACAGGACTTCTTTCCAGGTGGTCTCTTGTTTACATTCCTTGCTTCTGTGTTGAGTGATTTAAAAAATAGTCACAAAATTAACAAATGCAGTTCAAGACTTGACACTGCTTGTGGAATAGCAATGTTATTTATGAGTTTGATGTCAATGCTGCCTTCAGTTGCATTTTGCCTGAAAGTTGGCCTAGCTGGCTACTTGAGGATTTTCTTTGTGAGGAACGGAGTGGAGATGGTTTAGATGTAAATTGCTGTGAAAACTCAAATCTTTGCTAACAGACTTGCCAAGAAAATTTTGCAAACTGATTGCAGTAATTGACTTTTGAGCACTGTTCTAGTTAAGAGAAGGTTTGAAAAATCTGAAGCTAGCAAGAAACATACACACCTTTTAGTATATGAAGGAATCTTCAGCATGGCTTACTACTTTATTACAATTATTACTTTTTTAAGTCTTCAATTATGTTAATATTTTGTTAAATCTAATCTGAATTATGGTCTGTAAACTTTCTAAAAGATATTAAGTTTTATTTTTCTTACTGATACATTTTTTTGTGTAAGGCTAATAGTTTTACAATTGACACTTTTCATTTCTCTGGCTCTAAATCTTAATTCCCTTTACTCTTATTCCCTCTCTGACTCATTTCCCTGTAGCTGATGTCCTTAATGCTTCTCCTGCTCCTAACAGCCAGGAAGGTAAAAGCCACTTGGTTGAGCATTTTAACTGCATGAAATCAGCACTGCATCTTCAGCCTTTTCAATGTGACAGTGTGAATATATAGTTTCTACTTCATACTATAAATGCAAGCAGATATTCTTATATGGCATTGTTAACTGGCCAGGAACTGTTAGAAGCCTGCATGTGTGACACTTGTTATGCATAAAAAGAATATGGTCAAAGCATCAGGAATAAATTGAAACCATTCCTTTTGTGACAACTGCAGTATTTTGGTCCAGAAAGACCACATCGTTATTAGGTATATTATTCTCTGAAAAATATGAAACTTTGAAGAGGTATTTCTATAGATGTAAAAAATACCCGTTCGTGGGAAAGTAAGGAAAGGAAAGCCAAAACTTGCTGTACAAAATGTGTATATATTTGATGGGGTTAATTTTGCTTGGACTTTGGCATTTTTTTTTAGTCAGGATTATCTGTTGTTTTCATGTGGCAAACTTAATTCATTAGATGGTTTGGTTTTAAAGATCTTCTGAACACAAAAGGATGTGCTTTAAAGGAAGGGCAATGTCTTAACCAAACCCAAGCATTAAATTTTTTAATAGAAGGTTACTACTAGAGGATGATGCTTTGACCAGTAAATGCATTATTTTAGCATCTGATTATTCATATAAGATTCACAGCACTGTCCACAAATATTGTTAATTCAAATTAAATTTCCATTTGAAATTGTTTAGTTTTATGTTTATTAAAATCCCCTTAATTTTTAGATAATATTCTTGAAGATCGACCTGAGAATAAATTATCAAGTGATAAACTGCAGTTCGAATATAATGAGGAGACTGCTAAACGACTAAAGAAGGCTGATTGTGCTACTTACAATAATAAAGGAAAGGTAGTTCTGCTTTTTCCTCCTTTCTTCTCAGCTGCACTTTGATGTGTTACCAGGTTCAAAAGGATTTGGACAATTTAGGTAACTGAGACATGAGATAGCAAGTGGACTTTAATGAAGAGAAATAATAGAAAGCCTGGAAAAGCACCAGAGAAAACAGCCTAAGCAGAACAAATGCTCGAGGTGCTGTTCAAGAAGAGTCCTCAGAGGTTATAGTGTATATATAGGCTGCTTGGCTGAAAATGAATATTGATGGAACTGAAAAATTCATCTGAATCTTCAGCATCTTCATGTTTCAAAACAAGTTTAAAATACTGCACTATGATATCAGATAATCACAGCACCTCTTACTAAATCATCTGGAAAAGGAACCAGTGTATTGCTGTTTAGTGTATTGTAGATTCTTCTCAACATGCTTGTGTTTTGTCTAAATGTTTATAGAACTGACTCTGAATAAGGCCTTTACACACTACTGCAGAATCAGTAACAGGTATTGATCAGGAATGTGTACATAGGAGGGAGATTTGTTACAGATGAGAACAGAAATCATATTGGCAGAAAGAGATAAAATATATGAAAGACATAAGATATGCAAGAGTTCTTCCACATTCAGTAATACTATTATGAAATGTTCTTGGTGTTGTCACTCAGGTTTATGACATGGAGCTGGGTGAAGAATTCTATCTTCCACAAAATAAGAAGGAAAGCAGACAAATAGCCCCAGAGCTATCAGATCTTGTCATTTATTGTCAAGCTGTAAAGTTCCCGGGTAAGTACAGTGCCCTGTTTTATTGCTTCCAGCTTTCTAATTCCTGCAGACATTATGTTTTGAATTAGTTTGAAGTAGTCGAGGAGATTCATTATTCATGATTTGGTAGTCTTCATAATAGCAGCTCCTGGCTGAGAAGTAGTGTTCATAAATTATGTGAATACATACTGTTTGTCATGTTAAAATGTTTACAAAAGTGAAATTTGCCAGTCTTCACAACTTAGACAACTGCTTCACTGCCAAATGCCAGATGACAGAAAGCTTTATCTTGAGAGCTCTGAGTTTCCATGTAAGGACCTACTGAATTAAGAAGGAAAATATTCTTAAGACCTTGAAGGTAGAATGTGTCACATTTCTTCAAGGGACCCCTGTTTAGCTATTTCACCTTTGCCTGCAGCTGCATTTTCTGCTCTTTCCCCGGTGGATAGGAAAGGAACCATTTGCAGGGGTAAAGCACCTCTTTCATGGGGTGGGTGAGAGCAGCTGCTTGCACACTCTCACTCAGTCTTCATGGAAGCAGTTATGGAAATCAGAGAATCTTCTTCGGTACAGTAGGAAGAATAACTTTTGCAGAGAAAATGAGAGGGAGTAAGTAAAGAGATCACTGATAGGTACTTGTTCAGTACTGAAATATAAGGTTGTGTATATTTTGGCTCATACTATGTACATAAATACTTGTAAATTGAGAATTTATTGTTTATTGATATGTTTAATGTTTTGAATGAAAAATCTGCTCTTTAGTGCAATGGTTCACCGTGGAAAAGTTGGTAATTCTGCCAAATCATGATCTTATACAAACAGAACTATAATCAGATTAGAGAAGCTAACCAAACATAAAATAGTGTCAAATAGGCAAGATAAACATGCTGGAAAGTGGACAGACATTCTTTAATAATCTTTTATAACTTCAAAAATTGTAGGTGTCACTTGTAAAAATAATGACTTCTAAAAATTCAAATCTGATACTCTTTTAATGAAATCTGCAATGAGATATCTTTCAAGTAAAATATTTTCTTTCTAAGAAAGATATTCAAGATTAAATGGGGGTAGTTTGGGTTGTTCCAAGCATTTTGACACTTAAAAAAAATCTGATGTTCTGGGAAAACTTTGAAATATTTAATTTTTAGTGTAATACTGGTTATTAAAGAAATACCTCCTTTCCTTCTCAGCTTTCTTCCTCTTGCTTTAAAAGGATCATGAATAGAACATTAAGAAAATTATCTCCTTTCATAGATGAACACATAAAGCTGTAGGAATTACTTTTCCAACAGACTTTGTCTCCTTTAAGAAATACTGCCTCCTCTGAGGTAATGTAGGCTTCCATGGCCACCATGCCACTGACTGGACTCCTCTGCTCAGCCAGAAGGCACAGCCGTGGTGCAGTGCCCCACACCAGTGTTCTCCATAAATGATGGGAACAAGGCTGGTAGAGCCATGCCTGTGTAGCTCTAGTGCTTGTGCTCCTAAGCAACTCAGAAAATGCAAGACTTTTGGAAATAGGGAGGGCAGAATTCATGTCAGTGTCTGATCAATGGTGTAAATACTTCATTTCTCCTGTCTTCATATATTTTTGTTCTGTGTTTATACTTGCCTATGTCCCTGAATGCTAATCGCTGATTTGTGACTATAAAAAAGGACAAGGACTATAATGTTCACTTACCCTACCCTACTGGGTAACACAGACTTCCCTAAGTGTTCCCTGGTCAAAACAGAATTTATCATGTGGAGAAAATAACATTTCTTGTTTATAAAACCTCTGGTAATAAGGAGCCCACTTTGGCTCTTGTTTCTGAGCTCTTTGACCTTGCAGTCCTTGCTTAACTTGAATTTCAGTGTGTTGGATATCATGACACTGTTACGTGAGAGGCTGAAGGTCTGTTCTCTGGGGTCACCCGAGAGGCCAGTGGAGCATCCCTGAGCACTGCTACTGGCACATGGCTCGTCACCTTGGTGCTGACATCCTTACACAATGAGTAGAGAAACTGAGTACATAAAAGCAGGATTTGCACAATCAAGTGGAGGGAGCAGGGAGTCACCTGAGCTCACCAGCATGAAATTCAGTCACTGTCTCCATCATAGCAGATTATTTGCCTCTATGGTATCACTTTTCAAGAAATTAAAGTGAACATAAAAAGGGGCATCCTTTTTACAGATAAAAATGCTGTAAATTCCCTTTAAGGTCTGCAAGCCTCCAGGCTTTCTGGTCTGAAACACATGGTGAGATGGTGGCAATTACAGTTTTACCTGCTATGTTAGTATAGTGAGAAGGAGAAGGACAGGGAAGCTTGCAATCCTCTGGATTAAGTCTAGAAGCAGTAAAGCAGTGTGCTTATATCTAACACATGAGATGGGCACTAAATTCTGTTACTCAGAGAACATGGCACAGGGGTTATAGGGAAACACAAAGCACTTCCTCTGACACTGCTTGTACAGTAGGATTTCTGTACAGTATGGTGGGATCTAAGCTGGTCCTACTTTCACAAGAGAGCTAGACCGGATGAATTCCATATCCTTATCATCCTCTGTTATTTTGTGAATTGATGATTTTGTGAATTGGTAAAGCTATATTTTGAAGTCAAGTTGAAACTGGAGTGAAAAATGGAGCTTGTCTGAGGGAAGAGATGTGTAACATGCAAAGCATGGGAAAGACTGAAAGGGAACTCCCAGCTGCAGTGTCCCTACCCTGTGGCCATCACACTGTGGGTTCAGTCAGCCCTAGAGCTCTGCACTGCACTCTGGTGATTTATGAGGTCAGTTTGTTTCCTCAGTGACTGTCTCCACAACAGGATTTTGAAACCTGGATCTTACTTGCCAAATACATTTGATCCATTGAAAACCGGGTTTAAATAGTGCTGGAATCACACAGTGCATAACTCCTCATTCTTCTAGTCAATTCATATTCCTTGATCCCAGTTTCTACCATCTTCTGTGATTTATGTGTATGCTTTGGCCCAAAGAGACAATATATCTCCAACATGGAAAACACTTATGTGTATTCTAAATTTTACTAACCCATGCAGTTCCATTGAAACTGTATGCATAGTTTTAGTAAGTACATGTACACATGCCATAAAGATTGAGAGCTGAAAATTTGCAGCTGTGGGTAGACTTCAGTCAGAAAGAGGCCAATGTGATTTACATTTGTATTTGAAATATTAGTATTAAATCCAGACCTGCCTTTAGGCAGGTGTGAATTGATGTGAATTAATGTGGAATGTTTTAGGAATCACAGTTAGGCATATAAGAGTGTATTTGCTTTGTTGCATTCTATATCACAAATACATCTTGGGTCTCTGAGAGAATCCCACATCTCACTGCTGTGGGTGTCAGAATAATTATTGTGCACTTTCATTTTGATCTGCTGTGTGCTCTCTCCAAGCCAACAGACAGAAATTGACCTTAAGTGGGATTAAGTCTGTTTACTTCACCAGAATTCACGTCATTTTAATTATTATGTTCCTAGAATGAACAAGTTTGAATAATAGCTATACTAGAGCTTTCCAGCTCCACTCCTAGTACATATTGGCCATTAAATACGTAATGGATTTTGCACACCTAACTGTATTTCCCAACACTGATATACAAATAAACAGAAGATGACTCTGAAAAACATTTTGAAGTTAAACTGTTTAACCGAAAGCATTTGGGTATATTATATTATATTATATTATATTATATTATATTATATTATATTATATTATATTATATTATATTATATTATATTATATTATATTATATTATATTATATTATATTATATTATATTATATTATATTATATTATATTATATTATATTATATTATATTTCTTTAAATCATTATCTTGCATTTATTTAATTATCTAGGTATCATAAACTAGATCAATTCCATGATATTCACTACTGTACAGATTTATTACTTCTGTAGAAAAGATTTTTATTTTTTAAAATTATTTCTAGGATGAATACATTGGGACTGTTACTGCAGAATTTTTTAGTAGTAATTTGGACCATTTAGTCATTTGAGAGAAAGCCTTTACTTTCCTTAAGCCAAAAAGTAAAATGGAAAAAAGTTATATCACAGAGAGAGAATTGTATATTGTATTGTTTCATGTGAGTATCTGTATACATTATATAAATGCATACATATATGCATAATATATAAAGCCATACATAATATATACATATATAAAAGTGTGTATATATGTAAAGATGCTAAAATTAAATTGTGGAGAAAAATACACTACTTGTCCTGTGTGCTCTGTAACAGGAATATTCATGCCTTCAAAAATAACGTAAAATATGGTGGAAAATGACATGCCCTCTTGGTCATGTGTTTTGGCTCATTTATTTTACATTTATGGGAACAGGCTTGTCAACTCTAAACCCATCTGGCTCTAGCAGAGGAAAAGAAAGAAAAAGCAGGAAGTCCATTTTTGGCAACAATCCTGGCAGGCTGAGCCCTGGGGAGTCAGCTGCTCTTGCCAAAGCATCTGGAAAAGGTAAAGTTAGCATCTTCTTTCACCAGTCACGTGGAATGACACTGTAATCCAACATATGTACCAGACCAAGTTGTTAAAGATCAAATACTATGCAATGTGTAAAACATTAAACTTTGGAATGGTTTTTCATTAGCACAGCAGCTATTACAGCTGTACAGCTATTACTGTTACAACTGAAGTGGTGAGTATGGAATATTAGGATTACTTTATCAGAAGTATGATGACCTTAATTCATAAACAGTTCAAAACCAATGTACATTTTAAATATCTTAAAGTTTATATTTTTAAAGATATAAGTGAATATTTTCAAAGTTCAAATGAAATCCAGAACTGTTTGGCTGGTCCAGAAGGGAATTTTTATTGTCTGAAATAGAACTTAGCAGCCTAAAATTCAGCCAAGTCCAAACGTGTGATTGTGCAAATTAGACTCTGCAGGTGATTCAGTTTGTGAACCTGGAAATTGTGAGTCTGCCTATGAACAGATGTAAAGAAATACAAAGAAAGTACAGGAAAGGTTCTGGAACAGGAATAAGACCCAGCTCCCCTGCCTTTCAAGTGATTGCCATAAACAGATATTTTGGACTCATTTTCTGGCTCAGGGAGGGTTGTATTTCTTACAGCCCCTAAGGCATGACTGCAGCAGACAGGAGAGATTTCCTTCTAGAGGCCAGAGACTAAAAGTGAAGAAGTGTGGTGCCTAATTCTAAAGCATAAAAGTATTTTGCTGCTTTTTCCCCCTAATTTTTGCAGTCTTTGTAGACTGTCTGTTTGGAAAATTAGCAGATGGCTTTCCTTCTTGACTCTCTTCCTCATGTAAAATGTATAAATGAGAAGAAGGGAATTTTATTCCTTTATTTTATTGAGGCAAATGCCAATTAGGTATTTATTTAAGGTGATCCAAATTAGGTATTTGTTTTCGATTTTATTTAATAAATAAATAATTTTATTAATTATTATTTTTTAATGCCAATTAAGTATTTATTTTAAAGTGGTTGTTAACACATCTAATCGTGGTATTATTTCAATACTTGGACGTTGTGTTTCCTCTCATGGATTGTTCTTACTGTGTGAGAAGGACACTTGCCCTGAGTAGTGTCATTTTCCAGGGTCACCTTTTTCTGCCATAACCAAAGCACACACACATACTGCAGTAGCAGGCACGGAAGTTTTGGAGTCTGTGGCCCCGCAGCTGTACCTTGAGGGCCCTGTTTGTTTTCCAGGTCCTTTTGATGCCATGCGGCAGACCTGGGAAGATCCTTGCTGTCCTTACAACTCTCCAGCTTCGCTCAGTGCCATCATAAGGACGCCCAAGTGCTACCACATCTCGTCTCTGAACGAGAACGCTGCCAAGCGGCTCTGCAGGCGCTATTCCCAGAAGCTGATCCAGCACACCACCTGCCAGCTGCTGAGGACCTACCCCGCCGCCACGCGCATCGACTCCTCCAACCCCCACCCCCTCATCTTCTGGCTCCACGGGGTGCAGCTCGTGGCCCTGAACTACCAAACAGATGGTAAGGCTCCACAAACCCGGCTTTAATACGTTTGAAATGTGATAGGAGGTCTTAAGTCGTGAATTTGTATTTTCCCTGTTTGCTTTTCCCTGCTTCCCGAGGGACCTTCCTTGTCTGCACCCCAGCACAAGCAGGTTCATACCACAACAGTCTGGTCCTTGAGAGCAGCGACCTCAGAGCCCAGGAGCTTTATGCCACTGCACCAGGTCCCCTGATAACCCAGAAGTGCCTGGACAGCAATTCTTCCATTTTTATATTTATTTTATTGCTGAAGGTTGTTTTTTTCTCCCAGGTTCAAGTAACTGTTACCCTTTTCTGATAATTTCAAGCATGAAAAGGTACTGAACTGTATTTCACTTGGAAGTGCTGTCTTGGATGCTGATTTAATGTTCATCAAAACATTTTTGGAATATTTGCTGTCCTGTCTTGTGTTCCTTCATATTTTCGATGGGAGATCCATACAATACTCTTTCATTCTGCAGTTCAGGGCACATTCCTGAAACTAGAAACTTCTCAGAGAACTGATGTAGGCAAGCCCTACAGTTCAATAAAGATAATGGAAAGGAAAAGAATGAACTGTTTGTAGAGTTTTGTGTAATTACTGGATAGATTGGATACATAAATCACAGCTAGTTCTGAAAACCAGGAATAGTACACAACTAAAATAATTTTTAAAAAGATACTTCAAACATGACTTTGTCTTCACTGTTAGAGTTTTTCCATTGTACCATTGCTCTCTGTCAGTTTTGGCTGCCTTAATTTCACAGATCTTCCTCTGCAACTCAATGCAGCAATGTTTGAGGCTAACGGTGGCTGTGGATATGTTTTGAAACCTCCGGTTCTGTGGGATAAAAACTGTTCAATGTACCAGCAGTTTTGTCCATTGGAAAGAGACCTCGATAATAAGGAGCCAGCTATATATTCTTTAACAGTAAGTACCTGAAAAATGAATTGCATACAGGCAAACAGATAGATGTAGACAATGTGCAGCTACAATCCTTAACTAGCATTACAGTCATGCTTCTAAATTAAAAAATTGAATCTTCAAATGTTGTTTCCAAAGGTCAGCCTAACTAACAGAAATTGGAGAGGAAAGGAACAAAGATTTGTCTTTATTTTATTGTATTGGTTGATTTGTATCCATAGTTACTTCCCCTATTTCCTTCACAGTATTTGTTGAAACTCAGTCCTGAAAGCATTTTCCCTGGGACTACACAACTGTGTAAAATTACACATGTGCCTTGATGTTTTACACATTTGTGAACACTTGAAAAGCTGCACCAAAAGCCATTATGAAAAGCTGTACTGAATCTTGAAAAAATATTTTTTGTAAGTTATATAACAAGATACATAATTCATGGATTTGTGGCCAAAATTGTGCTCTCAGAAGCTAGTCCTTTCCAGGAAATGTGTCAGAAAAGTGAAATTTATAAGAATCAGAATTCTCCCAGCTGTGGTAATTGCACCTTTAATTCTTGTGTTGTGTATGCCAAAGCAAGCCAGAGCTCAGTGCCATCACCCCGGAGTAATGGAGAAGAAAATGTGATCCTTTTTTATTACATTACTGGTCCATTCTTTCTGGATTAATGTTCAGATGCTTTGAACAGTTGTATAGTGTGGTTTTTCAGAGGAAAGATACCATAGCAATGGTGTTGGGGGTGGAAGGGTTGAGGGAGCTCTGCTTTTGAACTTACTGCCCTGGCAATCACAAAAGTGAGTGTTGTAATTAATTCAGCGTGTTAACAAGCTGTTCTTAGAGGGGTGCTGAGCAGTAGCTGGGGACCGTGGCAGCGCAGGGATCACTCCTCTGATTGTTCTCTGTGCTCCTCGGCTGCAGATCGTGTCTGGCCAGAACGTTTGTCCCAGCAATAGCACGGGCAGCCCCTGCATCGAGATCGACGTGCTGGGGATGCCCCTGGACAGCTGCCACTTCCGCACCAAGCCCATCCACCGCAACACTCTCAACCCCATGTGGAACGAGCAGTTCCTTTTCCGCGTGCACTTCGAGGATTTGGTCTTCCTCCGGTTCGCGGTTGTTGAAAATAACAGCTCGGCTGTCACAGCTCAGAGAATCATTCCCCTAAAAGCACTCAAGAGAGGTATGGTGTAGTTCCTAAACCAGAATGGTCCAGCCAGTTCCTGGGCTGAATCCTTCCAGAGGGAAGTTTTTAATCAGCTGCATTTTTCTAGAGGAGACAGGGAGCAAATACCAGACAGCACGCCACGGCCTGGCAGTACAGTGCTGATCTAAGACTCCTTGGGAGCTGGCAGCTGCCCCCGTGACTTGTAAAAAGTCCCATCCTGTGCTGCTCTGGGGGCAGGGGCACGTGCAGCACACCTGCCCTGACCCTCAGGGTGCTCCTGAGGCTTTGTTCACCTGGACTGGCTGCTGCCTTAGGAAGCTTGGAGTGGTTTCACTCCTGTCCTTTGCCCAAGAAACTGCTGACCACTGTGCAGAGGGGAATTGCACTTCTCACAGCTATGGCTGGAGGGGAGTTGAAAAAAGGGTGAAAAAAAGTGGATGAAGAAAGGGGGGAAAAAAGGGTAAATGAGAGATGAGGAAAGATCACAAACTGTATGACACCTGGGGGAAGGAGTTTCCATGTTGCCAGTCGCTCTTTTACATTTGCTTTGTACCACTGTAACATCACACAACTCTCTGGGTTGGCATATGAGGAGATTTGGCCATACACATGCATTTTCCAATCAGAATTTGACCTTGCTTCATTCATGTTCTGGTATTTAGATATTTGATGTATGACTATATTGAATATTATGGTAAAACCAAGGCAGATTGCTCTGTGAGCCACTCAGCAGTGGGATTTGTGTTACACTGTTGTACAGAGTGTTAAGGCAGTATTATTACAGGGCTTCAAATCCTCCCTGTGTGGCAAAGTGTAGCTATAAATACAGCAAATTTGAGTTTTCCATTTATGAGACTTGTGTCCTAGGATGTGGCAAAGTATTTACAGAAGGATTTTTCCTCTTTAGGCTACAGACATGTCCAGCTCCATAACCTACACAATGAAACATTAGAAATTTCCAGTTTGTTCATAAACAGTCGGAGAATGGAAGAAAGTCCCTCTGGAAACACTCTGCCTGCATCTGTGGTAATTTAATTTTTGTTTGTGTGCCTGAATTACCTGTATTCTTGATTTAATAACTACTATGATGTGAAGACTTATAGGGTCAGAATGTTCAAGGATGTTGGCCTTCAAACCTGAACATTCTGCAGACTTTTTTTGATGCCTACTTTTTTTTTTTTTTTTTCCTTTGGTGGAAGTAAGGTTATCCCACCTAGATAAAACTATGGGAAGGTAAATCTTGTCAAAGTCTTGCTCCTCTGCTGTATTTAGGTAAAGAACAAGAAATGTGCTCCTCGACTGGGAGTCAGGTTCAGTGCAGCCTCATGCATTCCTTTGTCCATAAATTGTAAGCAAAGCACTTGAAACCAAAAAAAAAAAAAAAGAAGATGCAAATTACAACAACTTTCAAATAATGAGAATAAAATTGATTTATTTTACAAGCAAATATTAACTCTGTAGTTCCATAAATACATACAGATTTATATATGAGCATGCACATCCATATGTTTATATGTGCAAATATGTATACATAGATACAGATATTTGTATATCCAAAACTATATATGCATAGATGCAATTTTTGTTTGAAAGCCCTTACTATTAGGTAACCTGGGTTACTTGTGTTTTGGCAACTTTAAACATGTATTTTATCATTTTGCTGACTCCTAAAATGTTAGATAAAACCTTCCGAGCTCCCGTGTGTAGAGCAGATGTGTTGCAGATATTACCTCCTGTGAATACATGCCAAACTTGTAACTTGGTGAACTACTAGGGTAGAAAGGAAGAAAAAATAGTTTGGAGTTTAGAACAGAGCTATAGCTTTTAATTCAGTAATCTGTATGCTGAATCCAGATATCTGAGCTCAGCTAGAATGGGGAATGAGTGATGGAGATTGGCCCTTTGTCCAGTGGTAGTTTATGTATTCCCTCTGGAAAACTTCCTTTTTCTTCTTTCTCTTCAGCTTCAAGATATGATGCAGGCTTTTGGAGGGTTTGTTGGGGGTTTTTAGATGCCTTGATCATCCATAGTGTAAGAAAGAGCCGTGTATGAACTGAACAGCTTTGCTTTGTCAAGGCCCTTACGACTTGTGTGTACAGTTTCTTTTAAGCAACCTAGAAATAATATGCCTGTGTAAAAACATCCAGTAACCTGTTGAATGTTGTCTGAACAGTTGTTTAGCCTGGGAGAAAAGAAAGCTGCTGTGACTTACAAAGTGACAATTCATGGAATTCCAGGCCCGGAGCCTTTCACTGTTTTCAGTGTAAGTGCAGGGACCACGGCTGCACAGCTGCTCCATCAGGTGAGCTTCCTGCTGAATTGCAGACTCTTCATTGCCAGAATCCACACGAACATCCTTCGGGAACTCTGTCTCCCTGTGCTTCTCACACACAGGGTCCTTGTAGTTCATTCATCACAGCAAGGGCTGCTGTTAGAAATGCACTGCTGTGGAATTAATTACACAGCAAACACAGAACATAATCAATTTTATTGGGAATAAATAATTGGGAATTTTCCCAATCTTGGCTTCAGAGAATGGGTTTATAATCTTAGAACATATTCCTTATTAGATGAGAAAAACAATCTCCAGTTGACGGGGGTAGTGGGTTCTCTTTGCAACAAAGGCAAACATTGCTGCACAATTCTTTGAACTGAAGCACCGTAGGAACAGAGAGTAAAAGTTAGAGGGCTAAGTTCATGAGTAGAAAAACCAGTTAACTCAGCAGGGATTGTTATTCTAGCAGTGGGAAAAGACTGTACTGTCCTGGGATTATGAATAAATTTTCTGGCCAGCCAAAAAGGACCGAAATAATCTTAAATAGTACTGCCTTGTCTGGAATAGTTGAACTGCTTGGCTGGGCTAAAGAGAACAGGACATTACCCTGGAGTAAAATATCTGAATAATAAATAGCACATCAGAAATCCTGCCTGCACTGTCAGAATAGTTACTGATTCTTAAAGCTTCCTTATTCATTCTCATTTATAACTACTAATTATGCTGTGTTTATATTTAGCATTCTTATTGTTGTGTGTTGTCTGTCTTAGCTCTTGGCTACCATAAAAGGCACCGAGTCATGTGCTGCAGACTATTTTCTGATGGAAGAAAAAAGTTTTATATCTAAAGAGAAGAGTGAATGCAGAAAACCACCATTCCAGAGAGTGATTGGTCCTGAAGAAGGGCTAGTGCAGCTTTTAAACAGTTGGTTCCCAGAAGAAGGATATGTTGGAAGAATTATCTTTAAAACTCGAGAGGAAGTAAGTCTGTTTTAGATAAATCATTATTTACAAAAGTAGCGAAAAATAGCTCTTAGTTCCATGAAACAAAAGGGTGCAGTATTTGTTTCACTACTTGGTGAGTAATGTCAATGCTGTGTGCATTATTTAAAAACAAACTTAACTCTTGAGTGAGAAGCACAGCTGGACTTTATACACCTGTGTGACACCAGCTGGACCTCCCTCAGCTCCAGTATCAGCTGTGTGGTGTTTATTCATTATGACTCAGTCAAACAGTGACTCTGTTTGGAGTGATAGTTGTAATTTAATGGAAATCTAGATTATGCCATGATAGGAAATTAATATAGAGATACTAGTTAATACCAAAGGGTCACAGATAACAGAACTCCAGAAAACCACCATCAATTTAGATGGCAGCAGCTTCTTAATCTGCCTAGAAAAATTAGAAATAATTTTAATATTAAAGAGTAATCTCAAAAGCCTCAAAGGATGATTAAATTATCAATTATAGGCTAAAATAATGAAATAGGTGATTTCTTTTAATTTAAAGGAGGAAGATGACTTTGTTTTACACTATGAGCAAAGCATCTACAGCTTAAAATATGCTAGTGCCCAGGCTTGTGAGACAGAGACAAAAAAAGCAGGAAAAAGACAGTTAATGATCCCATTTGCAGAGGCACTTTCTTTGGTCAGTTCAGCAAATAAAAACACTTTCTTAGTACACAGATTTTACATATATATATACATATATATATATATTTATATGACAGAGGTCCTCTGGTATACTTTGAATTGAAAAAATGTATTTCTGCTTATTTTGACAGAACTTTTTATAAAGCTTCAATTTGACAAATTACTGTTATATTACACAAGTCCATATTTTGGTTTCCTTTATATCTATTTGGAACAAAAATTACAAGGTAGAAATCTGTTTGTGGAAATAGTGGCCTACTGAATTTCACTGACTGCAGCACTGCCTCTGTCAGTGTATGCTGCCACACGTGTCCTGCCGAGCCCCATTCCTTCAGAAAATGGGTTAAAATCTGCCTTAGCACATGTGAAAATTATGCTGTTGTTCTGTCCTGTGTGAGTACCTCAAAGCATTTTCCATAATTTTGAGCCTTTCTGCAGACAGCAGCACCTCAGAGCTTGGAGCTAGAAATGAAGCTGCAAATCTGACTGGAAAAACAAGGGGCAGGTCCAGTGACAGGGTGCAATACACAACCCATATTTACAGCTTATGAATCCAGGCTGTGTTCCAAGAGTTCCAAGGCGTTGGACAGAAATTCATTCTCTGAGAGAAGGTTCAGAGAGGAATTCTGCCTAAAATCTGCAGTAGTCATTGAAAAGGCAGAGAGAAACATGCAGCCTTCCTCTTGCTCCACACCACAGGAAAATGTTTGCTCAGATTCTGGCTCTCTAAATTCTTTTGGCTTTAGTGCAGGGACAGGAAAGAAAATAACCCTTTCCACCATCTCCCGTTGTACTGGCACCACTACGTGATAAAACATCATTTTGTATTCATAAGGGAAGGATTTAAGAGACCATTTTTGCAAACATCTCCATTCCTCACCTACTATGAAAGGTATTTCAGATACTGATTTTAGAAAACAGGGGTATTTACCAGCATTATTATTATTTATTATAAGCAATAGTGGCTTGTCAAAACTCTCTTACAATGCATTTAACAAAATGGAGCTGAGGCAACCACAGAGTCTCCAATTCCCATGTAATAAAACCCTTGTGTGACCACCGGCTGTTAGTCACTCCTCTGAAGTAAATGGATTTGTCATTTTCTCTGTAGAATTTAAATGAGAGAAATGTCTTTCAAGAAGCAAAGGAAGAAGCAGCCATCAGCTCTGAGGATGACAGCTTCTTTGTTCAGGTACATGATGTCTCCCCAGAGCAACCACGCACCGTGATCAAAGCTCCACGCCTCAGCACGGCTCAGGATGTCATACAGCAGGTAAGGGCACGTGCCCACCTCAACATGTGGGCTGGAAATTGGTTTCAAACAAGCTGAGCTGGGATTTGTTCTCAGCACTAGCTGAAGAATCGGTTTAGTAGCCTTAGTTTTTGTTTTGTTTTTCTGCTTTTAAACAGACTCTCTGCAAAGCCAAATACTCCTACAGCATTTTGAGCAATCCAAACCCAAGTGATTATGTGCTTTTGGAAGAGGTGACAAAAGAGCCAGCAAACAAAAAGTCTTCAACATCTAAACCATCTCAGAGGATTCTCTCTGATCAAGAGTGTGTGTTTCAGGCCCAAAGCAAGTGGAAGGGAGCAGGAAAATTTATCCTGAAGCTCAAAGAACAGGTTCAGGTAAAAGATGCAGTACTTTGCAGCAGGTGTTATAGATGGTGTATGATCAGGTGTGTGTGAAACTGCTTTCCATGCAAGGGAGACATGGCTGGCATGAGGGCAGATGGAAAGGACAGACTACAGCAAAAAGCAGATTTCTTCTTTTCTTTGAACCTCCCTTACCTTTTCCTTTGCAAAACTGCATGTTACATCCAGCAACACGATTCCCTCACAGCCTGCAAATCCAGAACAACCTTTATCTGCTACCAGCTTTCTGTTTCTCAAAACCTTCTGCCTGTGCATGCCGTGTTCCCCATCATAATAAAGGACCACTCAAATGGGCAGGACTTAAAAGCTGTGGGAATAAAGTCCCCTTTATTCCTGCTTAGTGAAAAAGTTGTTCTGTTGCTTTATCTCAGGCTTTAAAAAATGGCAGCAATGAAGTACATGCCTGCTGGGAGAAGGAGCTGTGTTCTCCTTTCCAGCAAACACCACCAATCCACAGCTGCTGTTGCTTTAAAGTAACTGTATTAAAAGCACAGATTACCAAACTTGCTAAACATATCTTTAACAACGCATAATTTTTAATTTTATTCAGAACAATCAGAAGGAAGTGCCTGGATGAAAGCACAGCCATACTGAATTCCTAAAGGGAGGCCTGTTTAGCAATATGTTAGGTGTTTTCATATTCATTCCTTATTTCCCAGCAAACAAGCAGCTGTTAAACCACCTCTATGATGTCTTTTAATTTTTACAGGCAGCACGAGATGACAAGAGAAAAGGCATCTCCTTCACCAGTGAACTGAAGAAGTTGACCAAGTCGAGTAAGCAGTACCGGGGCTTCGTGTCACCCCCGCTGCAGGACAGTCCCCAGGGCAGGGACGAGAGAGCCGCGTGTGCCTTGGCCTTCAGTGACATCATGGAATAGTCCCGCAGTCCCCTGCTGCCACGGCCAGGCTGCTCAGGTATGACACTCCGAGCACTGACAGGCACTCAGGCAGTGCTCACAGGGCATTCCTGCTCCCAAGCTGTAGCTGAGCAAACCGAGTGAGGTACAAGGACTGACAGAATGGTCCCTAAAAGCCTCACACACTGGTGTGCACAGGCACGATGACATCAGGAAGGTCTCCAAGTGAATCAGAATGGTGGAGTTTCACCCACTTTCTGTCCATTTAATCCAAAATGTTGCATCCTGGTTGATTTTGCAGTACTCATTTTTATCAACAATTGTGCTTAGTGATATTCTGTTACTCTTTTTCTCTGGGCCATGGCAAATTGAAGTGAGCAGTAGAGCTTTTTTGTTTTTTGTTACGTCCAGATAATAAAATCATCAGGATTGGTTATCTCTTTTTTTAGCTAGAACAAGTTTATAGTGTTAATTTCTGTCTGTGGAAATTCTGCCAGAAATGTTTAAACATTTACGCTATCCTTTCTGTATCTCTTCAATTTCTTCCATCTTGCTTGACTTCAAACAACTGAAGAAGTCTGTCTCGTTTATATGGAGATAGTAAGTGCCACACTTGCCCAGCACTGTACACTAACCAGACACTTGCACAGGGCTACTACAGCACTGTGACAGCAGCTGGGAAGTTGCAGCTCATTGCAAGTGCAGAAGAAATCTTTTTCAGCATTGATAATCCCACCCCACAGATGGCCAATTTTTTTTCTGTATACATTTAATTATTAAAGCATTATTTGACATGCACTGTGAGGCTGCTGCTAAGTTGCTAAATTAACAGAATTCAAGCACTGTTTTCATTTGCAAGGTATTTCAAATAAGAAGGGATCAATTTGATAGTTTATTTCTAGGCTGCTATAGACCCCCTAATGCATTAAACAATCTGAATTCAAGGAAAGCAAAGTAAATTATGGGAAAATCAGATTTTCCCTCTTCTGCATGTGGCTGGGGTTTTGTTTTGCTGGGATTTTGTTTCATTGGGTTTTCTTGTTGTTTCTTTTTTTTTTTTCTGAAACCCAAACCTGGAATTTACATGACTGAATCTTTCTGCAGTGCCTTTGAAGGATCCTGCTGCAGACTGAACTGGTCAGCAACTGTGTGCCCTGTGCTACAGATGCTTAATCCAGGCAATGCTGCTGGATTCGCATCCAGGATCTGGGATGGGATGCTGTAGATGGGAAAGATGCCTGTCAGCTCTCGGAAGATTCCTCTCTTCCTGTATCTTCACATCTGCACATTCTCCATAGGCGGATGGAGAAGTTTTCTTGGACTGAGTGTTGTAAACAAACACGTGTCATCACCCTCCCCTTTTTAAACAAAAAGATAATTTTAGCTTGTTGCCTCTAAGGAATCTGAAGGCAGAGAACCAGAGTGTTCTTTTATGTGTATTATACTAAAATAACGCACTTTGACCTGACGATTACTGTTAAACACTGTGTTAAGTGATTGTAAAGAGATTTAAATATGCTGTAACTTCCTCTGCATATCTGTTTAACTTTGGTGAATATACACAAAACACTCAAAATTATTTATGGTTTATCTACATTAACAAAATGTACAATAGTTGAATACACCTTACTGGTAGTGAGACCTTGGCAAGGAACAACATTTTCTTCTTATAAATTTTAGTTTTCCAGGCTTATGTTTAAAGAAAGAATATTTATTATCATGTTTCAAAGTACATGCCATTGTATAGTATATTTATCATATACTACTTTTTAGAAAATGCAGACTTTTTAAATCTTTCTCTGGATGTAGAGGAAACAATATTAGAATTTTCTGGTTGTTTCTTTTCAGCACAAGGTGTTTAATACCCAGTACTGACCAAATTCAAATTGTAATAAACATTTCAAAAATTTGAATTCAAACTACATTTTTCCATGTAGTCAGGAACTGTCTTTTTACTTGTCTGTTAAACTCAGAGAGTAGAAAGAACTTTACACTATAACTCTTGACAATTCTGTTTACATAGAAACACTGTTGTGAAGTTTTAAGTGTGCTGAATTCATCTTAAGTTAGTTGTGGTAGTCTCCTTTTTTTTTCTCTCCATGGGAGTTACTGATGTGTTTAGTTATTTAAAAGAATCCATTACAGGGGCACAAATTAAACAACTGCTGCAAACCAGCCATCCCTTTGATCTCCCACAAGAAATGTGTCTGTGGGGAACAAACTGCTCTGCACATGTTTTTGTTTCACTAGAGCAAACCCTAAACACAGGAAAGAAGTTACAGGCAGTAGTCTCATGACAGCTAATGCTCCCACTATGAGTAAGAAAGTGAAACAAAAGGAAACAAAGTCAGTAACTGGCATATAAACAAGCAGACAGAACCTGCATTCTGTCACCAGAAACTATGAAGTCTTTCACTACACACTACAGAAAAGAGAGTATATAAAGTAGCCATTTACCAAAGCAAAAAAGTGCCCTCTTGAGGTCACTTCCAGCTTTCAGGAAAAATAACCACAGACATACAAGAAAGTCAAATTTCTCAGTGGCAGATGCACCCAGAGGCCATGCACTTCCCACTGCTCATCTTCCACAAAAGTTTTGGACTTATGTACCAAAACAGCATTTTGCAAATCAGCAACATGACCCAGCTCCAGCCACCGGCCAGCTCACCCGTTGCCAATTCCAGCAGGAGTAGCCCCTGTGAGGGACATGTGCTCCCTCCCCCACCCTGCCAAGGAAAAGACTGATCCCAAGCAAAATGTTAAGAAATGACAATTTACGCATAGTTTTATATGCATACTTTGTTTTGGAATATTTTGGAATTACAGGAAATACATCAACCTGCTGCACAATTCAACAAATGCAACCATTTTTAAAAATATTTGCTTCATTCTCTCTGTTATTTTAACATGGTTGCAGTTTGACACCAAGAATTGTTTCCTTTCAGTGTTTTTATGGCATTTTAAAGAGAACACTTAATGTCCTGTATTTTGCCCTTACCTGTTTAGCTTTTTCTTTTTTGTTGGTTCGGGTTTTGGGTGTTTTTTTATCTTTAGCAGCTCAGAAAATTCTTAACATCACCTTAAGTATCACAGTAGGCTGGCAGACACCCTTGCTAATTAATTGGATTCAACAACAAAGTTCTTACACCCATGCTGTCATCCACTAGTGCTTTTCTGCCACATAGATATAAAAACAACAAAAACAAAAAACAATCATGGGGAAGCAAAGGGGACATGAGTAGTCATATCATATTGTGCACCACAGGCCTAGCACTAGCCTGAAGTCTTGTGGCCATTTAAAATCAGTTTTGTACTATTTCTGCTAACACAATTTCTCTAGCTGTGGGAATGGCTTATTAATAAAAGTATCTTCATCATCACTCATAGTCAAAACTTCGTTTTGCTGCTGTTTATCACAATGAAAGGGAACAGCAAAATATTTGGCTTTTTATTTAAAACCCCTAACTCTACAGACATCTGGAGCTATGTAAGGCTCATGAACCTGTTCCAGTATTTTTATTAATGTACATGCATCACTGAATTTAAAGTTTAGGTATTGGTAAATATCCAGGTAATCTTTTCTTGGTGAAACATGATACACTTTGGGGTGAATTTAGGACAGAAATGCAGTGCCCTTTCTCTTGCTGGTTCCAAGTAGTGGAAATACAATACCACTTGAAGCATTAAACAGCAATGGGGAGTTGTTAACTTCTGTGAAAGCCCAGTTAAAGAGCTTTCATGTGCTAAGTTATTATAATATTATTATAATAGGAATGCTTATTCTGTTTAGCCACAGGTCTTATTTCTACAAGAATCTGTCCACACATTCCTATGACAAAACTGACAAAATAACTTTGTCCTTTTCCATGCTTTTGGCTGAGTATGGACATAAATTAGGAAAATACATTCATTTTTACATTACAAACTATTTACAGGAAGCAGCTTCCAGGATAAAGTTTGAAACAAAGGAATGTAAATAATCAACATCTTCCAGAAACATGCAGTCTCTGAGCAGTAGCAGGCCTTGCACTGCACACTTCACAGGTGGAAATCTCTTGCTTCTTCTGCTCTGTTGCCTATTGGCAAAACCACAAAAGGATTTTATTCTGTGCTATTTAAAAACTGCTACTTTCCTGCCAGTTTCTTACCCTTTTCCTTGCAGTGTGTGACTGTAAGGGCCAAAAGCTGGGCAGTCCCAGCTCCTGTGTGTGTGCTCTGTTTGTAGCAACTGGGGCTCTCCAGGTGCTGCTTCCTCTGCTGCCCAAGGGGCTTCCTGCTTCTGCCTTACTGACCAAGTAAGAGCACTCAGAACACTGAAAAAGACGATCTCAGTTTTCAGTTTTTTAAGCCTAGTGAGACTTTTTTCTTGCTTACAAATATTACTAGGTGAGGTGTCTGAATAGCCACTTTTAGAAAGGAGTCTGCTTCTAGAACTCACAGGTTTTCAAGAATTAAACAACACAGAAATACCCAATTATTTCAAGAACACTTTCTCTTACATTCATAGTTTATTTTCAAAAAGAGAAGACCTTGCTGGTAGCTTTACAGGCTAAGTCTGCAGCTTCTGAAACTCAACTGTCTGTTCTGCTCTTCAAATGCTTCAATTAACATCTGGTTTTTAATTACTCTCTGTTACTATTCCACTATAAAACTCAGTTTACTTTTAGGGTAGCCCACTAAATGTACCAATGGTGGCAATTTTTTCCTGTCTGTGATAAATATTCTGTAACTTAAATAGTGATAGACATTTGGCAGAGTTAGCAAATTAAACACAAAAATAAATAGCAGTAAATAGATTTTGCTCCAATAGATGTATAAGCTCTTTCAGAACTGACTTGTACAGTTGTCTTCCTCTGCCTCTTCAAGCATGTCAAAATATTCTGACAATGCAACATCACTATGTGCCAGTCTTTTTATGTTTGGAAACTATGTAAAATGAACAATTTTAAAAGTGACTTTTCCACCTGGACTGTTTTCTCTCTGCTGACTTGAATAAACTGTATTTGTATATGTTGTAAAAAAATAAATGGTTTAAGATGCTGACTCTTTGTTTTAGCCTTCCTGAACTGACAAAGGTATTGACAAGTGACACCCCTTGGAATTTTGCAGAATTTAAATCACATCTGTATTTGAAAACACTCAACAACTAAACTAAAAATAACTACTCAAAATCTATGGGAATGACAGCCTAAGCAGAAAGAAACACATGTATAACCACCAGTATTATGTATGCAGGTTTGCAGTCTACATAATAAATATACTATAATACATAGGTATTTTACATGTATAATATAACACATAGGTATTTTCTAATACCTTAATACACAGATGTCTGTTCTAAAAATGTTTGTACATTTATGTTAAATTACTTGGAAGTTGGTAAACTAGTGTGATCAATATTAAAAACGTATTAAAAGAGAAAAAATAATTTTAAAACTATCTAAGAAGCATAAATCAGGATAAAGAACTAAATTTCCTAGAGGAAAAAAAATATATTTTCTAACTTAAAGGAAAGCTTTGCAAAACTTAATTATCACATCACAGATTAAACACTACAAAAATTAAACACTAATACTGTCCTTAGCTGTTAGCCAGGGACAGTCCACTACATTCCCCTGTACAACGGAATTCACATAAAGACAATACTCACCTTTAAATGATTTCATATATTTCACCTGTTCTTTGCAAAGCCAACATGCAGCTGAAAATGGACTCTAAAACAGTCAGACAAAAAATACTATTTGAAGAACGTGGAGAGAATTACCTACCAAAAAACCCAAAACATTCTTACCTTGTATTTGTCCAGTATTCTTGACAGCAATGCATTATTAAAGACACTGCAGTAGAGTATTCAATCATGATGAAAATTTAGAACTGAAATTCAATATTCTTAATTTGCCAATATCAAGATTCATCAGAGGAGAAAAAAACACCAAATGCAAAATCATTTTAAATGGTTAGAAGACACCAGAAGAAAAACAGGGAAAATGCAATACATATTCCAAATGTCCAGGTAACTAAGACATCAAGAAGTCAGTATTATGTTAACATTTTCAAAATATTTATTAATACACACAACCCAGTGAGTTCACAGAAATATATTTGTCTATATTTTGTTATAAAAATTAGAAAAATACATAAACTAAAATAAAATTGTGCATGGTTGCAAACAATTCTTAAATTACCTGGGTTTGTACATTTTTAAAACACGGACATAACAGTTCATTGTGATTACCCAGTCCCCTGAAGAGGGGCTTAGTGGTTAGGGGGACAGGCCTATACCTGTGTGAAAAACTGCTGTTATATTTTAGTGTGTTTCTGTATTCACACAAAAGCCTCCTTGTATTCCTTTTATGATGACTGATGATTTTGTTCAGCCAATCTTTCTCCATTATTAAGAATCCAAGTGAATTTGATTGATAGGTACATTTATGCCAAGGATGATTCCTTCAAGTGCTTAGCAAAATCCAAGGGTTTGGAAGCATCAGTCTCACTGATGTGTTGTTGAAGCTGTTTGTTTAGTTCTTCATCTACAAATGAATCCATTTGCAAGAAGGTGTCCTGAAAATTACAAAATATTAGTTGTATTATTAAACAAGGCCATGTTTTCCATGCCTACCTTAGTTTACCAGTGTTTTTTCTCTCCCACAGTCCCAGTCATCTAGACCAGACTTGTTCAACTGGCACCTCACTCCTCCTGACCTGCAGGAAATCACCCTTGGCTGCAAGCAAGCACCGTGTCAGGCAGTCCTTCTTAAGCTTGTGGCTTTTCTTGTTTGTGGTAAGCTGGGCTTTACAAGATTACCTTCTACACACAGCCATGGCTTCCAGCCTGGGGGGTTCACACACTGCCTCCTGTTCAACACACCTCACAAATACAAAATAAGCATGGTTTGGTGACTGCACACACTTATAAATCAAGCATGTCTGACCAAAAGGCCAGTGAAAGCAGCAATGCTCACAGCACAGGTTGTGAGTCAGAAAGGAATCCTCTGATCTTTCTGCCTCCAGCCACACCTGCATTTTCCTGATGCTCAAATAAACAATGATGGTCATGCACATAATTTAAACTTCCCTGTGAAAATCTTAGAATTCCCAGAGCCAAGTACATTGTGCACTCATGGAGAAATGAGAGCCTCTCTTTAGTGGTGCATAGGGCTCCAGTTTGGAGCTTCTGTCAAGAGCAGGGAGATGCTGACAGACTGGCAGCCTGGCACACAGAGGACATGCAGAACACACAGGATAAAACTCAGATACTGCCAAAATTTGATATATGAGCCAAACAACCATAGAGCAGGCAAGACCCCAAGGTAATTTTCCATTATAGCCATCTATGGACGCTTTGTGATCTTGCTGTTCCATTGTTTCTGCTCCCTAAAGGAGCTTGTGCATTTCCTTTCTCTACCCAAATTTCTCTCCCATCTGCTGTTCTCAGCCTTGCTCTGTCAGAGCTGCTTATGTAACTCCCTACCAGGACACACATATCAAGGAGTCATTATAAATCAACTGAATAAGTTAAGTACAAACACATTTTCAGAAGTTCCTTCTCTAAAATGGAAAAAAAATCTGTGCTCTCAAGGCTTCAGCTGACATTACTGAGTTACAAAGTCGAGTGTTGACAAGGTTAATAGGTTATAATGTTTGCATTAGAAAGTAGGAAAATTACCACTTTTTAAAGGACACACCACTCACTGGACATTTAATGGAGGCTGGTATCTGGAACACATCCTGTGCTGAGGATATAAACACATTCCCCCATTTCTCCTCTTTTTACATTAACTCTTTGTTCCCCTCAAATTTCCACTTTAAAGCTGAAGTGAAACTAACAGGGATCAGTATCCCTTGACACACTGAATCAAACACTCTGGAAATCCAGCTGTCTTGGCAACTACTCACTCTGGGGAAAGAGCTGGCTTTTTATTACTGCTTTTTGAACAGACATTAGTTCATCACTACAGAAAAGAGCCAAGAAATCTGCACTGAACCACTGCAAAGTGCAAAATAACAGCTACCATATTAATCTTGCTCTGTTAACTGATACTGTGGGAGGTAGGACTATTTGTACAGCTATTTTTTCCTTCTTTAGACTCAGTCCTATCTTATGCCAGTTAAAAAAATATACTTGATGCAAAAAATATAGAAAGCAGAAAGCTACACTGAGTGTGCCAATGCCTGGGCACTGCATAGTGAGCCAGCAGATACAGGTTATATTGGTGTGTCACATGGTTAAAAAGGACACAGAGAGATGAGAACAGTACCTTTCTTCTGGATGTTACTGATGCAACAGGGGGATTAAAGGTCATTCCTTTCATACAATATGTCTCAAAAAGTTCTGTAGCAGACCTACAGTAAATAAACAGTGAAAGAAAAATGGCATTAGATAAATACAACTTCAGCTGATCTATCACCAATCCAAGAGCAGTGTCTTACACAAAGCCCACTCTCCCCCTCCATCACACTTTAGGAGAACTCCTCAGAGTATTGAGCATCAGCTGGAAGAGATCAGAAGCCAACGGCTGGGAAACAATGCAAGTCAAAGTAAGTAAATGTGTCTAAATATATACACAAGAAAACTGCTGTCTTCCCAGAGCTCTAATCTGTACATATTTGAAAAAGGGAAGGGAAAAAGGTAGGTAAAGATGTCTAGCTGACACAATCTGCCAGAATTTCCAACAGTTCCAAAGGGTTTTATGCAAAAAACATCCATGAGAGAACAGGGAGGACCATCACAGAGAAAACTGGTTAAAAGACAGGAAACAGAGGACAGGAGTCTATGGTCGTTTTCTGCAACGGCAGGAAGAAACTGGATTTCCACAAGGTTTTTTCCTGGACCCGTGTTTTCCAACATGCTCAAAAAAGAGAATGTTGGAGAATACCAAGTTATTTGTAGTAGTAAGAATGAGCTACTTGTAGAGAACTGCAGACAAACTCTCTGCAGACAGAGAACTGCAAACTATATGAGATAATCAGTAAAATGAAATTTATTGTTGGAAAAAGCAATTCTACGTATAAACAGTAGGCTCTGAGCAGACCACTGTCACTTAGAGACCACTATCACTTCTTGTTATGACAGATACTTTTATGGGATGGTGACTTTAGTGCTGTTTGGAGTCGAAAAGAAACAGAACACAATAGAAATTAGTTACATCACTGTATAAATCCATAGATCATCCACACCTCAAATATTGCAACGGAGTCTCCAATTCCATCTTGAAATGCTTAAATTGGTAACAGTTCAGGAACATAATAAAGTGTATGGAAAATATGGAACAGCTCCTGTGTGAGGTGGATCCCTCCATACAGGGGAGACAGTAGATGGAGGTATGATATGATTGAAGTCTGACAAGTCCTGTGAGGCACAGAATGAGTGTGATGGAGCAGGCTGTGCACTTCAGCTCCCAAAGCAAGAACCAGGGGCTGTTAAATGAAGCAAACTGGCACCAGGTTCAAAACAAAAGAAAGCAGATATTGCCATAAGCATCAGTGGACTCACAGAACCCTTACCAAACAATGCTGCAATGGCAAAATGTGTGCTCTGATTCAAGGGACATTGACCAGTTTTGAAAAGAACTCCATGAACAGAAAATGCTATCAGGTTCAGGAAATCCACCAGGCTGAAACCTGTCAGAGGCCTACTCAGACCATATTTTACCTATCTGTCCTGGTTTTATTTTTCACAAGGCACCTGCTGCCAGCCACTGCCAAAGACAGGATGCTGAATTAGATCTTAGTCTGAGCCTGGATGGCTGCCCTCATGTTTTAACCTACTACAGACCTTACACTGCAACTTGGGTTCTAGTTTCCACTGCACAGTCCCAGTTCAGTGATCCCGATCCATATTCAGATCAGGGCTGCTGCTGAAGATATTTTGCTCCCAAGGGAAGAAAATACACTGCACTTTCAGATGTTTCCCCTTGCCACACCCTGGCTACAAGTCTCAAAAGGGAAAAGAAAAAAAAAAAAAGAAAGAAAAAGGCAGCCAGCATTCTGTACTGGCAGACGAACAAAGAGAGTTTGAAGATCAGAATCCTTTATTTTACAGATAATTATTTTTAGGAATTCCTTTAATATAGTATAAGCAACAGCTTCCTTTCAGGGCCTATTTAGAAAAAAAAGGAACTCTGATAACTCACCTTTGGCTCAAGTCAAGTGGAAGAGCTCCTGAGCCTTCAGTTGGAGCTCCAGCAATAAGGTGAGATGCAAACTTCTGCACTGTTGGATGATAATGTCTCTGAAAGAAAGAGATAATGTATGTATGTACAGAATCTCATATTTATTTCCATTTCGGTAAGATGGAAGGTCTGCTTTTATTTTAGAAACTGAATACCTCAAAATCAGTCCGTTTGTGGGATTAAGTGAATGAGAATACCAAGGCATGCATTTATTCCCTCATATCATGCTGTGAGCATGACTCTCCACAGTTAGGTAATTCCTACTCCCAGAAAACAGGGACAAAGGGGAGAGGAAGCCCTCTTCAAATCCTGATGGGAATGACAGATCAAGGTGTCAGTTCCTCTTGGAACAAGGGCCGAACTGCAATGGAACTTAACAGATCTAAAAAGTCTCCAAAGGAATCTAATAAGGCAACCTGCAGTAAGAAGCAGTGTGGTATTATAATAGGGGATGTGCAACACCCCCTTTGGAGCTCATCCTTCCATACCACTGTGCTGGTTTTCCACTTCCACTCAGTTGGAATAGGCTCATGTGGGCCAAGATTTAACAGATAAGCCTGAAGACCTCTGTTCTCCATTGGTGTAAAGCACCTAAACATTGAGCAGCTCTTTACTGCTGTTGCTTCCCAAACCCCTGAGTTACTCACAAACCTGCAGTAGATGCAGCTCCCACAGTGCTGTGTTCTGAGCATTGCAATGCTCTGGTTCATCTAATTCTGGGAGATAAACTCCACTGCCTTGGGATTCATTGTCCAGTAAGAGGTCCATCCTCGGGAATGTCTACAACACAAAAAAAACCAGAAACTGATTTGTTTATATTACCCACCCAATCATAACATGGTTGAGTCAGTTTCAGGATTCATTTAACTTCATTCAATTTCAGCAGCATTTAGTGTATGATGAAACATATTCTGTTTTCATCATTCTTGTTAAAGATGCTTTAAAAATTTTTGCACAAAATCATTTTATCAAAAAATTCCATAACCTTTTGCCAGTAAGCTAAAAACTTGAACAAGTCAAACTTACCTGCATGAATATCCTGTTTGTTGCCAAGATCCCAACACTGGAATTTGGAAGGACATGAAGAGCAAGGATGGAAAGTCGCTTTAGGAAAGCAAGAGCTCGTTGCTGGGAGACTTGCTTTCTCCTCTTGGCAAACATGACATCCAGGCACTGCAGCACAATCTCTATGTCCTCGTTGGTGCCACCTCAAAAGCAGAATTTCATACAAAGAGTAAAGAACCACTTCATGGACATAGAGCTGGATACTCTGCTACAGGCTGGACACTGGAGCTGAGAACAGCATGAAAGCTGGGAGCCTCAGACACCTCTCATGAGATACAGACACTAAGCACCCACCCTTTTTTGGTCCAAGTAGTCCAGCTTTGAACAGAAAAAATGTACCATTGTTTCTGTGCTCCTTTCTAAGAAAATACTTGTTCATTAAACATAGCTACTATTTTAATCCTAAATGCATTCATTATATCATTTTCTATAAATTATTAAACAGTGAAAAGATCTAGTCTTTTACCCATCCAGAACTGCAGGATGTTTATTCTTAATCGTTTATTCCTAGTGAATCCACATTTCTGAAGTTAATTAAAATGATGTTAATTTCAAATTTTATAAATCTCTTTTTGCCATTTTCAACTTCTCAGAATTACTGGAAAATTTAGATTAGAACATAAAAATGTTATTATACAAGTCAGAAATAGATACTAGAAAATTTTAAAAAACAATTTAAATTTAAATTTAAATTATTTTTAGAATTACATTGGAAAAATCAAGTGTTTTTTCTTTACTGGAGAGAGAAGTAGAGAAAAAAAATAAAAATTTTTAAATTGCCACTGAAATAAATAATTATAAGGAAGTAAAAAAAGTTAAACTGAGGACAGACTAAATGCTTATCCAAGACCAAATACTTGGCATTTCCTAATGAAATAACACGATTAAAACCTGTTACCATGTACTGGAATAATAATTCAAGTATTTGTATTGCAGCAATGCAATGTGCAACTCGAGAAAAAAAAAGTAGGTTAAACCATACAATAATCTTCTCAGAAATCAGATATCTTTAAAAAGTGCAGTTTATTAATGCTACATAAAGGCTTTGATAGCAAAGAAACAGAATAAACATTATCTAGGTGAATAGTGAAAATAATAATCTGGAATTACCTGCATGTAGGCTGAACAGTGTCTTGTACAGATGTGTGTAAAATTTCATTGGATCAATGTTAAGAACATCACCTAGAAACATAATCCCAAATAAACACATTTACTCCATTTCTTTATCAGGCAATATTAAACAAAAATTTGTTTTTAAAAATCTCCTACCTTGACCGGAGAGTATATGAAAAGCACTGAGAACGCAATGAAGACTCTCACGATAGCTTAAATCCTAAGAATACAAAACTCAATAAGTATCCAAAAGAAAGTAATTTTAAGAAAGCTGTAATAAAATTCAACTTACCCCAGATGCAATAAGAGAATGAAGGACAATCAATAGGTCATCAAAAAATTCCACGTTTATGAGATGAGCAAACCTTGAATCAAAGAGATTTTAATTTTTACATTATAGACATTATCTGTAAACTCAGTTCAAAGTGTTCTGAATTGCCAAGATCCACACCTTAAAAGCAGGCTAAATCAAATGCTGAACATTTACCATCTTCACACGAAAGAACAGTTCAGTCCCCAACATGCTAATCATGGCTTTTCTAAAGCATTAACAACATGCTTGTGTCCTTTAGCAATTAATCAGACAAAATAATGGAATCACATCACACCCTGTGGCATTTGCACCACATCAATTTTATCATGGGAAATTTCAAATCACATTGAAATGGTTTTGGAAATAGCGGAAAACTTCAGCAGAGAAAGAAAAGAATTTCAACTAGTTTGTCAGTGACTCTTTTCTCACTGCTTAAATCCCTTTCAGAGACAGAAATTTCTTTAGTGCTCTATGTCTTTTCCAACTCACACAAAAGAAGGTAGTCAGTTCTTACTTTGCAAGACCTTCTAGCACAGCTGGCAAAAGTGGAGACTTCTGAGCTTTCTTCAAGATCCTGAAGTAAGTTACAAATACAATATTCAGGGTCTCTGTGTGCTGAAGGAAAGAAAACAAAATTAAATACTTAATCATGTAAAATAGACATTTCTATTTCACTCAAACTCAACTGAAATGCTTTTCTCTGTCCAAGCCTGCACTCAGGCCTTCCAAACCAATCCTGGCACTGCCATCTCTGCCCTTATGCTGAAAAGCTCAAGTCTTCAGTGCTCCCCTGCCCCAGGCTCTCTCCTGGCCACAGCCACACTCCTTCTTTGCCTACAGGCCACTCTGAGAGGCTGTAACACCCACTACACAGTGTCCTATGGAACAGGGCACCTGGAGGACATTTGTCAATGGATTCAACAGCGCTTTGAGCAGACAGCAGAAGGGAATAGCAAAGGCTACGTTGGCCTTCCTGGCTAAACTGAGAGCGTGATTTACTAAAACCTAGATCTCTGTCACAGGCAAAGTGTCTGTTAGCTGACAACATGATCTAGGGATGTGCAATGCTGGCAGGTTGGGATGGAGGGAAGACACGTCGTTACAAAAGGGTTAGGAGCTGTCACTCTGCTAATATAGAGAAACAATCTCTAAACTACTTACCAACTTCAGTTTCTTTTGTTTACTTTCTGATGCTTCTGCTTCCAGGAGTTCTCGTTCCAGTTTCTCTTCTGCTTTCTTCCACTGAAAATATACAGGTGATTTTAAGACAACAGATTCAATGTTTCCAACCAGTCTGGATATCCACGTTGAAGATACCCAGAGAACAAATTTTCCATGCTGGGTGAGTTGCTTAAGTCACCCTGTGATTCTACAGGGTAACCCTTGTCCTATCAGAAACAACCAATCAAAACCATTAACAACACGAGGAAAAAATAGGAAGATAATTAAATTCCCTGTAGAACCTCATAAATTTTCAACTACAATGCAAAAGCTGATGCTGAGAGTTAACAATGGCACCAACAGATGTGCAATCATTGCTGGAACAAATTGCTACATAGAGCAACGGAAGTGGAGCATGAGAAAGCAGATGTCATACCTTTCTTTGCATTCTGGAAAGATTTTTTCTTTTCTCTTTGTAAGTCATGAATTTTTTCTTTGGTGCAATGTCTTCAGAATCTTTTTGTAATTCTACTTCCTTAATTCTTAAGTGAAGAAATACTTTTAACACCTATTGTGAAATAAAATAAATATAATGAAAAGTCATCTACAACCTGATAGAAACTAAGGGTAAGAAATTCTGAATTCCATTCCAGCTAGTGGCCTTTGCTGGTTCAAAGGTTTTTCTGTTTACTCCCCTCCTGTTCCTTCACACCTGTACCTCGTGATCCCTGCTCCCAGTTCCTTCCCCAGCACTGTCCATTTCTATCCATTCCTCCATTTGCCTCTCACTTCAAGTCCCTCTGCCTGACTTAAGCCATGTCTCTGGCAGACTCTGATCTCCACCTCCCAGTCTCCTTCCCTTGCCCCATACCTCTCTAACTCTCTGGCTCAGCCTAATCCTGAACTGTCTGTGGTCTGACAGAGGGAGGAAATTCTCCTTGTCTGTAGCCAGCAGCTGCAGTAACTTTAACATTTGGGATTTTTTGAAACTTTTGACATAGGAATATTGTGAAGTACAACAGAAAGCTTCTTACCTCAGGTCTGACATCATAATTTCTACCCCTCACAAGGCCAGAAATGACTTTAACTACACCAAGTGAAGCATAGCCCAACTTGTCCTGTTTAAAGAGCTTTTTAACTGCCTCAACACAGAGTTCAGAAATCTGAAAAACAAAACACAGGAATTGTTCTGTAAAGCCAAGTCCAGAACAACAGCTAGTAACAGATGATACTCATGGTATTTACTAATTATAAAGTGCACACAGCCTGTAAAATAGTGAAAAGATACAGCCAAAAGATCTGGATATTGTGCAGTAAAAATCAGAAATAACAAGAACTCTAATCAGAAAATAACTTACCATTTTTGATGGATCATTCATGAGTGGAACGATGAGAACAATAATGTTATTGTGGAAGTTGAAGTGGGGTAGGGCCACAAGCAGCTCACACAGACACTTCACTGCTACCTCTGCTAGACCTTTATATGCCTTTAATGAGATGACATTGCTTTTCTTCAACTTCCTTTGCTTCCAATCTGCACAAAATATTATTTTTAGTGATTACTCTTCGGAATGATGGTGATCTTATAAATATTTAAATTTTTAGTGATTGCAGGCGTACTTCATGCAAGTGCTACCTCAAAGACAGAAGGTACCATTCATTCAGAGGAGGGAAACTGCTGCAAACAAGTTTGCCTCCACTACAAAAAATGGGAAGTCTTAACTGTACCTTTAATTGTTTGTTCCAGATTTTCCAAGTAAAATTTATACTGGCTTACAAGGCCTTCTTCAAATTCTCTCAGTTTCTGTGTTTCTTTTTTAACCTGTAAGCAGAATTGAATGAGATTATATTTGGAGAGCTAAATACTGAAATTAGCCAATGGTGAAAAAAGGTTTTAGAACAAATATCAGATATCTAAACAGTTTTTTCTTTTAGACAGATATTCCTATAAATGTATTAAAAATAAAATATTTCTGTACTTTTCTACAGATGTGTTCAGAGGGCTTTTTCCAACTAGCCTATTTCATTTTTAGAACTTGAGGTAACATTATCAACCAAATACTATTTTAAAACCATGACTGTAAATTGCACTAATCCTACTAAAAAATTGGTTAAAAACAAGCTCCAGACAACAAGTTACTCTGCATTTGTTCAGCAAATTGTTGAACACATTGCAAACAAATCTATGCCAGTTAGGTGACAACATTGCATAATTTGCTTTCTTTCTAAATCTCTTTATTCCAAAGTTTAAGAGGAAAGTCACCCAGGTTTGGTGTACTACTTTCAGACACTACTTTTCCCCTCCATTACCACCTGCATGTCCCCTACTTATTGAAGGAAGTATGTAAAAATTAAAGGTTCAAAACCAAAACCTCTCTTCCTGAAAGTGTCACAGCTTCAGAGTTTCCAAAAGTATTTGTGCATTTGTCCCCTTTGCTCAAAACCATGAATTCATATTAAACAAATCAGTCTTAATATCTGGCATAGCTGAAAACACCCTTAACTCCTCACATACACTATAAATAGATTTGATATTTCACCTTGGTAGCTTTTTCCACTTCGGTCAGAGGCCGAATTTTGTATGAAGGTGCAATGTCTTTGAATATCTCCATCAAAGACACCATGACCAGTTTCCTAACAATCACAGCCACGTTAGGATCCTGTTCCATCAGCATGGCACGCAGCTCCTTCAGCTTCTTAATCTGATTGAAGAAAACAGGCAGATATCAGATGAAGACCAACTGCAAACCAAGGGACAAGCACAGCATACATTAACTCAGCAGTTACTCAGACTCAACACTGCATAAAGAGCCAGGAAAACAAAATTTCACTCTCAGGAATGCTCAAATTATCCTCCTATTACAATCTTGCAGAAAATTAAAGAAAATTATTAGTATATCCTGAAGCATAGAGAACTATCAGATAGAACCCTGAAATCAGAGCTTAGGTATGGGTCATGCTTAAGGAACAAGGCAGCTTGTACAGAAAATAACGAAAGTGATACAACACTGACCTTTTCATTGTTCTACCCATGTATTTTTGTGCTTTTGCTACTGTTTGCTCAATCAGATCTTTGTTTCTTGACTAAGTGCACAACACAGACACACATACATGCAGGTTAAGTAAATGTACCTACATTGCTGTCTGGCTCTGAGAGAATGGCAGATGCTAAGGCAGCTATGTGCATCTTCCTCTCCTGCAGCTTTTGTCTCCTTTGAGCAGCCATTTCCTCAGGAGTGAGAACAGGCAGGGGCTCCTCATTAAAGTCTGGCACAGTTGTGAGAGTTAGAAAAGAGGGAAGTTAACAAATACCATATTGCAGATACTGCATTTCAAACAAGTACCCTGGTAAGGCCACACGAGAGTAACTTAAGAAGTTCAATAGTCAAAGAAGCTTTAAGAATGACTTTGCTAGATTTTATATTAACCCACAGATTCATTTTTGCTCCACTTCAAAATCTTTTGCTTGCAAAAAGAAGCGGACTAAATATTTTTGAATCTGCCCATGGTGCTCTCTGAGTACAGTGGGAACATATAAACTCAATGTATTACCCCAATCATGCCAAGGAACAGCAGCGCTGTGCAATTCGTATCAAATTATTCACCATTCACTTTTTCTTTTAAAAATACAATTGGTTTTATTTGTGTTTTCTGAGTATTATTTTGCTATAAGTATCTCCTTCCTCAACATCAGATTATATTTAGACAGTAAGGACCCAGAAGTCACAACTTTACTTGACCATTAACTCGATAGTCAACAGCAAATGAAAATCTCAGTTTCCTGGTATAGATGTTTTAAGTAAAAAAATTTAAAGACAAAGACAGACATTTAAAGCCTGCAAAAGTTCTGTGTCCTGAACTGCATTTAAAAATTATCTCAGAGTTATCAAAATAGAACCTCACAGATGCTCTTTACATAAGACCAATATTTCCTTCTTACTAACAAATATGACACAAAGGATAAAACGAACTTCATGCAAGCAGCAGTTCTAGGTGAAAAATCAAATTAATTTTGAAGAAAGAATCTGAGGCCAGCCATTTCTGAGATTCTAATAGGTAAGAGTGCAAGCTTTGAATAATGGTTATGCTTTGGTGGCAACATGGTAATGAACATAGTCAAAAACATCCTGAACAAAACACACTTGAATTGCAAACTTCCTTGGGGAATGGCAAAATACTTTTCAGGTGTGTCAGTGATTTGGAAAAAAAAACAAAAAACAAACAAAATGTTTTGTTACCCTCTGCTTCCTCCATATCTTCTGTGTCCTCTTCTTCATCATGTGCAACATTGAGAACTGCAAAAACAGAGTGCCTAGTGTCAAGCACATAATAAACACTGTGAAATTTTAAATGAATAAATTATATACTTCTTGGCTACTATACCAGTTCCAGAATCTGTGTCTAACCTGGTTTTTCCACAGCTTGAGGAATTATGCCACTCTTGTCTTTGATGGGGAGCAGATGGATGAGTTCTTTTTCTGGCTCTGTTTGTAAACGTCTTGGCACCTTCTCGTATTTCTCAATCACACTTTCATGTTTTCGTTTCTTGACGTGAACAGGTTCACTGAAAAACACGAGGCAAACTAAATAAACCAGTCATGTAATTAGAAAGGAGCCATGCCTGACCAGCTGGATTGTCTGCCTCTCACCCAGGCCAGGGTGCTGTTTCACTTGTCCTTCCTCTCTCTGGATCCAGAGCCTTCCTTAACATGTCCCACAGCCTCTCTCCCTCACTGTGTCTTGACCTTCCAGGTGAAGCTTAACCAGGATGTGACAATGAGTGGGTCAGTGGCCATTTTTATCTACCCTACTCCATGGCTGCTTTTACCACTATTACTATCACTGTTCTACTCTGGCAAAGCCACACTTCTCTCTAATGACAAAGCAATAACACAGCATGGTGTGTCACCCTTTCACAGGAATGCTCCTGAGCTACAGATAAGTGTACAAGAGGATAAGTATTTCGTTTGTGCTAATATGAACACACAACTTGTAAGTGGTGTAACACCGGACAGGTTTTTAAGACAGACTGCAGTCAACCAGAGTAAAGCACATTGAAAAGACAGCTCTCCAATTTAAGGGAGCACTATGAAAGGAACTAAAAGTCCATAACAGTAAAACAGGTAAAAGAGCAACCACTTCCACTGTTTTCCTACCATTCTAAAAACATTCTGGCATAATGATGTAGGACACAAAGAACTACATTTTGCAAAATATCTCTAAATAAAACCACACAATAAATTCCAAGTTTTGCAAGACTTTAAACTTATATCAAACCCAGTCAATTTGGGGAAAGGGGAAGGTTTAAAGCAAAATTCTTCCAGTTCAAGAACTTGCAGTGTGGCTACAAGAGACCATGAGGCACAACTGCAACTTTGTAAATAAAAGCCATTTACTACGTTCTTTTGAAACCAGACTAAATTATTAATTACTAAGCAGAATCAACATTAACAAATTAAAACCACCCTTCAGCAGCTAGGCATAGAGAGGCTCTCCACATCCATCAAAAAAGACAAGCTAAGATTTTCAAACAATCATGTAACCAGACAACTCTGTAGAAATGCATTTGTAAAGACTATTCTACAAGTAGGAGCACTGCCTTTCTACAAGTATCACTGTGAACTCTACCCAATGCCTTGGTGCACAAAACTAGTAACAAAAATTTTGTATGAATGTTTTAGTGTTGCAGTGTTTACAGCATGGCTTACAGAACCTCTTTTATTTTTTTCCAGCAATTTGCAGTGCAATATGTATAGTGGTCAATAGTCCAGGGAATGTCCTGAATACTCTATACAGGAAAAAAGACTGTTCACAGATTAAAGCATTTCTTTCAGTTTGAGGGATGCTCCTCATCTCATAGCCAGGGACCTCCCAGGAAGGAACACTGCAGAAACAGTATCCTGAAGGTCAGGCAGAGCACCTGAATGCACTGACACACATCAATACATTAATACTGAACTACTGACAGGCTGAGGTAACACTTAACTGGAGCTGCAAAGAAACCCCAGACTGAAAGAGACCTCCTGATAAACGCATTACTTTACATATTAGTTACATATTAATGACACAAGGCTGAATTAGTATGAAAAGGAGACATTGCAACTCACTTAGAAGAAAGGTCTCTGGTTAAAAAGGATGCTTTTTGGGCCAGATCCTCCATTAATTTTAAGTCATCTTCATCCATCATGTCCAGTGGAAGAGCATCTTCTTCTTCTTTTTCTTCCCATTTTCTAGCTATTTTTAAAGATGATGTTTACAGATTAAGATCCCATATGTATAGTCACCCTTGAAAACCTAACCCTGCCCACACTTTTGAGACCATTTTATGCCTTACTTCTACCTGGAGCTCATTGACCTTTATGCATGTAGATTTTGTTATCCCAAAAAACTGCTCCTTTACTATGACATCCAATAACGATCAGTGCAAACACATTTCTACCATTTTTAACTGACAATTCTAGGTGCCAGAATAGCTAGATTTTGTATTTTTCACAGGTCTCCCGTTCTTTCAACAGGAACAGCAACTATTTGTACACAGAAAATGAAGTCTTGTTTTCTCAACTTTTAC
The DNA here is from genome assembly GCF_052056855.1 of Sturnus vulgaris. Taxonomy (NCBI): domain Eukaryota; kingdom Metazoa; phylum Chordata; class Aves; order Passeriformes; family Sturnidae; genus Sturnus; species Sturnus vulgaris. The sequence continues at coordinate 22,126,167 of NC_142250.1, read as the reverse complement.
AACAGGAAGCAGCAGGTAACCCCCATACCTAAGCAAACACTTACCAACTTGTTTCTTCTTGCTTTCCTCCAATGGAAAAGGCTTTCTAGAAATAGCATCTCTGACAGCCTCCCTTAGCTTCTTTTGTTCTTTACGATACTTCTTAGCAGCACTCTTCTGCTTGTACTGTTTATTCTTTAATTTATTGTCAAGTTTTATTTGACTAGTTCTCAGTAATTTGCGAAAACTTGGAACTCGCTTTGTGTTTTTTCTCTAGAAAACAAACAAAAAGCTACAAGTCACTGACATGTTAACAGCCTTTGCAAAATTTATTCCACTGTTTAAGATCTCTGAGTTTCTATTTCTATCAGGACTGAACAATATTTCTTGCTAACAGTATCATCAGTTAGGCTCAAATTTACACAATTGTGTCACATCTTTGAGAAGAGAGCACTGTGACAAACGTTTTACAGAAACATTCTCTGACAACTTTTTTATTAAACTCTATGTCCATCACTTTTAGACATATGGACACCCAAGGTATGGCACACAGCTTGTTAGGGTGCAGTTCTTTCGTTCTCTTCTCAGGGTGCTGCTGTCACCCAGCACATGATAAAATACCTTGGGGAACGTGAAAGTCCAAGGCCACAGCCTCGGACAAACGTCTCCTGCATGACATCTCCCCAAGCTGAGCTTTGGCTTTCTCCTGCCTGAAACTCTCCCTGCCCAGCAGCTGCAGGGACCTGGCGAGGCTGCCTGCTGCAAGGCTCACACCAGCAGCCTTACGAGAACAGGGTAACGGGGAACAGAGCCCGGGGAGGCACCGTGGGCTGAGAAACCGGGCTCGGAGAAACCCCGGAGGCGAAGGGTCAACACATGCGGGCCGTGCCAAACCTGCAAAATACTCCCAAGGGTGCTCGGGATGGAATGGACACGGCAGGGATCATGTTTAAAGGGGCACGGGAAGGCAAGGCTGTGCAGAGAAACTGGGCATCGAAGCGCCCTTAGGGATGATGTGTCCCTTTACAAAGTGGCTGGATCAGCGTGGGGTTCCTCAGTTTGTTGGAGCATGGTGCTAAAAACAGCAGGATTGCGAGATCACTGCCTGTACGGGCCAATCAACGAGCTGGGCCCCACGACCCTTCCGGGCCCCTTCCAACTGAGAAATGCCGTGAATCTGTGAATCCGGAATTTTTGTCAGCTCAACTTTAGCTTCCCTTTCCACGCTGGATTATCGGGAAGGCGCTGAAAGGTCTCATCTCGAGAGACGAGCCTGCGCTGCGCCTCCGGTGCCCACCCATAGCCCCCGCACTGCTCTGCCGTTCCCCCAGAGCCCCAAGGCCGCGGGGGCACGGCCGCTATCAGCCACGGCTCCCGGTCCCGCCCGTCCTCCCGTGCCCTCCCCGCCCGGCCCGCTCCCCTCACGGCCCTTACCGGCTTCATGGCGGCGGCGCGCGCGTGCTGCCCGCGGCGGAAGCGCTCCCCGCGCGGCGCGGCCACAGCGCCCCCTGGCGGCGGAGGCCGAAGCCGCCCTGGCCGAGCAGCGCCGGCCCCGCCCCCGGCCCCGCCCACAGGGCCCGGCCCGGCCCGGCCGCGGACCTGAAGGGAACTGAAGGGAAGGGAAGCACAGGCCGCGTCTGCTGTCAGTTTTATTTACACAGGAATCGGTACTAGTGGTCTTAAAGGAAGGCTTGATCCTTCTATTTACAGTTATATACAGATTTATAGTTGAAAAGTAAGAAAACTGTACAAGATAACACAAAAATATAAGACAAATTGGATCCAATTAAAGTAGTGAATACATAAGTTAAGAAAAATCTGACATTTACATTTCAAATTGTAATGTTATGAGTAGCATATATGTAGTTTTTAAACCAGATAGCAACGCAAGTTACACCACACTAAATTTTTACCCCGATTATGCAGACTCTGCTTTTAAAACACCAGACAACTGGAAGCCTCCTGCACTTAAAAATACATAATGGTATTTTTTACTTGATTTCCAGAGGGACCAGTTACAAAAACCCACATGTAAGGAATTTATTTACATTAAATATTAGCAAAAAACGGATCAAGAGAGTGCAAGTGTTCCTCACCTGCAGTGCTATCCATTTTAAATTTCTGTCCCCTACAACCACAGGTTGTTATACAGCATCTTCAAGAACAGGAAATGTTTGAAAATATTTGCTGTGACACGTACAGTATGACCTTATGTCTCACAGTTAAAAGATGTTAAAGAATTATGTATCACTAAACCAGATGATTTTTGGATTTCAGTATTGCACACTAATAAAAAGACAGTTTCAAAAACAATTCTGTGTCTGCATTATTTCCAAGTGTTAAAAGTGGCTGCTTCTTTGAGAACACACAAGCCTTTAGATAGCCTTGTCATTTTCTAGTGTTCACCATTACATACAAGTATTTTTTATTTGGAAATGGCTCGACAATATAAAACTTCTGGTGGCAAAACCCTTTCACAGAATACCCACTCCATTTACTCCACAACCAATACACCAAAACAAATGCTTAAACACCACTTGCTTTGAAAGCAGTACAGTGAAAATAGCAGCCCTATTCTTACTACTGTTTAAAATTCGGATTATTTTTGCTCTAGGTTTGGGCACAATACGTCTACAGTTCCTGAGTTAATTACATTTGCCCAGACTGAAGAATGAAGCTGCAACTTAGAAAAAAAAAAAAATCAAACAAGTAAATAAGACAATACCCCTTCCCAAATCTTAACCACCTTGCACATAAACATACCAAACCACCTTATTTGGTCCTCAATACATGCAAATTGTTAATTTTGGAGGTAATGTTTGTACCAAAGCATTTGGTTTGGATAGCAGTTTTGGGGCCTTAAGATTTAGCATTACCCTCATCCCCTCCAAAAAGTGCCTTTGTGGTATTTGTAAAAACAGTTATGCCTCAAAAATTTGTTTAAAGTACCAACAGAAGTTATTACAAATGTTTATTGCATTGAGCTGATTCTTTTAAAGTATTAAATATGAACTCCCCACTTCTCAGTTTCATAGGTTTTAGTATTCTGTGTGAAATCAGATCTTCCCATGGCAAAAACTAATACTGGCAAAAGGGTGAAGATTTCATCAGTTCATTACTCCACTGAGAGCTGTGTCTTTTTTCCACCTCATTTTCACATTTTCTATAGTGCTTTTTCCACATAGAAGTGATGTGAAGACTTCTTTGTCATCAAGTGGTTTTCCAAGTTTCCAGTAGACCTCAACATTAGCTTTTTGGTGCTGGGCTATGGTTCTTGTCCCCTTCTTTGTTGTCCTTCATCAGTGAGGCAAATACCTGGAAAAGTAAATTATTCAATGAATATGAAGACTGCCAGTGTTATAATGATATTAACCACCACAATATTAGCATGGAGATTAATTTCTAGAATGAGACACTAGAAAGGAAGTGCCCATTGCTCAGGAGTCAGACAAGCAGCTTAAATAATCATGAAGTGCTCTATATATTCATGTGCTGACATGTCTGATTTGATATATATCTCTAAGAAACTCACCTGTGCCCATTTTTTGTTACTATTCTGCATCTGAATAGCTGCAATACAACTAAAAAGCTTTTCTGATGTAATATCTTCTGGAAGTTTTGTTAGAAACTGTGCTATGTGAATAAAGTCCATCTGTAGGAGAATATCTTCATATAACCGAAGGATTCCTAATCCTGTCCTAAACAAAAATTCTTCTCCATCTCTACAGAAAACATCCCAGACACGACAGGCCAGATCAAGTGGTAATGACTTGCTGTAGAGTGTAAAAATCCTACAAATGAGTCAAAAACAAACAAAAAGAAGAGTTATAACTTATTTCAGAAAAGTGAGAAGACAACTTCCTTTAAATCTGAGTTGCATTAGTTCACAGTAAGCAGATGACAAGTTATTTTATATACTCTTATTTTTTCCCCTATTTCAACGATCCACAAGTCTCCAGATTTTGAAGCTAGAACATGTACTCTGAAACCCATGTCTTCTGATGCCACAGGAAATCCTCCATTTGAATGCCATCTCCTTTAGAAAGCTCTGGTTAAAGAAGTGACAAGTATCTTCATACTCAAACAGAGTATAATACATAAGAACTTAAGCCACAAAGATCACAAATGTGTAACTTAATCTTTCCCATTTCCCATTTCCCATTAAGCCATACAGTTTAACAGCTCTGTTCATTTTTTTCATCTCATATAGAGGGCTGCATCCCACTAACATACTTATGATAAATCAATAGCTACTTTTTCGAATTTGTTCACATTACAATCACAAAAATCTAGATGGAGTTCATCCTTAAGCACACAAACAGATATTCTGTATTTGACAGCACTACCACACTTCAAGGTGCCTGCATTACACACACAGCTTACTACTCTCTGCTTTTGAACATTTGTAACTTCAAATTGTTCACTGTATTTTCAAGTTTATCACTTTTCAAATTAGGTCCTAAATTTCATCCTCCCTCTGCTTTAAAGTCTCTATTCCTATAGTCATACTTCCTTCAGTAGCTGACTGTGTTCATTTCATCAAGTCATTTACAATCACAGTACACCATACTATTACAGTGTAGTAGCCTCCTCTCTCATACTTTTGTCACACAACTGCAGGAACAAGAAAATGAAAACACAGAACTCCTGTTTGTCTCATTTTTTAACTGAATACATCCCTTTTAATAAAGCTTGAAGCCTGCCAGAGGAACTGCAGTTACACAAAACAGTTCATCATGATTTCACAAGACCTCCTGAATGCCTTTTTTTATGCTTTATTTCCAGTGCTGAAAGACCTATAGCAAAATAGCAAGTGTTCTGACAGTTCTAAGGTTAGGTTTTCTATGTTCTATGAACTCACCAGTCTATCAAATATATGTCTGGAGTAAGACTGTATGACTTGAAATGAAGAAACAATTTAGGAAGATTTTCTTCAAAAAATACTTCAAAGGCTGCAAAGTATTTCAGCATCTGTAGGGATAGTAAAGTACATCTTAAGAAGTCATCAAAAGCATGTTTGGTTGTAAACCAACACAAACCCCACCAAGAGCTGAGGATGTCAACACAGCACAATGTGACTCCTTAGGACAAGTAAAATGATTAAATGCTTCTAGAGGAAAAATCAAAACATGAGAATGAGTTTTATGGATTTAGTATCTGGCATTCTCAGTTTTGTAATCACAAGTTAAAATTCTCCATTATTCAACAGGACAAAAGGAAGTCATCAATAAAAGAACTTTGCTTCAAGTCAAAAGAACATTGCGGTCCAAAACCAGAAAACTCTGTGCATACCATGCTGTGATCCACACGGAAAAAGGCCAGCTGGCATGGCTTGTTTAGAAGGTTAGCAAAGGCAATGAAAGCATCTGCCTCTTCCAGATTGAGAATGAGCACAGCAGCAATGAAGGACATCCCTTGTACCTTCAAGTGGGAAAAGCATCAGGCAAATATAGGTGAGTAGGTTCAGTACATCTTACATCTTTGGAAATGGAAACATTTACAGTTTGCAATTCATCAAGTACCATTGCATAACATTTCCAGATGAATAGAAACAACGTGGATAAATTATTTTTATGCATGCAATCAATTTGATTTCAGCAGTTCAGGCGCTCTGGGAGGTCTCATGATCACAAGTCCTCAGGATTCAAAATACAAGAAAGTTAAAACCACACAGGGTGAATGCAGAGCTCATGAGAAACAAAACCTGGCTTCAAGTTCATTGTTAAACTATGGGAAAAGCGGTCATGGAGAAAAACCTCACATATGGGACAGTTTAGACCCAGACAGATACGTTGGAACTGAGACAAAGTTCTGTTTCAGAACAGTCAATGCATGTCTTTCCACTTGCCAAACCATATTTTTTCACATATATAAAATTACTTCTAGGTGGTTAGCTGCAATGAAAGTTTACATTTTCCTGTCATTACTCTCCCAAAACCACTTTAGCCTTCAATAAATGTGAAGAGCATGATTCTTGTAGTAAAGTGATGACCTGAATACTCATCACGCTAACAATAATTTTATCAATTTCAATTGCAATTATCTTTATTCCACTGTCTCTAAACATTCATGCTGCCTGTTCTCATTAAAAAAAACCCCACACACTCAGTATTTTAATCGACTATGGAAAAGAGTATTGATATACATCAGAAACAGTCTATCAGCTTTCCATTTCTGGGGGATAAATAGGTGTGGAAATAAGATTACATTACATTTACTGCCATATTATCATGAAAAAAGCGTGATAAGAAATATCAAGACTAGCTGCAATTCTAATAGAAAAGAGAAGCCTTATCCATGAAAAGTTACTTATTTGTCTTTTGAAACTCCACCCTGGGAACAAGCAGTCTCAGAACCTGCAGAGTTTGTAATCTCACTTTAAAAATATGGGAGAGTCTCCAAAAATGAGGTCACAGATGACAGAATTCAGGCCTAAAAACATTTGAACTTGAAAAACTGACTAGTTATTTACGCAGAGTCTCAAGCATATCTGATTTAGAGAGGAAGACACACCCTGTGCTAAATAATGCTTTGTTGCATTAAACTTTAAAACTTTTCAAGTGTTTTTGAGCCCCGAAGCATTAGAGCTTGTGAAAGATGTTTTTAGATACCCCCAGGAACAAAGAAGAAAAAAATCTCTTCTCTTCATTATTGTTCATTATTTAAATGCTTCTGTAAGCTAACACCATTCAGAGTGATGTTAGGTTTAGTTGGTTTGTTCAGGGGTTTTTGAAAATTTTTTAATGGATTTTTTTTGCTTGTTTTTAAACACAGTAATGTTTGCTGAAAACTATCTTCACTGAACTCAGAGGGAGCGATTTATTCTGTGTCAGCAAAACACTAAGAAGGAGTTTCTGGATTTTAGGATGTGCACTAGTGAAGCAAGGAGCATCACTATGGAAATGGCAACAGGGGAAGCAACAGTAAGACAGAACAAGTGAGGTGCTAACTGGAAGCCCACTAATATCTTACAGGCTTTTTTCCTGTAGATACTCTGTCAGAACTATAATGTCTTGTGAAAACGCCCATTTAAAATTTTCCATGCAATCTAGATACTCAACACTGACATTCAGTACATTTTCAGCTATTTAATTGTCTCTAAGAACTACCATCATTGTGACTGCTATGAAGTAACTGCCAAAGCTTAATTATTTCTTTAAGTGCTAGTAGCATAAAGTTTGGAACACTTATTTATTTAATATACTTTAATATATGACATCTTAAGCATATTTGCCATGTTATAAACATTTTATAGCAAATACTTACATATCCCACGTCTGGTCTGTAACATGTATATGCTCCTAAAACACTATGCAGGAGATCATGATAAGGACCACCCTAGTAAGAGGAGAGGGTAGAAGGAGAAAAAGAAATTTTATTTTCAAAAAAATACAGGAAAGGAGCAAGCTGATATCTTAAGATTCAAGTGAGCCACTGAACTGTTGCTTTATTAATATCTAGAATACTACCATTTCTTACTCCAAGCATTACTACAAATGTTTTTGAGATGTTTAAAGTAACAATGCTCCTATGAAATAATTCAGCAGAAACCAGTACCTAATAGAAAATGAGGATATCTGGTACAGATCCAAGGTTGGTCTTTCCTTTGCAGAGACAATGGATATTTTAATTCTTAGCAGCACAAGTTACTCTATTATGATATTGCATGTTATTTTATATACATGTAGGTGCATATTATAGCTCTATAAAAATCATACAGCCTGAAAAGGTGCACCAGAATGCATCAAGAATTCTGTAGCAGTGAGAATACTCATTTCTCCCTGTAGTTTCATAATTATTAATAGGAATCTCATGCAATTTTTCAAGGAGAAAAAACCTCATAGTCCATCACTAAGTGTCTCTACTTTATTCTCATTTTTAAATATTTTAAAAGTCAAAAATACTTCTAAAAACGATTCCGTATTTGGCCAGTTATGTTTCTTGTTTAACTATTCAGAATTTTAAAGCTGTTGTAACTAAAGTTAAAGGCATCTCACCTTCTGGAAAATATACAGGGATGGAAATGTGCGTGATATATCCAACTTAATTAGCTCCAGACTGGCCTCACGATCAGCAACAGATGCACCTGCATCTGCAAGCAAAACCAACACTTATTAAAGCTGATAAATTCTACAAACTTCAGAACAAAACTCCTGTAGGCACATAAAGACAAGGAAGGCAGCATTCACCTAAGAACCTCCAGAAGAAATTCTGCTAGCCCCTGAATTCTCTGTCCCATCCTCTCCACAGGGAAATGATAAAAACACTAGTGATAATGTAGGAAAAAAGACAGGTAGCACTTGGGGAAAAGGCTCTTTTGGAGGGCTTAAATCAGACAAGATTTCCAACTGGAAAAATGAACAGGCTAAACAGAACCTGCTCTGCTGAAGCTTGGAAAGCAGCATTTCATTCCAGTCTGCCAAAAACTATGATAGTTGGTCTTCCAGACTTTGCAACCAAAGATTAGCAATAAACACTGTCAGCTTGCTTGCTTTTCAGAGATGAAAATTCTAACACTTAAGTTTTCCCTTATTACTACATCTCCCAGGATATCTAGCACAATTAAAACAGCTCCATCTCCCTTCATTCCCACCGAGAACTATTACCTCTCAAAAAATCAGATTACCTAAGTCTAGGCCCACAGACAGTCCACACTCCTACAACAAAAGAAAAAGCAAACCACCACTTCACAGACCAAGGGGCATTGCAAACATGTTTTCCAAGGATAAGCATATTTACAGTCATGTACATACAGAATTTTTTATAAATTGTTTGTCTCAAGACAAACAGATGATTCACAGGACTATCCCTAAGGAAGACCCGAATAATTTATAGTCAAAGTAGGCAATTAGTCAAGACTGGCTATGGCAAGTGCAAACAACTGAAGTAATGGAAAAGACACTATCACAGGACAGCATTTTAAAATATATCAATCAACAGCACAAAGAGTTAACCTTTATAACAAGGACACATCCGACATTAAAAACATCCCTGATACTATTTTTAACAGAAAGAACATCCACAAGGGACAGCAATATGCCAGTGAAAAAACTGCATTCTAGAAAAGAGTGCTAACATCCCCACTCAATAGATTTGGGAGGAAAGGCCATCTGGGCAGGCAGGAAATACAAGTGAGATCTGAAATGTGTCATGTTTTATATCCTTCACCTCTCAGTTTCGGAACCAAAAAATTGAGGATTTTCTTTTTTTCTTTCCCAAAATCATGGAAGGGATACCAACTAAGGAGAACCCATCTAAGAACAGCTAAGAAAAATCATGTATTGTAATTTAGTTTCCTATTTATTCTTCTTTTTGTATTTCATCTAATATTTTCATGAGAGCCAAGTCTTGGTATTTCAGAAGAAACATTCATTTGAAAATAGCACATGCAATATTTTAATCTTTTATTGACACAGTAAGTACTGCCAAGCCCCTCGCTCACTGACTTGTTATAAGATAGCAAACATTTAAGAAGGGAATGATTTTGAGAACTTTTAATAAGTATTCTTAATGCTGAAATTGCAGAGGAACTTGTGAGACTTCCTGGGTTTGTAAAATTGAATAGGAGGTTGTAGAGGACTCAGGAGATCTCACCTTCTATGTCATTCTCAGAACTTGTCTCACTGAAGCTTTTCCATCGTTCCTTAGCTCTCGACAAGAAGATTTCATAAAGTTCTGCAAGAAATCAAAACAAAAACAATAACCAAAAAGGCAGTGTTAAGAAAAGCATCCATCCAAGATGAAAGGCTGCTAAGCATTCTTGGCTTTGGTTGCTTAGTTTCATCACTGGGGGCAAAAGGAGAATCTAGATGGTTACCACAGTTATACACAGTTTTATAGTGTGCACTGTATTGTGCTTTCTGCTGTGGTGAACATGGAAAGGGAACATAACAGGGAATATGACAGGGAAATCATGCCTTACATAATTAGATTTGTATTTTTGTGAATAAAATGCTCACAATTCAACAATCATTAAAATAAATATCAAAATAAAGCAATTCCCTTCTTACCCCCTTAAGAAAGCAAAGCTACAAATTCTCAATTTTAAATATAAAAATTATTTTCTAGGGGTGAGCATTATCTTAATTCTTAAAATACTAAATGTTTTTGCAAGCAGGTTTTGGACCTTGTTTCCATAATTTATGAGGCTATGATGTCTAGTTGTAAAACACAACTGCTCCTAACCTTGCAAAATACATTTCTTCAGAAAGAAATATACCCTGATTTTTATTTTCTCCTTAGCAAAAGTTTACATTTTTCTTTGAAAATAACCAACTTAATTTACCATTAACATGCGATCTGTTAGGAACATACCAGGAGTGATGTTTAATTCATTTCCCACAGCTAGACTCCAAACCTTCCCACGTACACTTGGGGGCAATCCCTGCCACCACAGCTCTCGAACTCTTCGGGTAGCACGCCTGATATACAGGAGCAGAGAGAAGGGGAAAAAAAAGGCACATATTGCACATCTTGTTTTCTAAGATCACTGTGCAATTTGCAAGCAAAATAACATACTGTTTAGCAAATCAATATTCAAAGATCTCTGTTGATGCTAAAGCCCCATTAAAAACCCCAAAACATTCAGCTCCCAGAAGGCACATTTCATGTTGCTCTGTAATGACCTCACATTTTATCATGGCAACAAAAAACTGACTTCTTGACAACACAGAAAAGGAAAATAAGGTATGTGGGTCCTCAGTTTCCAGAGGAGAAACAAGCCACGCTTGCCTCATTTACACAGCAGAACTTTACTTACATGCCTTCCCAGTTAGGTAGTATTTCATTGACCCAAATCACCATAGCACTAGCGATATTCTCTTCTTGCTTGAAACGCTCTCTCATTATTTTTTTCCTTTTATGTGCTTCTTTAATTTCTGTTAGGCATAACATGTTAATAATTCTGTATTAGTGTATACAAATTATTAGGTAAATTATTCAACTACTACCCAAGTATTTAGACGTCTAAAATATTGAGGGTAAATTACAGTTGCACGTACTATTTCTGTTGATTGTAGGTGTATTTCTCTGGAAAATTTTTAATTTAAGCTAAGTTGTTCAAATATAGTCATTTAGACAAGCAAAAATCAGGCTAGAAAACTCAGGTAGTTCTTTTCTGCAGTACACAGGATAACTAATACACAAGCACATTATCAGCGCTGTTTTTCCTCTCATGATTTTCATACCATATTCTATCTGAGCCTTATTTATTCATTAGGCTAATCAGCAATATTTATGGATAATTTTATTATTTAAAAATGCAATTCTACATCCATTTTAAAACTATTCAAATGTTACTGAAGCTTCCACCTAAAAGGAGTTTGTATTTTCTTTTCTGGAAACAGGACCTAAAGACCTAAGACAAAGCCACAATGCTGAAAAAGAGAACAATGTCCTGCCTTCTGTTAAAAAGAGATAATTTGTAGATTCCTCTTATTAAAAAGGCTAACAGAAGGACAGAGCAGTGCTCTCCTGACATCACTTAGAACCAGTGTGAAACTGCAAGACATTTTTTATTTAAGCATGCATTGGACACATCAAGAAGGTAAACATGCCCTCCCTGGTAAACAGATATGGCTGACCAGCTTCATCAAGTTTTTACTGAAGCTTTGAGTGTACAGCAACAGTTAATAAACCAGGGCACACACATGGAAACACCACACATGGCTGAACCTCCAAAGATGCTGTTACTGAAGTACACAGACCACGGATCACAACTTACAAGATACACACCACAAGAGCAGAGTGAAATGCATGGTCAAATGCCTTGGATTTCTTATTGCACCTTTCAAAGTAAGCTGCCATGGATCCAAAGAGGATCAATCAGTTCAGAAGCTTGTATCTCTGACAACAGCCCAAGTAAAACATGCAGCACAGATTCTTAAAATAGCTTATTCCCTGAATACTAGGCACAAGACTACAATAGTCCTTTTAACAACTATTCATAGATTGACACAGTACCAGATGCTACAGATCTGTTTTTTAAATTAATCGTATCTAGTGGGAGTAAGAAGGTACACACAGGTACAGCTGATAGGAAAATAACCCCAAAGTTTTCATCTCTCTTCACAATGAAATTGATCTGAAATTCTCAAGAAACCAGATCTTTAAGCAGTCAGCTTTTATTATACTTTGGCTCTTAGTGGCAACTGCAGCAACACAGCTTGAAAAGAGAGTCCAAGTACCCAGAAAGTTTCTAGGTGGCAACATTACACAAGTATCTTTTAAAAATTAACTTTTTCCTTACAAAGTAAATGAACAGTGAAGTTGCATTCTGAACCTAGCTATATTCACTGTAGCAGAACAACATTTTGATAACTGAGCTCTGTTTTAAACTGTGTGCCCCTATGCATCATAGAATAACCCAGATATTAAACAAGAGGTTCTTTAATGTACCCACTTGCCTACAAGCCAGGATTTACTTTATTTCTGCAGCAGACTTGAGAGGAATTACAGTCACTGTTGGCAGCTCACATACCTCTTTTTTTTGCTTCTGCCACCATCTCGTCGTATTCTTGTCGATGACGTAAAGCCTCCTCCACTGACTTGGCAGGAAGATTTCTGAAAACAAGTTGTTCCTGAATTCAATACACACAAATGACATTCTGGACCATTTCAGAACAGGATTAAATTTGGTTTCTCTCTAAGGTGAGCTTTGGGGTTGTCATACTGCCAGCATTCCAGTAACAGCTGTAGAGAACTACTAGCTGTTTGCTGATCCTCCTTTTTAGTTCTCCTAGAGCTTCCCCCAAAGTAAGGTTATTAAATTTGTTGAAGACCTGGAATAATGCTCATGTGATTGAGAAAAGAGAAATGCTGATATACTATATAGTAGTTTATTCCAATGTATTTCTGCCCACGTGTATTTTAATTATATGTTCATATGAAATCTATAGATGATGGATTGTCAATAAAAGGTAAAGGCTTTTATTCATTGTAGTTAACCCTTTAAAACTCTCACAAAAGAAGATAAGTTTCCCAAAGGAAAAAATGATAGATCACTGCTGATGTCAGAGCTAAAGCTAAGGAAGCTTGGTGCAGTCTAAAAGCTGACCAGATAAAAATGTGGTTGTTTTTTGGCTGCATAATGGTCCCCTAATAGCCAAACACACTTCCTCTTGACCAAGAAGACTCACTTCAAAGCAAATTAAAACAGTGTTTGGTCTCAGCCTCTTACCTAATATCTAGTCTACTTTGGTCCAAAATAAACAGAGAACAGTTTTGTCATTTTAATATATAAAAAGTTTTCTGTCTCCTTTCATACAAGCAGACAAAATAACTTATTATTATTTTCAATGAAATTGAGAGCAGAATATATTTTCAAAGGTTAGACTGTGGAAACACACTACATGCTTGGGATGGCACTCCAATTTGAAACAAGTGTCATTTGTAAAAGCATATTTATCCTAGCTTGTGAATTGCAATACTATGAAAGTAAAGAAAGACATCAGCAATCCAGTTATTGCATATCTTACTCTCTACCATACAGTAAAAGAAATAATGCATTTATAAAAGCAAATACTCATAGTAATCCATAATTCCAATCAGGGTATTTCTGTCTTAGCACAGAATGAGCTTATATACTCCTAAAGAGAATATCCAGAGAAATACTAATATGTTCTATTTTTCATTTCCTAATTGGAAGCGATTAGAGCAAATACTCAACAGTGCCATCACAATCTTTTTCATGATGCAATTTGAAAACGTTGTTGCATTTGTTTTCCTCAAGCTTGTGTTCTTAATCAGAGGTCCTTTCTCTTTCCTTCACATTGCTGAAGACTGTATAGCTGAAAATACTGACCAATTTATTACCCATTTTTCATTAGTATTCGTATTTGTACTTAATGTGGGTTTTGTTACATCTTCATCTTCTGTTTCCTTGCTTTCAGCTGCACTTTTAGGTATTACTGACTTAATATGTTCTTAAGTTACCAAAGCAGGGGATGGGAGGATAAGGGAGCAGGAAGTGCACACTGAGAAAGTGAAGGAATCAATCAAGAAAATTCCTGAAGACTTTGAGGATGTCCAGAGCATGGTCACAGATAGCTGTGAGATACAGTAGATAAGACTGGTGGCTCCATTACAGTGAGAAAGAATTCCTCATATAGATTGTGATACACTTAAAAGCTCTTCTGGAAGTATTTGTTAGACCCTTTTATGGGACAGAATAATTCCATTATTCTTCCATGTAAGACTTGTGAATTTTAGCTCATCAGAAATGAATCTATTCAGTCCTTCAGTTGCACAGCAGAATCATACTTACGCTGGTCGATCCTCCAGAATCAAAGCAGTAGTGGAAAGTGGTTCAAACTCAATGTTTTTACGCCTTGCTGATGAGGGTGGGGGTTTATACATTCTTCCTGTCCGTGCTTCATATTCCTAAACAACATTATTGATACAAACGAAATTTCAACTTTCAGCCTCACTCCAAATTAGTAAGCATGATATTACTAAATGCATAAATAACTTCATATTAAATATTTTAACATTACATAATAAAACAACAAGCAGCAAACACTACAAGTTGAAATTGCTGATAGCAACAGTGCAGCTCTCCAGGACTGCTAAGTAAAGATGAATGAGAAAGCAGTTTATTTTATCAACTTTGATCAATTCTAGTTCAATACTTCAACTCAGCATCCCAGGATCAGCTAGTGAAGAAACCTGCATAATCTACCCAGACTAGCTAGTGCACAAGCATATTTAAGTAATATGTGCCGTTGACAATAAAAAAACCACCACTAATCTCATTCCATTTCTTCCTCCTGATTCCAGCTCTCCTTAAGATCCAATACACCTGACATTCCTGAGGCCTTCAACAACACCATCACACCCACATGACTCAGAACCACCTACACTATACTCAGTGACAATACACCAGTATTTATCATTACAAGTCTGTTTCATATAATTTCCTTCCTCTGAGGTTAAAACATGCAGTCTACTTAGAAACAAGTATTTAACTGCCTTCAATACACCCAGGATTCTGAGGAAGAAAGAATTCTAATCCTTTTATCACAACAGCAACTCAACAGAACAGAAATATGACAAAATCCTTAGAAAAAAAGCTAAACAGAACCAGATGAAAATCTCAAATCTCACATCCTCTTCTTTTTTGCCTCTGTAAATAAAAAATTACTGCCAAGGTAATGGAATAATATGTATCAACACCATTCAGCACATTGAAACAAGTATCTTGAACAACTGGAGACAGGATTGGTAAAGTTATGTTGTAACTTACACAAGTGCAAGAAAAATTAAAAAATCAAAGCTCACCATATGAATGAATACACATATTCTCAAGCCTAAAATTATTTCATTCCACTTAAAAACAGAAACAACATCAGTACTCCTGTCATGCTGTATACCTCAGGACACTCAAGTACATTTGTAAATTAGGAATGCATCCTGTGATAACACCTAGAGATCAACATCCAGGCTGCAATACAGTAGCAATGCTATCCCTCCTATTCTTGGTAGAATTTCTGATTTACTTCCATATTGTCCTTTGTAACAAGAGTCACCAAATCAAGTTCATTTAGCGGTCAGAGATGAGGAAGCTCAAACATCAGCAACCTTTTCAACATCTCTACACATCTAACTTGTATACAAGTTTTAAAAGAAAGGAAAAAAGATTTTAAAAAGCACTGCAAGATGTATCAGAAATGAAGCCACTCTTACCTTTTTTAATACAAGCAATACATGTGAACAATGCTAGTGCTTCCAGCTATCACCTGTGCTAAGAACTGATACACTATTTCCAAGGCAACAGAAAAAGAAAAAAACAAAAATTAAAAATTCTTCAACAGAGATTTTCACAAAAGGCAGAACCCATCATCCAACTGTGTTTCTGAAAGTAAGTACACATCATGAACAGTTGGGTTTTGTAAAAAGAGATCACATGGGCAGAGAAGGAAAACTGTAAGTGTTACTAGAAAGAGAACAGAGACCAAAATAGCCTCAGGTTCAAACTGTCACGGCTGTACATTCCCCAAACTGAAATACATTACAAAGTATCAGAACCTTCCAAAGGAAGAGGCTTTTTCCTCAAGAAGCCTGTGCTCCAGGAAACTTGCTTGAAGATTAGATCCTACAGTGATCAGGTGTGTACAGGAATTATGCAAATGAAGTATCCATTTTTTTTCTGGAATACTTTGTATGACTAGATGTAAAGAATCCAATAGCCTTAACTGCGTACTTGATTCAGAATCTAAAAAGCTTGAGCTGACATAAAACTTCGCTTTGAAAGATGTGAGCTAATATTCTCCCATAATGAGGTAAAAATGCAATTTAAAGTCAAATGTCTTGTCAAATGCTTAACATTCAGGGCATGTGCCAGAAGAGTTGACAGCTAAGATTCAAGACTATGTAAAACCTGTATATGTAAAAAAATATTTTAGAAGGGTCAAATGTATGGTTTCACAAGCTTAGAGAAGGTTATTTTTAAAAAAATCTTTATTGCAATATATCAGGCATTTAATGAAAATTCCAGAACACTTCAAAGTTCCAAAGTAAAGAAAAACAAATTCAGCTTTAATAAAAAGTGAAACCAGTTATCTTCTTACTAAGTCTGGAACTGCATCCTGTTATCCACTGCTAATAATTAACCCAGTAAGAAGCTTAGAGCATGTTTTTCCTGAAAAACACTGTGACAATATACTTAAGAGTGCTTTGATATGTGGAGGGACTTGCATTTCTGGTATTTATTCCTGCAGAGATACAGATAAGCCTATTAACCTACAGACAGGTAACTGGGGCAGGGAAAACATCTTTTGCTTATAAACTGCATTTGTTTAAGAAGATAAAGATATCTCTAGTAGTATCTTCTTAAAACAAAACAACAAAAAACCCCACCCAAAACCCAGAAATTCAAAACCAAAAAACCCCACCCCCTACCACCACAGCAAAGAACACTAAAAAATGCTCCAGTGTTGTAAATTTAAAAAAATAAAGAAAGAAAGAAACCACAGAGGTCTTTATTGCTTGCACCTTTTTGTTATCGACCTGGAAAACATGCAAAGCTGAAGTTTCATTCAGCCTTCTGCTGTAGTACCATAAAGGACAGTCAGACCATTGAGAGTAATTTTCATTACCTCTAAACAGCACTGGTTTGCTCTGTGTAACATACACAGAGCCTCATAGCCTCTTCTTCCAATACTTAAGCCAATGACCTTACAGAAAGGAAAATCAGCTGCATTGCAGCATTCCAAAAGCATTAGTGGACCTGAAGTAGGGTATACTTGTGGGGATGAAGTATTTAGCTAAGTGTGAACACAGGGATTCAGTGTTAGTTACAAACTTCCATCTGCAGATCCCAAACTATGCAGCTGTAAAGGAATAAATACCAACCATAAAATTCAATATGAATCTGGAATCAAGTCTGATCTATTTATGATCCAACAACAGAAGCTGAACTCCTGGGAATGAGTGATAAAAGCCTTTGGTTACAAGGACATGGAAGTTCTCACAGTACCAATTATACAGACAAAACACCACAGATCCAATTATGCTGTAGGTATGCAGGAGGAGAAAGGCAACTGATGTGTAGAGAATTTATGAAACTAAAGAATGCAACACTGAATAAACTTGCCCTATCTTAAGGACTGCCTCTATTTTAAGAGGATGTCAAGGCATACTAATACACCAACTAAACATCTTGTGTATGACAGTTTCTTCTAACGTGCTTTCTCCTCTCTAATGCTAAGTCTGATAGTAAAACAGATTTTATTCAATTAATTGCAACTTCTGCTGAGGAAACAGAATGGGGATTGCCATATATTATGCAAATGGTTTTACACCTCTCTCCCTTCTACACATATGTGACTGGAGCAGATGGGTCTATGAAACATCTATATGATTATTTTCATGATGTTGTGCAGCTAACTAGTTGTATCATCAGATTATGTCTTCATTTGAATCAGGGTTGATCATCCAATAATAGAAGCATTAATAGAATCACCTAGGAGTGCATCCATGTCAGAAGAATTTCTGCTAATGAATATTCCTACATCAGCATGCATGTTGCCTCCAGGTTAAATGTTAAAATTGCTGAGCTAGCACTAGCTACAAGGTGATTATAAACAAAGAAGTGTTTATAGCAAGAGTAGATGTCACTGAAAAATTCCGTGAGTCATAAACTAGACATTTTCCCACAAATAATAATTCCAGATGCTGTCAGGACAGGAAGAACAGTACATTCTTGCCTAATTTGCAGGTGAAATAGAAAGAACAGATGTATTGATGGAGAAGAAAATACTGATCTTCACACAGTACAAAAGGACAACTAAACAGACACTTAAGAGTTTCTAGGTCAGTCTTCCAAAGTTAACGCCATCCACCTTCAATTCTTTGTTTGCTGTATTTTTTCCTCAACTGAATATTTAATAAGGTGCATCAAATTTCATCTTCTTTTGTTTACAAGAAGCCACCAGCCCTGGGCCTTATAAAGACACGGTGAGAGTGGCCAGGCCACGTAATGTGAACCACAGGCAGCAGAATCAACCAGCAGTTATGTGACTGCTCTGTTTCACAGCTCCACAGAATTAAAAAGCCAATCTGTGCTATTCATGTTTAACACAGAGTGCAGAATTACATTAAAAGTTTGCAAAGTAATGGGCACACTCCATTTCAGAAGGATCCCAGTCATAGCAAATAGATAATGTAAAATGAAACAAAAGTTTCAACAGCTACACTTTTCTACTTTTGCAATTTCACATTGGAAATAGTGATTAAAAGCATCAAGAGGTCCGAAGTGCCACTGTTAATAGCTTGTGTGGCTCAGTGACAGAAGATTCTAGTATATCAATTTTCAAACTTAATAAGGTGTTCAGAAATAGTACCAATTAAGCCTTTCAACAACTTTTACCATTAAGCAATGAGGCACAGCAAACATAGAAAGTAAATTACTGTCAAGCTCTATGATTACCTTTTTCTTGCTTTTCAAGAACATGCAATATAAACAATAAACAATAATACTCTATCACTTCAAATTGTTAGTGAGAGTCACATGTGAAATTTATTTATTTTACTAATGGTTTTTAATGAGTTGATGGTTAGTGCCATAAAATATTCATGCTACTGTGAAAATGTGATGTTTGTACCATTTTAATGAGTGCTACACAGTCCCATGCATGGCATCAAATACGACTAAAAAAAATATATATTAAATTTCATACCCCTGTGTTTAATAGACTGAGAGCAGATATTGACGAAAGACTGCCAGAACTGTCATCCTAATAAGAAAAACAGAAGCAGAGCCTTAGTGAATAAATGAAGGAAAAGATCATTACAAAATAGCAATGTGCAAGCCAGAATTTAAATTCACATGTACACTATTTATCTTGCATGTTTGAAAAAACACGGATGAGTCTTCCTCCTTCTTTTCCAGCCCTCAAAACAGACACATATACAAAGACTTCCCACTTGTGCAAGAGCTGTACAGACTGGATTGTTTTTCTGGTTTAATTGATGTTTTATATTTTCAGTAATCAGCTCCTTTGCCCAAAGGGAGATTTTTTTCCATGGTGCTTCTCAGGTGCATGACAAAGGCAGTCCCTGATACACCCTGTGTGTCTCTAGAACACAGCACTCACAGACATTAGACTGACTTAACCACAGCCTTGGAGGGCACATGCTGCTAGAAAGGAAAAACAAAACATTGTCCTCTGCTATGTAATCATTGGTATTTCTAAACTGAAAGCTCAAAAGTGGGCTATACTTCAGCCTTGCTGGTGAGAACAGAGATCTATTTGTAATGCTTTGAGCAACAGTCACTTCCATTCTAAATAAGATTCTAAGCACCACTCAGCAGCAAGGCAATCAGGTATAAAAGCTACAGGAGACTCTGTACAACCACAGCTCTGCACATTTCCAACCAAAAGTCAAAGTTGGTTTTGCAATGGAAAGATAAACCAAGCTGAAAGATGGGGTGTAGGGGAGATGACCAACAAAGTCCAGTGCTTTTAAGCCTTGAATTACAGTGCCTGGAAGAAGGAAAATAAGGGTTTTATCATTAATTCAACAGAACATATCTGCAGTGTTCGGAATTATAGAAACCATTTTAAAGACTT
The DNA here is from genome assembly GCF_052056855.1 of Sturnus vulgaris. Lineage (NCBI taxonomy): Eukaryota > Metazoa > Chordata > Aves > Passeriformes > Sturnidae > Sturnus > Sturnus vulgaris. The sequence continues at coordinate 22,106,119 of NC_142250.1, read as the reverse complement.
TCTTCTCCCTTGCAATACTATTTTTCCTTTTCAGTTCTGAAGTACCATGCCAGCCTTGGAAGGATAAGATTTATATTAAAACAAGCCAACAAAAAACCCCCACAATCTCACATCTTAAATAAATGTCCATGAAAGACAGCAGATTTACCACCTGAACCTATCCTTTTGGAATTCGATACAGCCTGCCTAGATGATGATTTTGCTTTCTCAGCACCTCAAGCTCAGTAGCACGTCTGCTTAACCTGCAAATGCTCAGTTCTTTGAGAAAGGAAAAAATCCTATGTATCATGCTTGGCTAAAGAAATTCAAAGGCCCAATAGAAGGAGAAGGATCCCACAGAATGAGAATCCAGAAGACCAAAAAATAAGATACCATGTCCAACCAAATCAAAGTAAAATAAGTTCTATAATTTTTATTACCTCTATTTATATTATTTGTTTCCTCCAAATCCAGCAACTTTCAGGAACAGATATGAAAATACATACCTATGTATGCCTACACGTTCTTTTTCAAGCCTTAGGAACAGTTGCTTCAATACTTGTAGTTGTCCTTAAAGACTTTGTTTTTTTTAAAAAAAACCCAGCAATCAGAAGAATTCACATCAGCAGATTCAATGCGTCCATGTTATTTTCAAAACACTGATCCCATCCCCCCTGTAAGGTTCTCCCCTAAAGATACATTTGTGCCACTAACATAGCACTGACATCGTAAGAAGTTTTCCTTAACAAGTTTCCCTTGTCAAAGCATCCTGACAGCAGGAGTTAAACTGTATTTTATGGCCTTTATGCAAAACAAAAGAAAGCATCTGTCACTCTGAGGTCCTACCAGTTTCGCTACCATTTTACTGACAAAATCATCATCAAAGAAATCTAAAACACTGGAGAATGTCCATGCTTTACCTCTAGAATAGATATTTTACTGACTACATATGTGATAATTGAATGATGTGGGACATTTCTTGAGAATCTGAACTGCTACAGCATCTACAAAGAAAACCATCCCAGCCTTCTCACTGCTTCTGGTAGGGCAAATTGTTATTCAGGTGTTACAGGTTCCTTGCAAGACGCAATAGCCCCATTCATTATTTGTCCTTGTTTCAAGGCAGTTTGTTACCAATGTATTTCTGCCCTGTATCTGGCAAACAGGCAGAAGTCCTGCCTTTCTTTATTCTCCAGTAGCAGTGCAAGGTGAGCCAATATGACCTTTAAATAACAATCTGCTTAAGAACCACTCCTGTAAAAAAGCATTCAACAACTGCTCTGAGATAGTCCGTGGGTTGGTTTACAAACACATACACGTTTTATAAGCATTAAGAGCTTGTGCACTTTTAAACTCCAACAACCAAGACTGGAGGGAAGAGTTAATATTGCAAGCCAAAAGGTTTGAGTCATATGAAAACTGATTCAAAACACATCTGCTCCTCTGAAGAGAAGCCTCTGAAAACCCTTGGCCCTGGGAGGCCACGGGAATTCGTCTGAATCAATGACTGCAATTTCTCCATTAGATCTCAGACTGGAGATAACATTGGAAAAATATTCAAGAGAAGATATTTAAGTTTTTTAGCCCTCAAATATTTCTTTTTGAAAAGATTTCAAAGCCACCCCAACATATTTTCAGAGGTTAGATGTACAACAGTGACCCAGTCAAAGCTAGTATTTAATGGACTAAGATTAAAACCTTCCATTTTGTACACAAGGTGACAGCTATTGGAAAAGATTGCTTCACTTCTGAATAAGCAGTCATTTCTAAAATCACTGCAAGCTTTTAATGGTGTGGCAGATTTAAGTAGAAAAGAAGCTTTTTTTTTCCACTTCATTTAAGGCTGCCACTGAGAGAAGCATTATTAAAACTGCTGATAAAGTGAATTTGGTGCATATTTTGCTTGGGGTTTTTTTTGTAATGTGTAATTGCATATTTTGAGTTCAATTCAGGCGTATTAGGAAAAAACCCACCACACTGCTTTAAACATATTAATAAAAAGTATGCAAGCCTGCTTTCATATAATAATCTAAACTTAATGACTTTATATTCAGAAAAAAATTTTATCATACATTAAAAGCTCTTTTCTTTAACCATATGCACAAAAGCTGAAATTGAGTTTGCATTTTTAAACAGCACTTGGACTTTAGTCAATACATTCCAAAGTGTTATATATCAGCCTACAAGTCTGTTTCTGCTTTAAATGCTTCTGCATTAAAGTATTTCAACAGTCTAATTTAAAGCAGATTTCTGTACCGACTGAAAAGAGTTTACCAAACTGATCATTAATGACAACATGCTTCTTATAATAGCTAGTTTTATGAGCTGCAGCTCATGAAAAAAGGCACACTTCCTAAAACCATCAAATGCATTTGACATTTGCAGTCCTGGGGAGCTGTTTTTCCCTTTTCAAAAAAACAGTGAAGGAAAGAAGCCCAGAGGAAGGAGATGTCCAGCAAAAGAGTTGGCCTCAATCACATCCTGCTTGGGCAGCTCTAAATCCAAGGAGAGAGGAGCGTGCCAGCAGCTGCGAGTGGGGAGATGCAGCTGCCAAGAACTTTCAACCTCTGACCCAGTTTGAGCGAGCGCATCTCGCCCAAGGCGACGCAGCTGCAGGGACTGTGCAGGCAAACCCCGCAGGCTGCGGTGCCACAAAAACATTCAGCATCTTCTACGTGAGCCAAGAGGCTTGCAAAGAAATTATTTACAATAATATTCGTTAGGCTGTCTCTGAAGGCACAGCTGGCTGGCATCGTCATCTGAAAAATGTCTGAAACGGTATTCCCAATTAAGTTTCCAGATTTTCTTGGAGGTTATTCAAGATATTACAAGCACTACCTGACTTCTCTGGAGAGGCACATATAGCAGTGTCTAGTTGATAGACAATGACTGGGAGCCACAAGCATTCATTTAAATGTAATCAGCAATTTACTACATCATCCTTTACCATAACAAAAAGAACAAAGGGGGCATCTTTCAGCCAGATCAAAAAGAAGCACATAAGCCCTACCAATCTTTTGGCTCTAAATCTACAATGATGCAATTTTTGTCAGTTTTACTAATAGGAAAGTACTTCATGCTTCATGATATTGCCATAAAACTTTGATGTAAGTATTTTCCTTATCCTAAAGACTTCCTCCTCCTATTAATTGCAAAGTTTTTCCTGTTGTGAGTTAATTTTTCTTGCAACAGGGCTTCTTAAGATCTCATCTTTTACATGCAGGATGCTGACTCATTACTGAATTTCCTTAATCAAGGGTTTATTTGCACCCTCCCAAAGCTGGCCACTGACATCAGTAAAGTGAAATGACCATGTCCAACCATGAAAAATAATGCTCAGGAATGGCAAGATTTGTGGCTAATAATAAAGTACCATAAATTCCTTCACAGGCACCTTTCCTACCTTCTTGTAGTTTTACTCTAAGGTTCATTTTACAAAAGCTGGCTAACAAGAAGTAAATATGGTTCTGACCACAAAGAGCTAAAAAAATTGGGGAAAAATGTGGGATTTCTGTTTCAATCATATTTGATCCCTCCAATTCGATTTAGAAAGTCAAAGTGCAAGTTTGGAGAGACATTCCATGTAGGTTATGAAGTAACCTGACAGGTTGAGAGAATTGCATGTGAACAAAACCCATTAAGCTTTAATCATATTTCTGCCAACTTCTTGAAGGTCTCATATTCTTTTCACTCACATTTCCTGCCTAGTGAGGAATTAGTCCAGAGACTACAGTCAGCCATTTGAAGTGAAGATGCTATTCCCCACTGATCTTCAATAACCAATTGTGCCTATATTCATTCTAACCCATCACCAGCTTGGCAAATTTGAACATTTTTCAAGGAAAGAAACCATTGGCTTTTCTTCAAAGGCATATGCACAAGGAGCTATATAGATTTTAAACACGTGCAAGACATTTGACATATGCTAATTATGGAGACATTAGGGTCATTTCTCAATTTAAGATCAAATTTCCTTAGGTATGTAGCTCTAACTGTGTGCAGAGCATACTGTCAAGCTGGTTCCCCCTTTGGTAACTGTATCTCTTAGCTCATGAGGCTTTATCTAAAGACCATGCATGCTTTAGGAATAGAAAGCTAAAACTATTAGCTATTACTGATACTTTACTCAAGATTATGTAAATCCAACAGCGACTTTAATCTGGAAAACATTATAGCACAAACCACATGACTAGGAGCAACTCAGTCATGGTTAAAGATAAGACATCGTTGTAATAAATTTGCTTTTTTAGGAGGAGTTAAAAATGGGAACGCTACAGGTTAAAACAACCACAATCACAGAGGGACAACAGAATAAGAAAGTAGGACTGTTTCTTCAAATTATCATCTTCAACAGGTTGCCCAGGAGAGCTGTGGATGCCCCATCCCTGAAAGTGTTAAAAGTCAGGTTGGAAAGGGCTTTGAGGAACCTGGTTTATTGGAAGGTGTCTGCCCATAAAAGGGAAAGTAGGACTCCCTTCCAACCCAACCCTTCTATTATAACATGGTCTCCAGAACAAATATCTTCATTACTAGAAAACAGTCAGCAGATGACAGGTAACATTGTGCAGGTTCTCCATTTCTCAGGATGGAAGAGACATCTGGATTTTACCACAGTGTTTTCACAGCACAAGGCCAACAGCATGCCCCTGCAAGCAAACCAAGAATACTTGCCCTCTCCCACTCATAGAGGAAAAGCATTTAAACAAGAAAACTGTATTTGAAAATGTAGGAAAAACATTCAGTTTACTTCACAGTACAAGCCACAGAATAATTTAGGTTGGAAGGGACCTTTAAAGGTCATGCAGTTTCAACCCACAAGATTGCACTTTCTGTAATCTCATAATTTCCTTGCAATATTTTATTGTGTCACAAGTCCCACTGCATTAACGTCCTTCAAAAAGATCCTCTCGTTTTTCACTTTGGTTGCTCCCAAAAGGCCCTCTTTGCCACAAAGCTCTTTCTAGGAGATAACTGAACACTGCTTCATTCACAGCCATTTGCACCTGCCAAACACATCAGCTTATTTGGAATTTAAGAAAGGAGACAGAGCAAGCAGCCCTCAAGAGATTCAAGTTACTGTTTTAACCAACACAGGGCACATTCACATTTCTTACATCAACAAAACTTTCAGCTTCAGGTTTGCACACTAACATAACGTTAATGATACATTACCAACTACTCACTTTTGAAGACTAACATTTTAGTATTATTTTATCAAAGACAGATTCCACAGGAACAATTATATGGAAGTGCAACTTTGCGACAGAGGAAGGAAATCAGAGTTATCTTTGTGAAAAATTCCAGTAGCTGAAAATCAAGGTTAATTTCCAGTATTATTTTGCAACAAAGTATATTGAGTGAGATTAAAACTTTAATTTAAAGAAGATGACATGTCTCAGAATTCTAAGCAATTTGTCACAAGTTACCTACATAGGAAGTCTTCCAGGCAAGGATGACAATAAAAAATGAGTCAGACTGCAGCATACCAAGTTAAATAAGACAAAATTTTACAGGAAATTAATGCAAGTTCTAATGCCTTGACAAAAAAAGGTTAAATGCTTTTTGAACATATACCACCTTTTTGTAAGTACTTTTTATAAGTACTGTGATGTACTGAAGAATGTACAAGATAATCATAATACTCAAATTCCTTAGTAATACTGTTACTTAAACAAAGCTCCAAAAGAGTGTTGTCAGAGCACCCTGTGGTCATATAACACCAATGTGGATATAACAGCAGAGAAATGCAGTACTTGTGTGCTACTTTTACAGTTTTCCTGCCTAGAATTGTGTGATGTTTACTCACCTGCTGAATAATTTTGGAATCTTTTGGAAGGTTTTCCCTGGGTGGGACTTTTCCAAACAACTTCCAACCAGGAGCGCTTTGGACAGCAGGTTTGAGTTCTTTTGTCCTTTTAGCGAAAAAGTTTCTGAAAAGAGAGGAAGGGGGTTTTTTTGTTTATTATAAGCATATAAACAAAGTATATTGTGCCTACTTACATTTCTTCAATCTCTCTACCAGTTTACAGCTTAGGTGAACTGTAGAGATTTACTGCTAAGCAAACACATAGTGCATTCTACTTACAAATAATTAAATTGAAGTGGAGCATCTTTCATTACAGGTGCTTTGATGCTAATATTTGTACTTAACACTCAACTTTACCTCTGAACTACTTTATGCAGTATCAGAGCTCTTTTTTAGTAATAGCAGGCACTTTCTTAAATATAAACAGCACGCAGTAGGCCCTCAAACTCTTGTCTGAGGTTTGCTTTAAGTGTTTCTTACTGACTTATTTGGAGACTAAAATGACAACAGCTTTAAAACACCCTGTAACTTAAGGGATATTTTTTTAATGGTGAATTATTACTTCTACCTATCTTCACATCTCCAACTTCCATAGCATAGACCAGAAAACCAGGCAACAATCACACAGCTTCAGTTTAGAAGATAACCTTTACCAGTGCCTAAAGCAATTACACTCAAAGAGGCAGATGACTGCCTTGCTCTTACTTCTTAGAAAGCCAACCATCATAAGACTGTGTTGGTGACCACTTGTCAGATACTCAGCTGTGCTATTTGACTCCAACCACAAGTTCCCACAGAGCATGTTATATACAAGTGCTTTAAAAATGAAAGAAGTGTACTTATTCTGAATACTGGAAAGTTACTTTCCAGAAACTCATAACACAAAGGGATTAAAAGCTCAGTAGCCTGTAAGGTGATTTCTCAGGAAGCTTACTAGCTGACCTCAGAGAACAGAATAGGGAAGTGTTTTTGGTACACTGTTTTTGTACAGTGTTAACTAGTTAACTTCACACTCTTCTGTAAAGAGAGCCACAGATTTATTCTTCACTTAAAGTATTTGCTGTATTTAAAAATACAATTCCTTTTCAAATTGGAAGCAGTTACATTTGTGCACAGCAAACAGTCTCTTAGCTTAGCCCAGATAAATGGAGCATGCTTCAACAACCACAATCTGTCTGAAAAGTGCTCAGGGCTCTTAAATTCCAGTGCTGTCAGGGTTTCTGGCCCAGCAGTATAGTTTTACAATTAGGAACTGCTAGTGTTTGTAGGATGTTGTATGGTCTTCAAATACAAGCTATCTTTTTAGTTTCTGGAATGTTTTTTATTATTTAGGAAACAAGCAAATGCCTGTCAAAAATCCCTTCAGTGCAAGTTTGCATGAATGAACTCTACAGACTGTGCTCGTGTGTAGTTGAGGATCTAGCCAACAGCAAACAGCAAGCTGGAGAAATGGAGAAGTATGTGCTGATAGGGCATGGAAGCCTCCCAAAACTGATAAACTCAAGACTGGTGGTTCTGTGGAATCCGGGAAAAACCAAGGAACCCAGAACACCAACTCTCTTCACTCCATTTGAGGCCACTGCCACACATTACCATCATCAACAGCTTGTCAAAAAATATTTAAAAGACTGCATTCAAGAAAACAGCAGTTGCCATAGGCAGGCTGGGAGTACAGGATTACACACACACACACACAGAGCTGATGAAAGAGAACACCGTGAGAGATTTTTTTGGAATGCCCAGATAGAATCTGTTGGTGCCCCAGTACACTGTGCCACTTCTTTGGAGGTCTCCCAGATGTTGTTCCAAGCCAATTACTGGGAAAGTAATTGGGAATAACTGATTGCATGGTTTGAATCATTGTTTGCCATTAATGGAATCAAGTCACTGCTATTAATAATAGTTTAATTAATACAAATTGTTCTAGCAAGCATTGGCTCTGATCCATACATCCCACAACTCTGTCCCCATCAGAGAAATTTTTAATATCTTAGTCCATCCCTGTGGAAGCAAAGTAAGCATTCAGAAGCTCCAAGACAGTGGTTTCTGATACACAGCCTGGAACACAGGAACAATGAAAAAAACTAGCCATGGGACCCATGCCTTTAAAAAATAGCATCCTCAGTCAATCCCAGGACTGCACACCATTAGGGAAATGAAGAGATCCACTCAGTAAGACCAAAAAAAAAGTGTGCTTACATGGATAACAAAGGCTTATTTCATAAGGACACTTTTCACAGTGCTTTACATTGTCTTCAGGAGGGAAGGAGGAGCATTCAAAGAATCAACAAAACAGGACAGAAGTTTTCTAAAGACAACATGTCTCTCTGCACTACCCCACAGCCTTGACCTTAAATCTGTAGCAGTTGTATTTGATTAGAGAAGACTTTTTCCCCAAAAGCAAGAATGCAGGAAGGTACATTCTGGAGTACCTTTCTTGACTTCATGGGTAGCAATAAGCATCCAGTCTCTGTACATACTATAGAGTACCACCAGGATTACTTGGCAGCTGAACTCCACTGCTTCTAGCATAGGTAGAAGCTGAAAGATGCATTTAACACTGATGGCAATCTGTCACTTTAGCAAAATTGGTTCATCATTAACCAGGAAGCTGGTAGATTTTTAAAAGAAAAAAAATGTGCAACATACAGAAGTTTTTAATTAATATTTCTATATAAAAGATTTAAGTATGCTCATGGCTTTCACAAGATTTAATGTTTCATTTTTTTCAAACAAAGAAAATATTAAAATAAACCTTCCAGAATGTAGTCTGGAAGAAAAGACGTTTTACTTTTATTGAGCACATATTCAATGAAGTCTGTTTCTTGTGAAGGCAAAAAGCTGGTAAAACTCTGAATCGTGTCAGAATAAACTTCACGCAGGAATTAATGAGAGATTACAAATAGTTTGCTGAAGATGGAAGGACACTTTTTAATACATTGTTTTGGCAGCTAACAGTATCACATCTGATGTGCTCTTGACAGCAGTAAAGCCTTACAAAAGCCTTGTTAAGGAACAGCATCTGTGAATGCTTACAAGTTGCATTCACTGAACTGCAGGAAGTGTACTAGATTTGATGTATTTGTTGCTGCTTAGAATATTCATGAGTCTCACTGGTCCTGGGAAGAGTCAACTATTGAAATTGCTGAAAAGTCAATAGCATTTTGGTACAGAATCTCAAAATCCTCAAAATTCCTTTAAGAAGAGCCTGCACTTTAGAATTGAACAATTCTTTCTGTTGCAAGGACCCACGGGACACAAGTATTAAATTAGTTCATTGATTTAAGCTCTGGTTTACAAAAGCCCAGGGGAAAGCTGCAAGGGTTTTTTTTTTTCCCTGCTTCTTTTATATAACACATATTAACACTCTCAAATGACACTCCAAAATGTTTCAGTAGGTGCCTTGAAGAGCTCGAAAGCCAAATGAAGTGATACAAAATGAGAAGTTATTGGCACAGACTAAGACATCCATCTATTGCTAACATAGTTTGGATTATGTTAAACAAAACTATGGGCTGTGATCACACAACTACAACAGCTGTAATGACAGCTATGACTGGTGAGTTTCCCCCTTATTTTTAACAGTGTTGCTTCAACTATTCCTGTCTGTGCCCAGGATAATCTGTGCAAGTTTCACCATATTGGTACTATATCAATTCAAGAATATTATCCATTTCTACAGGTGACATTAACACTATGTTCTACTAATGAAATTGCTTATTTCCACTCCACTTTTGCTTCTAAAATCACTTTTTTTTGTTGCTATTTAAGATTAATTAGCATAGTCTAAATGCAATTAGAATTAAGTCTCAGAAGGGGATAGGTGGAGCTTGATACTTCAGCAATTTTTTTAATTTACTTTGAGGTTTTAGATTCCCCTTCCCCCCAAAAAAATCTCAACACAAAAAACTTCATTCTGATTTCCAAGCTAGCTATTGGTCTGTCCAAGAGGATGAGGTTTCCAAGATTTAGAGGAAGTTACGGGAAAATATGAGACAATTACTTCAACCTGGATCTTAAATTTTTTCCAAAACCACATTTGCACAACACCCACTCAAAGAAAGCTGAAGTGCTTTGAACAGCAGCAACTATGAACATCAGCAGGTAGGAAAGGCTCCAGGGCAGATACACCTCCAGCACTCTGCCCCTAGGTATAATTGAGTCACCTCTCCACAAGAACAAGAGTCTGACAAGAATTTTGTTTGACCAAAAACATCAAACTAATCTAGTTTCAAGCTACACATCATTTTGCTACAGTTCTTTCCACAAAGGTAACATATATAGATCTTCCCTTTGTACAGCTCCACTGTGTGCCACAAACTATCAGTGCTCCACTGCTTTGTGCCTCCCACAAAACCTCAAGTAGCTTTCCTTCCCAATCATTAGAACTCCATATGCAGGCTCAAATTTCACCTAATTCTGACACTTTTAGCAATCTATAGGCAGATTTCAGGTGTAGAGGGAGGTTGGATGTTACACCTGAGCCTTTTAGGATGAATATCAGTATAAAGCATACTAAAAATGAGACTACTTTTTTCTAATCTATTCATCTTGCACTACAGAAAAATGGCAAAATTCAAGTGGTCTCAGTGGAGAGCATAAACCATGTGATCATCTTTATCTTTTTTTACTCATGAGGAAAGTATGTTTCCTTACAGTTCACTTTAATATGCAAATAAATTTAATTTAAAATACTGCATTACATTGAATAAAAAAGAAAAGCCCAAAACAAAACACACACACACCCCCAAAAACACATACAAAAACCCAGAAAACATTCAAACGAACAAACGGGGGGAAAACAAAACAAAACGACTAAACTATGGGCATTCCACATACAGTGTGGCACCAAAGAAGCATTTTCTTTCCAAATAAAATATTCAGAATTTAGAATTATTTTGCAAATAAATTAATGCTGTGTTTATATCTCAATGCTGAAAGGTAAACTACTATTCTCTGATTTCTCATCCTTACAAGATAACTTCGAGCTTGCTCAAAATGTTTATTCATTAATTTACAAATAAAATAGCTCCAAAAAGAGATCTCAAGTTATACTAGCATAGTAGAAGTTACTTTTTTAGATAATAAAAGCTAACTGTCAAAATATTTTTCTGACTTTTACTTTACACACAACAATTTAGTTTACTGTCATTTTCCATCATCAAGCAGTTCTCATTGCATCCATCTTTCAAGAGCTTTGATAACAGGGAAGTTGTTATGCTGAGAAAACAAGATTTGAAAGCTGCAAGAACTGACAGAGGAAGTGAGGGCTGATTGGATTTTCCTTTTGATTAAGCATCTAGTACCTGTTAGCAAACACTGCATAAGACAACTGCATCATTTTGAATCCAGGGAAGCAAAGCACAAACAGGAAGGAATCAGCATCCCATCAAGAACATCCTCACTCTATCATATATAGCTTTTCCTCACAGAATCACAAAGGCTTAGAAGGGAAATCCAGCATGGAAGTAATGCTACAAGTGAGCACCAAGTTGGACAAAAAAAACAGTACATTTTCTCTCCGTTTTTAATAGAGTTATAAAAATGCAGTTAAAAGCCTTGAAGTTAAATTTCCCTGCAGTAAAGTCTATTGATTCCAATAAAACTTCAGAATGTGCAAAAGGAATGAAGTAACAAAATTCATTAAAAACTGCATTTGTATTACAAAACAACTGATTTTGCATCTCCACGAAGAAGAGTGTTCTGTTGTACATGCAATCTGCTCTTGCTCCACCCCAGGCTAATTTTTTAATAAACTTCATAGGCATACAAAATAGGTGTATGTTTGAAACTTGATGAAATTTGAATTAGCTGAAAGACGAGCTGATAAGGAAATTACTGATTTACCCAACACCAACCAGAGAGCTGAATCAGTAAGGAGTTAGAAGAGGCATGTTCCAGGAATTGCTGTAGATACATTTTTACAGATAGAAAACACTAAAATAAGTAGTTTTTACTTAAAGCCATACTTTTAGAACAAATTTGACGACCTCTACAAGTCTGCAATTCCATATTCTGTCATGACTGTAGCCAAATACATAACAAGAACTATTACATTCATATTGGCATCTCTTTACCAGGCATAAAACACAAAATCTGCTTAAGAACACAGCAGAATTCTCCAAACTCCAGTCTTGGCCATTCTGTTAAGGTCTCATGTGCAATAATTTGGAAATAACAGCAGACAAAAAAACATTGCTTTATTAAGCAGAATTAGGCCCTCTGCTTTAAACAAGACTTTTCAATAATTTACATGCAGAAACAAAGGTAACTCAACTCTAAACATAAATAATGAAACATTGAAAGGAAATAAAACCTTTTTGGTTGGCCACTTACAAAGCCTGCAGAGCAACAGGCATTCTACATTTTTAATTTCAATGGCTTCAAGTGTCAGCCCATTTTGATCCAACACATTCATGATTACTCTCAGCACAAGTTTCAAAGCTCTGCCCAATATTGGAAGAGATGTGACCCAACCAATTTTACAGTTTACATTTTCCACCATTTTGCTACAAGAGGCAGCTAGATATAAGCTTCTCTTTTAATTTTATTACCTCAACCACAGATTTGTAACAGGAGGTTTCTAGTTTTAGCACCTTCTAGATGTAAATATCTCCTTTTTCTCTCTGCACCAAGACAACCCAAAGAATATCCCAAACTACCCTCTCCAAAGGAGCTTCAATGTTTCTAATACTCTAAACCTGCAGTCTTAAGTGCTATACAAACAAGCTTTTGGCCTCTCTTCCCTTCCAATCCCTACACACACACACAAACAAAAAAAAAAAAAAAAAAAAAAAAAGAAAAAGAAGAAAAAAAGTAAAAATCCTACCCAGAACAACAATCACCTTCAGCAAGACCAAACTTATACTTTTTCTTTCAATTAAATATAGTGTCTCCATTTATGTTAGTGGTCAACTAAAGCCTTTGCTACAATTAGGTATACCTGAAATTTAATGAACTGTCAAGGACTAGCTGCTGAGGATTGAGAGGTTGGGAAGGAGGTGGTGGCTTCTGGTGCCCTGGAGAGGACAAAGATTGACAGAACTATCATGGAACTGCACTGATGAGACAAAATTAGATCAACCCTCTTATCAAGCTCCTAGTGAATACCAGTCCCAAAGTGGCTTTACAAACTCCGCTGGCAGAACAGTTTTATTACAGGTACACAAACACTTGGGAAGTTTTAAGAGTTGGAAGTGTTTAGCAGTATTACAGAACACTTTGTACACTCACTGATATTACAGAACACTCACTGATAAATAGTATTTTACCAGACTACATTATAGTCCTAACAAAGAGCCGTTGCACAGGTCAGCTTTACAAGCAGTTCAAGCTATCAAAAACATACATAAACAAGCAGACACATAAGCAAGGTAACTGGCAGGGTTAAATTTCAGAATGGTTTAATACAAATAAAGGAAGATAATCAGTCTTTACTTTTCAGAGGGAAGTAGCAAAACGGAGCTTTATGCCAGAACTGTTCTATCATCTTCACATTTGGTAAGGCAGTAATAAAGCTATTTTGACACTGCACCAAACACTATGGTAAATCTTCTCTAATAATGATCAAATGTCACTTATCCACAGTATTTAAAATAAAGTCTTAGATCACAGATGTGAGAAGTGGAGAATTTTTACCAGTTGACCACAGATATTCTGTATATCTGTATTTTCTGGCATTTTTTGTATGGCCAGAAATATCTACTCCAGCAAAGTCACAGCTAGTTAATGAGCAACACACTCCAAGCAAAACAGTGCTAGAGGAACAAGACCCCTTCCTCCCACAAACTCACATAATGGGGAAGTCCATTTCTTCTCCTTGCACATGTCCTAAAATCCCTTCTGCTGCATCAGTTCCAAGACACTCAATACCTTGCAGGTCAATCCAACTCACCAGTCCCACAGAAAACCATCAACATTTTTTCACTCTCCAGCTTAATGAGCTACAGCAGCTCACAGAGGATCATAGAAATACCAGAACCAGGGATGAAACAGCTCCTTTGTTTCCTGACAATAGCAAATTCTTCAATCAGCTCACCAAGATATCTCACAAAGTACAACTTAATTAAACAAATCACCTGAAATTGTTCTAGAAGTGACTCACTTTGAGTTAAGGCAAAACTGACCAGCTTTATCAGGCCAGTCACTACACCTATAGTTCAAATGTTTCTATACATTGTATGCTTTCAAGACAAAGGTGATAAAGATTTCCAGCCTTTGACATGGCCTACAAGTCTGTGAACTGTAAGTTCAAACACAGGGCAGAGTTTTATTTTGAACACTGTCCCAGGGGTGACTGCAACTCTGACCAGTCTGGTTAAGCCTCAGTTAATATTTTTTCCTTTCTGGTGCCTGACAGAGTGCCTGTCAACTACCTGATTGCACAATGTAGCACTACAAGCAAGGTATTACTGTAGTACTTTTGCAGCCACTCAGCACATTGAGTTTCAGCTGCAACTAGCAGTTCACAATATATTTTGTGTCACTGCTTCAGTGATCAATTGCAGAAATACTACAAAACACAAGAATTAATTTTTGATCTATTAGTTGATATGAGAAGGCAGGAAACTGATTTAATTCAGTTTTGCCTGATAACTTTTTTTAAAACGAGGAAGAAATTTTCCAATCTACCACTCTGCTACTTTGAGAATTTGAGGAACCGCAAGCAATTTGCAAAACACAGTTTACAACAAGAAAAAGCTAGAACAAGAGAATAATTTAGGTTGGAAAAGACCTTTAAGATAATTGAGTCCAACCATTAACCCAGCACTGTTAGAATCATCACTAAACCATGTCCCCAAGTGTCACATCTGCATGACTTTTAAACATCTCCAGGGATGGTGGCTCAACTACTTCCCTGGGCAGCCTGTTCCAATGCCTGATTAGCCTTTCAGTGATGATGCTTTTCCCAATATCCAACATAAACATCCTCTGCCACAAATTGAGGCTGTTTCCTCTCATCCTACCACTTGATATCTGGAAAAAGAAACTGATACCCACATCACTACAACCTCCTCTCAGGTATTCCTAGAGAGTGACAAGGTCTCCCTTCAGCCTCCTGTTGTCCAGACTAAACCACTCCAGTTCCCTAAGGTAGACAGATGCCAACCACACAAACACCTTTGATAGCAAGTCGATTGTTTGAGTTTCAAAACATTCTGGCATCCAGCATACTGCTCCATTACTGCTCAGCAGCAGGACAGACAAGATCCTCCATTAATGAACGCATTAGGCAGTGGAAATAATACAGACAGGACAGAGCTCTGCAAGGTCTGAGGCCTGACCACAGCCAAGCTTAGATTGCCTATTCCTATAGCTGGCCTTCAGCAGAAGTTTAGACCAATGAATGTCACAGGCAAAGGGGAGCCAACAAGGAAGGTGTTATTATGCTACATGATCAAAAGACACTCTTTCACTTACCCAAGAGAACATTAAATAAAACTTCTCAATATAACAATGGAAACTGAACACAGCTTCTTAATAAAGGGGCACCTTGAAGAAGAGAGAAAAAAATTGCAGGAAAGTATTCCTCTAGGCTACAGCTATTCTATGCAGTCAGGCCATAAGAAAGCCGGAAAGGAACTTAGAAGAACATCAGACTGTGTGTTTGGCTCTCAGATGTTCTGAAAGAATAAACTCATCTATGACCATGAAAACTAGTTTCCTACTAATTGAAGTCATAAGTTCACCCACACAACATCCACACTCTTCTTCAGACTGTAACCCCAACATCGAGCCAGAAGCAAAGTGCTCTGCAGGTGGCTTGCACAGCTGACTGGTTTCTGAAAATACAGAGCCAAATTATCAGTCTCTTTTGCAGACTCTCCTTGTGTTCGGACTTCATTCAAAAATCTGTAGGATTTTTGTGCTGGAGCTCCCTCAAACTCTGAGAGGTTTGACTGAACCTGGGTACCAGGCTGCAGTACTGGAGAGATGAAACAGAAACCATGCTTCACTTCCTTAGAAAGCAATAATAAAAAGACAGATGCACACACAGAGGCATTTAAAGCAATGTCACCATCCAGTTTAACAAATCTAGTCCCTTCCCAGCTGAACAACAACAAGACCAATTATGATAAAAAAAGGACAGACTTTATATCATAAACATCTCAGTAGTTCCAAGAAATTGAAGGGAAGAGTAACAATTTTTGCATCCATGTGAATGAAATGCGACCAAAAACCCTTACACTCCTTTTTTACTCTTAAGCAATCAGAACAAAATAACCTAATGAATAACTGAACAGTCAAGAGAGCAAAAGCATAAAACTATCATTTTCTTAGAGGCCAGCTGTGATTTAAGTGATCTCCCTTGGGTGTTATTTCCCATGTAAACATTCTTCTTTGAGTCATAGCCTATTCAGAAGAGAGTTCCTATTCACTTTGTCACACTACTCTCAATATACTCTGTAAGAAACCCTGTGACCCCAAATAAGCAGAAGAGACCAAGGAATGAAAAGACCTTCTGCAAAATGAAGGGGCGGGGGAGGAGAGAAGATGCTTTCAGATTAAGTTTAAATGCCTCTGTAGAACACTCCTCAGCAAAACAAGCTATGATTCCAACAGTTTGCTGGACACAAAACAGCAATTTAATCTGTTTGGCTTGAAAAAACCCACACAGCCCCCCCACAAAAAAAACCCCTACAGCATTCGTTTAATAAGAACTTACTTCATGAAAACTCACATTAGGATTACAAAACTCCTAGTGCATATATATGCCCCAATGTAGACTATAACACTGGCCATTACACTATCCACAAGGAGAGTAGAAAAATTGCTAATAATACTTTAGGCATTATAGATCGATGAAGACTATACATATGGCTCTAAGGCTTTAGAATTGACATCTATTCAGTCAGCTTTTTTTCCTTGAGAGGATAGGTGGGGAAAGACTTGCTGCAGACAGAAGTTGGAGCAGCATAGCCTTCTGAAACCTATCCAGAATTAAATCAACATAACCTTCTTCTGCTTGAACTCCTGAAATTTAACTTTGATTTGCTAGTCAACAGACATCCTAACTAAATTAATTCTACGGCTGCATAGCATCTTATCCATGGTGAAACACTCATTGAAAGCCAGAAATTGGCCAACACAACTTCACAAAACGAATCATTCTTCACAAATGTGAAGGAAGAATCTACAGAGGAGCTTCTGAACATGATATTATGAATGCCATTTCCTATTTTTATCAAGTTACTTATATCTCTAACTCAGGAAAAAAAGAGTACTCTTTGAAGTTGCCTACAGATTTGGGTCCAGGCACTCTTGCTCACTTTCTCTAGTCAGCTTTAATTCAATTATATGTATCCATTTGTTCACTAGGTTACAAGATCACTAACAGAGCAAAAAACAACTGAACCCAAAAACAGAAAGATGAAGGGTGCCCTCACGGTTTCTGGGGGAAGCTTTTATGTATTCCCTTAAGTCTTCTCTCTAATTATCTTTCCAATATAGTAACAGTATATCTGTATCTTTTTTCCATTTGGTTTGTTTTTAATCTGGGCAATGTAAAAACAACGCCGAAATCAAAAATAAAACACACAGTTTTTTTCAGTAAGATCTGATCAAGCTCAAGGCAATACCAAAACAGAAACTAAGCACTGTGAAGTGACCCCATCCATCTTAACTTTACAGGAATGGAAGGTTTAGAAGACCTGCCCCAATTAGGACAGCTCATTCCCACTTGACTCATTTTTGATCAAAAGTCCACTAAACAAACTTCTTCTCCATAGATGCACAGTACAGGCCCTGAAGTTTCATGATGCTTTATGCATGCAGAGCTTTTCTCTAAGAGAAATGTTGATTCTGGTACTAAACCTTCACAAGCTCCATCTAAGTAGATGCCTACTTAGTGCAAAAAGCTGCCAGTGCTACTTAGTAAGAAACTGAAATACAAACTACAGAGCCAGAGACACTACTGTGTACTGAGTAACAGTACTCAGCAAACCTCCCTGCAACCCTCCACAGTCTCTGCCAAGGACATTTGCAGAGGGAAGATTAGCAGCTTTTGAAGAACTACCTGCTCGTGGAACCACAGGGCGGTTTGCAATCAGAGAGACAAGGATGTGAGTTTCACTGATTTCTTAATGCTTTGTGTCTACAAATACTGACTTCTTTCGACTTTCCAACATCTCCTCAAGTGAATATTTTTCAAAACTTCCAGAAAATAAACACAACCACTCTGGGCAATGAAGGAAGTATGAGACTAAAGACAGTTTCCATAAGAATATGTGTGCCAACTAGCCATACATGCTTATAACTCCTTACACCTATTTCTCACAGCACAGCCCAAAGACCTACAAGAAGTGCCAGTTATTAATTAATCTCATTGTGAATCTTAGGTGAATACTGGAACACAAGTACTTGAGAAAATGGTGCTCTACTACAAAAAAAACCCAAATATCACTGTTGTCCACAGTAAGCTTTGAACCCAGGAATAAGAAACTTTGCCAACTATCAGATACTAAAATTTGTCTAGCAAATACAAAATTCAGAAAGGTAAAATATCGACACAAACCTGGTGCCTACCTACAGAACTATGAAGTAGAAATCTTTAGAAGTGGTTCAGAATCACCGAGTCTTTATCTCAGCCCTGGATTACTTACTGCTGCTTGACCTTTTGGGTTTACTGTTCTGCTCTGTTCCCCAAAGCAGCACATTTAGAGCATGCTGCAGTCAAGGTAATCATCATGACTTTAATTCAACTGTCCATGCAATGTTCTTGCCCACTGCACCCAATAGTGACCCACTGGGGCTACCCAAAACAATCCAATAACCCAAGAACAGAGCATTGCCTTTGCAAGCTGCTGTGTAAGAACACAAACCATAAGAACAATGCCTGTGTATGACTGCATTATGAATCATGCACAGGACTACAAAGCAGTGACAGGTGACTTTCAAGAAGCCATTTATTGCTCTGACCAAAACAGTAGCAGAGTGGACACAAGTGACCACAGCCATGCAATTTGCCTTGCCATGACACTCTGCTCGACATACTCATCTATTTGTGGCATCCCACTTCATATGTGGAAAGAAACAAGAAGAAAAGCAAAACCAATTATTTTTTCAGTTAAAAGTTGTTAGTATTGATTTGACAGGCTTAATGATTTGGTACAAAAACAACTTAAGATCCATAAGAGACATATATCATACCTAATATTTACCTGAAAGAAAGGTTCTAGTCACCAATGCAAACTTTCCCAGGATCTTAAAGTAATTATTAATGACAATCTCAAGGGCACAACCACTCTCCCTGCCAGAATTTGGATAAGATGCATCTGATGACAGCTGCTGGCTTTTTCCCCCCACCTCACTTCATCAATTTTATCTCTGGTTCAGTGAATGAAGACAGACAATTAACATGGATTATTTCAAAGAACTGTGAAGCAGGTCAGTCTGACAACTGAAGAGCTGGGAACAAGTTGGAACAGCTGGAAACAGCAGCCTCCTAACCCAGATCTATCTGATTAAACTGTTCAGTCATAGCAATTACAGTAAGAAGGCAGTAAGACCTCCCCCTCGCCATCTCTCTTTATTTAAGTATCTGCAAGAAATGTCCAGCTTTTAGAAGAATTTCCATATAATTATGGCTATTAGGAAAACTCAGTGGGAGATACCAAATTTTAGACAGTTTGCAAAATCAGCAAAGAGCACTGCAAGCAAAACATCCTACAAAAGATACTCCAGGTTGCTGGGCTATCTGGGTGTAGCACATCCAGTACCTTTTATTTTTTTTAACATTGTGGGAGCAGCTACACACTGACAAAACACAAATGAGTTCTCTCTCAGGTACACAGCCCTCAGTACAACTCAAACTCTGGGGAGCAACATCATTTATGAGTCTGTGCACATTTAAAAATACAAGCAACCTTCCCCTGAGAACTTCACAAGAAAGTAGTTATTGCAAACATTCAAACACAGGACAATTTTTTTACACCATTTCAGTTCTCAATAGTGATATCCTTTTTTTAAGAACTACAGGATAACCCACTTACATTAGCAACTGTCAGCTTTGAATGAATCTGGGCAGTTTAAAATAAAAGTGAGAAGTCTAATCTTTTGAAATATCAGTTCAGAAGAACTTATTACTGGAAAAGTTATAAAAGCTTTATTACCACTTTTCATAACAATAGATATTACCCATTCTAGTATTTATGTATCTAGAGATGAATCTAGCAAGCAAGACAAGTTTGAATTTGCTTTTAAATAAAATCCCTGGAAGTTTGCATTAGTCAATCTCATTTTGGCTGATGAGATTAAATCAGCTGTAACTAAGGCTCTCCTGTGGATGTATATGCAGAACTGAAGACAGCCAGTATTGCTCACCAGGCCAAATGCACCAGAGGCACAGCCAGCTGGGCCAGTAAGGTGCTGTGAAATAGGATTTGCTGAGAGCCACTCTTTCACTGAGTGTCTGTACTATAGCTTTTGTCAGGATAGCAGCAATTAAACTTTTTCATCCATTATGCAAGCCTTCACTAAAACCAGCAAATATCAGTGTATATTGACAACTTCTACTGAACATCAAGTTCAGACTTTTTTATTGTCCTGGTTTTATCTGAAATAGAGTTAATTTCTTCTTAGTAGCTGGTACAGAGCTCTGTTTTGGATTCAGTACCAGAAAAATGTTGATAACACATTGATGTTTTGTTTGTTGCTAAGTTGTGCTTATCCTAAGTCAAGGACTTTGTGTTTCATGCTCTGCCAGAGAGGAAGTACACAAAAAGCTGGGAGAGAGCATAGCTGGGACAGGTGACCTGAACTGGCCAAAAGGATTCCACACTAAAACCTAATGCCCAGAACATAAACTGGGGGAGTTATCCAGAAGGGGCTGATCAGTGTGTGGGGACAGGGTCTGGCATTAATCAATGGCTGGTGAGCAATTATGTTGTGCACCCCTTCGGTTTTTCTTTATATTACCATTATTATTTTTACTATTACTATAATTATAATTATATTTTACTTTGTTTAAATTATCACATTTTTCTTACCTTGACCTACAAGTTTTACTTCTGATTCTCCTCCCCATTTCACTGGGGCCAGGGGTGAAGGGGGTGGGGGGGGTGGTAAGCAAGAAGCTGCGTGGTGCTTAGTTGCCACCTGGAGTTTAACACAGCATCTATGAGGAAAATGCTCCAGAATTTCAATAAATTATTGATTTGGGGCAAAAAGCAACAATACAAATGCTACTGGTCAATGTGTTCAAGTAGTGAGGCAGAAAGAAGGTAATATCACAGAATCTTCTGACTTGGAAAGGACCCACAAGGATCATCAAGTCCAGCTCTAAGCGAATGGCCCAGACAGGGATTGAATTCACAACCCTGGCCTTATTAGCACCATGCTGCAACCAAGCTACTCTCATACAATATACTGCAGTCCACTTAACACGGGGGAAAAGAAAAAAAGCATAGGAGGGAAGAACACTAATATGGAATAGAAGGAATAGCAAGACATCTCTCAGTCCATTCCTGAAACAAAGCCAGTGTATCAAACTTACTCTTCAACTGCCACTATCTTTATCCTCAAGAAACCATCTCCCCCTTTCCTGAGAGTTGGCAGAGGGAGTTAATTTCTCAATTTGGGATCCCACTTTGAGATCAAATCTCTCCCATCTCAATTCTTCAGTTACCAGATTAATCTTGTTCTGTCATCTTAAAACACTTAGAGACCTACTGTCCGATCAGAGTGACCTGAACAACAACTATAACCCCTCGGTTTGGGACACTCAAAACTGCTGGAAATTAAACCTCTCACTTCAAACATAATAAAGGTAATATAGAGTGTGCTATAAATTATTACAGTCCAGCAGCACCTCCTGTATTGTATGCTAAAGAGAAAGTGATGTAGTGGAGATCCTAGGCGACAAAGCTGGATGTCATACAGCTTTTGGGTTTGTGCTAGAAACGTAACAGAAGTCAATTCAAGCACAAAGCATAGTGCTCGAAGTTTTCAACAACATGTTTTGAACTAAATGAGTAAACTCTATCTACACTGTCAACAAGTAGCAAATGCTTTATAGCACTTTGCAACTCCCACGACGATTTGAAGGGAGTGTCCAACACCAACAACTTTCACTTTATTCTCCAAGAGGTTTAATGAGTACCACTGTGATCATTCAGTGATATGTCCTGGTACAGGAAGCAATTCAAGTTTGAAGTCCGTGTAATTCATAGCAGTAAAAGGGCCTCTATCTTGCCCTAAAAGCATCTGCTTGCTACGGAAGAGCTCGTCAGGGTCGGGATCGCTGTTTGTGTGACCCGCAGTCCGAGCCTGCAGATCCGAGAGCCGCTCCTGCAGACCACCCACGGCCGGGATGCGCTCCGGCACACCTGCACCCCCGGCCGGGCTCTGCCGGGCACGGCCTCACCGGCCCCGCCGCCGGCTGCTTTACCTGGTGAAGAACTCGGCGAAGCTGCTGCCGGCGCCGGCGATGCCCACCCGGTGCCGAGCCCTCTCCGCGGGCTCCTGCGGCGGCGGCGCCGGCTCGGCGGGCGCGGTCCCTCCGTGGGGCAGGTGCTCCGGGGCGCTGCGGCGGCGGCTCACCTCGTACGTGTTGCGGGAGTTGAGGTTCACGTCCGTGAAGCCGAGGGGCGCCGGGGGCAGGGCAGCGGCCAGCGCCCGGCTGCCGGCGTCGCCCCCCGGGCTGCGGGGCGGCGAGGGGCTCTCGGCCGCCGCCCCCCCGCGCCGCTCCGCCTCGCTCCGCAGCCGGCAGCTCCTCAGCGGCTCTTCCAGGGCGGTTCCCGAGAGGACACCTCCCGCCGGGCAGGCGAGGAAGCCCCCGTTCTGCAGTTTCGCTTCCTCCTCCTCCGGCGTCGGCTCATCCCGTCTTGCCCGAGGGGGCGGCGGCGGCGGCTCCTGCGGCGGCGGCAGCAGGAAGCCGACGTCCCCGTTGGTCATCCTCCCGCAGGGGCCCACGGCGCAGGCGGCTCCGTTCGCGGGCTTCTCCGGGCAGCGCTTCCCACCCGCCGCCGCGGCGGGGCCGAGCGCCGCCAGGTACCGCTGCAGCAGCCGCTCCTGCCCCGGCCCGCCGCTCCGCCGGCTCGAGCCCCGGCTCCCATCCCGCTCCCCGTCCTCCTCCTCCTCTGCCGCCTCCTCCTCCGCCGCCTCCTGCCGGCCCGCGGGAAGCACGGCTGCGCCGCCCGGAGCTCCGGCATCGTCCGGCCCCACCATTTGCCGCCGCGGAGCCCCGGGGGCGCGGCGGGGGCCGGGGCGCGCGCCTTCCTCCGCACCGGCGGCGCCGCGAGCGCTGGCAGCCGGCGCCGCTCTGCGCGTCGGGCAGCGGCCTCGGCGGGGGCGGGCGGGCCCGGCACACGCAGGCGCGCGGCGCCGGCGGCGGCCCTTCCCCCCGGAAAGTCACCATAGAGAGGCCGGGCAGGAAGCACCCGCCCGCTCGGCCTCCCGACAGGGCCGCACCCGGAACCATAGAGATGCCGCCCTGACAGGCCCTACCCCGCCAGAGGCGCTGTGGGGCCCGCGGCCCCGCCCCTGGTACCGTATTCCACCTAAAGGCTCGCGGCGCGCAGAAGTACCGCATTCCGCCGATGTGCCGCGGCTGCTAAAAGCCCTGCTCGGTGGTCTCATCGCTCCGTTCCTGGCCCAGGGCCGCTCCGGCTGGGATTGAGCGAACAGTCCCGGCTCACCGGGAGCCGGGCACACGCACTGCACACCCCGCGGCTCCGAGGAGGGCGGCGGAGGGCCCAGGGAGCCCCGGCACCCGTGTTCCCGCGGGGCGGAGCTGTGGGCACGGGGGACGGGCAGGGCAGTTTCGGTTTTTGGAGGAGACAGGATCTACCTGAGCTTTGCGGGAAACCGGACAGGGAGAAAAGGGAAATGAGATCGGCATTTCGAAATCCTGTGGTGAATCCTCTCCTGAGGAGGGGATGGGATGTCATAACTCCTCAGGCTAACGCTGGGGAGGCGGATGGAGGACATTTACAGCTCTGTTTCCCACCACATTTCTCAGAGGAAAAACCAAATTATTGCAGTCTCTTCTGCCCAGCAGGAGAGCGAGGCCACAAGTCATACTCAAAAGAAGAGGCAAAGGAGCTTCAAGTCCCCGAAAAGCAGTAACAGCACAGGTCCATGCTTGCTCTTGTCAGCTACCCCTCATCCTAAACAAACACCAAAAACAACAACCCAACAGATCACTTTTGTATTCCAACAGTAAATACTCACAGTTCGTAGCAAGGGAAGTGGAATTCTTCTGGAAATCCTTGGCCGAAGAAGTTCTCCATTTCATAACCCCACCTGCTAAGGTGTTACAGCTGGTGGAGGGCCCTGCTTTTAAAGGCAGGCAAGTGGAGATGCCCACAGGGAGGTGTGACCCACCAAAGGGTCTCTTTAGAATTTTTTTTTTTTTTTTTTTTCCCCTAAAGATTGTGGGCCTTCTGGAAAGAAAGGTTTAAACTGGGATTCTTCACCTAAATAAAAGTTGATGTATCTCATTGTGTTGTGACTTCTTTGTTAGCACTTTGCAATATAAAGTCTGGGCTTTGCTCAAGTTTAAAAAACATAGTGATTGTGGTTTTTTCTTGTCATCTTGTAACTGTGCTTTTGAGGTCAGGTGTGCAGCACTGCTGTTATACATGCAACAAGGAAGTCTGATCTCACCCCTTTTGACTTGAGTAACTGGCAAAGGGCTGGGATCTCAAATCTGATTTGACTACCTTGATAGCAGGCATGCAGCCTCGTCCAGCTACAGCTGTGCCAAATAAAGGACCATTGACCTCAGCTGCTTGCAAAAATGCCCAATAAATATTTCCAGGATTGCCTATCCTTTGGATATGGCAGCTGAACTGCCTGTGGGAACACTTTATATGCTACTTTGGTCAAAAGAAACCATTAACAGAGACGAGCTAATTAAGCTTTTTTGTTAGCTAAAGCTTTCTAATTAAGGTTTGTGCTGTAACTAAGATGGTTGGCTTTTTGTCCTCCACTGTGATTCAGGTCATCTCAGACATGTGGAGACTGATCACTGCCTGCTGAGTGAACATACGTCCTGGGTGCTATGGAGGCTCCCTTGCCTTTACCAGTGAGGATTTCAGGTTTAAGGAAACACTCCAATCCAGAGTGTCTGTGTTCATTCTCAACAAAGTGTTCATGGGATGCTCTATGGCAGTGTCACCCTTGAATAGGCTTCAGTGGTTTCATTAATGCAGCAGCAGCAAAGCAGTACCAGCTATTAAATAAGCTAAGCAAAATGAAGACTGGCACTGAAGGTGTAACACAGGGCTGGCTTATGGTGAACTGATTTCAGTCAGTGCAGCTGGGATAGTTGGTAATTATGCCAGGGGCTCCAAAGGATAGCACATTGTGTTGCACAAAATAAGACCATTTGGTTCATTGGATTTGCATTGATTTCCACCTCCAGGACTGCTGTGGTTTAATATCCCAGACAGCAACTAAGGCCCACTCAGTCAATCTCCCTGTGGGATGGGGGTGTGTAAAAATGATGAAATCCATAGGCTGAGATAAAGACAGTTTAACAGGTAAAGCAAAAGTTGTGTACACAAGCAAAACAAAGCTAGGAATTAATTCAGCACTTCCCATCATCAGGCAAGTGTTCAGCCAGTTCAGCTCAGTCTGATTTGAATGAGCAAGGATGAGCAGGTAGTTTGCAGAATGTTGTGAGCAATCCACAGGTAAGAAGTGGGACTAAATAGCAGATTATGAATGAGAAAACTGTAATTTATAATCTGTTCACAAAGACTGAGAAACAACACTAGTCTGTAAAAAAACCCAACTACAAACTCTACAACTCAACTACAAACTAATAAGCCAATGTCCATCACTAGCTTCTCATTATCAAAAGAGCAATATAAAAAGGACTCAAATATACTAACTCTTGTGCCAGTCAATGCTGCTAATTGAAATACCCACTTAATGGGTACACCCATAACCAATATGAAGCTGATGGTTTCTCAGAGCAGTTTCATTACTTCTATAATTAAAATATGGAATGGCTCCCTCAAATCAATGTATAGGAAGAGCTGTATCATAAGCTGTATCTTCCCAAAACCTCAGATGTTCTTCTATATGTAATATACTTGTGATCTCTGGCAGTTCACTCCCGAGGCTTTCACTTCTTTGGAAATGCTGCTTTGGAGAGAACATCTTGCACCCCACTAATAGCAGTTTACACTTTTAATACAAAGCCCTCTGGACAAGATCTCATTGCAGAGTGTAACTAACAATTAATTGTTTGGCAGACTCCTGCACACTGAAAGCTTCTCTTTGGCACTCTCCCAGTCCTGCAGCAGTCCTACAATTAAATTATCCTGCTTGTGGCTCAAACACACTGTATACCTGTATTAAGGCAGTTCAGTCTGTATTTCTCTGCCTGTGTATGTTTATGCTTGTGGTGGTTCAAACAGTGCCAAAACCACTCCGAGCACTGCTGTGGGCTAAGCTGTACTTGTCATTGCTCTGTTAGGCACCAGGAGCCTTTCTAGGTTGAGTCACTGGAAAACTCTCCTTCCATGTAACCTCCATATTTCCCACTGCCATACAGGGCTAATTAGATAGCATACCTATATATGACTTCTGTTGCCTTCTGGTTATCACCATCAAAATACAGAAAAGCCAAAGACTCCAATGTATCCAAATGCTTCTGGTTTAAATGTCATTAAAGGCATATGGACAGAGAGTTACCTAGAAATCACTCTTATCTGAAACCAGGTTAAAATAGAAACAAACAGAAGTATTTATTACCACCTCCAAAACATATTTGTAATCATACAGGTTCTTAACAGTGTAGAAGAAATTAATTAAAGAAATTTAAAATCCACTTCTGTTATGATCCAAAAGTCTTTTGCTTTTCTCTTTCTATCCAGTTAACCAATTAGACACTTACCTGATCCACAGTCTCTCTATGTCTGCCAGAGACCTCACGATGTGTTCACAGAGACTTCAAGTTTTCTTTCTTTTTGTACAAATTCACCCTTTGAGATGCACCAAAATGGGCAGAGAACAGACACAGATGAAGCAGAAGAAAAGGAACAAGTGTCAACAGGCAACACAGGACCTCATGTTTCTCAGCCTGAAATTGTCATTTTCTCAGGCAGTAACTCTGTGTTATTAGGGGAGGCATATTTTTGAGATGAAGTAAAAGGGGGGTCACTATAATGAGGAGGAGATCTGAGCCATTTTCTCCTTTCCCTGAGAACATTCTGGCCAGTTGTTCTCCACCTACCTGTTTTGGGTTTGTATAGGGGGTTAGAGGACCAAGAACAATTATTCTCTTACATATTCCATCCACTAATTTTGAATATTCAGTCTCAACTGGTTTTGAAGGTTTTAAAAATGTTCTGATTTTTAGGCAGGATAGCAGCATGGTTCTTAGCCTACATCAGTATGTATTTTTTGTGAGCACTCATTCAACTGCAGGGATTTTACTTTGCACTTTTCCTACCAACATATATGGTCACATGCAATGAGAATGTTTACTTTTCTAAAGTTAATATGTCGTAGATAAAGATTTGTTAGTCCTCCTCTATGGTGATTACAACAAATTCCTATCCAGGTTTTGTGCTGTTTGCTTACTGTGTCATTAACACTAATAAAATCACTTCTATGGCTGATAAAGGAAAAGCAGGGGGAAAAAAGTGATTCTTGGGAATTTTTCTTTTTTTTTTTTGCCAAGTCATATTTGATTTATATTCTGCAATAAAATTTTATAATAATGTTGTCATACACATTGGGGGCTATGAGAACAGGAATCTGTCTTTGCGTTCTCCAAACACATCCTATTCATAAGGTAAATTCACATTAAATATTTAGGAATAATCTAGTTAATCTGATTTTAATCTGCCCTGAATCTACAGATGCTATGTATGAATGCACAGCATGACTCTAAAATGTTGCCAAGACTGAATATCAGGTCCTGGGTGCTCTTGAATTCTGTCTGATAAATTTAGGGCAATGGAAGTCCACTGAAATAAAACTTGAAAGAGTCTTTCCTCCTGAACTCAGTGAGAACAGAAAGAGGCTTAGGACTATTTGCAGATGAAAACTTTTAATTGGATTTTATTATAAATTATTTTCTTGAGATATGACCAGCATAGAAGCTTTCAAACCTCTCACAGAAAGTTGAAGAAATTATCACAGAATATACAAGAGCAAATGAATGAACAGTTTTCAGTGACAATATTGGTGTGAATTGATCTTACAGATGAAAAATAACCTAATCTTTTATTGCCTTTTTTTTTGACATTACTGTCCTAGCAATTCCACTGGTTTCACAGCACATGAAGCTGGAAGATACAGATACAGGAATAAATAGCTGGAAGCAAGAGCTGCCTACCTCCACTTACAAAGCACTGCTTGTGAATGTTGAACCAGGCCCTAAATAATAGTAAAAAGGAATTTATCCTTAAAAGAACAAGTCTCCCTTATCTTGGGCAAACAGAATAAGAGGGAGTGGTTGGAAAGTTGGAAAGGGTAAGGTTCAATTTACTGCTGTGTGTTTAAGTTGCACTAAACTGGCAGACAATCCCTCAGGAAATGCTGCAGCCAAGCACAGACAGGAGGAGTAGGGCTAATCACAGGCAGTGCAAAAGGGGAGAAAGTTCTAAAGTGTATTATTTATTAAGACATTTGTTAATTATATTTGCTGAGAAATGTTTGTCTATTTGTACAAACCAACACACAACATTTGGCACCACGGATGGACAGGAATGAGGGAAATTAGGAAAAAAAAATAAAAAAAAGAAGAGGCGTATATTTACTACACAGAAATATCACCTTCTAATCATGCAATGTTGCATCCTACACATATCCTGAGCTATTTTCCAGACAGCACTGAGAGCTTGTGTTGCTGAATTACTCTATAAAGTTTCTCATCAGTGAAATGTCCCAATCCAACACTGCTGCAAATGGAATTATTGGATGATGGCTGTGGCTGAACAGTGTGACAGTGGGACACTTCTCATTTTTCACTTCCAAGGTTATCACTTATTTTATCAAGAAAGAACTGAAAGAGACAGGTCCACAGTCTAAAGAGGAGTGTCTCAAGGAAAATACCTATCATGCAATCAAGCTATAGCCAGTGCAACTGGTGTTTGGCATGTTCTACCACAGGAAAAGAAGCATATACTACAGACAAGGGCTTTTGTTTATCTGGTTTTTATTCAACCATGAATTTGCTCAGCCCTTGCTAGAGAAGGAACATGGAGCACTAGGGGGCAAGGTGTGTGAAGTGTTGGAACTTCTGGGGCAAAGACTGTAATCAGAGATGCCTGCAGGATGGATTTGTTTCTGACCAGGGATATTTTCCAAGTAGTTTTTACTACCGTGATCTTTACTGTGAGCATTTTCTGTGGCCTTTACGAGCATGAAGTCTGGGGAAACCCAGATTAATTTGCATATTAAGAACAAGAACTTGAATCTGAATCAATTTCCAAAGTAGTAAGTGTAGGCTGTGGAATCTTACCTGTTGTTCCTCCAAGTCTGTAAGCATCCTAGAGCATCAATGCCCAGTTGCTTTACATGCCATGGTCCAGCCATGAGCTAGCAGTAAGTGGGTAAATTAGGCTTGCCATTATGGGTTCACACCCTAACTTAGGTAATAGGAAATTTGTGCTGTCAAATGAGTGAGAGGAATCCAAAGATTGCTCTAAAATATGTGTTGGATAGGTTATAGGGATGTGGAATCTTCAGAGACAGGAGTGAATATAGTTTGAAGCCTTTTGGAAGCTTTTATCTGCCTCCTGGCATCACTTCTGCCTTGCTTATATTCTCTGTACTGAACCACTGCTAATATTCAAATGCAAGTTTTCCAAGCACCAAGCCTTACTAGTGGCAGGATCTTCCCTTCAGGAAGCAATTGTGCATCATGCCCATGTAGTGTGACTGTGCAGTCCAACCAGTTCTGATAACTTGTAATAAGATGAGAGACTGAAATGCTCCTTATGAAACACTGAAATTCAACCTACCAAGTATCACACCTCCCAGGTGCTAGAAAGCTTGCCAGCTTGCTCATAAGCTCTGTTTCACTAAATCTCTGAAACAAATGAACACAAAACAAAACAAAAAGCAATGCTGTGGCTGTCTGAAATTCTTTAAAGTCAAATCATGTGGATTGGAGATTAAATTTGACTACTTAATACTGAGTGCTGAGCACTGCCCTATGTAGACAGAAAAAACATTTGCAGTCTGTCCTTTGAAAACAATGTACATCATCTCTCAAAAATTATTTACACATTGTGGGAACATCGGCAAAAAAGTAATGAAAGTGCACATTTATTTTTAATTAATTAAAATTCACATATCCTGAAGCAAAGCACAGACATCATTTATCTGCTACGTTGGAAATACATTCTCGTAAGTAGAGACAAATTAATAATTTCTACAGAGATCTGACTATGATTTGAAAATAGTTCTACCACATCAGTTGGTAAGAGTGAATTTCAAAAATCTTTCATTCTTTAAGATCTGTGTCTGCCCTCTATTAGAAACATGGGGTGAACTGCATCTTTTAATCTTCATTTTAAAGCTAGCTTTATAAAGGCAGTAACAGTCAATGAGGTATTTGTATCTTAAAGTATACAAAGGTAGCATTTTGAAATGGTGAATACTTTATTATAAACTGGCTTTCACATTATCTTGGTTACTTTAACCTAGATGAAACACTAGTTAAAATAATATAGGTACAGACTACTATAGCAATGTCATGTATTTTGCATTCCTGTTTAGAAAACAAAACCCAAAGCTCTTTTCTCTTTTCAGACATGCCTCTCTGGAAAATGGCAGGTACTGTCATAAAATACCCGAGCAGCTGAATGCATTGCTTTGTTAAATAAAGTGCAACTCAAAAATACAGCTCACGTGCAAGAAAGCAAAGACTGCATTAAAGCCATCGTTCTGCCTCCTAAACCTCTGGGCTGTGTCAGGAGCCAGCATTCCTGCAGCCAGATGTGTGCTGCTTGCAGAGGTGCTCCATGGCTGCCAGACAATGCTGCTCAAGATCAAGAGAGTTAAGAGCACTGTCATGGGGCTGTCTGGAAACTAAAGCTTCTGGTTTTACCTTCTGGATTTGGAACTGAACCTAAATGTCACAATGGGCACTTCATCCCTGCCTGAGCTGGCAAGGCTGTCTTCTCTGAAGGTGAAAAAGGCTGTTCAGGCACTGGCACAGTCTGGGAGGCAAGAGGAGATAAAGTGCCAGCCCTGATCTCTCATCTGAGCTGCCTTGAGGGAGGCAGCTAACTAGAACTGAGCCAAGGGTGCTGGGCCACCAGAAAGGGAAGAACATCAGAAGGGGAAAACCAAGAGGTTCACTTAATGCTAGCTCTGGGCAATAAAATAAATAAAATAATGATTAAAGAAAGCAATAGAATGACCTTATCACTGAAAAGCAATTTGCCAAAAAACCCAAGATGGCTAAATGACTGGTGTCTACTCAAAGCTAAAGTGCAGTCCTCTTGAATTCTGGGCTCCAGCTCCAAAACTGAATACTGAGAACAGCCCCAGGAATAGTAAAATACAACAGAGAGAGAATAAGAAAGCAATTAGAAGGGTTGGTAAGGCTCCAAGTGGTACTGTGCATTTCCTGTAGCATTAGAGGATAAAGGGAATAATCAAAGAGGATTTAGGCAGTCCTGGGAAGGAGAATATTTTCTTCTCTATGTCAGTTGTAAACTGGAGGATATGATGGGAAGACAGCTACTCTTGCTCTAATCTTTTCAGTAATGTAAACAAAGCTTTCTCTCAAACTGAGGCGTATCTATAAGATAAATCAGAGCAAACCTATAATTTTAAAAGTGTAACAGTCATCTTGTCTAGGTGGTATACCCAAGAACTCTGAAAGTACTTACACATTAAGTGGTTAAGTGCTAGAAAAAATAGGCAGCTTTCATATGAGACCTGAAGGGTCAAAATACTGCAACTTCCCTTTATCTCTCTAAGAAATTAGTTCAGCTGCTTGTGGTCCAGCCAGCAAGAGGTGGCATCTTCACAGCTGAGTATCCCTTGTGCTGTGATACTGGTAAGTGTTGTGGAAAACCATTTACCTATCGTTTTTGTTCTCCTAATGCCCTTACATGGGAATTCTGATTGCAAAATAGTCCCTCCAATTTAGGTCATAGAAAGCATCACAGCACATCACAGACTGGAATTCATAAACTCTTATACAGTAATGCTTGGCTGGCCTTCCCAAAAAGTGAATTTGATATCTCTAGCCTTTCTATTCAGAAGAGAAACCAAGCCCTTTTCCCAGAAAAGCAATTTGGTTGGATATTACATATTTTTAGTTAGTCCTTACTTAACTTTAAAAGTATTCCAAACTCAAGAGCTGATTTGCTAAAAATTCAAGGTGAAATCACTGAGGGAACTATATTAAATTCAAAATATATGAAGAGCTACAGAGTGGACTCTGTATTGGATCACACAAATTCAAATATTTCTCTTAAGTCTGAGCAGACTAAACATGCTTTTGATACTTAGCTGTCAATTGAGTTATTCTTTCTCTATCTTCCCTAGACAGTTTCTGAAACAATGAATTATTCATCAGCTTCCGGTTCACTCATACAATTAATCCATATCTCTTTAAAAAA
Organism: Sturnus vulgaris; assembly: GCF_052056855.1. Taxonomy (NCBI): domain Eukaryota; kingdom Metazoa; phylum Chordata; class Aves; order Passeriformes; family Sturnidae; genus Sturnus; species Sturnus vulgaris. The sequence continues at coordinate 22,073,788 of NC_142250.1, read as the reverse complement.
CTAACATTTTCAACAGTAAATGCTGGATCCACTATACAAATAGGTTAGCAGTCTCAGTATATGATCAAGTTCACAAAACTCCCATGGCATAGAAAGCATGAATATAATATATAAATCCAAGATTATGAGTGTACAGACACACATATATGTACAAAAATATTCCTTAGCTATGCAGAGACGAATAGATGGATAGATAGATAATCATACTGGTTTCAGATGTAACATTATTGCCTTTGATGACATTTTTTTCCCAAGACGTTTAAAATCAGTCCCAACAGGATTGTAAAGTCACCAGAGCTAATCATAAACCCCATTTTAGTCTGATTCACAAGCTATCAATGGCTTTTCAGGCTGCAAGGAGGACAACTTAGCCACAGCATCATTTTACCAGTACCTCAATACATTTTACACAGTGTGACCACATACTAAAAATTGACACCACTTCCCTAAGATTGTTATAATAATCCTGCCCCATTTGGACAAGATCTCAAAATTGAATTAACTATTAAATTAACCACTGTTGGTATTACGTTCATTTGACAAAGCAGAATTGCTGACGCTGGGTCAGCGTGGCTGTAACCTCCACTGCTGTCTGTATGAGCACACACCATCAGTGGCACATGGCACTAACCCTGCTCACAGCTCGCAGCACGGAGCAGACCCTGCCATTCTCCTGCTGCAGGCTCATTGTCCCCAGCCAGCTGTGGCACCCCAGCACAGGACATGACAATGGCAGTGCCCTTCCAGGAGGCACCTAGAAGCTTGGGTTGGATTATCATGTCCTGTTTGAGCACTGAGTTTTAACCTGCCTCAGTTGTCCAGCCAGCCCATCAGTGAGCTGAGCCATGAGCTCCAAATGCAGTCATAGGAAACTGTTAAAGGCTCAGTTTTAATTTATGAATCAGGTCTCCTCTTAATCATATGTGCTATACAACATGTGAGCACTTAGTCTAGGATGACATAATTTTACAAGGGAGAAATAAGACAAGGAGAAAGTAAGGGGAAGGAGAAGGAAACTGATTTTGGTTTCTTATATAAATCCCTTCTTGGAGGAAGAGAGATTTTAAATGCAGTGATTGCATTTAAAAAAGCATACAATATCAAGCAATTTTATACATATTGCAATATGTCTTACATATATTCTCTGGATAAGTTTGTATTTTTCACAGATGGAACAAGCTTACAAATTTTCTGAAGTAATGAGAGGCTAATTTATCCATTCCATCAGTATTTTTTTTCCATTATTTTGCTCAGAACTTTCCTATTCTATCCCAAGTAAGATAAATTCAAGAAATAGTTAACATCAAAGCTTACATCATTTGCAACCCACTTTACACACTAATTTCCACACAGTGTTGTGTTTTCTTTTCCCCTGTGTTTTTCTTTCCTCCCTCTCCCATAAGCTTACACTTCACTCCTTCCTGGCCCAATATAGGAATAAAAGCAGGGCAATGTTTCTATTTCTGTCTTTGCCACTGACTCACTGTATAGTTTCCTAAGCATTTATATATTCCACTTGGATCCTCTGGTATCTAAGAAGAGGAATGTGTCGATGTTTTCTTTTGTGGTGAGAGCACTCACAATGTATCTCTGTGCAGATTCTATTGTGTTTGGTAAGGGCTGAGTCCACACTGTAACCTTCCTATCAATAAGGATATTAGTAGGGGTTCTGACTTCAACCTAGATCCCTGCTTTAATTACAAAAGTCAGAAGTTTATTTTTTGAGATTGATCAGTCAGATTTTACTTCAACCAATAGCCACAAAATTTTGAGGTAGGGCACTCATAGATATGCACACAAAAGAGCATCATCATAAACGCTCTCCTTTATAATGCATGCTAAAAAGGAGCTAGAGATAGTCACAGAGCATAATGTGATCCTGGGAACAGGAAATACACAGAGTTATTTTAATATGGAGAATGCTGGCTACCTTGTGCTACAGAGCCCTGCAGCACTACTGTCTGCTGAATATGCAAAAGCATTGCTCTTTCCTTTTCAGTGCTGTATTGCCTTAGGTCCAGCTACTGTCCCACTTACAACCCTTCATAAATATATTCTGTCCTTTGTGGTCATTTTATTGACTGCTAAATAAAAGTAAATGTATCAAGTCAAATTAACAAGTGTGTAGATAATTCTTACAAAATAAGATTTAGTCCTTACTATTGAAATGAACATCAGAGACCTACTGTGGTTTGCAAATGTTGGCAAAATCCACATGTGTGGAACTACAGATGGTTCCAAATAAGACAAAAGTGGAGTTGGTTCCTACAAGCCAGCCTGTGTTATTTTTACAGCTCCTATTGCTTTAACAAAGTATATATTTAATTAGAAAAGATTCTCCAGCAGTTGTTTGAATTATGAGTTAGTCTTACAGATAAACACATTAACAAGAAATGTATTCCAATTTTCACTATCATAGCAGGAATAACACAGTGGGCTGCTTAATGAAGACTCTCATGTCCAAGGCACAAAGAAAATAGAATCTTAAAAAACAGGACCAAATGTTAACAATCTGTTATGAAATGGTACAACCCAGCTAGTTTAGTTTAAATATCCTGATTTTTTTACAAGGTAAACTGCCAGCTATGCTGTTCAAGATTTATTTTAAAAATTTCCACTCTCTCTATTAATTACCAGAAATATCATAAGAGTACAATGGAAATCAGATACTTACTGCTTGAAAATTATATGTATTGGAACTAGTGACTGGAGTAGTTTTAATTAAGAGGCAAAGAAATTAAAAAATACATAGTGTAAAAATAAACATCTATTTTCCATGTCAATCAATTACATTAACTGATATTTTCTATTCATGTCCTAATCTCTTTTTTTTTCATGACAAGATTACCACGAAAATTCTTTGAAAACGAAGGATTATACCCTATTTGCATTAGGGTACTTTAGTGAATGTAGGCTGTAAATATGTGCTGTAATTATATGCACTTACATAGCAATATGCATATTATTATAATAACAAATAAAAGACTGTTGAAATACATCAGAAAACACCTTCGGCTGAAAAATATAGAGGCAGGGTTTGGGTACTGCTAACAACTTATTGCCAAAATGCAGCAGATCCTAACTAGAGATCTTAAGTTTCCGTGCTTTTCTTTCATTACATAAAATTTCAAAACAAAAAATAAACAGCTCAACACTATTTTGGTGAAAACAGTTTCTGACAGCCAGGTTTGAGCGCATTCCCAGTGCACGTAAACCGGCACGAAGTGAGATCGTGCTCGCTAACCGAGCTGGGATGTGATCGCGGTCTCCAAAAGGAGACACTTGGGAAGCGCCAGGTCCTGCCTCGCCCCCGCCCCTCGGACAAGCACAGGGCTGGGACAGGGCTCGTCCAGGGCGATGATGTGGGGAAAGCTGGCCCGGCGCGGTTGGGAAGAGCCCGATCCCGTCCCGGCCGGCCCCGCTCGCTCGGGGCCGCTCGGCACCGCCCGGAGCCGCGGGCGGAACGCGCACCCAGCCCGGCCCCGGCGAGCCGGGAGGCGAGAGGCGAGGCCCCGGCAGGTCAGTAGCCCGGGCCAGCCCGAGCCGCCGTCGCCGCGGGCACACGGAGGGCGGCGGGCGGAGATGCCCCCGGGGGCGGCGGCTCGCAGAGCCGCGGGCAGCGCTGGCCGGGGCAGTCCCGCCGGCTGGAGGGGCCGGGAGGGCCCGGGCAGCGCCCCCGATGGAGAGCGCGGAGCTGGGGGACGGCCCGCGGGTGCTGCGGGCACTCACGGGGTGCCTGCTGGGCGCCCTGGTGCTGAGCACGCTTCTGGGCAATGCTCTCGTGTGCCTCGCCATCCTGCGCTTCCGCCACCTCCGCAATAAGGTCACCAACTGGTTCGTGCTGTCACTGGCCGTCTCGGACCTCTGTGTGGCCGTCTTGGTGATGCCCTGGAAGGCGGTCACTGAGGTGGCTGGAGGCTCCTGGCTCTTTGGCAGCCACTTTTGTGACACCTGGGTGGCCTTCGACATCATGTGCTCGACTGCCTCCATCCTTCACCTCTGCATCATCAGCCTGGACCGGTACTGGGCCATTGCCAGCCCCTTTCGGTACGAGCGCAGGATGACGCAGCGCCTTGCCTGTGCCATGATAGCCATGGCCTGGGCTCTCTCGATCCTCATCTCCTTCATCCCAGTGCAGCTACACTGGCATAAAGCCAAGGACAGCAGAGATCCAGGCTCCTGGCTACCTGGGACACCCCGCTGCGATGTCAGATTGAACAGCGCTTATGCCATCACCTCCTCCCTTATCAGCTTCTACATCCCCGTGGCCATAATGATCATCACCTATACCAGGATCTACAGAATTGCCCAGGCCCAGATCCGCCGCATCTCCACCCTTGAGAGAGCCGGGGGCCAGTGGCCGGCTCCTGGCAAGGAGCCCACCTCCTCTTTGCGGAGTTCCTTGCACAAGGAGACCAAGGTGCTGCAGACCCTTTCTATCATAATGGGAGTCTTTGTTTGCTGCTGGCTGCCCTTCTTCCTGCTGAACTGCCTGCTGCCTTTCTGCCAGCCCAGCCTCCGGGGAGACCCTGAAGGACAGTCACTCTGTATTGGCCAAACCACCTTCAATGTCTTTGTGTGGTTTGGCTGGGCCAACTCTTCAGTGAATCCAGTGATCTATGCTTTCAACGCAGACTTCAGAAAGGCTTTCAGCAATCTCTTGGGCTGCCGGTGCTGCTGCTGTGGCACACCCAAATCGCCTGTGGAGAGGATCAACTTCAGCAATGAGCTGGTTTCCTATCACCATGACAGCACCTGCCAGAAGGAAGGAGCTGTCCCATCCTCAGTACCTCCTGCTGCCATCACCGCCTGGGTGCAGCCCATGCCCCATGCCATAAGCCTCCAGGGAGAGGACAGCAGTGAGGAGATGTCTATGGAGAAGAGGGTTGTGACTTCTCAGACACAGACTGGCCCTGGCAGCAGCACCAATAGTTGTCAAGTGCCAGCTATTTTACAATTGGGTTGCAAGGCAAAGCCATCCCTGGAAACGGTTGCCCCCGTACAGACAGGACTTGGTCAGTGTGAGGGACCCCATTGCCTTGTTTCAGAGGAATGAGTGATTAAACACTTCACACACAGCCACTATACAGGGAAAGGGCTCCTTGTCTCCATCTATGTTCCCCAGTAACAAAAGTCCCATGCCAGAGGGATGGGAAAACACTGTTCTTGTCACAGATGGGCGATAGGCATATGGAGTCCATTCCAAAGGCACATAGCAGCCACACATTAACCTCTTCCCATAGCCACCTTCACCCCTTACTCTCACAGGCATTATACATCTCCCATGCATTTGTTCACCCCCATTCTGCAGTCAAATTTGAGATATGTATTAAGAATAATGAAATAATTAAATCAAAGTAAAAAGACCTCATAGTTCAGGCAGCCAATCCCTTCAGAAAGTAGAAATATATTATGATTCACAAAATAAAGAATGACCAGGTCATCTCTGTCAGCCCATTTTACTACTTGCAAATATGAAGAGCAACAAAAGGTGGAACAAATAGGTATTGGATGGCTTGCTGGAGAGAGAATACTGGGAAAACTCTATGATCATTTCTATGTGCGTAGAAGGGTTCAGCAGACATTAAGGCAATACAGTGTTGTCTCACTGTCCTCTGTTTCTCTGTCCACTACTTAAAGTTTCTGCTGCTGACCATTTAATACAGGGCTCCACTAACTACCATCCTTGCCCCATTTTTTCTGTCCCTCACCTCTGATGGATTTGCTTTGATTTATCTCAGGAAGATGATGAAGATGCAACTGTCCAGAAAGAGACATTAAGAATGCTTACACTGAAGAGTTTTCTTGGGCATTGTCTCATAGACGGCACAGATGATAATTTTAGAACAGTGATCCATGCTGAAAGGACAGCAACAGAAAAGAGACTCTCCTCCCAGTGATCCTGCTTCCTGTGATTTTAAACCGTGTGTTTAAGTCCCTGTATGCATTTCCCCCATCATTAATTCTTATGAGAAAATATGCTCTTGCTGTCCTGCTCTTTTCAGGAAAGTGTCCTTGGGGAATACTCAGGTGTGACTGCAATCTGTTCTTCATGGGCTACACTGGCAGGACAAGAGGTAATGGGCTTTAAGGAAGACCAAGGCAAGAATTTGGAAAAACTGACTAAGAATAAGGATAATTAAGCACTGGAGTAGATTGCCTAGGTAAATTGTGACATCTCTCTAGTAAAATGACTGTAAGCTTCTGCCAGATATGACAATGCCATGTCTTGGGGCAGAGGCACAGAGTAATGATCTCTTGAGATAATCTCTAGTCCTGCTTCACTCTGACAACGTCTCCTTAAGAAACATTGAACTTAAGAAGTTTGGCTATGGTTTTTTTTTGTATGCAACTATCCTTGGATATTTTCTTGAAGGCAAAAAAGATACAGAGAAGAACTTTGAGATGGCATTGGTATACTTCCTTTCTTTTAGTGATTATCCATGTTACTGAGCATTTAACAGCAATCATTCAGCATGCCTAGTGCCTCCTCTGGAGAGCAATCCTGAAATAAACCTGGTGCTGCCTTAAAAAAGATACAAGGTGGGTTTTTTTGTTTTGAGTCCCATTTATTAATTTCAAGGTGATCATATATGAACTGTGAATGCAGACTCTAACTCCTTAAAAAAAATAAACTCAAGAAATTATATCTTAAAGCTGTAAGAGACATCTCATCTCACCCTCTCCACACTAAAACTCATCCTGGGGAGATACAGATAAATCTGACAGAATACTGCCCTGAAGTGTGACTCCCCCACTGCCTGCTCTCCTGTTTCTGCTGCATGAGCTTCAGCTGGCTCCATCCCTCAGAGAGTGAACTGTCCCTGCCCACACACATCTTCCAGCTCATGGGCCAGCACTCTTCTGGCAGTCAAGGCCACACATGAAATTATTGTGAACATGACATGGTTGGTTTTGTTGGTTTTTTGTTTAGTACGTGTACAGTCTCGTTATTAGTGACAAAAGATGTTAATTAATGGAAGAGAAATATTCACTTTCTCACAAGGTTTGCCCTGCTATGGGGGCTGTCTCATCCAGGAATTAGGCTGGATTTACTATTTAGAGTGATGATGAAAATGGTGAAGGGCAAAGTGGGTAGCAGAAATTAAGGAGCAGATATAATTGAACCATGTTTTCTCTTATGAAAAATCAAAAATGCGTGGTAGCTTCAATCTATGAACCTATATTTGTGTTGAGAATGGAAAAGCTATTTGTGTTAGTGCTTGTGGCTATAGTTTAAATATGCTTCTTTAATAAGTCAGATTGTACCTGAAAATAAATGTACATTTTCCTGAAGAAAAACTCCTGGTCTTTACTGCAGCTTTTTAAAGTGACAACTTGAAATTGGTTTTGTAAGCAATGCTGAAATAATTGTTTGTAGCTAATTGCTAATCGTTATTACTGATGTACAGATGATACAACTGTAAACTACTGTAATGTGTAAGGTCTGCTGCAGTAAGTGCAGTGTAATGATCAAGACTGCAATAAATTTCAGAAATTGCATATTATCAACTCTTTCTTCTCATTTTCAGTAGCATATTACTGAAGGTACTTCATATGAAACTACACTACATAGCTATTCAGACTACATCTGCTGTTGCTGATTTAATAACATGCAAATATTGATACTGTATGTAGTTTTATTTTCCTAGACTGGGAAGCATTCTACAGGTCACCCACTTGTGTGAATAGTAAATGAGCAAGACTTATTTTTCCTAATAATTTTTGCAATGATTATTTGTGATTTCTGACTGACATTTTCCTCATGACAGGGCAAGTTCCTATGTTAGATTACACAAGATTCAATTAGTATTGTTATGTTCAATTGTGATAAGAAATATTAAAATCATTACAATAAGCCAAGGTTTACTTCAGCAGAAATTAAGAGGCGAAATTATTTTCTATTTACACTATTGCAGCCACTCAAAAGAAGTATCTTTCAAAGCAAAAACTTGGCAGGGCTTTGTTATCTATTTCTGTGCCACAACTTTCTTGGCTTGGCAGGGCAAAATAAATCACAAACAGTAAAGTTTTTTCTTTTAGGGAGATCTGTGGCTATTCCTTAAATGCACTTTGTATAACTCAGATCACCAAATGCAGGTATGTCCTTATGGATTCACCACAGTATATGTGAGATATTTCCCTGTCTAAAAGTAGTTCATTTCCATGCCTAATAGTACCTCATTTACAATACCACTGACATCACAGTGACCTAAAAATAGTTTCTAAATAGCCCTGGTGTCAAAACAGTGCAACCTCACAGATACCTTATTGAAACACTCTTATTAGCCAGTGCCTAAATGTCTGTATCAGAACCCAGTTCAGCACAGCAAAGTACAAATGTTGGGGTTTACAATGGATACCAAATGCCACTTCTGTTCAAATAATTCCCACTCTCTTTCCTTCTGTCAGTCTACAAACCAGCTGCAGGTCTTGTTTCTTTATTATATAATGAAGATAAATACAAAATTCTTGTGGTGGTACAAAAGGTCAAGTAGCTGAGGTTATGGTTATGTGCAACTCTAGCAAATGCAGAATCCAGTGAAATATCAATGTAAGGAAAACAAGATCATACCCCAATTGTATGTATCACACCTCCATTTTTTTTCATATCCCTCTGATTAGTATCAGATGCCTTCACATTTCAGTTAAACTTTCTGTGACAAACAGCTCAACTATGTTGCAGAAAGAGAAGCCTGTTACACAACTCGGTTGTCACAAGCATCTGTTGCTCCTTTGCCTTTGCCAAAATCATGCCTCTTGTTTCACATGAGGCACCTACACACACCAGATTGAGCATATTTCAATCACTTGAATATCAGTAATAATTCTTTTGTGAAAAAGTCTTTATACTCCATAAACTGTTTTTTCCCCTTAATTTGGGAAGCTGAAGTGCCTTTCTGGATATTAGCCACTACCAGCCCAGTCCCCCTGGACTCTGATTACCTACATGGTTACAGACTCCCAGCACATAACTTTATCTCACTGAATTAGTTTCACTCACTCTCCTGAAACCTCTTGCCCTTCCCACACAGTGGGATGATCCCCTGGGCACAGGCTATTCCTCAGATTTCTAGTTCTCTTAGGAACTAATTTTCATTTACACCAAAGAATGGCACAAATATGTTAAAGGCCTGATTTTTTTTTTTCCTATCATATTTGTCTTGAAAAAACTTCACTGTAGTCCTGATCTGGCCTTGTTATTCCTTCCCAGTCCCTACTTGTATCTAATTATTGAAGAAAACCCAGGGTTTATAAATTCATTTCACGTTTCTCTAAAGTTAGGTAGTACATGATAGGAAAACTGCCAATCAGTGGAACTACTGACAGCAGTAAACAAAGTTTGGATCTGTACCCAAGATTTTTCACATAGTGCATAGTATGAAATGAATGAAGATGCTAGAGAAAATGTAGGTTTATCTTCATCAACAAGAGGAGAATTTCATCTTGAGACAGTTTTAGTTTGCCTTAGGTAGTGAGAAGACATTTGTAAAATTTGCAGAAACTGTTGCTAGGTTTCCTTTTTTCTTTAAGGAAAATTTTCATAGAGCTTTTTGCAGTTCAACATTTTAATCGATTTTTAACTAATTAAATTCATCTTTGCTCCCACCCTCAGTGAGAACACATCACTTCATTTTATTGTTTTCATATTTAAATCTGAGCAGGCTGAATGGGGTCTATACATGCTATTTCATGGGCTCACATCTTGTGATGACTTTTGCATGAAACGTGAGCAAGTTGTCTGAGCTTCCATTACAGTCAGGGGAAATTTAGGCCAAAGAGTCAAAAGTGTCTAGAGAAATTTACTGACTGAAGATACCTTCTTCAGGGTGAGAGGAAAAACTGGCTAGACTGACTAGCTGAGAGGGAAAAAAGTCAGTGATGCAGGATAGCAAGAGAAAGGGAATTACAAGATCCAGTGCTCAGACAAACTAGTTGCAATTTTTTGGTATTGGTGAAGCTGAATCACTCAGAGATAAATGAATGAATAAAATAACACAGAATATAGAATATTTACTAATGCCTAAGTCAATAATATAATCATCAGAGATAACATCATGACAGGTTCTTGGTGCACATGTGCTAACAGAAGGAGAGAAATACATAAAAGAACTGAGTTTCAAGAGATGAAATTGGTAATTAGACATTGCCTCATGTTTTGGATTATAGCAGAATATTAGTACTGCCAAACCACATTGTGACAATCAATTAACAGATTGTGGTAATTAATAACCCGAATTTCTACTCTAAGGATATTTATCTGGTAGTACCAGTGTATCCAAGCTGTGAATTACCAGTTTCACCAGACTGATGCTTCCTTGGTGTGCTACCAGCCTACAGTTTTTAAGCTCTTCAAGGGTTTAAAACCCCCAACACTTGTTACCATCACAGGTAACATCCAGAGCAGCTTTCACTGGGAACAACAGGGCTTTGGGGACTCACACTTCACTGCAGGCTTCTTCCAAGAAAGGGGTTAGGTTACATTCTCACTGTATTGCTGACAGCTTATGCTACTGAAGAAGCACAAAGTCGTTTGAAAATTGTTTGTAGTGGAAGCCATTTCATTGAAGTGTGTTAAAAAATTACTCTGATGATCCTTAGAGGCATCACCTCAGCACAGGTGGGAGGAGTCCAGGGACAGGGGAATAGAGATAAAACAAAATGCCTTTTGTGCTGAGCTGATATCTGACAATTCAAACTGATTTTATTTGCAGCACAGGTCACTGCGCTCACTACTACCACCACTTTTGGTTCCAGATATTGCACAACAGTTGTTTATCTGAATATGTACTACATTTAAAATTTTCTATAGGAGCAGCATTTTATTTTGCTTCTGAATAACCCCCTTTGTGAATTTAAGCCTAACTTTCAGTGACAGGCAAGCTAGACAGGCACAAAATTTGAATTGTAAATGCTTTGTTGAGCTTCAACTGTTGTTCAGTATGCCTTACTTTATAAAGCTGAAACATATAATTTTGGGGTGGCACAAGCTGAGTTCAAACAATGCCTCAAGCATATGCTTCCAAATATATATTTTCTCTTTAAGTGTTGCTACAACATTTCTGCTCCCCTGCAGTCCAATCATGAGAGTCATTCCTGCGAAACACACTGACAGAAAATGAAGAAAATCTATATCCAATATTTAAAAAAAACTGAAACAAAACAAAAAAAAAGCACCAAAAAACCCATACCACCAACATCTTGGATGTAGAACAGTAGTACAGGGAAAATTTTCACATCATTTAATGCCATTGATTGACATTAATGCTTCTAGATTACTTAGAAAAATCATAATTTCCTTTCAAGAAATGCTTATTGCTGTCTCTGAGCTTCAGCTGTGAGAGTGATTTCAATGAAATAGGCAGTTTTTAGCATTATATGCTGACTTACACTATAGGATTTTAGAGGCAGAAGACTCTTCACTCTTGGCAAGGGTATCACATGTGGTAGGAAAGGAGAACCCTGCATGGCACATTACTCCAGGAACAAATACTCTAAAACGTCAGTCTAGTGATCCAGGTTACCACGGGATATACAAAGAATTTCAGCACCCCCAGGGGTTAACTGGGGAGAAGTGGATGTGTTGAGCAGAAGGCATCATTGCATGATGTTAGGTGCCCAGCCCAAGGGCTATCAAAATCACACTCTTGTACCACAAAACAGATTCTCCCTGAATTTCAGTGTGCCTGCATGCAATCCCACTGCTCTGTAGTGCCTGCTACCATGCATGTCCCAGGCACTGCAAGCAGCTCCTTCCCTGGTACTGGGACCTGGACACTGTGGTATTGCTATGATTGTGTTACTGCCTGCTCCTGTAATTCTAAAGGTCTCATCATTATGCTCTTCTAATTAGTCAGGGTGTAGAAAAAACATTTTGCATTTCTAATTGAGCCTTTTAGGCCCAGAGAGACCAGGATGCAGAAAGGAGAAAGCAGCTTTAATGTCTAACAGAAGAAAAGACACAAACCTGACCGTGTGGGATGTGGAAACTCAGTGGCCTGTGTAGTGGCAAGGAAAATGCAAACGAGCAAGAATATGATAGTCAACTGCCTTAATTAATATTACATTCTTAGTTCTTCTTTTTTCAGGTGTCTTTCTTTGATATTTGTTGGTTATGGCGTATGGTTTTTTATTTATTTGATATTTAGGCAGAGTATAGTTCTACTTAAGAAACCCAACGTGAAACTCATTTGAGTTTTGTAATACAAGAGCCACCAATAGTAGGCTGACAGAGTATATAAGGCTTTGTACAGCCTGTGTATTTCTGCCCCATAAAAATCATTATCATTTATATGACAGGACCAACTTCATTGTTGCTTGTATCTAATACACCAGCATTCTCCCCTCTATTTTGGAAGTTTAGATAAAATCACAACGTAAACATAAACATAATCCATTTAAAAAATGGGGTTCCTTAGAAAAACATCCACCTTTTAGGAACATGACATCTTTCACAATTATCTGTTTTGACATTTACTTTTTGCTGTAATAGTCTGCAGATCAGCTCACACCATGGAAAACCAACCCTCAGCTTTCAGCAGGTGGCAAAAGAGTTCAGTCCAAATAAACTGACTGTGCAAGTTAAATATCTGAACCTCCTCCAGTATCAGGGGAGGTATTTTACTGTGGAGACACACAGAAAGCACTATGCATATTGCATTTTTGTCAATTACAAAAAATTGACTATTTCTATTATTTTTTACGAAATGAAATTAAACATACCAAGACAGTTTATTGTTACAAGTTTTATAAATTTGCCATGTAGGTTTTCTGGAATTTTAAGTGGAGTCTGGTAGTTCAGACCTTTTGTTCTAGAAATCTTTTTTTTTAACTTGTATTCCAACGTACAGCCTTTTTACTCAATTCATAAGACATTTAAAGGCACTCAGTCTACTGTTTACAGCTTGGTTGTCAAATAATTGTGATTTGTTTCCTCGTTAAAAAGCTCTGTAATTACATTTTCTTACTGAAACCTTCACAATTGACATTTTCAGAGTGTGAAGTTTCCTTACATTTCATGAAGAGAAGAAAAGAAAGAAGCTGTGAGTTATCTCAGTGGTCTGTACAATGTTTCCTCCCCTATGTGGTGGATGGGGGTTCAGTTCATGCCTGGTACCAGGTTTTACATCCCCAGCTCTCCTCATGCTGTGCCTGCTGCTTCTGCAGTAACAACATGCTCTCACACCATCTGATACAAGAGTTCTCTGATAACATTTTAAGAGATAATCTCCTGCATCACTTCAGCTCCCCGTCCTTCTGCTCTGTAGCTACTCTTGTCACTTAAATTACAAAATAAGCCTTTCCTGGCATGTTGGTCACCTCCAGCACACTGCAGCCCAGAAATAGTGTCAAGATGCATTTGTTGAGCTAATTTTAACACTTTATATTTCTATAAATATTCAGATTAAATGGGTGCTTCCAATCATTGTCTGTGCCTAAAATAAGGAGACAAGAGCAATTCAAAAGGGAGTTCATTTTCCTTCTGCAATACTTTCGTGGGGTTTCAGTTGCATGTAGGTCTGTATGCATGTTGCTACAACAAAGAGTATTTTCCACTTCTTCAAACTGACCACAGGACGACCAGCCATAGGTTCTATGAAAGGAAATGGTATTTTTGACAGTCTAATGGAGTCCTCTGTGTAGTACTAGCTGAAATAAATTCCTTCAATGATTTTCTTTGCTATTATTTTGAACGAGCTTAAAGAATGGAAAAAGCAAAGCTGAAATTCAGCCTTTCACGAGACAGAGTTTGGATCAGCTGATGGAAAAGCCTGGAGTTGTAGAGGTGTTCTTGCAGCTGCCATACCCAGCTCAACAAGGACCATTGTCAACACTGAGGTCAGTCCATTCATTGCACAGTGAAGAATGAAGGTAGGAAATAGTGGTCATGGGAGTTCTCTGCTAATGGGAACAACAATGACCCTTTGATAAACATTTGAGAAGAAGAAATTAAAAAGCTCTAAGTTTGCTTATGAAGGTAAAGAATAAGCATGGCAACCTTTACATGGCTGATAAAGCAACGTCCTTAGTGGAACATTTAAGAGGTGGCCTCTTAAATATGAAAAATAACATGCTTTAAAAAACAGTGTGTGGTTATGCATGTCTAATCAGAAACACAACAATCTGAGTTGAGAATATACAAGTTAACTAAAGAAAGGAATATATACATGGTGAAAGGAGCAAAGCAGTTCCTGTGGAGCAAAGGAGCCACTACCAAAAACTCAATTCCCTAAGATTTCCTGACCTGGGTGGAAATATGGCCTTGGAGAACACAAGGCAAATGATTCAGACCAGCTCGTGGAAAAGCCTGCAGGGAATGCAAGACAGAAAAGATATGGAAACATATGTGGAACATTTTCTGTTAAAGCAAATGAATTGAGGAGAAAATGTATTCTGGGATAATTCTGAAGAACTGCATTGTCCTGGCTTCCAAGAGAGCATTCAGCAGAGCACAGTATGTTGACTCAAGGATGGCATATGGACAGTTACAAACAAGTTCTTCATCATAAGAAATTGGTTTATAACTCTCCTGATCAGTATTATGCAGTTTCTTTAATTTTTCTATAATTTTGCCAAAAGCTACCTCCTGAACAAAGGGTTGGGTTGAATTTCAGTGGCACTTTATTGTCAGGGAAAGAAAGAAACATCATAAAACATGTCAAAAACCTGGACAGGGGCATCAGTCTGACTGTAGAGAAGTGCTTTAAACAGGGTCTAGGAGGTAATTGAGAAGGTCAGTCTATCCCCCTGCAGACACATTAAATATGATGTTATTGTCTGGAGCCAGTACCAAGGAATTGAAAGATTGATAGCTCAAACAACAAGGTTAAACACAGCTATGGTCTTGTGTATTTAAAACAATTTCAGTTTATGAATCATAAACAATGTTTACACTACCCACTTCTCTGAAAAGGAATTTATAATGACAGGGCTGGAAACTGTGACTACTTTCCACTTGTAAAGCAAAATTATTTTGCAACCATTTACAGTTGTTGCTGCAATCCTAGAGGTTAGAATAAGAGAAGTATTATTCTTCATAGTGACTGGAGTTTTTATAAAATACAAATGGTTGATACAACTGAATTTTCAATGATCAAAACCCTGAAGTCAAAGCTCTAACACAGTTTCCCATGCAATATCTTCAAAGTCAGAAAGGTGGCCTATAAACAGAACATAAACAGGTTTTTCAGTTCAGAATTAAAACCTAACAGGATAATTTATTTATTCATTGACCAATGAAAAGTGTGATTAAGGCTATGATATATACTTCTGAAATAAAAAGATGTATAAGAAAATAGCTTTAATCAGTGATTAAATTCTTACTATTTGCCTTCTCAGTTCTTTTCTTTGTTAGGTTAAAAAGCCCCTTGTTGAAATCACCTCATCATAAATCAAGTTTTCTAGGTCTGTGATACTCTCATTGCTCTTTTACAAATTCAGTTCAATTGATCTTCATCTCTTTTTTTTGGAGAGTAATGCTTAAAATGGACACAATGCCCTATTCAAAGCCTGGCTTTAGTCCATACCTTACTTCCTGTGTCTTATGGCTGATATCTTTATGTTTGTCTTTTTTGCAGTTGTATGATGGCTGTTGTCTCACATTCAGCTTGTGGTTCCTGTAGCCTTTCGAGCTTTCCTGCAGACATATTTCTCCATCAGCATCCATCAGCTTGGCTTTGTGCAGGTGTTTCAGACCTCTACCTTGCACTGTCTCCCCTGAACTGAATCTCATGCTTTAGGCTGGTCCTGTGAGTGTTCACATTAACTTTGAATTTAGTTTAGAATCTGGGCTGAAGTCCAGATTACATCCAACATGGTACATCTGTAACTCCTCCCAGCTTAGTCCCATTGTAGAACTCTCATGGTAAAGCACACTCTATTGCATTTGCTGAGATGGACAGGCCCATTAAACCCCCAGGGGTTTGTTCTGCAGAGGCAAGGGAAGAATCTCTGCCACAGTGCACACTAATTATGTTTTCAAAGATAACTCCATAACCAGCTACTTGTAGAGCTAGAAAAGTTATTCTAACATAGGGAGGCAGTAGGGAAAGAGCAGTCAAAACCCAGCTACTACACAAACTAACTAGATTTAAACTGCAAAGATAGAATGACAGGATGCAGTGCTTTTAGTAATGTAAGAAAGATCTTCCCCCCACTGTATCCCCATCAAATCCAAGAGAGAAAATTGCAGCTTGTGCAAGAAAATTCATATAAAAGCAATGAGCAAAGACTAACACCTGCTCTGCTGCAAAAGAGAAGTCAGAATCATGGAGGGAAATTTGTGTGTAAATACAGGTACCAGGAACAAGAGAACATGGCAAAGAATATTAAGGAAGATTAGTTACTGTATGGGTAGGCTAGAGAAATCTCATTCTGGTTTAATTTTTTTCCTTAGTTCCTGAAGTTTCATGACTTGTGTGAGATTTAAAGTAAATTGTTAAAAAAATATAACAGCAATGTGCTCATTAAAACACACAGTAATGTTTTCCTCCAAAGCTGATACACTTAGGATAATATACTATAAAAAATATCTCAAACATATTGGACATCTCCATTTCACACTGCATAAATGGCAGCAAGAATGTGAAAAATGGACAGAGATCTCAGTGTAACAACATATAACAATTACAGGTGGTCAGAACTTAATTTGAAAGCAACTCCAACGTTTGTTGAACTAATAAGCTAAGGCACATGATGTGCCTTGTGCTCACTGGAGCCACAGAAGATTTTAAAAGTCACAATGCAGTCCTTTATGATGCCTCATGGTACCCACAGCCCTCAGTCAGATGCCAAGATTCCTCCTATAGCCCATGGGGAGTCCTCAGCACCCATGAAAGTGAAATACACATTGTGGCATGCTCAGAAAGGAGCAACACAGCTTACAGTCAGGTCAGCCTTGTCCTTCAGAGGTAGTTATGTACTTAACTCCAGACAGCTTCCTCTTGAGATTCTTGGTTGTAAACTCTCTCCTATGGTTTGTTACCTAAGATATTTTATTTCCTTCCAACGGTCCTCTCTCCTCTGCTGTCTCTCTCCCACTCCAAACAACCCTCTAGGTAGAGCTCTAACTGTGCAACACAGTTAGGAAGTGTGAGAGCTACCTGAAAATATTCCCCCTCCCCTAAATTAGAAAAGTACTCTGAATCCCACCTCTTCTCCTGCAGCCATTCTCTCAATCTCTCAGACTCCACAGAAGTCTCTCATTTTTAGGAGTTATAGCACAGAACGATCAATGAGTCAGTATAAACCACTCTCACCCATTGAGTGGTATCATAGAATGGTTTGGTTGTGAGGGACTTTTAAAGGTTTCCTAGTTCATCCCCTTCAAAGAGCTGGGACATCTTCAAACAGATCAGATTGCTCAGAGCCCCATCAAGCCTTTCAAATCTTTCCAGGGATAGGGCATCCACAGCCTCCCAGGAAAACCTGTTCTGGTGCCTCATTACACTCATTGTAAAAAATTCCATCTTTGTATCTATCTAAATCTGCTCTTTCTTAGTTTAAACTAATCATCCCTTGTCCTGTCACAGCAGGCTCTGCTAAAAGTTTGTCCCACTCTTCCTCCTTTTTGTCACAGGAGAAGTCTTCCAGCCCTCTGACTGTTTTAATGGCCGTCCTCTAGACCCACTCCAAGAGGTCCATTTCTGTCCTATGCTGGGACCCCAGAGCTGGATGCAGTGTTCCAGCTGGGGTCTCACAGAGCAGAGAAGAAGGGCAGAATCCCCTCCCTCACCCTGCTGACCACACTGCTTTGGATGCAGCCCAGGACACATTTGGCTTTCTGGGCTGTCAGTGCACTTTGCTGGGTGATATCCAGTCTCTCATCCATCAGCACTCCCAAGTCCTTCTGGGCACGGCTGTTCTTGATTTGTTCATCTGATACTGCGAGGGCAACAGGGAGCTCCTGGTAACTTGGGGGTCTGTTATCATTGAGTGACAGGGTCAGAACAATCAGGAGTTTGGAACAGAAGTGCAAAGTACATCACCACCCATGAAACAGAAGTACATGCGGGTATTGAGATCCTAATTCTAAAAAGAGATTTCTGAATTTGGTGTCTGATATCCCATCCCCAAATGTGCAGTAACAAAGGTTATGTCTACTCTCTCTTGAAATTTCTGGCATTTTTAAACACACCCTATAGAGAAGACTCTTACCACATTAAAAAAAAATTAATCCTAAATGATCCACAGGATATTCCACTTCAGAAACGAGAATCCCTTTTAACTCCATCCATTGAAAGGGAAAAGAAATAAACGGATTCCCACGCACCAGGCGCACACCCATTGTCCCGGCGCCCCCGGAGGATCCCGGCAGCCCGGCTCGGCTCCTGGGCTCCCAGACTCCCTCGCCACCTCGGAAGGGGGCCGGGGTTGCTGGATGGTTTTGCGGTGCCGGCGTGCGGCTTCTCGAACAATGCGCGGCGGTGTCGGGCGGTTTCCCGCGGCCCGGAGCCGTCGGGGCACGGCGCTCCCGGCGCGTCCCCGCGCTGTCCCCCCGCGGGCGGCGGCCGGGGAGGGGCATCGGGGGGGCAGGCCCCGAGCATTGATAACCCCGTGCCGGGCCCGCCGCGGGCAGCCGGGGAGCGCGGAGCCAGGCACGTCTGTCCCGCACCGCACAGCGCACCGTGAGTGCCTCGGGACAGGGCGGAAAGCACCGGGGGGCGCGGGGGAAAGGACGGGGTTGTCCCTAGCCGGGTCTAATGCCGCCCGCAGCTGTGATGCCGCAGCCGGCGAGTGCGGGCTCCGGCTGCTGCTGTCCAGTTACGGCTTCCTGGCCGGGGCGGTCCCGGGACGGAGCTGGACGATGGACGGACGCGAACTAAAAGCCCCGGGGGCTACGAGCCTGGAGGGACAAGCCCTCTCGGCGCCCGCTCGGGCTGGCGCGACCCCGGGGGCTGCGCTCCCGCCGGGGCACCGCCCGCCACGGTCCGTGTGTCCGCAGGGCGCGGAAGATGCGGCGGGAGGGCGGGCCCCGCGCCGGGACGCTCCGTCGCTGAGGTGCCGAGGATGAGGCTGTCCCTGGCGCTGCTGGCCCTGGCCGCCCTGGGGTCCGCCGGCGGCGGCGCGGACCCGGAGGAGGCGGAGGAGGCGCGGGCGGGGCGGTTCTCCACGCCCGAGCAGCACCGGTGCCGCTGGGAGCTGCGCTCGGCGGCGGGGGCCAGCGAGCTGCGGCTGAGCTGCCGGGCTGCGGGCGGCGGGGCTGCGCGGAGCTGCGCCTACCGCGGGGAGCCGCGGCGCTGCCCGGCCTTCGGCGGCCGCAGCCGCCAATACTGGCGGCAGATCCTGTCCCGGCTGCGGCGGCGGCGCCACCCCTGCGCCCCGGGAGCGCCGCTCAGCGCCCGCCTCTGCGGCCCGGGCCGTGCGCCGCCCGAGGCGCAGCTGCGCCTGCTGCCCGAGCCCGGCCCCGGCCCGCAGCCCACCGGGGACCCGGCGCAGACCTACTGCGCCGAGCGCTGGCACTCGCTCTGCAGCTTCTTCGTCGGCTTCTGGGAGGGCTGAGCCGCTCCGGCCCCCGCACCCGGACACTGCCGGGCTCGCCTGCCCTCGGCCAATGCCCCCCGACTCTGTCCGCTCTCCTCCTCTTTTACTCCCCAATAAAGCGATAACTATTTTGTGACAAGAAGCTCGCGTAATTCTTTGTCTCTGGCACAGTGTGTAACTGACCCGAGTGACAGCACCTAGGCGCGGCTCGTGCATTCAAGCACATTAACGTTTTTCAAGGGACATAAATACGTTATATACGTATATAGGTATAAATACGTAAAGCCGTTCCCTCCCAAAAATCAATTTCTATGAGCCTAAAGTTACACTGGAATCACCCAAGTAGAAAACCATACACTTATACCAGAGTAAGAAACAGCCGAGACCTCACTGAACAGTACATCCTAGAAAAACCTTTCTTGCTGACAGAGATTTCACAAGCTACACGAACCAGTCCTGTCCTGTTTCCCACGGAACAGTTGGTCAACTATCTCCAAACAAGAGCTTGGCAGGGCTGGGTGAGAAGCCAGCAGTAAAAAGAAAGATTGAGAAACTCAGAAGCATCTAGCTACACGAATTGGATTTAGGAGACGAATGATATTTCACCCAGCTAATGACATAGTGTTGAAGTAGGCAAGTTGTTTTACCAGGGGGGAAGAGGGGTTTTTTATCCACACAAAATATGGTACATTTTGGTAAGGGAAGCTAAAGTTTTCCTCAGCTGCCTGGGGTCCTACACAGCCCTAGACACCTGCCTATGACCAGGAACAGTTGCAGGCTCTTTCTGTACAGTTTTAAGGATGGCTGTGAGAAGGCCACTAAGAAGTAATTAGGATCTGCCCAGTGGCTCTCACAAGCATCTGGACTGTTGCATGCAGCTCTTAGTACCAAGATGATTTCCTCTACAGCAAATAGCTGCCTAATGCTCAGCAGCACTATGCAGAAGCTTCATCATCACTGAATGTGACTTGGATGACTATTTTTTTTAATGACCGCTCACTTTTCCTTCATGTGTCTGTTACCCAAGCAGCCACAGAACGGACTGATGGCCGGAGCATTGCACAGTACCTTGAGATAATGCTCAGCTTTGTTTTACTTCCATGGCCCTGGCACAGCAGCTTTGTGCAGTGCTGCTAGAGCTTGTATTTCTCACCATCAGATGCAAAGGTGGAACACCATGGCAACCAAGCTGATTACCCACATCACTCTGCATTTAAAAACCCAACTAGGGACTCTGAACAAATGCATTGTTTACCCAAGAGGGAGAAGAAAGAAGAGGCTCCCTTTCTCTATGTTTAATCACAATATTTCCCCGATTCTCCAAAATAGCTTAAAGTCTTCCTTTTAGCACCACTAACTAATAAAATACAACAACCCAAGAGACCGTATTAATTGCATTTACTGCAGTTAATAACAC
Organism: Sturnus vulgaris; assembly: GCF_052056855.1. NCBI lineage: Eukaryota > Metazoa > Chordata > Aves > Passeriformes > Sturnidae > Sturnus > Sturnus vulgaris. The sequence continues at coordinate 22,052,889 of NC_142250.1, read as the reverse complement.
CAAAGCCTACTGCTGAATAGCAAACAAATGCTCAGTTTTTGTACTGAAAAACTGATCTGCAGATCTCAAAGGCTGGGAAACCATAATGAGATCCTCAGATTTGTTTTTAAGTGGGAAGACCATGGCTTTTTTCTTCCTATCTCAACATTTTCATCCTCTCCCATGATTGGATAACAGCTGCCACCACCAGCTAAGGCAACCAAACCAGAAATACTTTTCAGCCAAGATCTTCACTTCCAATAGAAGCTGTTCCTTTTAGTCCTGTGATAACTCCACAGGATTCACTTGTTACACTGCCCACCCCTGGATTTAGTTCAGCCCCCAGATCTGCCCATGCACCCACTCTGCAGCCACCCTTTACCTCTGCAGCCCTTCACCACTGCTCTGGTTCCTGGCTTGGCTGGCTCTGCCATCCCATCCTTCCCTTCTCAGCACCTCCTGACTTTCCTCAGCAAGTGTAGCTTGACCCTGACTGTTTATCCCTTTGGCCTGATAAACTCTTCCCTCCCAGAGGAAGGTGGTGCTGAGCATCATTAACCTTTCCCACATGCAGCTGCTGCTTGGGTTGTCATCACAAGGATGCTGCCAGTAGCTGACATATCAGGACCCTAAGTGCATTTTTTCAAGAAAAAGCATAAGCTACTTTCATATAAAACCAAATGATTGACATTTTAGCTTATGGAAATGGAATTCTGGGAGCTCTAACTAAGGAAGTTTTCAGGGAAAAGAAAAATTATCTTTGTGCCATATTGCACACAGCATTGTTTTCTTTCACCTGGCTGCTGAGCTCATCTCTGTATCTGGAGGTTCCAACAGAATCTTGAAAGCTGGCACTACCATTTCTTGATTTTTCTTTGGAAAAAATCAGTGATGCTGAATCTGAGGATGCAATTAGTGCGTCTGGCTTTAATTGCTCTCTTTATATGTAGAAAGCCCTTTATCCTATTAAATAGCACTAATCTCTCTTTCACCACCTTCTGATTTTGAAGGAACAATTAGAAGATGTTACTCTAATTTGCAAGGTTAAAGAAGGCAGTAAGCTGTCTTGTGTGTGTAGCAATCCTTTCCTGTAAAGTAACATCAAAAATTAATGGAATGGAATAACTTTTCCATCACTGTCTGAGCAGAGCTTCTCCCACAATGGCTCTGGAGTTGCAGACCCCAGACTTTGTCGAGGTTCAGTCTTTTCAGTCCACAACAGTAATTACTCTTTCCTCAGTTCTGCACTAGGCACTTCCTTCTGGAAAATGCTGATTTTCTCTCTCAGTCTTCATTCATTCCTCTGAATTCAGAGGTTCAACAAGAGAAATCTGCTCAGGCAGTCACAGTTCAACCCTCAGCTCTACCAGCTGTACTTGCCTGTATGTGCATATTAATGTTTCCACATGTAATTTTGACACTGATGTATCCTACTTGAGTTTACTGGGGGAGCCTGCAAAGGGATGCAATGTTTTTGGAGGTTTGTGGTGCAATTTAAAAGTTGTCAGACTATTAACAAATAAGAATAAGGCAGAGGCACAGAAAGAATAAAAATTAAAAAGAAAACCAAAAACGACTATTCAAGCTGGAGCTCATTGGATAACAGAACCTGAAATCTTTGAGAATCTCTTTAATTGTCCCTTAAATATTTCAGGTCTCCCTTGTGCTGTGAACCCTATCTAAGATTACTGTAAAGCCATGCAGCACACGAGGTGAGTGAACGGCAGGCTTTGTCAATTTGCCAAACAACAAATCCCTCCTCCGCAATAATCTGGGTTTTTAAGAATTCCAAACTCAGTTCATGAACACAGCTACATGAAAGAGGCTTTTAACCGTACAGTATTACAGAGTTTAGATTAACTCTCCCAGCCCTCACACTCCTTCCTTACGTGGAAGGGATCTGTTAAGTATGAATAAAGTATCTACAGCTTTAGAAATAATTTTAGGGCTTAGCCTCATCCGGTCTGCGCTGCGCCTTGTGAAGTGCAGACAGGCTGCACTGCCTCTCAGAGGGCAGACACTTTGTCCAATTTATTTCAAGTCCTCAGCAGGTAAATGATTCCTTGGAGGAGAGGGAGTGGGAGGGCAGCAGGCGCAGCCCGAGCTCAGCCCGCATTCCTGATGGCTGGACAGAGGCTGGGATGGAACTTCGCTCCAGCCTTCCCATGGGACACAGCCCTGGGCAGCGCCGCGTGTCCCCGGCTCTCACATCCCGGTGTGTCCCCGGCTCTCACATCCCGGTGTGTCCCCTGCTCTCACATCCCCGTGTGTCCCCGGCTCTCTCTCACATCCCCGTGTGTCCCCGGCTCTCACAGCCCCGCCCAGCAGGGACAGACTCGGAGGGTTGGCCCCCGGGGGGATCAACACCCTAGGGAAACACGCAGCTGCTTCACTGACAGAAAACAAACAAACAAACAAATAATCTCTTTATAGATATATTTCAGAGCTCATTTTGGCTCGTTCAGTCCTTGCCCCCTGGACAGGCACAAGCATTTATTTAACAAGGGCCGTGCTGCCTGCTGGGGCACACACAGCCCCATCCCACACCAGCCCCTCGGCGTGCAGTTCACTCTCTCGTTTTACACCCACTCCTGAGCTCTTGGAGCAGCTCGAGAAGCTTTCGTATTAATCTGTTAGAGGAAACCTAGGAATAACTGCTCCATGTAAAATAAGACTTCTTAGGACTAAGTTGTCGTTAATTTTAGGCTCTAACATGACATTTTTTTCTATTTAGACTGGTATAAAATGAGAAAATGTTTGATGAAAGCGTCATGGCAAAACACAGAACTAATTTCTTATTACACATTCTCAAAGTACTAAAATATCTATTTAACAAAGGAAATCCATAGGACAAAATCTGGTCCTGTTATAGAGATCCAAATCCTAAAATACAAAATGGTATGTATTATCTACTTCAGCACACATTCTTAATTTAATAAAAAATATCTTTAAGCATTTTATTCTCCAGATTATTTACAGAGCCTGTATATAATCTGACTACTGGACCCAGCAGATATTCTCTCATGAGTAAATTAAAGTCTTAGGTCCCAAAATGTCTATAGGGCTTGAATTCTTGGTTGAAAAAGAACAAAAAAAACCCCCTACAGTATGTTCTTCTTTTCAGACTGCAGTTGTAACTAGAAAATACATGAGATGTATTATCCTCAGAGTTTAGTGAAAAGCAGGAGAAGAAAGTGTAGTGGCTAACCTTTTAAAGCTGTGTTTCTTCTCTCTTTAAAAACGTACTGTGCACTTCCCAAAGTCTCTATCCTTAGCAGCAGCATGATTTGCACTAACAGGAATAAATATAGCCTCAACTCCATGTGTTTGCTGCTTAATTTTTATTTTTAAGAGCAAAACCTTCCAAAATTATGAATAAATTTATCACCAGTATTCTTTTGATGGGAAAAGAGTAACAAGACAGCCACACAAGACAATATTATTTCGTGTTAGTCGAGACAAGATGTTGAGGATTTAGGGCCGATCTTTTGTTTCTGCTCAAAGACAAATGGTATAAAATTTGTATGCATGCTTCTGTCCTGACAGCAAAGGGCTTCAGCAGACTCTCGCTGAGAGCTAATGGCTATTGGGGATGCTGCTCTCTGAAGTCCCGTGGCATGAAATGGTCTCTTGCAATTCATCTCCCGTTAATAGCAGCTCCAAGACTACAGTCTCTTTATTTTTTTTAAATTCTTTTATCCCTGGCTGAAGCTGTCTGTGTTCTCATTGGAGCCCAGAGGGTGTAGTGTGATGGTTTTCTCCCCTCAGCCCTATTCTCTCGCAGCCCTCAGCAGACGTCGGGGCAAGCTGGAGGCCCTATGGAAAGCGGGCCCGATGTCATCCCACCCAGCACGGGGCCAATGAACGCCTGCAGCCCCCGCCCCGCCGCGACAGACACGGCGACAGCATCCCAATGGCCTCGGGGCTCCCTGCAGCTTTATCGGGCACGGCACATGCAGCGCGAACGGCAATGGCAACGGGGCGGCTCCTTCCTGTGGGCATCTCTGAGCCGTGCTCATGTAGGAAAACAGCAGCAGAAAACAAAAAGTAGTTTGGTTTGAGAAGGAAATTGTTATAGACCCAAGGGAGATAAAGCTTCTATTTTCATTTCTGGGAGACGAGGTAGCCCTGGCATGGGGGCCAACCATGTGCAGGGGACACATGACTGGGACACCAAGAGGAGCCATCCGGCCCTTTCTGCCAGCACCAGGATGGTGGGGAGAGCCTAAAGCACCCGGCTTTGATTGCCTTCTTCCTTTTAATGTGCCCATGTGGTAAACATGGCTTAGTAATGAAGTAACACCACAAAATTAGGTGTATATGCCTAATGATACCACAATATAATCACTCACAGCTCGGTCTGTCTTTTACACAGGTCCTTCTCGCCTGCAATGGTTGTGCAGATGTTTCTTTGCCTTCTCACACTCTTTGCTGGCTCAGGAGATCAGACTCTGATGCTCATGAACATTTCCACTTCTGTAGTTCTCTGCCCACAACCTGATGGAGTGGTGGGACTCTCAACAGTGCCAGTTCCTTTCAAATTATTCAAACTAAGGTGCCAGTGTGGAGTAGACTTCTTGTGGAAAATTTGGAGCTAACCCCTGAATGAGGTTAATGAAAATATTTCCATCACACATCAGTGCAGCAGAAGTCATTTGTGCTTGAGAGGAAGTACCAGCTAATTTTAAATCAGTGAGAGTAAAAAATTGACATAGGTAACTCAGAAGATAAGGCTGGAAAAGTAATAATTTCCTGAAAAGTTATAGCTCTTTTTAAAAAATTGTTATTACAGTCTAGGTAAGGAGTGAATACATATAAATATTCTTTGTAAGTGATTTGTTGGATACCCTCTCTTTTCCAGGCACTTTAGGAATCCTGTTCAGCACAGGCTTGTGCTGTTAACCCAGTTATCCCACACGGGCACCCCAAAGCTGGGGAACATTGTGAGGAGTGTGTGGCCATTGTCACTCAACACAAACAGCAAACTGAAGCTATCTCCAGTCTAGTGATAAACACAAACTATATTTTACCAACACTGGATGATCACCATTTATAAAGAAATAAAAAATTAAATAAAAATAAATATGAAGAAAAAAGTGGTCGAAGTCTTGTGTGGGGAAGGGCTGAAGGGACGGAGATTGAAAGCTAACAGAGTTTTCAGCTATGTTTCTATAGGTAAATTAACCTTTCCAAGACCTTCAATAATTGCTGGAGGCTGTAGAAAGGTTGCTTCTGTCAGATCTTCTCTCTTTAACATCTAGGGACAACTTTTGAGGACTCTCATAGAAATGCATTATCATTCAACTTCACGTGTGTGTCTGTGAGCTCACCCCAGTGAAGAGCATCCTTCCCTGAGCAAAACAGCTTTTACAACTGCTGCTGCTCTTGAGTTGCATTAAGGCTGTAGCTGGAAGAAGTCAAAATGAGAAGTATGATTTCTGTTAGGTCTGGTAAACCAACACAGCCATGACACTGCCAAGACTGACTGGACAAGCATAGGATGTAAAGGGAGAAAGCCCCCACTGCCTCCTAATCTATTACAAGAAGCCACAAACACAATACTGATGTGGTAAGTCAGGGCAATATGCAAATGGCTGCATGTCCCAGAAACCCTAATCCTATCAAGAATGCAGAAGATGTTAATTTGACCATTTTTCACAGCTCATAAATCTATCTGTAGCAAAGCCAGTCTGCCAGATGTCATCCACAAGCACTTCTTTGAGGCTGGCAGTCTCCGCATAGATGCCAGATCATGCCTCAGTAAAGACCAATAAAGAGCATTGTTTGTGTGGCCTGAGGGCAGCTTCTCACATTTTGCTACAATAGAGGAAAACAGTGGGAAATGTGAATGACTGATTGGCAGAACTGGTGGTCTTGGTTGTCCTGCTTTCCACATACGGAGCTACAGATTTCACATGCATTTTTCATCAGCAGTAAAGCAGATTAGTCTACCTTGCTCTCAACAATTAGTGGTGCATGTTCCCCAACTTCAGTTTTTGATTCCTAAACTATAAATACAAACTAGACATAATAAATACAAACTAGACATAATTCTTTTCTCTGAGGCAGATACTCCTTATTTACATTAAATTACTTATAAAAGCAAAGAGCTTTATTATGGTGTAATCTTACTCCTAGGATTTAACATCTAGAATAGAAATATTCTATTTCAAAGCAAGCAAAGGTCTGTAAGTAAAACACATCTAGAATGATATACTCATTTTATCCTTCTCAAATACAAGCTTTAAAATTACCAGTTGCAATATAGTTTCTCTAATACCAGCCAGAATTAATCTAATTTTTACAATGAGGGTGATAAAACGGTGGCACAGGTGGCTCAGATCACCCATCCCTGTGCTCCAAGCAACCTGATGTAGTTGAAGATGTCCCTGCTCATTGCAGGGGTTTGGACTAGATGAGCTGTAAGGGTCCTTTCCTACCTAAACCATTGCAGGATTCTATGATAATTTGCTTTTGAAAGGTGTATCTTGAAAGCACCACAGCAGATATTTTTGTGTGAAGTTACCTGGGAGCAAAGTGGATGAGGCTCACTTTTATGAAGTGAACTATCTTTCAGCTTCTCAGTGGATATCGTGACTATCACAGAACTCCATGTCAAATCACTTTATTACAGCGTTGGGCTGAAAAAAGAAACGAGACAAAATTAAAGAATGCTGTAGAGAAACAGGAATTTCCAGCAATAAAAATGGCACGTGACTGTCTGCTATTACAGGTACAGACATCCCCATGGAAACTGCTGTTCATTTAGGATGTGAGCATTCCTGTCACAAGCCACCCACATCACTTCATTTTAATCACGAAGCTGCAGCCCCACAGAACAGATTGCTCATGCTTCTTCAGATCAGACAGAGGGTCTAGAGAGGGGCGGGCTCTGAACCAAGAGGCTGAGGTGCTTAATGCTGGCAAATCCCTGCTCTGCAACAAGGGAGAAGGTGCAAAAGGCAACCACAGTTAAACAGTTCTGAGGGGTCTAAAGAGACAAAATGATACAAAAAAAGAAAAACCTGAATAAAGTCAGTCTTAAAACTAAAGGATATAATGAATTTGCTTGGGAAATCCTGGCTGCATTTTACTGTTAGGATTAGATATGACAGGGGAGAATGCATTGTGTCAGACTATGAGATGATAACGATTCCATTCAATAACCTTAAAACACTGTATTGCTAAAGTATGGTGTAAATATAACTCTGATTAATTTTCCTGAGATTAACAGAATTATGAAGCAAATGTGTGTATACAGATAGGAGATAATTTGTTATGGTAAAACTAATAGGTCAGTGAGTCCAAACCACTATTTTAATAGTATTTTAAGTAGGTTAAAGATGCTGAACCACAAACTCCACAAAATATGTACTGTAAAGTCAGTCCAGTGAAGGAGACATATTAAGCACTATTTTGTAGTTGATTTTTTTGAAGGAAAACATGTTATTTATTGATATTGCAATAAAACATCTGTAATATATAACAATGCATCCTATTACACAATAACATTAAAGCTATTAATTGTACAAAGTCACATGATTATTCTTTCTCTTTTACAAAAAACTAAACACAACTGAAACTTGATATATGAAATATTTAACTCATACATTTTGTTCAACTGCTTTACAGAAAAGCTAGTATTTCTGAGAAAGGGGAGGGAAGTCTCAGAAGACATAGAGGAGGCATACCTAAACCCAAGAATTTATGGACAATTTTGTATGAGTCCTTGGCTTTTAAAATTTGCCACAAGTACAAAGTTCTTGTATCTCTTGCAAAATATTGTCATGATTTCAGTATTCCTGCTGGAATATGGCCCTACAGCAGATACATGATACTTACATCAATAAAACTATGCAAAACTTTAAAGCATATCCCTGAATAAATCTATTTACACTAAGTGTGAAATTTTCCTTTTAACTGAAATATTCCACTTAACCACTCCAGGTCTGAAATGCCTATTATTTCTTTCTGTATTTTATAAATAGCTGTTCTTTTTATTAGTGTTTCCAAATTCATAATTGACTAAGAACACTTTTAGTAGCAGGTGGTATTTCAGAAGTACTTTGGAATATGGTCTAATACACAATTACATAAAAAAGCAGGCTTCCATATTTGTCCAATCTTATCCATAATGGGTTATTCCCATTAGAATTCCCCCGGGACTTATCTCTCTGTGCTACTATTGAGAATTGCATGAAATCAGCCAGCTCATCATTCTGCCTCTCCATCTCATTTCGAGTCAGATTTTACAAATGCAAAGACGTTTTTACAGCTACTCAAAATGCTTACATAGCATATATACATAGAATGTTGGATAAAAGGTTCACTCTTAAGTTTTTTATTTCAGAAATTCAGCAATCTGACACACTTAGGAGCAGCACGTTTCTCTAATTTTTTGTCCTTACCAAGACATTGGTGCCTTTCACTCTAATTCAGTGTGGACTATTTCAGACCTTGTGGTGTATCACTGACCTGATTTTCTCCGTAAATGTAGTTGCCACCACTCTGAGATGCTCAATTACACACACACACCTACACCCCTGTTCCCTTCTGGTTTCTTTTAAACCTCTTTTTTTTTCCTCAAGGTCTGTTCTACACCTTCAGAAGCCCATCTCTCTAGTAATGTGCTAAATGGTTCTCCATTCAGACATTTACTCCCAGTAGGAGAATATTTTCTTAAAACCTGTAATTTTCCAGTTTCTAGTGCATTTTCACATTCCTAATCTTTTGAAATAAGCTTTAACATTAGTCCATTTAGTTTGAAGTCAGATTGCACTGTCTGATTATTTGGTTTAGAATCTTTGCATTAAATTACACTTTTGACAAAATGTGCCTCAGAAGCCTCATGTTATTACTGGCACTATGCCGTCTGTAAAATTGCACTTATTTATGTATTTTTCATTATTTATAAATCTTTAAGTTTTAGTAACCAACTGCTAAGTAGGTTTTTTCCCTAAATACTGAATTAGACATTGATGAAAAAAGTGCTCTAACGAATACTTAATATTCAAAGTCAACCTCTTTAATTTCGAATTTAATTAGTTAATTTCATGATTGCAACGCTTCAGTAAGATATTTTCAAATAGGGAATAACTATCAGACAATGGTCATCATATACAGGTTAATTTATTTAAAGATGAAACTTTTGGACTGCTTAGTAACTCTATCATTTATTAAAACAATACTTAATGTAACTATTGTCAGCTTCTACTTTGACTAAAAATATATTAGTTAAAATATCCTCCTCAATTGGGTCATAAATATTATACAGACTAATTGATTTACTGTTACTTCTTTTTGCAACAAAATCTGTTTTTTCCTTTTATAGAATCACAGAATCAGTAGGATTGGAAAAGATCTCCAAGACTGAGTCCAACCTATTTGCTTAACTTATTTACCTGCTAATTTACTTACCAGCTTCTTTATCAGGCTAGTAAGAAATTATATTTCTGTACACATCTATTGATCTATGATGCCCATAGCCCCACAAAACTGAATACATTTCTTATTGTAAAATAAGCTTCCAAATGCATTGCTGGCAAAGTCTGCCTTTTTGAAGAGCAGCTGGACAACACAAAGCCAGACACCTCTGGCCCTGAGAAATTAACTACTTCCCAGTCCATTTCTCAGGCTACTTCTATCAGCTACACTATTAAATATTAATCCTTCCCCACATGTACCACCCCAGATCTGTACACAGAATTAGCTGCTGACATGAAGCTGCTTTTCCAACTATAAAAGGCCTCCATCACACATTCTTAGGCACTGGTGCATCTTTTGCTCCTTAAACAATTCACGTTTGTTCTAAATGTTAAGGTTTGCAAATACTTCAGTCTTGGTCTTTTGAAAACTGCTAATGGTCCTAGCTTAAAAACCCTGCAAGGAAGTGTTCCCCTGACCTGTCACTGCACTGTCAGGAGCCACCCCAATCACGTTTGATGTCACCCAGGAAGACACACTTATAAATGAACTAGTTTTATCAAGATTCAGATGGAGAGATGGATCTCACCTCCACTTCATTCGAATCTTCTGGCTGCATCAAAATCCCCACCTACCCATCCATATACATCCTACCACTATACGGAATCCAGGTGGAGAATTTCATGTGACATACTTTGCTCTTATGCTGTCTACTAAGGGTTTTCAGTTTGTCTCTGATAATCAATGCTTCAAAACCAAAGATTTGAAGATCTACTGTGCAGGGCATTTGCCTTTGGTATTTAAATCCTATTTCTTTTCTTGCAGACACTTTTCCCCAGGTCTAACATTAAAGTTTTGAATTGGCTGCAACTGTCCCCTTCTAAAACGTGTATTCTTCTCAAGGGGAGCCCTTCTGAAATCTCTGTAATGTCTACACATCAGTGTTTGTTTTCTTTTTTATGTCAAACAAATTGGGAAGCTGATGTACTATGATTACTTTGGCCATTCCCAACGATTATATTTGTTATTCCTACCATGCCTTTTCAGTGCACGTAGAATTTGCCTTTCTTTCTTTGCAGGTTATTATTTCTTCTGTTCTCTCCCATCTGTCTTCTCTCAGTTCCCAACCTTGCCCTTTTTAGGGCAGAACTTGTTATCTTCAAACCAGTCATCTACATGCTTTTTCTTTTGTGTTCTGTTCTGACTGCCTGTAGCTTTTTCTGATCTAGTGAGCCACAGGGTGAGGGAAGAAACCCCTTGATACTCTCAGAAGCACCACTGCTTACACTTGCTGCACAGGGGCAAGAAGAGAGACACTCCTCTCCTTATGCCCTCCACTGCAGCACTTCCCTTGCTGGCACCACCTCCAACTTAAGCACAGCTCCAAGAACCACAGAGGGGGAGGCCTCAGTCAGTCTCACTGCCAGGTTACTGAAGGCAAGAACGCAGCCTTGGTTGCTTCAGCTCAATACCAATCAAGTCTCTGTAGCATTTTTTTAAACTGGAAGGCAGAAGGAAAGCCACCCACAGGGCCGTTTCCACTGAAAGAGAACATCCATTTTATTAAATTCAGGAGATGGGCCGAAGAAGGGGACATGGCTCTTAGCCTGCAGCACTCTCACTGATGATGTTCTACAGGAAAAGACACTTTAAAACTTCTTTTAAATTTTTTTTCAGAGAGTGAGCAAGGGTGCATGTACTCATAGAAACACATACACACACACACACACACACACGGTTAATGAGCAAGATCAGGGTAGAAAGGACAGTGGCAACTCCTTTATATACTTATACAGTCATTTGCATTCAAAGTGAGTGCCAACACACCTCTGTAACATGCACTTAGGGATTATCAACTTTTTCAATTATGTAAGACAAAAAAGTGTGGCTGAATTGTTTTTTGATTTCTGAGAACTGAAGTCTAACTTACAAGTAAATTTTTTAAGAAAAGATCCTAATATTTTCAATTTGCTTAGTTGCATCACTTCTTTTTCTACTAATTATTTAATTATACAAAAACAAAGCTTTTGCAGAATGGAAAGCTAATTTTTTATAACCTAGATAGGTGGAATTTTCAGGAGCAATTTTATCAGAAGCTGTGTCCCCAAGACTCTTTAAAGATTTTCATCACCACTGATCTTAAAAAACATTTGCTTTCCATTTACTTTCCTGCCCTCTAGTGCTCGTGTCTATTTAAGTCTTCTACACAAACCTGGTTTTGGAAACCTACCACCATATATAAATGGTCCTAATGAAATAAAATTACTTACTTATTGCAATACTACCAGTGATCTAAATAGTTCCTTCTGTTGTTGCTCATGTATGTATCACACCCATGCAGTTATCTGAAAGTTAAGACTCTTTAGGTTACTTTCATTTTACAAAACCAATGTAAGCAAGTTTTCTTTCTCAGTTCTGGACCATATAGTTGAGTTTTAAGTGTACAAATTGAAGCTGACTTCCGGGTTTATTCACTGCTAGCTAAAGCTGTTAGTTAGCCATGTATCAAACTACAAGTTTCAACAGTATTTACAGGTTTTCATCCACATTAAAAGCTCTTCTACTTAATGTAACTGATTTTGCCTCCAGTGATGCAGTTTGTTACAGCATTGTGCATGCTTACATTTAAAACAAAGGGTTAACATACTACATCCGTAATTACTCCCATGCTACCAGAAAACCAGTGAATTAAATTTATTTAGTGTTAAAATGGATATGGAATGTCATACAGTACATGTAAAGACACTTCAAGATGAGTAAAGCAGAACTAATTGCACAAAGGATTAAAGGTTCACCTCAACAGTCAATATTATCAAATCATTACAACTTCCATCTTCAGAGTGCAAGGTATGTCATGCAAAAAAACAGCTCAAAAAATCCCCAAACAGACAAAACCAACATTGTGGTACCACTTAAAATGCTATCATACCACAATATTTTACAAGACATTAGGTGATCATTCATATAGAATGAAGCATTTTAGCAATAACAAAAAAGTTTTAAACATAATTAACAGATTTTGCATGAACACAAATTCCAGCATTACTATACCTAAGGAACAGGCAACATGCTGGGATAAAGTACCTAAAAATCAAAGCCTTTTTTATTCATAGCCAATATTACTTTCTGCAAGAATTCTGCAATCTTATTCAGTTTCCTCACATAACTGGGTAAGGTTCAATACATTTTTACATAGAGCATAATCACATAACCACCACATCAGCAAGAGGATTTCATTATCTTGATCAATTACTACATTTAAAACCATGGTAAGATAACATGCCCTGCAAACAAATTGTCTTCTGGGACAGTGTTCTGCATGTAGAAATATTGAACAACTAAAATATACTCCTACCCACTTTAACCCCAAGTAACTTATAATTTGTATTTACATATTTTTGAAATATGTAGGTTAAAACTGCAGATGGCAGAAAAGCAGAGTACACACGAGAGCTACGACAGCGCTGACTGAGCAGACGGGTGCAGTCAGGAACCCCAAGCCCCTGGACAGGGGCTGGACCTTTTGCACCCCTCCTCTGTCCAAGGGGCCTCACCAGGGCTACCAAAGGCAGCTGCTGCTGGGGCAGAGCTGCTCCTCCTCTCCCAGCTGGCTGGGCTGGGAGCAGAAGGTGCAGCCCTACCAAGTTCCACTCAGCTCAAAGCAGACAAACACACTCCTACACACCTGCTTCAACCACAGCTTGAATGTTAACATGAAGAGACACAGGAGACAACAGGATGGCTTTTAACATTTCCACCTTGCAATGCTCATATTCTGAGGGCACCAACAGGTAGATTAATCTACCAAAATAAGCATACAAAAAAGGCCGTTGTTTGCCCTCATATTAGAAATAAACTATTTAACTTTCTGGCTTAAATGTAAGAGAAACTCAAAAAAGAACTTCTTGAGGTTAATTTTCCATCTACATTCAAAGAAAATAATTTACTAAAACTGTAACTTGCAAGGTCTACTAGGCTTGAAGTGAGGATACAGGTTAACTATACCTATAGTTAAATAAAAATCTTCAAAAGGCATTTTACAGAAATAAAATATGCAACTCTAGGAAGTAGGTGGAAAACCACTTTAGTATTTGTCTAGAACATTCTATTTTCATAGCCCATCATTCTCAGGAATGTATATTTCATAAATAAAAATACAGAACAAAAATTTGTGTATTCAATCTAAAGTTGGATATTTCTAAACTTCTTCAGATAAAATTTGCTTTCTCCCTCACAATTAAGTGATAAAACCTGAAAAAAATTGACTTTTCCAATCTATCTTGCATGAGAAAACACAGATAAACAAACAAACATCTGGAAAGAACACTTTGTACAAGATTGCAGTTCTAAAACACTTATATTACAAAGCAATGTAAATAAATACCAGGCTAGTACAAAAGCTCTTATTTACAGTTTTACAAATGAAAACATTTTCAGTGTAAATGCAGTGTTTTAAAGAACACAATATTAGTAAAATGAGTTCCTGTATAGACCATTACAATTTCTGCTAGATTTGAATACAGTATTGTATAAAACCATCGTTTCAAGTTAATTTTTGTTTATAATTTAGTACAGCCAAACCCCAGTTTATGCCTGGAATGGTATCTGTTAAAGTGCTGAAAAAGAGGACATTTCTGAAATTTTAGAAAAACATACTGTACATTATTAAAGCTTTATCAAGTCAAAACTGGTATATTTTGTTCACATTTGCTACCACACCACCTGGGAATGAGCAGTTTTTCAATAAAAACTTGTAATTATCGGGATGGCAGCCATTGATATCTTTGCATCCAAAGTCTGATGGTTTCCCACGAGGAACTTGTCTTAAGCTTCAGTGGTGGCTTCAGGTTTCATAATCTGGTAAGTGATCAAGTATTCTGGATAAGCCTGGAAGAGTGATACACACACATTGTTTATTATTTCATTCTCTGGATAAATTCAGAATGTTTGTTAGGGAGGAGAAAAAATTATTAATGCCAAAGTAAAAAGGCAAAATGTCTAAGATAAAAATCCCTGGATCATTCAGGAATATGCATCCTTTCACCTGCAACTACAGCTGGAGTTTGTTCTAAGACAAAAGCAAGTCCTAGCACCACAAACCTAGGAAAAAACCCCCAAAGCATTACATGCCTTTGAAATAGACAAGATAGAGTCTGTAAACACAACCCAAAAACTACCTGTTCTCCTCTGTAAATGACATATTCTGCCAATGCCAATCCATTTACACTGGGCCGCCCAGTCACTGAGTGATGCCCCGGGGGAGAATGAGCCATTTTCATCGCACTGAACTGCAGGAAGGACTTGCCCAATGTCACACGACAGAAGAGCAATTGCCTGTGTTGAAAAGGAAAAAGGACCATGAATACACAATGCTTAGGACTTTGAACCTTGAAGCCACTTTAGTCAGCTTTCATAGTTCATAAATCTCTCAGGTTCTGTTTTGCTGAACAAAAGTTACGCTCACTTTGGAAAGCTCCAGCCCAAGGAAAGAGTTGGTAGTAAACATGGAAAAATATTTATCTTTGTTACTGGAAACAGCATGCTTAACAACGTTCTCAGACATTGCCACCACCATTTCTTCGTCTGTTACTTATTTATTTTCAATTTTTTGGTTGTTTAGGAAAAAGATTTTTATCCTCTCCCCCATTACTCATCCTCACAACATAATTCACAAGTGTTCTAATGCTTGATTTGTATCCAACAGCCAAGTCAACATCAAGGCCAAGTGTGAACTCTAGGTCAATGCAAAATACCTCAGACTAGCATTTGTCAGTTTGTTATGCTTTTTCACTATTAAAAGACTCAACAAGGGCTTTTATTTCTGTACACATGTATCTACTGCAATAACAATGGAATCCTGGCATTTTTATAGACCAAGGCTGTGTACCATTTCACTCCACCAAAACTTTTGCTTTTCTCATTCTTTATGGAAAACAGACAAAAAACCCCTTCTTATTCAAAACTTTAGAAAGCATGGAAAGACTCTGACATCCTCAGTAACTCTGGAAGATGATTCTCATTTTCTGAGAGTGCCAGAAAGCAGTAAGCAACATGAAAAGGGGGAAGAGTCTCAAAGAAGGATACTATTTTACATTGTATATCAATGTAAAACAGGATGCACACAAACACAAAATATTCTTCTATTTGAAATGACTGACACCACCAAAACTGACTCCATGACCTAAGAGTTTATTCTAAACTGATAGTGTTGTTAAGACATAACAGGCGTTTCTGTTGAAAAGTGGATTCAAGAACTCAGTGTCAGAATCCACAAATCCACACGTCTATTTCAGTGTGTGAAAAAGCAGTGATGTGAGGGCTGAGTGTTACGAAGTACATCCTCCTCAAAGAAATACTGCATGTGAGTATCTCTGAATTTCTCCTTTCTCTGTAACAGGCAATGAACTAAACTCTTATATTGCTGCATCTTTCACAAAAGCATCTAGCAGACCCTCTTCACTCTCTGGATTCCTAAGTCTGATTTTTATATTAAGTTAAGGGCAAAGATATGGTTAAATGCACTGAAGATGGTCGAAAGTTCTTTGGGACTTAAATGTCAATGTTTTCAGAAAGTTTCTATTAGGCCCAGAACACAGAGTACTGAGAAGGTCTAGTTAGCAAGCAAATCTTTCTTCAGAGAGAGACTGCTGCATTGATAGTCTAGGACACAATATACAAAAGCAAAATTAAGAGTCTTTCAGGGGACTTACCTGTGGCAAACATAGCAAGATCTATCTTTGTGAATTGGACATCCAGTGCCACCTCCAATTCCATACACATATTGATTGCTTTTGGAAGAATTTTCAGCAAAATAAATCCCAGCTCCAAACATGCCACCTATATAAGCATGTCTCTCATCAAAGCCTTTGTGAATGATTGCATTCACAAACGGGGAGCCTAGGAGAAAGGAAGTAAACATTGAAAACACAGTACACAGAATTTTGTACGTGTCACAATTCAATCACTTGTTCCCATTGTGTTGGGAACTATGTTGCTTTCCTTATGAACATGCTCAGTGAACTTTGCTTACCAGGACAAACTGTATTTGTGCACAGGAAAGACTTCAGTTGGCTTTACCTTGCTAATGATAAGCTACCTCTTCTGGAATGCTGAACCAAACTAACATCAACTTATAAAATCAAGAAAACAAACAAAAAAAATCCCACCCCAAAACAATCCTTAACAGAATAAAGCTTGACCTTTAATCATTTTGGTCATACAGTTGACAAAACAGACTCGAGAAGGCACAGTACTCAGTATTCATTCATAACTGCTTAAATGTTTTCACTTAGATCTTTGAAGTCTCCTTTGGGGAGAGACAAGGAGACGTAAATTTCAGAAGAATGATACATTGTATCATCCCTTGTGAAATACACAAATATTTGTTCATAAAAGTAATGTAAAACCTAGAACCTACTTCCACGGAGGAAATTTACTTAGTTTGAGGCAGCTGAAACCCTCCTATGAAGAGTGCTGCTGATGAAATAAGTTTATAAAGTGCATTTCAAATTCTCACCATGAAACAGCATCCTTTCATTGGCATGGTTATGATTCTCTTCAGAAACCTCTTTCCTCCTGTGAGTGTATCTTTCCCACAGTTTTTTGTTGCACACTTTCTGAATCTGAAACAGTCAAAATGACACCAAAAAACTGTTCAGTTTACTAGATAGATGTATAACCTATAGCCACTATAGTAGAGTTACATTGTTACTGGAACAAGAATACTTTCATTGGGACTCAATGAAACACAAACTGACTTAGCCTGCACAAGTTGATTGTTGCAGTATGACAAGTAAATTATATATTTAAGAATCAATTAATTTTACAGAGCTCCTTGTTAGTAATCCTTAAATTAAATACTCTCTAATTTAAATTTAGCAGGCTAAATCACAATTCTTGATGCCGAATCACTAGCAAAAAGATCAATCAGTAAATTAAGAACTGCTTTCATTGAAGACTTGTGAAGCACTTGTAAAAGAAAGTAAATTACATATTCCCTGCAGACGCATGCTGGGCATTGCAAAGTCTTGTGCATGTGGGTATAGCATAGCAGTTTCACTGTAAATTCAGTTCAGAATAAAACTCAGTAATACTTATTTGCAAATAAAAATATTTATATTTATGAAAATTACCATTACTTCAGAGGAAAACTACATAAATACAAAACAATTCCATTAGATTATTTAAACTTATCTACTGCGTGGCTTTTCATATTTGTTTGATGTTAAATCAAAGCAGAGTTCAAAAGTTTTCCTTTTCCTTCTCTCCTTCTTGTTTTTTTCCTACCATTCTCCCTCAAAAGGCGCCCTCTTCTGTCTCCTATAAAACCTTCTGCCTTTTTCTTCAAAAATTCTCCAGTTTTCAGTGAGATCCTTCTACAGCAATTTCTCATAAAATTTTTTCCTGGCTATTAGCCCAAAAGTAGCTTTTCTGGATAAACCTAAGCCTTTGAATTTCCCTTGATGATGATCTTTATCCTGCACACGTCTCAGAATGGCACATCTTGTCACATTACGGAACTAAACAAGTGTAGAACATTTTATGGATATGTTACTTTTAGACAAAACTCCAAAGGTGTAAAACCACTGGCCATAAAAACGCAACAGGCACCTTTAAGATGTTGTATCTGTTGAAGACTCCACCAGCATGTCCTCCATCTCTGTGCTCTCGGACAGTACTCTGCATCTGAGAATGGTGAATTTAAACAGGATTCTTTCAGAATACATTGAACACATGTTTCCTTTACACAAGTGAAATAATGAAAAGGACTATGTATTAACACAAAAATAATAAGAGAAATGTTTAGGTGACTGGTTGTTAAGCAATGCCAGATTTTGTGAATGCATATGAACAGATGTAATGATTTTTTTAAAAAAACCAACGTATTTTGACTCCTCCATGGTGTAGTTTTCAAACTGGAGAAGATTGTCACAAACGCCTTTAAAACTGATTATTCAGAATTTTGCCTTGTGTGATTATGGCACTTTGAAAGGAAATGATGTAAAACTATATATGACAAACAGACAATCCATTGGTAGCACAGAATTTATGTTATATTGAAGAGGTTTGATATTAATAGAGGTTTTAAAAACAGTACAAGCAATAATAACATAAGAAAGAAAAAAGTTATAGACGTCAGGAACACAGATCACAAGTGGTGCAGTCAAAGTCAGGATTGAAGTACCTTTATGCAAGCTTTTTTTAAACTTAGTGATGTTTACTGCACTGTTAAGCTGTCTAGCAATACTTCTTTATCTACTTTTTTAGTAGCAGTAGCAAAAATACTGAGAGACTACAAAGAATGGCATTTACCTCTTCTTCTACTGACTGAAATTCCTTGTCTTCGGTGGAAAGGTCTATGAGAATAGTTCCACTAGCAGAAGTATTTAGAGTCAGGTATGGGTTAAGTCCTGCGAATGTGACAAACCACAGCACAATGCATGTGAATGGCATAAAACACAGTTTCAGAAACTGCAATCATTTCCTCTGGTCTGTGGACATTGATCCTTCTGTCAGCAAGAATCATCATTTCAGATGCACTAATCCATTTATCCACACTTAGCTCAGTATACTAATACACACAACAGGGGAAATACTTGTAAGCACTTGCTTACTTCAGAATTCATTTCAACTCTAGGCAGTGACACAGCGAACAACCAGTCCCTGCACTAAGTCCACAACTGCTGGTGGCAATGGCATCATGAATGGGAAGAGCAACTTGAAGCACTAATTTAGGAGTAATTTTCCCATAGTCATGCAGAAAGCACTGACAAAAGAACTAAGTCTGCCAACCCAAAAGGCTTGAGCCTGGTATTAAAAGCTTGAAAGATACTCAATGTTTAAAGGAAACTTCTCTATCTTTCCAAATATGCAAAAAAAAAATTTGGAATTTTACACAGAATCCAACATCAGTTTGCATTGGACAGACTGCAATCACAACTGGCAAGTAATGGGAGTCTAATTACTGGATTTAAGACTATGAAGACAGTGTGTATCAAGTGTCTTTTCTGGCCATGGGCTTTCCAGACAACTAATAGGTGACCAGAATTAAACACTGGGTCTGCCATGAGCTCTTTACAAGGAATAATCTGGGGAAAGTGGAAATTACAAATTTAGGCACAGGTCGAAGCCTCATGTTGGGAGTGTGCAACTGGAATCATGCTCAGGAGAAACAAAGTAGCAAGAACCAAAATAAAGCTCATCCACTACTAACCTCAAAACAATGGTTATACTGTGTTTAGGAAGAGATGCCAAAATGCCATTGAAAACAACTTGAGAAAATTGACAGTAATCTTCCCCACCCCAAAAACACACCCTAGAAAAAGATCAAGAGCTGTTGAAATATTATTTAAGTACTTATGGCTGTGGTTACAAATAAAAATGTCTGGCCTTTTATGGCAAGATGGTGGGATAAGAAAGAACAAGGGTGGGAGTGGTGAAGGATTTAGATATTTGATGTTCTTTCTATATAAAGGCATATTAAAATATGTACAAATATACATATATTCAAAAATACATCAGGTCTGCTTTAAAAGGCAAAGTATCTGTTTAATGGCTATGTAAACTTGGAACTCAAAACGAGACATGAGGCCAAAATCACACCTTAAAACTAATTTTTATCCAAATTACTCAATGAGTCTGTCCAGAAAGACCTGACAATGAGAAAATCATGCAGATTCACTTATATACTTCATTATCAGGAAAATAATTATCTTAGGGTTGATTCATACTGTTCTAAGGAGTAAAAGGTAATTCAGAGCTTGGGATAGTGACTCATTACTATGGAGTGCAGATTTTAGAATGAAAATTCACAAATGGTGAATGAGGAAGAGAAAAAAATCCTACCAATTCTAACTTATTTAATTTCTATGAAACACAGCAAAACAACAGTAAGTGGTGTTTCAATGAGTTAGAGAAAAAAAAAAAAAGATTTGGAGGGTTTTATTTGCCTTCTACTCAGCCATAGTTAAATGAAGCATACTGAAATATGATGAATTCAGACTGCTGGGACTGTGCTGGTATCAACAGTCCTGCACAAATAAAGAGACTTCAGCAGTAATCTCAATGTAAGCTGAAGATGTTGAACAAAGCAATCATGTTAGTTTTGGTTCACTGAAGGCACACCAACTCTATTTTTAAAGAAAAGTGTAAGTAAGAATTTCAGCAGGCTTCCTGAGTGAGCAGTCAGCATTCTGTGTCAGGACCCAACAAACAGCACATAACAGGCCTGAACTCGCCAACAGAATGTGCTCTGCTCTTCAGAGTGCTTTAATGAAGAGAAATATTCCCTATCTCAAGGAGCTTATGAGCATTTTGCACTAGATCAACATTTTACCTAAGAAAATACCAAAGAGTGACCACAGAGAAAAAATATAAATCAGAGAACTGAAAGGCAAGTTTCACAGTAATTCACAGGATAAATGAAAGTACTCAAGTTTCAAGTCAGAAGACATTCTTACCATTTGAAGTGCCATTTTCTAGGGCAGGTTTTATTACCAATTCTTTTCAATGAGATACAATTTGGAATAACATAAGTAATTTATAAAAATTGATAATGCAAAGGCAGCATTATATGATAATTTAAAATAAGCATATACCTTGTTGTCCAGAAATAAGTCTTTCAACTCCTTTGATGATTTTATGCCTATGGCCATAAGCATTAATACCAATTTCCTTCAATTCTTTGTGTCCCATTTCAACCAATACGTCCAATGTGATCTATAATGAAAGCAAGACCATGTGTTTTGTACTAGAACAACTGCCAATGACAGTGAAAATATACCTCACAATAGCTGTGAGAAAAAGCAAGTGTGAAAAGAACAGGAACATTAGAGGCTTCAGTGTATTATTTTCATATTTTACTTTTACTCAACTGCTTTCTTCTAACTTCTTGTCTTAAACAAACATGCTACAAACTACAAATTGTAACTTGCATTGCTTGCATGGACCATGTTTCTGATCGAGAAATGCTCTTCTAGATGTATTCAGACACTGAAATTACTAATTAACATAGACTACTTATTTCCCCTACCATTTATACCACTGAAACACTGTTACAACTGTTAAACTGATATGAACATTACTGCTCCATCTGTTAATATATACATATATATTTTAATATACATTTATTTTATGTAGCAATTAAAAATCCAATTACAGTCTTTTCCTTCATTCCACTCAATCTGACAGTTATTAATTTAAAATCTGTCCTATTGCATTATACTAATCAGCCACTATTTATTCCATTGCTTTCTAGCCCAGAGTATCTGGAAATAAATATAACCACTTACCTGTTCTCTCTCAAATATGTCAATTAGATGTTCAAGGCCAAGGTTCCTCACAAACTGATTAATGCTAAAATCAACACCTGAAACTGGGTAAGAAGAAAAACTCACAATGTACATTCATACCTGTATAGTAAAATAAGGCATCCACATCTCCCCATCTATGCCAACAATGAGCAAAACAAATTTTTTGCAGATGTGGATTAAATATCTGTATCACTAACCAGTGGCAACTTAATCAGCTCTTCTACCTCCCTAAGAGCAGTCTTTGTGCTTCCACAGAATAAGCCAACCAACTACCAGAAATGCAAGTTGCTACAGAAAATACACGGACAAGTAAAATCGAAGTAACCTTTTAAAGATACCTGATCTAAGAATAGCCTCTTAAAAATTAGATAAAGTTTGTAGTAAAATACTGGTTGGTATGCAGCCAAATTTCGTTGGACTTCTCTTTTAAAACACAATTCACCATATTGGTTCTGTTCAGCAAGAAAACATTTTAAAGGCTCTGGAAGGGGAAAACAGTAAAATTTTCTACTACAAGACTTTCAGACTTTTGTTTCTCATTAATGACATCATAAGGAATCTAAATATTGTGTATGCCATAATACCTCTATGAATGTATGGGAAACCTCACAGCTTTGTGTTCTTTTCACCATTTGTTAAGAACTGCTATTCGCTCCTGAGAAAGCCTCACCTTCTTTTTTCTCCAGAACAGTAGTTCCCTCTGCACAGTTTGTACCAACAACAGAGGGAAGTTCAGAAAAACTACCAGACAAGTTGTCAAGACTACTTGCAGCAGACAGACTGGATGGACTGGATGGAACAGAAGAGAGGGAATCGGCTGCAGAACCTGTAGTCTGAGACACACTTATAACCTGAGGTTTGTAGCAGGTCGGTAAGGCAGAAGGAGGCATTGCTGCTGTCAGTAATGCGCTGACATCATCTGCCTAAAGAGCAGAAAACAACTCATTAAATCAGAGGAACACTTTTGTACAATGTTTTCTTCCTAGAATGCACTATGTTTTATCAGATTTCTTAAGGACACTGCAATATTGGGAAACATGCATTTTACAGTGCAGCTTACAAATGGTCTTTTCTGCCAATAGCATACATGAAACTGTAAAATGTTTATAAAAAAAAGGCTGTAAAAAGTAAAGACTTCAGTACTTCTAAAAAATTTAGCGGCAGTTAAACAATTAACTTTCTACAAAAAATGAACAGAAGCTTCTTTTGGCAACCAGAACTTACGAAATAAAAGAGTTACTCTGAATGAAGCTTTGGATTACATTATACTTAGAAAAAACACCTCTAAAAACTTAACAGACAAGCAAGTTTTTTAAATTTATGCTGCTACAAGATTTGCTTATATTTTATTGTCACAATTTTTGTAGTGGACGTATTACTGTTTTTATAAAGGACAGTTTTAAATGAGGTGTCACACACAGGTAAGTACAGAGTTCCCAAGAGGAGCCCCAACACTTACAGTGACCAGGTCCAATGGTGTTTGTCCTTCCTGGTTTTTCAGAGTAGGATCAGCCCCATGTGCCAGTAACAAGGCACAAAGCTGAGTCCTTCCTTTCTGGGCTGCTTCATGAAGAGGTGTGAAAGCCCATTTGTCTGTGGCATTCACACATGCATTATACTTTATGAGTAAAGCTGCTACATCAACATGCTGGAAAAGAAAAAACACTGCTGAATTTCAAGGTACCACGGTGTACCGAAGTAATTCAGAACTATTACTGCTATTTCTCTGTAATCACCGTAATTTTGAATTTTCTTAGAATGCATTTAAATATGATTTTAAAAAGTATTAAAACAATGTGTTTTCTTCCTCATCTATGACATACCAGTAAAAAGTTAAGTAAGATTTGCTCTCTTGTGAAAAAAAGGATAGAGTAAAACAAAATTCCAAATCCAGAGGAATCTGAAGGAAAAAAAACTTGATTCTGAACTTTCAGTTTGGAAAGTTCTCCAGTGGTTTTGGTTAAATACTTGATTCAAGGACAAAGATTCAGGAAATTCACTAAAACAATTGCTTTCTCAACAGTAATTATGTAAGTGAAAGTGAGACTCTCCTGATAAAATTTGACTGGCACAGGTAAGGAAAGGCATTTTACAGAACACCTTTCAGCCTGCTGACTTTTTAGGTGTTCAAGGTCAGAAAACTCCACTCATGATTTTACAAATTCATAAGTCTGTACCTGTAACATAAGCTATGATCTAGTTATTCATTCTGTGTCTTACAAATAAGATTACATTGTAACTCAATAGCAAAAGTATTCTACAAAGGCTCAAAATGCTGTCAATGAAGTGTACCTTTTTTTTAATAAATAAAATCTCAGAAAGTTTGAGACATTTACCCCATAAGATGCTGCATTATGCAGAGGAATCAAGCCTCCTTTATCCTGTGCGTTTACATCTGCTCCATGCTGCAGCAGGTATTCTGCAACCTCCAAATTGTTGTAACCAGCTGGAATTGCAGAAGGACAAAATAAACAGAATTAAAACACCACCCCAAATAGGCTGTGTAGAAGTAGTAATTTACTTAAATTACTTGAAAGTAAATTAAATTATCAATCCCAGTGAAGACAGTGTAATATCTATCATGAAGGACAGCATTACCTTAAGACTATTTGGTTTTAAAACCTGTCAATAAACAATAAAATATCCTCTCTGGCTAGAGAGAAGAGGAAAATAATTAAACAGTTTGAAAAGCAACGTAAAATTAATATGCATAAGATACTAATTTTTTAAAAGAAAAAGTACTGAATCCTCTAGCTTGAGGCTACGCTCTAAGCTTCTGTAAACATAGAAAGTTCAACCACAGTAATTAGTAACTGATCAAACTAGTTAATTAGAACACTGACCTGCTAAATGTAGTGGTGTTGAATGCCGTCCTTGTGTGTCCCGACAGTTGACATTGTCAGGTGAACAGAGCTTTTTTACTCGGGCCAAACAACCTTTCTTTGCAGCATCTAGGAGAGCTGCATCTCCTCTAAGTAGGTCTTGAATATCGGTATCACCATCTTTAACAAGGTCTAGAGGAGTATTTCCATCCCTGTTTTTCTTTGTAGGGTCAGCTCCATGCTGTGCACACCAAAAACAGCTGGTAAGTACGTCAGTAAAATAAACATGCTGCATCTTAGGCATCTAATGGCTTGTTGAGCAAATATTCTGACACATATTGGACTCCTGCAGAGAGCATTCCACTTACTGTGTCAGAAAGGACAACACAGGTACTAACAGTATTCCTTTTACTGAAAGCATTAAACTACCACAATAATTCAGAAACCACTAATCAATTTCTCAAAGAAGCCCATTTATGTTTCAAAGTGAACAAGAAAGAAAAGAAAGTTACCTCCCTCCAGCATATGTAATACCTGTAACAGGAGTTTGCAAATCTCATATTTTCCTTTTGCTGCAGCTTCGTGCAATGGAGTGAATTTCCACAAGTCAGCTACATTGACAACTGCACCATGTTTAACCAACAGTTCTGCAACTTCATAGTGACCATATGAGCAGGCATTATGTAAAGGGACAAGTCCTCTGGAAACAAAAGAAGAGAAAAACTCTCTTTAAAAATAGGGTATTTTTTTCAACAAGTGATATAAACTTAAAACACAATGCATCTTTGACCATAACAAACCATAACAAAACCTTCTCTCCCCAACAGTCTAATATAGTATGAATATCTATTGCAGTAAAAACTTAGTCAGTGGGGCACTAAAGAGAATAAAAGCACAGGGCCGGAGAAATTCTTAATGCTCTGATCCTAAGTGCTGCAAAATGCTTTTGGATATTCTTAACATCTTCATTCGAACCGAAGTTTCTATGAAAATAAAAAAAATGTCTGAAGAAAAATGCTAACAGTATTCAAAAATCTGAGAGATATGATCAATTACAATTGCCAAGGAAGTATATATTCAGGCCTTTACCCCTTATCTTTTGCATGTACATCAGCTCCATGCTGAAGAAGATACTCCACAACGGACACTCTGTTATATCCAGCTGCAAAATGAAGTGGTGTAGACTGACGTCCTTCAATATCTCTGCAGTTCACACTCTGGACTGTACACAGCTTCTGTGAATTTCCCCAAACAAAACATATGTCACTACATATAGCGTTGACACCTCTAGTTTAGTCATAGAATATTGTTATACACATCTAATTTTGCATAACTGTTCTCATGAAAAAAATATTTTTACAGTCTTTACTTTTTGCAGATTGTGTCCTAAGAAAGAAATGCACCTGCTCCTAAATCTACACCTCTGACTTATTAATGCTTTTTATATAAGGCAAACAGGTGATGAATATTGTACTCTCTGATCTGTAATAACGATGTAATACAAAGATTTTAGGACAGATCATAATTCTAAAGCAGTCAGTGAAGGGCTGTTTGCTTGCTTTGAGAAATTATACACCGACACATAATTCTGTGCTACTTCGGCTGGGGTGGAGTTAATTTTCTTCCCAGTGGCTGGTATGGGGCTGTGTTTTGGATTTGTGCTGCACACAGGGCTGATAACACAGAGATGTTGCTGTCATTGCTGAGCAGGGCTCACACAGAGCCAAGGCCTTTCTGTGCTGCCACGCTGCCGAGGAGGCTGGGGGGAGACACAGCCAGGACAGGGGACCCCAACTGACCAAAGGGATATTCCAGAGCAGAGGGCATCCTGCTCAGTACATGAAGTGGGGGAACAAGGAGGAAAGGGGGAACATTTGTCTTCCCAAGTCACCATTATCCAAGACAGGGCCCTGCTCTCCCGGGGATGGCTGAACACCTGCCTGCCCATGGGAAGTAGTGAATTAATTCCTTGGTCTGCTTTGCTTGTGTATGTGGCTTTTGCTTTCTCTATTAAATTGCCTTTATGTCAACCCACGAGTTTTCCAGCTTTTACTTTTCTGATTCTCTCCCCGTGCTGCTGGGGGGAATTGACCAAGCAGCTGTGTTGGGCTTGGTTGCTGGCTGAGGTTAAACCATGACAAATCCCCTCTTATTTTTAAGGAGAAGTTTAAGCTTACTTTTACAGTATCCACATCTCCAGCTTTTGCAGCCTCCAGCAATTGTCGATCTGCATCAGAATTACCTAATGGGATACCTTCTGTAAAATAAATGAGATTGCGTGACAGGTAAGTGTAGGCAGTTGAAGAAATTTTTTAAGACAGGAAACAACTTGAGTTTTTTAAAAGGCGAATTCTTGAAATAAGGTTAATCAATTACTGACAAGTTTTGTTTCTGTTTACTATCTACGACTATAGCTGTTAGAGGTAATAGTGTTTGGGAAGTTGACTTCAGCAATGTGCTTCCAGTATGTTTTGGAATATTGTGGAACCAACAAAACATTCTTATTTCACTTTCAGAATTAGACCAGATCAAGTTTACGTATGTATTATAATATCCAAACCTTACTCTTGAAAATCTATGTACACTGTTGCCTCCACTCACAAATGCAAAGTAAGCATTTTTTGGTTTGGTTTTCTATTTTTAAGATTCCCCCCACCCTACGTCAGGATCTTAATAAAATTGTTCCAGGTGGATATACCTCAAAATCTTCATCTCTGATGATCTAGACAATAAATGGTATTGTTATTGTCATTGTAAGTAGGGAATAAAACATCACCTAGTACTGTCTTTTGTAGAACATTTTTTTTTGTTGACCAGTCTTCACTATTATTTGACAGCACATGAATGGCAAATAAAATGAAGCACCACAATGGATGTTGAATAACTCAGCATACCTTGTAGTAGCTGTTGCACACTTTCAGTCCCCATTTGTAAGGCTGTAAAGCCCTGCAGAGACACGATGGAAGGATCACATCCAGAGCTCAGCAGCAAACGGCATGTCTGAAGATGACCACAATGTGCTGCTCTGTGCAGAGAGGTCTGGCCAAGATTATCTAACGCATTAACCTAAAAATAACACAGACAAGAAATACTACTATGAAGTTAGTAATAAATATGTTTTCATTGCTGACTGGGAACATTTCACAAGTAGTATCCTTACTTTAATAAAAAGAACATATTTAGTGTATTTCCAAAGGTGATGAGACTTCAAACAAAAACAGTTCATAAAGTAGCCCCCTTTTAGAGGCATGGGAATAATCTAGTGCATTTTTACCACAAACAGGAGTAATTCACTATTTTGCTCCTCATAGTACAGATCTTCAGTGCTAACATGTAGAACAGCTTTTACTTGCATTGGCTTATTGTGGTTTCTAAGACTGAGGACTTCCTATGTGTTGGCTCAGTCAAAGCGTACTCAACAATTTAAAGCTCTGCACCCGAACCTTACTTTTATTCCCTACCCTTCCTCTGGTTTCGGAAACTTCACAGCAGTCAGGCTATAATCAAGTTTCCATGAGAGAGATTACACTCCCAATCTTGGAGGGTTCAAGCACTACAGACAGTCTCTCCACATTTCATTTTTGTGGAAGTTTGTACTAATCATTGTGTTATGACTTAACATTTCGCCTTCATTTTACTTTTTACTGCATACATCATGTAAAGTCTGTCACACAGCTCAGTTTAGCTTCTTGCTGTGCACATACATCCCCCACTTTTTTTCCTTATGTATTTCGTTATTTCTGCTGGACAACAAAGCACTGAATAAGACACTGAAAGTTTTCTGTTCATAGAGAGAACTACATCTGCATTTCTTAAAAACAGGACCAAACTAAGGATGATTCTCTGATGTATAGAATCTGAAGTGATGGATTGATGGTCTATAGCTGTAGTCAATAAATCTAGAACCTTCCAAAATGAATTATTTTACATAAGCTGTCCATTGTCATGGTATGAAAACCTGCAGAGTACATGAATGTCAATAAAAGTATGATACTCGTACCTTAGCTTCATGTTTCACAACTACTTCAACAACATCATTATGAGCCTTTTCTGACGCCACATGCAGAGGAGTCAAGAAGCTTCAAAACAAAAACAAAAAAAATTAAAAAAGGAAAAAAATAAATCATTCAAATTGTATTTTGCAAAATCTTCTAAGCAAACAGTTAAGAGTATTCATTTGTAGCACTCACTCTTTTGTTTTTTCATTGATATTGGCTCCTTTCCTCAGCAGCAATTCACACACTTGTTTCCTCTTAGGATATGGAGATGCAGCAGCACAGTGCTGTAAACATTAAAAAAGTTTACAATTAACAACCAGCTAGCAGAATCAGGGTTTAAGACTTGCTGATCAGCTGGCAGTTAAGAGCTGCCATACAAAGACAACAGAAAAAAACCCCTAAAACACTCATTAACCTGGAGGATTCCACATGGGCTTTTGGGTTTACTCTGGTATTTTCAAGAACTCCCCTTCCTAATAGCTGCTGGAAATCATCAAACCATCTTGCTGTTGCTTAAAATGAGACTATACTACAAAATCCAGACATTTAGACAATCTAAACAGGCCGAAGTAATTTATATTAGTCTTAACATCAATTTTATGAAAAAAATATTTATCAGTGTTATTTGCTTAGCTAGACACCGGATATTCCAGGTTGGTCTGACTTACAACACTTGACACTGCAATATTTATTGCTAAACTCTTACCTAGTATACTTAGGTTAGCCACAATATATACAAAACCCACTAATAAATCCTGAGATATTACCAATGCTGTCTCATGTGTCTGAGGATGCTTGAAGTTCACTGTTTCCAAGGAAAGATGTTTCTTTATACGAGCTACATCTGATTCTCTTGCAGCCTGTAGCAGTGAGTGACCTTTGAATTCATCTTTAAAAACAGAAGAAATACATAGCAGAGGGTTACACTCCATGACTCAAGAAGGATCAAGAGAATTGCTTCTTTCAGTTAAAAAAACAAAATTATTTTATTCAGCAAACCATGGAGCACACATTTCCAAGTCTGACTCAAGCTATTACATCACTTGACAGAGACTTGTTAGTTAAGTCAAAACACTACACAAATTTTGCTTTGTTTCTAAACCAAAGTCAGACGGATCCAAACTGGCTGCACAAAGTCTATTTCACTCACCACTCTGTAGGTTCTACTGTTCACATAGGTACTAACTCAAGCATATAAAAATCTCTACTTCTGACCTAGTTTTGGAAAACCATTTCTAGATGCTAGCATGGAGTCTAGCGCAGTATTTACTGATAATTTTTGTAAATATCCCAGAAAGTTCTTGTTTCACCACTCAAGGACAGAATCTGAGGTCACTCTTTTCAACTCTAAGTTTGCTGGACAAAAATCAATGCCCTGCATTGAATTCTTTGAACTTTCAGCGATTGTGGCACCCTCAAACATATTTAGCATTCTAAACAGTTATTTTCTATTTTCTTCAAACAAAAAACCCTAGAATAAAAATTAGTATTTCAGCAATCTCGATGCAGTGACTGGAACAAGTACAGGAAATGAAAGTGTATTGGCAAAGTCATCAGGGAAAGCATGTAATAGGGGAGAAGTTACACAACCCATCAAAACCACTTGACTATAAAACTGACAATAGAATTATTTTAAATGCCTACATTCAGAAAATACAGCAGTTTCAAATTATATACAGTGAAATGTACAGTGCAACATTGCACAATTACTTTTAAAGTGTAAGCATTTTCCAAATCTAGCTTCTGGCAGGTCACTGTCTAGGGAACCTAATTACACATTACAGGCTGTAATTGTAGAACTGATCCCACTTCATACTCACATGCTAATCGTTCTTTTAATTGGGGCGTTGGAGCCAAATCAATGGTGCTTTTGTTGTGACAGTTCAACAGTGTTGGGTCAGCACCATAACTTAACAAAAGAGAACATACTTCCACCCTGTTCTTAGAAGCTGCTTCATGCAGAGGGGTGAATTGCCACAGATCCATTGCATTCACACATGCTCCATGCTTGAAAGGGAAAGGGGTAAAAAAAGATGCAATCAAAACCAGGACGTTAGAAAAAGACTATGTTATTAGTTTTAATACAGTAGACTGTTAAAATAAAAAATCAATGCTTATATGCAAACTGTTTCCAAGACCCTAATTTTCAATCTAACACAACATTTCAGCATACTGTGGTTTTTAATCACCTGGAGTCCCACAGGTGCATTCAAAGAAGCCAAAGGCTAGCAAGTCTTTTCAGAAAGGAAAGAAGCTTTGCTACAGGTCAGATTTGAGAAATAGAAATATTCACATTCTCCAAATCACCTGTGAACAAGCTCTAGCTCTTTGCAGCTCTAGAAAATGTCTAGAGTGACCAGCTTCACTAAGATAAATACATGTTCTGTGAATAACCCCCAAGATATGAGTGCCACGGTATCTAAAATGAGATGGGCACTCAAAGTTAATTTTAATTCAAAACATTTAAGTACAAGATTCTACAAATAACACTCCTGGATGAGTAATATATGTATATTTCTTCTCCAGTAACATTTGATTGCATTTCAAGTTCAGTCTATAAGCAAGTACATGCTCTTTCCCATTGCTTCTCTTAAGGCTGTATGGCTTTGCAGTAAGTAATTCAGAATTCTCTGAAGCAGAAATCCAATATGGAATACAACTCTAGCTAAATCATTAACACACACAGTAGTGTACAGGCAAAAGTTCATTTGTGGGGTTGTGTCTAGTACCCCCATTGTAAAAACTCACTTTACAACTGGCTCCTGAAATAAAAAAAAAATCATCTTTCTCTTTATACTTACTACAATGTAAGCTTATTTCAATAGGTTTTTTACTTAATTTTTTGCTAAACAAATAGAAAGATATATGGAATTAGTGGGGGGCTGAAACACATAGAACAGAACGAGCTATTCCCTGAGCAGCCAAATGTCGAGTTAGGTAACAGAGCACTCTCAGTTGTTATAATGATCTTGATTTGCTGTGGCAGCTGAGAATAGGCACAGCTCAAAACTCCTCTGGTGGAGTACACATATGTTGCAGCCCACATCTTCAAGCCACTAATTTAATGTGCATCATACTTATCTTCAAGAATAACATAATCCAGATAAACCATTTCGGTTCCAAGAGTTCCCTTTTGGTAGGAAAACTGACAGGTTTCTCTTTCTTTGGGGTGAAGGCTACAATTCAGGGCCAGAACTGACGTTGTAAAGGTAATTTCCTCGAAAGACTGACTGCTCTTTAATTTAAAAACATTTATTATCTTTACCAGTATTCTTTTCAAACACTTGTTATTGGTTTGACTTCTAAAATATTCTTCTGCTTTCAAACTCAAAATATCATTCAGCTTGTAGAGGTTATTTCGGTGCCTTTTTTTTTTTTGGTGAGTGTAGAAAGACTGAGATAAGCAGTACTTACTTGGTGGCATGAAAATATTCAACTTTGGGGCAGAGAGAATTAAAAACAAAAGCACATTTGTAAAGAAAAAGCTTCCTTGCAAGCAGAAGATTCTGTAGCTCCAGCTTAATAATCACTAACATGTAGAGCAAAAGCAATTTATCATTAAGTTTTGTAAATCTACAAAAAAATTTAAAAATGCAACTTGTATTAGTCTATTATAAACTGCTCTTATTTATTAATATGCAGTTTCATCTCTTCAAAGACCAACCTTTACGAGAAGCTCTGTTACTTCGTAATGACCATAGGAACAGGCATTGTGAAGTGGCACCAAATCTCTACATAGAAGAAAAAGGAGAAAGATGATTACTTTAGTACACATATATTAATTTCAAATACATCTAACACATTGGAATTGGTACTATGCTTTATGCTGAACATTTAACAAAAATACTGACAAATATTCAAATGAAACTATCAGGAAATAAGCAGCCCAAGAAGAAACCAGAAAAGCCCATCAGCATTTATAAGAACGGTAAATATCTAAAATAATCAGAAGATGAGAAGTGATTGTATTGTCTTACTGCAGATGAAATGGTTCCACTCAGACTTGGAACCCTAAACAGGAAGAACTATCTGCAGGGGATGTTCAGGAGTGACCCTCGTTTTATCCTTTTTCACAAGAACAATGCTGTAATATCTTCTCCCGTGAAAACTAATCAACTTGCATTTTTGTCACAACAGAAAGGTTAAAGGTGACAGAACAGTCTCAAGCTGGAAATTCTTCGTGGTTAAAACAGTATTACTGCTCTTTACTTCACCTTGATTTTTAACAAATTCTGTTTATTCTGAACAAAGGGAAAAAGGAACCTACCCTTTATCCTTAGCGTGCACATCAGCTCCATGCTGCAGTAAGAGCTGGACTATTTTTACACGGTTATACCCAGCTGCTAAATGTAATGGAGTAGACTGAAACAACAGAACGTAGAATACATCAGTAACACAAAATCAAGGTTAATTTTATATTTCTTTTTTTCACAACTTGTTAACAGTACTAAATGCTGAAGCCCTTAAAGACTTAGAAGTTTAAAAAATAACCCAGCGTACTTGAATTTGATGACTATGCTCATTGTTCACTGACTACTCTTGAAGTCAACATAAATCTCAAATTTACTCCATCATTAAGACAAAGGCCATTTTTGGTTTTTTAGCCTACCATAGCTATAAATACTTGCTGGCACAAACTATGTCCTTGTGAAAGGGGAAGCAGGAAGACCTTTAGTAACAATGACTGTTAAACTATGAAGTCTCTCTGCCAGTCAGTGAAATAAATTTAAAAATTATCAAGAGAGATTGTTATCCACATTTTTGAGTGCAGTAAGTGAGTGGGGTGTGGGGGAAATTTCATATTTTCTAAATTCTCACTCTCTACAGAGCAGACAGATAACTGCTCTACCACCTTTTCTAGCAAATGCATTCAAGCATCAGCAGCACTAATGGCAGAGCTACAAATTAGCGAGGAGAAATCTTTTCCTCTGCATTTACAAATCCATCCATTGAACCAGATTTCTACAGTTCCCAGAGGATTAACCTCATAACTAGATAAGAAAACAGAGGTGCATCAGTGTTTGGAGATCGCAGTATCTTACCACAAAGCCTCACAAAGGTGAAGTAACTGGATCAAAACTTTAGTCAATGAGTACAAACACTTGATAAGGATGCCAAAAAGTGATACTCAATAACCTGAACTTTCTGTAGGCTAGGGGCTAAACCCAAAAGATTCAGGATTTTTCAGGATTTTGATAATTTTCAATGTATTTCTTTACCATTACTTACAGCAACGAACAGCTTGCTCCTGAAACAGGAGCAGTAACTTGCCTAAGGGTGAATGTCAAAGTGCCTGTGTGTTTCTCCGTGATAGGGAAAAAAATCTGTGAAAAGGCCTCGCTTCTTTATCACTACAGATATGAAAGTCAAGCAGACGTTTCG
Organism: Sturnus vulgaris; assembly: GCF_052056855.1. Classification (NCBI taxonomy): domain Eukaryota; kingdom Metazoa; phylum Chordata; class Aves; order Passeriformes; family Sturnidae; genus Sturnus; species Sturnus vulgaris. Next base: position 22,018,974 of record NC_142250.1, on the reverse strand, counting down.
ATTGAAAAGGTGCTTGTTTATTGCTCCTATATAGAATTACTTGCATAGTCCTTTGAAGACTAACAAACAAACAAAAAAACTCAGCTGGCTGCTAGAGAGGTGGGATTTTATTTTCCCATAGACAGTGAAGAAAATAGATTTTTTACATTTTAAAAATCTGGTCAAATGATAACTGGATCACGTAAGAGATAACTACTTTTAAATCAGGTTTTAAACAAAAATACCTTTCTGCCATCACTTGCATGACAGTTAACATTTAATGGTGTAAGAAGAGACATCATCTTTTCCTCATTTCCACTCCTGAAAAACAAGACATGAAGTGAGCAGAAATATTCTTATCCCAATTTTTAGTAGCTTATTCTGGTTTGATATTTTTCACTGTGATAATGTTCAACACATCTAAAGCACATTTCCCTCTCTATTGTCACATTAAAGGGAAAACAAAAATGCATTTATGCAACTACTTTCATAGCTTCAGTCACAGAAAACAGCCAAAGCTTAGCATCTAGATGGAATGCAAGCACCAAAGACTACATATCTATATATTAATTATAAAAAATCCTACAAATGTAACTAATTCCAGTTATTTTCCAAACATACATACCTGGCACTTTCTAAAAGTTCATCTTTCTTGTATTCACCTAGAAGACAAAAGGGCATTCTTTAGCTGTCAAATAAATATCTATATGTGAAGATCACTACTTCTCCTCCTCTTCTAAAATTTTGAGAACTGCTAAAGTACTTACAAATACTCTTTGCAGTTGTTAAAGGGAGCTTCTAAAAAAAGAGGAAGGGTGATTTTTTACACAGGCAAGTATCGACAGGACAAAGGGAAATGTGTTTAAACCAAAAGAGGAGAGATTTAGATTAAATGTTAGGAGGAAATTCTTTACTCAGAGGGTAGTGAGGCACTGGAACAGGCTGCCCAGAGAAGTTGTGGATTCCCTGCCCCTGGATTTTTTAAGGCCCATGCCTTAAAACATGGCCTGCCCATTTTTAAGGTCATGTTGGATGGAGTCTGGGTAACCTGGTCTAGTCAATGCTCCTGCCCATGATGGAGGGTTGGAATGACATGATCTTTAAGGTCTCTTCCAACCTAAGTCATTCTATGATTCAAAAAATTTGACAGTTCATCATTGAACTAGCATGATGAACTATCCAGAACATGCCATGACTGAGATGATGAAAGCCATAAGGGAATTCTATTTAGAATTATAAACCAGAGACAAGTTTAAGTAGTATCAAAAGGACAAGCTCCAAACTACTGTGTTACATCAGTTCGACTGTTACTAGTCATAAAGAAATCCAAAGATTATCACTTACCAGTCAGCACTGCTTTTGCAGACGGATCTGCTAAATCCAAAGCTGTTCTTCCATCTGTGTTCCGGATGGTTGGTTCAGCACCATGCTGCAACAGTACTACAAAAATGCCAAAGTCTTCCATGAGAAAACAATTCTACTAGACAAGGTTTATGAGACATATCATTACTGTAATCTGCAAGCAACAAAAGAAACACCCTAACTTCCTTTCTCAAATTTTTAATGTCAGCATTCTGCAATGTCATCTGTGACCAGTGTATCCGATGAAACATGTCTAGACACATTTTAAGAGAAAAAAGCAGATCAGAAAGAGAACAACCACAGACTGACAAGAGACAATCCCAGCTGAAAGCTTGTGACTGACCCACCAAAAAAACTCAGCAGCTCTTTTCCATCAGAGCATTTCCTCCAGAGCATGCTGCCCCAAATCCTGTGCTGTCCTAACCTGCAGACAGCAGTGGCAGGCTGTGCATGTTGCACCCACATTCAGGCCAAACAGACAATGCTATCTGTACAGCATTCTAGAGCTCTACAGCTTTGTTAAATTGCAGCAAACCACACAATCAGACGTTTCTTGACTACGTGTCTAACTTTCTACGTCTTCCTTAAAGAGCTCCTCTTAAGAACTGGGTAGGCAAAACAGGTAGTCAATATAACTGAAGTTTTCCCATCCTTAACTAATTTAACACAGATGCTACACATAAGACAGAATGAATCCATTATTAAGATCACTTCTGTTCTTTCCACTGCACTGTGATCAGAAGCAGAAGGCAGCATAAGAGTCTAGGCTGAAACAGAATTTAGCTCCACCATGTCACTTTAAAGCACTTTCCCCATGATGTCAATGTGAACCTTTATAGGTACACTATTGCAAAAAATGGATCCAAAAATTTGTATATCTTGTAAAAGTGACATGTGAATTGAAGTTTATGGAAGTTATTTACTTTTAACCCTTGTATCAGCCATAGCTCCATAAAGTGAAAATGGTCTTTAAAGGGTCCTTGATTTTTCACAGTGAAAACAAGTGAGTCAGCCACAGGAAGAGTGGGAGAAAATTACCAATGCAGACATCTGTCTTCCCCTTAATGGCAGCTTCATGAAGGGGAGTGTAATTCCAATTATCTCGAGCATTAGGATCTGCACCGTGCCGCAAGAGCAGATTGACAACTTCAGCATGGCCAAAAGAGCAAGCGTTGTGGAGAGGAATAAGGCCTCCATCATCTCGTGCGTGGACATTGGCACCACTTTGAAGTAAATATTCAACTACATCCTTCCGACCAAAACCTGGAAGAGGAAAAGGGAGAAAAGGCTTCAGGGTTGGGTAAGAGAAATTCCTTCCCCAGACATGCAGATTAAACCAACAAACTTCAATAACAGTAACCACTCCTAAAGAGAATCACAAATGGCATGGTTTACTACGGAAGCATTTACACACTAAGGATGTTTCTGAAACTCTTAAAAATTAGATTAAACTCTGTAGAAAAATAATATTAAAGATTACAGAAACAATATCTTGATAGGGTTCCCTCAAATTTCAGTTGTATCTTGCATACTTATGTAATGGCAAATGAACTAGGACATCAAACTTTATCTGTATTTGCTCTACTATCTCCACACAAGGCCAGAACGCTTTAGGATTTCTGCTTGTAGCCACTATACTTATCTGGTTATGTTCCAAAGGCCACCTCAAACGTTCCACGAATGTCTCTGCGGGTCTCAGCAATTATTAGGGCAGGTAGGAGCCATATTTTAGCTGCCATATATGTCTTCTGCCAAGTACCTTCTGTGAAATAATTCATGTGTGCAGGATTTGGCGCTCTTTAAATATCTGAGTTACAAACTCTTTTCCAGATCAAAATCTGGATGAAGTCTTGAGCTTTCCCCTCGGAGGGAATAGCCATGAAGTTGCCAACACCACTGATATGCAGACTGCAGCAAATTTAAACTTTGCTACAGATCACCCATAGAATGTCTACAGTAGTTTTAAGTCCTTGCAACCATAACCTGTGTATGACGTATATTCCTGCTATCAACACAGCATTTCAGTGACAAAGTAATCAAAGCATACAAGTGTCAGCATTCCAGCTATAACTGAACTTTCAGTCTTGATTTGTGACTGAAGCTTTTCATAGCACGTTCTTCACTAAACCTGACTTCAGTTAATCCCTCTTCTGGAGCAAGGAGCACTTTCACGACCCGGAGCTCCCAAAAAACCCACTGTCATTATCAGGCAATTTCTGGATCCCACTTGCCAAGAGAAGTTCTTGTAGACAAGCTGTATATGTCAGAGAGAAAGGCCTGGACAAGTATTCAGAAATAGTTTAGTTAAATTCTCACTTTACTCTTCTTCCTTCAAAAGTCTAGTGAGGAACCACATTCACCACAGGTTAATCATTACTGTAACCATCATTTTACGTCCACCTTTTGAATCACTGGATGAACTTCAAGGTGTTTTCCAGTAACAGACACAAGGCTATGCTGGTGATGTGCTTCTTCAAAATACAACACTGGTAATGTGCTTCTTCAAAATACAATACTAACAATACAAGTCTTAGCTTACTAGCACCTTATCTATAATAGAACGGCAGATCCTACAGAATATTCACTTTTGAGTCTCACCATGACACTTATCCACATTGCCTGTCCTAACAGAGAACAGGAGCTCAGCATACTTGGGATGAGAACTGGATCAGACTCATGGTCCACGCAAAACCAATTTATTTGCAAAGGCACACTAAATCATATTCACTGCACATACATGCATATTTTTGCTGGCAAAAAAAATAATAGTAGCCATACCCATGCTGCCTTATTGTCTATATTACATAATAGGCATCATGTTTCTAATTCTTAAGTACGTTCAGCTATTCTAAGTATTATAAATACCATTATTTTTCTTAAATGTGTCCTGATATTTTTCTTGCTTCTTCAAGCTTTCAAAAAATTCTGTTTATAGTTTGAATATATACTCAAAACATACTCAATTATCTTGAGAAACTACTCAAAAGAGACCTTCACATATGCCAGAGTTCTGCGAACACATAATCAAAACTATTATTTGAGGACAGACTGCTTGGTATTTTCTTCTTTAAGTACCAAAAAAGTTCTCCAGGACTGTTGCAATTATGTTAGAAAAGACTCTGATCAAATTCTTTGTCCAGAAGTTCCATATCTGGTAGCTAAACCAGTCATTCTTGTACAAAAAGCATTCATACCCCTCAAAGTATTGATGTAAAGCAATGTTTTTACACGTAAAATACCTCAGCAGGAATCAACACCACAATTGAAAATTAGTTGTAGGTAAACCTTATTATAGGCATAGAGAATTCCATTGGATCCCTCTATTTAACACAGAGGTTCAATCAGATACAATTCATAACCAACCCACAGTTTCTCTCTCAGCAAAGCCTGCATCTACTCAGAAAGTACCTTAAGTACAGCAACACCCCTCAACTCCCTGCAGCTAATTTAATATCCATGAAATGAACTAAGTTGTATCACACCAATTTTTGTAATTTCTCTCCAGCACTGAGTGCACAGCAGGATTCCTGACTTCCTTGGGGAAGCATCTGTACAACAGGGCACCATATATGGAAGGGGAATCATTTTCCCATTACTTTCTAAAGGATGCATGAGTACAGAGGAAGTGGCCAAGCTGCACAGTGGTCTCTGCTGTTTTCCCCGAGAGTGAAAGAGGGGCAGCCTTTGCTATCACGGGAAGGCAGTCACTGCCTGCTCTAACAGTTCTGTTTTACCATTAGTTGGCTGCAGTAAAAACTATTTCAACACTTTAAAAAAACCCCAACATTGCTTTAAGAGGTTGGGGTTTTCTTTAGCTCTTGAGCTTTTATCAAGAGACCACCTAAATGGCATCACAGCTTTCAAGGTGAAAGGTAATGGTCTTGTGCAATTACCTTGTGCAAGGTAATGGTCTTATCATCATGAACTCTTTGTTTTTTATTGCCAACAAGAAAGGCTACTCAGGGCCTCGAGCTGATACTCTTCTACTACCTGTGACAGTTGAGCAGCTCACTGCACTTGTTCCCTGGAAATTCGCAAATTTTTAGCTGACAATTCCCAATTATTAATCATAGTAGAAATGTACAACTGTCCATAATTTTAAAAAGGTATTTATTTACAGTCACTGTGTGACACAATTGACATTCAGCTACTTTTGATGGGATAAAAAGCTAACAGGAAGAACTTAGCTCAAATTCTTCTCCCCTACCCTTTTTTATTAATTTTAGATTGAAGGAAGGGCATTTTGGTACCTGCCAAGTCCTTAAAAGCTTGTGATATTTTGAACTTTGACACACGCTGGGATGAAAAAGACTTGAGGAAGTATTTGCAGCTTTTGATGGGAGAAGATGGAGCCTCTTTTATTGTGAAGGGTAGTGGGCTCTCGATAAAACCTTCAGGATAACTTAACTATCACACACACAGTTGTGTACTAAAAAATCCAAAGAGCAACCTCCAGCAAAACTCCAATATCTATTACTTCTGATAATGACATATTTCCAGGGAGAGCTTGAAGCTTTTTTGTTTGTTTGTTTTTTTCACATCTTTTACTTCAAAATCCACCTTTACAAACTGACACATGGAAAAAGAGGAATTTGGTTTATTAAAAAAAATTGTTAGGTAAGATCTGGGAAAAGATGTAAAAAACAGAACCTAAGTTCAGACCCAGAATGCCACTAAAAAAAGAAAAAAAAGGCAATACAAAACATGGTGTATTTCAGCTCCAAGTCCTCCATAAAAGAAGTCTTGAAACTGAATGAAACTAGTCAGAGAAGTGTAAGGTATTTTCCAAGAACACCCAGGTAACTAGGATAAACAAAGCAGGAATACAACAGATTTTTGCTTTTTACTTCCTGGAATGTGACTCCTTTAGAGGCAAAAACAAAAGCTGTGAGTATTACTCCAACTGTGAATAACAGGGGAAAGGCCAAACCAAACAAAACCCGTCAGGCCCAAGTCCAAGAGCTACTTATGTCCACCTTTCACACAGAGCCTATTGCAGGTGGGTTGACAACAGCAGAGTTCAACCTGAAGTGCTAAAGAGAGTTCCATCGAGAAATCACACAAGTGTTTTCTATCACATGTTCACCAGAAACTCAGCATCTTCCACAGGCCGGTAAGAGGAGCAATTAATTTCTCTGTATCAAGTCTCAAAAAGACTCAGGCATGACAACAGTGTCTCCCATTTACACACCAACCTGTTTAACATTAGAAATCTAACAACTACATGAACTTCTGGATGTGCAATTTTAAAGAAAAATATTTATACAGATCAGGAGTTACTTAAATCCAAGACAGATCACCCCTGTTCAGAAACATAAACTAGGTCAATATAGTGAATGAGAAACATCTTAGGCAAAAAAAAAAACCCAACTAACAAAAAGCAAATAAAAACAATCCCTCACTTCTCCAAAACACTCTAAAACATACACAGCTGTTTAGAAGTTCAGAGTTTATAAGTGGACAGGCAGGATTGCTGCATAATAAAAAATAGCTACAAAAATTGTTTTCCTCTGACAGGATATTTTGTCTCCTGAGCTCTCTTGTGAATCAAACTTCTTGAATTTATGAAATACTGCTGTCCTGAGGAGGCTTTCAAGAACGTAGACCTCTTAAGTCTGAGAAAAGGACACCTGAAGCAGAAACATTTACCAAGACAATCTAATAAAGCAACAAACATCTTTGTTACTATCCTTGTTGTTTAGGTGAAAAGAAGCTGCTGTTTTCTGCAGCCTGTCAGCTTTGGGGTGCTACATCGAAGGCTGTAATTAAACCAAAACAATCAACATGAAAACAACAGTGACAGTCAGGTCTTTGTCTGAAAAGGTGGGATACAATCTTCTGGCCTGTTGCCAGCGAAAGCAGTTGTCCTGTGACGTCAATTGTTTGCTTACTTACGTCCTGAATTAACAAAGTCCATTTGTCAAAGATAAGAACGCAAAACGCTTAGAAACGGTGCTATGTGACAAGCACCTTTATGAGTTCAATTTTAAAAATGCACAGGCCTGCTGAAATCCACGAGAACTGTGCGTGGGACATGCATCCCCGTCAGAGCTCACGTGTCACAACACGAACAGCATAAACCCCACTCCAGATGTGTCCCCAAAGCCAGATGAGGTTTGTTTTTTGAAAAAAAAGAAAAAGAAAATAAGCGAGAAGACGCAGCTGTACCGCCCGGCGACCCCCACTGCGGGGGTGACCGCGGCTCGGTCCCGGTGCCGGGCAGGGCCGCGGGGCGGGGGCGATGCTCAGGGGCCGCCGGAGCGCTCGGACCCCCACGCTGTGCCCGGCCCGGGCGGCGAGGCCCGAGGGCCCGGCGCTGCCCCACGGCCTGGCCCGGCCCGGCGCCCCGGAGAGGCGGCGCTGCCTCCCGGCTCCCCCTGCCCCCGTACCTGCGGCGAAGTGCAGAGGGCTGGACTTCCTGCCCGCCGTGTCCCGGCTGTTCACGTTCTCGGGCCGCACCAGCCTCTTGACCCGCTCCACGTCCCCGTTCCTGCAGGCCTCGAACAGCTCCCGGGCCGGCTCGGCCGCCGCCGCGCCACAGCCCGACGCCTCAGCCAGAGCGGCCGCGCCGCCCGCGCACCTTCGCCCCGCCATGGCCGGGCCGGGCCCCGCGCAGCCCCCGCCGCCCCTCACGGCCCGCGGGGCTCCGCACACGCTCCCGGGCGGGCGCTGCGCCCGGCGGAGGGATCCGGGCACCGCCGGCCTCGTGCGCAGGCGCGCGCGGCGGGAGCCTCCCAGCGCCGGGCCGCGGTGCTGCGGCTCCATCCGGGAGCGGGGGGCGCCCAGGGGGCGCCACAGCGGCTCGGCCTGAGGGGATCCCGGCGTGAGGGGCGCGGCTCGCGGGGCTGGCTGTGACCTGTCCCCTCTCCGCTCTAAGGGGTGATGAGCAGACAAAAGTACAGTACAGCGATTCGGCCCAGGAGAACAAACGTGCTTAGCTGCTTTCAGTGATTAAATGTAGGGATTTTTCTGTTCAGGGATTTCCCCCCCCGCAATGTGTAAGACTGCATTTTGGTGCCAATGTCTTCGTGATCCTTGCACAGTTGCTTATATAGTGAAATACTGCGACTCCAAGGAAGTTGAGTGCTTGCATAATAACTATGAAATGGAAATTTTACAACATAAATGACACGGTTGTCTTTATTAATCTCGAAAAACAGATATCAAAAAAACCTGTTAGTTGACTTGCCAATTCAAGGTTTTGGAAGAGAACAGAAAGTGTCCCCCCATCACCACTCCCCGGAAGCCTCATCTGCCTGATGGGGAAGCCTGAGCCCGGGTGGGACTGACTAGAAGGGAATTCAGCTGATGATTCTGAAATGTGGTTTTTTTTCGCTCACACCATATTAAAACACTTTGGAAAAAGTAGTTGAATAGGATCGGTACCATCCTTTCCTGTTGCAAATGCAGAGATGAGTACCTCTAAACACAATTCATCCTGCAGACTACTGTTCGGTTAGGAAATTAAATTACTTAAGTACAAGAAAAAAGATCTAGCACATTTGTACACTCTAGTCACTTCCATTCTGTCAAACATCCCTGCCACTGAAACAAGGCATTTACATCCAAATTTTCTCTCCCTAGTCCATGCTCATGCCTAAACTGCACCCAGGAATTTTTTGGGTGACACTACAAGCTGTACCAGGCTGTCACCATGCTCTAGTGACAGATCAAGGTCTGATGCTTGTGTCTGTGTCCTGTTCAGTTTAGTAATTTACACATAGCCACAGTAGCAGTGTGACAAGAATGCAGCCAGCACGGGGCAGAAACCACATGCTTTGACAAACGTGTTTTGGTCATGTGTGTTTTCTGTAATCCCACTAGCTTTTCTCTGTATCTCCATTTAAATTCCAACCTGTGCTCAGCAGGCAGGGAATAGCCAGGCTACGGCAGAGTCCCACACATACATAATTCATGCACTGCTTTGCATGGGGCCATAATGTCCCTGCATAAACTGTCATCAAATGTGGCTCACAGGCCTGCAGCCCTCTCAGACCTTCCCAGCTTCTCCAAAGTCTGCACTATGAGAGCTTCCCTTCCTGCCTGCAGGGGCCACAGACTGGAGACAAGACCTGCAATGCTGCCATTGGGATCTTTTGTTATCACCATTAGCATAGCTGGAAAAACTATACAAGCTTTTGACTTCACAAACCCGTCTCTGGGCCCACAGCAGAAGTAGCAAATGCTCTGACTTGACTGCTTTAATTTCAAAATTAAAGAAGAGACTTTGTATCTAGAAATCTGTGGAAGTGCGAATACCTGTGTGAATACAAACACATCCTGCTCCTCAGGTGTTCTAAATAATATTAAATCCAGAACAATATTTCACTGTTCCACTGGAGCACGATTATAAAGAGCATGGCCTGCAATAAACTCTACATTCTCTCCACATCACTATACCCAAAATATACTATCATTCTAAATTGTCTGTAGCCTGATTTCCTTTTCCAGCATGTCTTTGTGATAGCTTGAGTGGGAAACTTTATGAATAGACACAGTTAAAAAAATATTATACTGTAAGAACAGAATTCAATTAACCTTGAATTCAAGGAGGCAAAGACTCTCAGCATATTTTAGGACTGGTTTATTAATAGCCTTCACAGTGACTTCTGAGATTCACCATACATATCCCCGCCTTTTTTTTGTTACGTTTATTTATTATATGAGAAAATAATAAAATATAATATCCAATATTTTTCTTGTTTCTTCTGTACAATAGCATGGTTAGAAAACCATAACTGAAATACATGCCAAATCCCACCCAATACATGTGGTAGGGACTTTTCTAGAGGCACCTATTATTAACCTAATGTGAGAGGCTCAGCCATGAACAACTCAAAAAAACCATTTCACTGTTATTCCTTTTAGTGTAATTTGTGATAAACCAAGTGTATTTATTCTGGTGGCATAACCTCACAAAACAGAAACATGAAGTATTTTGGAAGTGTGCTCAGTTTGTTTAGAAACATGCTTGGTTGGTCACTAGAGGGCAGGAAAGGAAAGGAGATAAAAAGGAAGGAAAAAAGAAAAAATAAAGAAAAAGGAAAAATAAAAATTAATAGAGAAAGATATAGCAAAAAAACCAAAAAGAGGGACTGTTGTGTATGGAAAGACTAAAGCAGCCTTACAAATAAATGCTTTTTCTTTCTTCTTAGGAGATTAAGGTTTACTTTTCTTACTTATGGGGAGAGACATTGTTCATGCCAATCTACAAGGCAGTCCATCAGATTTAGGATTTTCAGCTGTCAACCCTTCATATTATAAGGATTTTCCAGTTCTTTTTAATTAGTCCATGAAGTGCTTTGCCTTGCTCACAGGAGTAAAATAAAATGCTAGAATAAATAGAACATTTCAAGAGTTCAGAAATTTAGCTTATTCCAAGAAGAGAATGATTTAAAATTTATTCAATTTGAAGTATTTCTAGATGAGACTTGGAAAAAAAGCCCAAACCAGGGATAATTAATGTATACATCAGAAAATAATAAAATATTCCTATAAAGGAAAAGGTTTATTTTGGAGAGAAGCAGAAGTGATCTGTTTTTTATTACTAAATTTTTATGACTATAGTATAAACTTTCTCAGTGTAAGCTTCTTTTTCTAAATGAAAATATCAGTTTAAGAAATACAGGCTTACTGCAAAATCGAAGTAGTACAGGCTGTATGTACATCAGCAAATATGTGTAATACTGGATCTTGAAAGAAACTTTCTCCCTTCCACTTCTTATTTCATCCATCAAGTACTTTGGCTATGTCTTTTAAGCCAGCAGGAGCTAGCACTTTTTGTCTGCCAGTTACTCATGTGTAAATAGTTCTGTTTTATATGTTCTACCTATATCTTACCAGCAGATGGGGGTAGAGTGTAACAATTATAAAATGTTGTCCTGGAATAATAAAGGGATTTAAAAAAAAAAAAAAAGAAGAGACCTGGAGATGGTGAAATGTTGAGAGATTGAGCTTTTCATAGAGGAGCAAACACAAAGCCGAGTGGTGCCTCTAGGAGATGGGAATACAATGTGAGCTGTTAACAAACTGTAATGGTAGGCCCATTTAGATATCAAAATACTGTGTCTGCAGCAACCAAGATAATTGTTCAGCAGCTTCATGACCAGCTGTGGTGACAGCAGTTAGAGAAGATTCTTTTTAGTGGTGGGGAGAAGCTTGTGATGCAGAGATCAGCAGCACAGATAAGTGTATGAGAGTTCATGGAAACTAGATTAGTCAGAAAGAAAAGCCTTTGGTCCAGGATGTCTGTGATTTGTTTAAAATTGTTCCAGTTTTCTGTCAAAAGCTGCTAGACAGAAACATGTCTAGAGGGCTTAAAGGGAGATCTTGTTTGTTTTTCTGTAGTGCCTGGAATATTCTGGGATGACAGAGAGCCTTTTTAAAAGCATAGGCTCCTTGCATGCAAAGCAGAATTACACAGGGTGCCAACATGGGAATATGACAGAGGCCTGGAAAGTTTCTATTTTTTATTGGGAAGAAACCACAAGGAGCAGAGGAGCAGTAGGGCCAAAGATCAGCCTTGACTCGGAATGCCAGCAAAACAGATTCATCTGTACCTCAAATAGGTATAATAATATGAAAATGCTACAAGCAATTAAAGGCGAACCAGAATAGGTGTCCGGCCATGAAACTAATTTTGTCTGAAGCCAATCAAAAGAAAAAAAATTGTGGGCTAATTAGGTTATAATCTGTGTAGAACTGACTGAGACAGTAATAGGGAAAGAGCAATACTCTTGAAAAATCATCTTAAGGGAAAATATTTCAGAGGAGCAACCAATAAGTAGCAAGAGACTCTCCATGCATTTAAATTGCAGTTCAAGTGACATTTTATTAACGAATTTCGGTATTTGTTTTCTGTCCCAATTAAAAGCAAAAAAAAATATTTAAAGGGCTCTGTGGAGATTCAGACATCTTCACAATCTGTCCTGGGCATTTAACAGAAGTGTCCTGGTCCTCCAAGTAATTGACCAAGCAGGAAGGTTTCTCAGTGTTTTACTCTTAATCACCCTCTGAAACACTGTTCCTATTTTCACTGATGGCATAAGAAGCATATACTTCTAATTTCAATACCTAAATTGGTTGCCTATAGTATGTAAATACCATACAGAGCAGGCGGTGTGAAGGAAAGCAAAGAAGAAACTAAATGTAATGTTTTTTAAGAACGTAGTATTGTACCACTCCAAATAGTTGCACATAGATTGTCAAGTTGTTATTCAGGACAGATCTTTGAAAGGCAATTTCTCGACAATTCAAATGATGGCTTCTTGGAACAGCTAGTTCCACAGTCTAGGGAAAAAAAAAACAGGAAAATGAACAGGCTATTCTTGACTTCAGCCTAAGAAAAAGTTACTTAGTTTGAGAAGTTTTTATAGTTTCACCATGAAGTAATAATTGTCAAATCCAGTGAATTTCAGTATTTCTAATGGAAGGCTCCTGCTGAAAAGTAGTCCATGGCAGTGATTCAGAAGAGGAATTGTGATGAGAAGAAGGAATGTCATCACAGTGATATTAAAATCAGACATGAAACCATTGAAATCCTAAGACTTACTGGGAAGAATATATTTATGCAGATTTTCAACTGAGTGACAGAAAGTAGGAAACATGTTCAAATGATTGTTGGAGTCACACTCTGATGGCCAGAAATATTCAGTAAAAACCTACAAAAATACAATTTTTTCTTTTTAAAAGGAGGATTATGAGAAGTGAACACAGTTATGTATATGTCCTACTAAGCATAAGTTATCATGGAGTTAAACCAACATTACAACTAGAAACTTCTCCTTTGGGAGGATTTTTCCCATACCTTAAAATTCATTGTAACCAGTAATGTCTCAAAAAGAGTAGAGTACATACTGAATTTTACACTGGAGTTTATAAAATAATTTTATAAGTGAAATATCTTCAGCATCATTCTCTCTCTCTCTCTCTCACATACACATACACATACCATATCCATGAGTAAAGCAATTTTTAAATAGAATAGTAAATTTGTTGGCTTTGTTTATTGTCAATATTATACATTTAAAGGATGGAAAAATATTAGCAAATTAAGTATCACTGGTTTCCATTGCAGTTGAGGGACAAAAATGTATGGCAACATACCATTAATTTATGTGTATACATGGCCTTTCCCTGGATTTTGTTTTTTTAGCAAGAGAGAAAATTTTAAGGACTTTATTCAGGCAGTCTATTTTAGGATTATTTCTGTAATCTACTTTTTTTATTCTCTAATTATTATAAGCAACTGAGATTTCTTCTATATAGTTTATATGAAACCTTATGGCAGTAATTTATGTCTTTATTTGTCCACGGAAGAGAATTTTTCCATTCAGAAAATTACTCATTTTCTTCTTTATCAAACATGTCTTGATTACTGAAATAATATGACTGCCTAAAAATAGTAAATGGTGCTAAATTTCACTTGGGAATGTGATTATTTACCATGGCACTTTGTACTTGGCCAGTACAGCCAATGCCAAATACCTGATAAATTCCTCTTTAAATGGCAATACTTTTTAGTGTATAAGGTAATGCTGTGTAATGAGGATTTTATCTATCTGGGAAATATATTTAAAAGTTTTCCTTTTTATATTTTAGAGGTTACTGAATACATTTCTTTATAATTAAAAAGTAGGTCATTTTTACTTTTCATAATTACATAAATGCTAACTATTGCTGCTAAGGTGAAGTTACACAAGATGTCATTTCAACAGCAAGGTTACTCGAGGTTAAAACTAAATATATCTCAGGTTCTATCTCTCTGGAATGGTTCCAGGAGCATGAATGGTCATCCTTGTCTCTTTCCTTTTCAATTCTTTGCCTCATCTAGCCAGGCCTTTTGGACTTCAAGATGAGAAATACATAATACTTACCTCACTTCCCCAGAAAATGCCCAGTGGGAGCCTATTTTACTTCCAGATCTGCCTCATGACTTGAACAACTTCAAGACTGGAAACAGAACAGCTGAATGGAAGGTTAGACTGGTGTGGAGAAGTGGGCATGATGACGATCTTAAAGCCTTAAAGACATTTGAAAGGCTGTCTCTGCACACAATATGTGTGCACACAAACAAAGGCCCCATAGGCATCTAACAGTGAAATAGCTTTTTCTCATTAGGTTACTCACTGTTTTTCTTCAGAAATAATTTCACTGATGATCCTTTCTCTGCTGTCTAGACAACCCATGGAGCAGAGCTACTGCTGTCTTCCTCAATATTGTCCTTGCATGGAAACTATTTAGTGTGGACTAGAATAACCCTTGCAATCCAGATGACAGGACCCAGATGTTCTTGTGACCCTCTTAGCTTGTAAACAGAAATCTTCTGCAACAGATAAACACTGGATACAAGTTGGCCTAATTTGTATATGATCCAAGAGAAATGGTATTCCTGGGAAAAAAAAAAAATGGAATGCATGCTAGTTACTAGGAATCTTAAATTGTAGGCAAACAAATTATCATTTGAGTAGTTTGACAAAACCAGCAAAGTCAGCTATCCATTCAGAACGGTGCAGAGCACTGCAGAACTGATGACAGCACATGCACAAATGGCTCAGGGCTTTTCTTCTGCATTCAGGAACTTTACTCTCTAACAGTATTCAATAATGCAATTAAGACTATCACTTTCCCTTTTTATAGCTACATCGAGTGATCCAAAAGCAGTCTGTGCCATAGCAAAGATCTGAGAGGCCACAGTGCAGATTTACCACAGAAACTGATACATGCCTATCTTAATTTTATCCAAGACAGAGCAATCACAGTAAGGAAAAATCAGGAAGTATTAGGAATCCTCCAATTTAGCCAAAAGAGCTTTTAGCAAAACAAATCTGGAATAAAATAAAATTGTACTTTTTCTGAGCAAATCTCACTTGGCATTTACTTAGGTAACACAGAGAAGGAAGTTCTGGAAGTTGAATTTACCTTACCGAGAGTGTGAAGTACAGACTGTCTTTTGCATCTAACAACACAGTAACACCATCTTCTGAGGGGGAACTGGTCTGCTTTTAGCAGAGATCTCACAGAGTCCTATAGGTGCAGCCCACCTTGGCTAAAAGCTGAATTAGTTATTTTTTTCTCCATGTGGCCTAGTTCTGTCTAGCAAAGTATTCGAATATTTGGAGTAGTCATGTTGATTTAAATAGAGAGACCTGCTTCTGGGAAGTTCAGTAGCATGCCTAAATGCTTTGCTAATTAGGCTGGTCAACTGCCAGTCCCTTTAGGATAGGAGAAGAATCTGAAGGCTTTGCCTCTGCACTGGCAGAAGAGTGGGAGAGAAAGAGATAAATCTACTACAGATTCCCTTAGCTAACGTTACACAGCACTGTGTTATTTGTTTCTGGACAGATTTATAATGTACTTTGATGCTGAGCTCATTAC
Organism: Sturnus vulgaris; assembly: GCF_052056855.1. Classification (NCBI taxonomy): domain Eukaryota; kingdom Metazoa; phylum Chordata; class Aves; order Passeriformes; family Sturnidae; genus Sturnus; species Sturnus vulgaris. The sequence continues at coordinate 22,003,257 of NC_142250.1, read as the reverse complement.
ATTCTTAAAAGGAATATTTAATAAGTCCCTGAAGAGAAGAACCAGAAATCAGAAGATAATATGCTCAGTATAGTAAGAAATTAAACAAATATTCATGCTACTTACATTGTTCAAAAAAACTATGGGAAACCATAGTGGTTAAATCTAAGTTATCCATTAATGGCTGCCCTGAGCCCACTCTCTAAAGCCCACTCTCCTTGTCCAGCAGATGCTGACTTGGAAGCTTGGGCTAAGACATGGTGTGAGCTGGTGCCTTACACTGCACAGGGCCACTAAGGCTGCAGGCTGCAAGGAATTTGTGAGGCAGCAGGATGGATGGAGGCTGGGCAGGGAGTACAACACTGCTGTGTGAACTCTTGCAAAACAGAATTTATACAGCTATCTTGTCTTTTTTATTGAGCTACCCAGCTGAGTTTTTATTGAATTACACAGTTAGGATGGTAGAAGAGTTCACTGTAAGTGTGGTAAGAGCTAATTCAAGAATGAAAAAGGAGTGAAGTAAAAGCAGATGTTCAGAAAAGCAATATTAGAACACCTAAACAGTTCTGTTGGCATAATGGAGTAGTCATAGCCTTGCTATTATTATTAGTCTGATCAGAAACATTGACATCCAAGCTCTGCTGCCACACAGGCCAAGTGCACAGAATTACTTAAGACAGAGATTTGTATGTATGGACACATAGTCAGCTTGACACAGCCCTGAAGCTCCTCCTTTAGGAAAGCAGCCTGAGGAACCAGATTTAACCTTTGGTTACTGACTTACTTTGTAAATATACTTTTTCTTGACAAAAAAACAAGGAATCCATGATCGTGTGTTTGTATTTTGAAATTGCCTGGTTACTGATTCTTTTTAATTTCTAAGTTACACTTTGTCCAGATACTTTAGACAGAAGATTTATTGTCAGTTCGGTTTTTTTTTCAGGCACACTTCCAATTAATTCCTCTTTTAAATCCCTGCTTCTGCTCTAGCTGTTCCTAGCACAAATGTGAAGGCTTAGGTGACATGATACTCTTTGGACAGGGGTTCCAAATTCAAACTGTGACAAGGCTTAATATAGCCCCTCTGTGTCTATATTGGGAGGAATTGTGCAAAGCAGCTGGCCATGTGGTTATTGCAAGTAATGGCAAAGTCTGATGTTCTTTTTAATTCTTATGCCAAGCACTGTGATAAATCTTAGAACATGGTGCCATTTGGATGCCTTCTGTGCATTGTTTAGGGAAAAAGAAGTTGAACGAAGAGAAACCACCATAAACATAATATGAATTATATGTCAAAAAGTTTCAAACCAGAAATTTTAAATCAGTAAAAGACCTTGATTTTTTAGGCAAAAATGGTGCTTTTGTTGGACTAAAAACTGCATTAGAAATACGGCAAACAAATTAAATTGTTATTCTGCACACAGGATGTTTTATACCCTGTTCTTTTGCAAAACACCGCAGCACTTAAAATTACTAAACTGAACTATTTACATAAATGTTAACCAAGAATCTCAAGCAATAAAAGAACTGCATATAAAAAGTCTAAGAATTTTTTGAATTTTGGGAGGTGAGGAGGGAATGTTTTCAGCAGCGACTGACAATTGTCTGCCACTTTGTGGATACTTAATAGGAAAAATTATATCCCTTCTCTTGTGGGAAAAGGTATGTTTACCAAAAAAGCTCCAAACAGTAACAACCTTTCCAGGGACTAGTCACAGAGAAATATCTTTCATAGTTTTTTGGTACCTTGATTGTTGTTCACATTCTGTCTTTCAATTCAGGCATCTCTAAACAACTTCTTAACTAGCAAATTTTCTGTCAGCTATTGGAAGGTTTTAAGTTACTAAGTGATTAAGAAGGGAAAATATGATAGAAATAATGGATTTTTTTTTTTCTGTTTGAGGCTTAGCTTGGACCATTTCTGTTGTGCTGTGTACAAAAGCAACTTGACATGGGCATTGACACTCCAGGATAAATTTGGAAGGAATTCAAAGCAGGGCCACAGTGACCTGCAGGGATTTATTTGAATGTTCTTTTCCTTTGCTATGTACCTTTTATTATCTTATGTCAATCTTCTGAGTTTATCTATGTGAAACTGACACTCTCTTATTTTTAAGTTGCTTCTGAATAGGGTGTAGAGCCTTTCCTTTAAAATATATGTTAATAGTTGTACATTTGTGCTACCAAATTGGCATGTGTTTGCAGTAGCCCCACTGACACAAAACCATGTTTTTGCACCTGGTGTGTTAGCATATGGAAAGGCTAATTTACTGATTCTGAGAGGCACTGCTTTGGAGTTCACAGGCTGCTCATCTAGGAAGCTGCCTCTCAGCTGCAACGGAGAATAAGACTACTCTTAGTAATTTTTCAGGATAAAGGAGTTCATCTCAGGTCCTGCTCTGTCCTCAGCAAACCCCTGACATGACCCTAAATCTCTTGGAAAGACTCACTGAATCAGTTCTTGACTGTCTTCTGTTAGCTACAAGTGGGAAGAGGCAAGGGTAAATCTGATCCCTTCCCTTTGTGTCCTCTGGGCAAGAATGGCACACTGAGTCCCTGTTATATTTCCTCCAGTAGCCTGCCTTGCTTCAGTCCAGGGATGAGTTATTCACACTGGAGAGTTTGTTGTGCAGATATGTGAGCCCAGCCCCAAGACTGGCACACAGAGCTGTTAGACACTTGCGACAAGAACAGCTCCTCTAATTACAGGGACAAAAAAGAAGAGGTAGGAGGAGAAATGTAATGTCAGGAAAACGTGCTTCTTAAAATGTCACGTGTCATTTTAGCTGTCACCTTTTCCTAAATTTTGTGCTGCATCACTTGAGGCACAAGGTGAAGGAAATAAAGCAAAGGAAGGGCAGTGGCCAGCATCTCCTCTGAATTAGAGCCCTTGTGCTTAGCACTGCTCAAGGACATTAAAAGATTTTGGTATTATTTTTAAGTAACACCCAAGACTGAATTTCTGTCAGAGTAATGATGTTTAGATAATCCCAAATGTGCTACAAAACAGCTACAGTGAAAATACAGAATTTATGAAGACTTAAAATTTCCCTTCATATTTAGACAATGTATCTAAATTATTTTTGCTGGGTTCTTTCTTGGCATGTTACATTTACATTATGACATTTGTAATGGGAGAAAAGGACCAACATGAACTGGCAGTGCTCCCTTCTGGGTCTCTTTTGAAGAAAATGTATGACCCCATAAAAATAGGGCTCTGTCATAGCATCTGCTCAGAGACAGAAGAAAGCCTCTAGATACAAAGCCTCTAGCCCAGTTTTTCCCTAGCTTGATATCCATTTCTTTTCATTGTGATTTCCTCCTGCTCTCTGCCTCCTACTCCAAGGTAAACCAAATTTAGTAGGCAATTCCAGACATTCCTATTCAAAAGTGTCCCCTGGCAGGAAATCAGTGCCCTGTTTTTCAGATTAAGAAAGAGCAAGCAAACTAAGCATTTTCTCAGGATGTATGCTTATATCTCACCCACTCTAAATCCATGCATACACTTTCTGCATCAGGCATCCTATCATCAGCCCTCTAAGCCTGGCTACCAAAGCCAAATTTAAGGTGGTTGAGTAGTCAATTATCTGCAAGAGTGAAGTCTCAGTGGGTAATTGAACCCATTTACTCGGAAGACTTAGAAAGAAAGAAAACTGGATTTAGATTTGATACTATATATCAGCAATGGAGTCACAATACATTTTGGTAGTTAAAATTACTGTGTGACATAGCAGCAGCTCTAAGAGTTCTACTGTACTTTGGCTACTGCAGGTTATTGGAGTGTGTATAGTCTGGTTTATCTGTAGGTCATGTTTCCTCCCTGCTATAAAGTCTTGCTCTAATTCAGATCTTTGACTATCTATCCCTTTTGATAAGACATGGAAACATCGTCATTCCGCTGTTAAACTTACACCAATATGAAACTGCAGGGAAAGTAGGTTTGCTCAGCTGGTCTGCTGAACCACTCTTTTCATAAACAGACAACACAGACAGATGCAATAAAGTATTAGGCAACACTTCATGAAACTGTAAATTCTTTATGGCATTTCTTTTCAGCATTACAACAGATTTGAGTTGGTTTATGCCATTTGAACTGATTATAGTACACTGGTGCTGAAGTACAGAAACCCACAGATTCAAAGGAACCTCATGCTCTGTTAGATTTCTGCAAACTATTGTGGCTGTGGGGATGATGCACAGTGAAAGTATAATTGTCCCTAAACTCGTATGAATGCATTTCTAAGGATCATCTTGCCCCATCAAGAAAAGCCTGGCAGGAGTTTCAAGCGGGAGCTCCCACCCTTGTTATTAGTTGCACTGTAAGGGTTATACACTGACTGTGGTAACATTGTTCAGGGAAAGTTCTTCAGGAGTGTAATTACTCTTTCAAATTAATATGGATAAAGAAAGGAAACGATCCTGAGAACAGAGGACCTCAAAGACCCACAAAAGCAAGAGACTCTATTGACTTAGTTGAGAAGGTATCATTAGAAATGTCAGCCAGAGAAGCAGGGCAGGGACTTTTTATATTTACGTGGTAGATGTTATTCATACTTCACACTAGTCTGATGTGATTACACTGGAGTAGGTCTCATGCAGTTTCATGAGGAATAGCTGTTTTTTATCAACTTTGCATCCAACTCTAATAGTTTATACAGTTTAAACAAAATAGAGATTAATGTTTTATTTTGATAAAAATGGAAGAAAGAATGTTTTGCTAACTTCAGCAAACTGATGTAAAAGTAAAAACCATAAATGTCTGAGTCCAGGAAGCTCCCTATTTTAGACAGAATGACTTTTCCTGCAAGAAGGATTAATTTTTGTATATGGCTATCATAAAAAGCAGGGCACAAGCATAAGCTTGGAATAAAAAGCTCTAGTATTCTATCAAGTATATTATGTATTTTTAAAGTTTCATATGCTGTTTGAAAACAGAACACAAAACAAGTATTGTATCACTTGCAAAACTTATAACAAGGGATGGTAGAAGTAAGATATACTAGAAGAGATATTAAATGCTACTGACCTAAAGGGCTGGTCTAGACCTTTGGATTTAGAACAAGATCAGTGATAGAGAGCATGGCCCAACCCCTGTGCATAGCATCTAGAAAGATGATTTGACAATAGTCAAGAATGCGTTTAAACTTGTGAAGCTTTAGGATGTAGTATGTGAATCACATTCTTGGTTTTTGGATGAACAGAAAATGAATCATCACTTCTCTTCCTCTATCTGTACTTACGTTGTGTTACATAAAAGTGCCAGGTATACAATTTTATTTTCTGGTATTATACCTGCAGGGCATGCATAACCTGATTTTGAAACTAGCAGCCCTCATAATAGGGTGTAATTTCTAAAACAGAGACATTCCATTGACCAACACCCCATCCTGCTTTCAACATTGTTGTGCTATGACTAGCAGAGGAGTTTCTCCTTAAATACCTTTTTCGTGGGATATTCAAACACAGACTGTGTGAATTATAAATGTGGCTATTATCTTGAGAAGCCTAATGTGCAATATCTGATGGCACTAATAAAAGGAATGCATCATTTCTTTGCTATCTGTTTTATACAAAACTAGAGTTTATTTTCTTTCATGATGTCTTTATCACTGCCCTGGGAAAAAAGAGCTACCAAGGGAGCAACTTTTCTTTCCGTTGGGGTACAGAGAAATTTAAAAAGTTAGTAATTTAAATGGCATGGAAAAAGATTTATTGTGCAAATATTTTACTTCCCTCCATTCCCTCACTTGCTCCCAAAGGACAGAACCACAACTTCCTCTCCCATAATAGCCAGTTGATATGGCCAGTCCCTGGCTTGGTGACAGCCAGCTCCTGTCCTATGAATAGGCTGAAAACTGCTTTGACAGGACTCCATCTCTCTGAGCCTATCCTGTTACAGATATGCATCTTTGCATGTATAAATATACTGCAGAGAAATATATGGGTGTATAAAAAAGGATCCAGTACTTCAGGATGGGTTTTCCCTGACCTAGGAGAAGGACATGAATGCCATGCCACCAATGCCATGTGTTATTTTGTGTCCCATCTCATTCTCTGCAAAGGGATCCCTGATAGAACTCTTTGCTGAAGGCAAAGAAAAAAGTTGGCTTTGTTGAATTTTGTTTTATAAATCTTATGTTTCCAAGAAGCACTCTGTTGGACATTTATTCCTTTAAGCATTAGAACTTCATTAAAAAGAAAAAATTCTAACTACCTCTGGATTAATAGAAGCTTTTTGCTTTCACCTAGTCTGGGAACTGTGGGAATCCTTAAAATCAGAAGGTTTTGGGAAAGCTGCAAAAAAGCAGGCCTCAGAAACAGCAGAACTGCAATTAGAGCTAAGCAGCAGTCATAAGATTTGTCAGCAAAAAAGTTAGATGACATGTAGAAAGCAAGGACAAATAGAACAATGGTCTGTGTATTTAAGCTTGGCTAGAATAACTCCCTAAGATGCAGAAAAGTATATCTAGCAAGATATTTGCAAGGTCTAAGCTTAATAATGGAGCTCTGTGCATTGTATTTTAAGGCTTACAAGCAGGTATTGTATTTGAAATAAGCAAGCCTTGTTTTAACCAAAGGTACGTGTACGTATAGTGCTGGGATAGAACCACTGTCAGTAAGCTTTTGCTTTTTGTGATTGGTCAAAAACCTTTGAAAGTGCATTGTAACATCACGTTCTGCAGCTGCTGCTGAGGATGTGAGCTGCTGGCATCTTCCCATTGTCCCAGCTGTGTAATGAGACTGATGCTGGAAAATAAAGAGCTCGAGATGTGTTCCACAGCCATCCTGTCCTGTTTGTGATTCTATGCATAAACCCGTGGCCAGCATGAAGAATAAAACCAGAATTCCTTTCCCCCTAAAACACTCGGTGATTTCTCTTCAGATGAAAGCCCTCAACTCCTCATACCCTTAAAGTGTACATTATGACTAGGAAATGCATGTCAGTGTCACCAAGGTGAGATCCATGCCTTTGCAGCAGAGTGAAGGGTAGATGAAGTTAGGGCATGAGCTGTGCTCATGAACTAAGTCCATCCATTTAACACAAAGTGGTTATAATGAACCAGCCAGGAGGGATGTGTGGGGGTTAGGTTTGCATTCAAGCATTAGGTTTGCATGAAGGGCAGTGGAAGGTCATCAGCATGGTTAGGGGCCTAGAATATGCTGCAGAAGGTGAGGCCGAGGGAGCTGACTTTGCTTAACTTGCAAAAGAAAAGCCAAGTTAGAGTGGGTCAGGGTGCAGCCTCCCACCACTTAGAGGAAATCGAGAGAAGATGGAGCCAGACTTTCCCTTGAGAAGTACAGCAAAAGGAAAAGAGGCAGCAGTCACATGCTGGAGAAAAGGCATTCCAGACAGATAAAAAGAAAAAATTGTTAGCTCTGGCACAGGTTGTCTGGAGAAGCTGTGTCCTTGAACGTGCTAAAAGCTCCGCAGAACAAGCAACCTGAGCAGCCAGATATAATTTGGAAGCTATTTCTGCTTTGAGGAGGAGACTGGATTATGTGACATCAAAATGCCTTTTGCAACCTCCACAATTCTATGACTGCAATTCTCCAGAGAAGCATGCAAGATTATTCTTACTGATTAAAACCATTTTAAATCTTGCAAAACCATTATTGCATATATGGAGCAAGCATATTTTGACAATAAACCATCTGTGTTCTGGGAAGTAGCATCTAAGAATAACCCAAAGAAACCAATTTATTTCAAATATATTATTTAGGCCACAAATCTTTCTACACTCAGGACCATAAGTACTTCCCCTTCCACTGCAGGATGAAAGAGGAGAGAACTGATGATGTTACAGCACTTGGATTGAAGAGCTTCATTATTTGCAGCAAATCTAAAGATGAAGTGAAGGTCTGCATGAAATTTGACCCATGTGAAATTGGGGAAATATACATTCATATACATATGTATGCTGCACCCAAAGAGGGATAACTAGGTCAGATCCTGGGAAAATCAATTTTTTTGTCTGAAGTGATTAGAAATTAAACTAAATCTGAAAGAGAAAAGATTCATTCATTCATCTCTTAGATGTATGCCATAGGGGAGCTTTTTTCCCCACATAGAAAATCCAAGAAAAACTTGGCACAGAATTTCACTGTACTGATTTCCAAACCCCATTCTTCCCTGTGATACACAAGACAAAAAAGACCTTGTAAGAGGACCTAAAATAGAGAAATGGATCATGTCTCTTGGGTGGCAGAACAAGAAAAGGAGTGTTATTCAGACCCTTCAAGGGTTTCTAAACACTCTATGTGAACATCTTGCAGCTGCTAGTTGGGCCACTGTCAGATATAGCAATGCTTATTCAGGATGAAGGTGTTATTCAACATAAATTTTATGGGAATGGTAATCATATTGAATAATCATGTGGCTCCTGCAAGTCTGTAGGGAATTGTGCACATGTGGATTTAAAAAATCACATTTTTCTTGAGAGATTGCAAAGAACGAGAATACTGCCCACATAGCTGATGGAAGTGTCTGCTCAACCAACATTTGCTTCTTTACACAACATTAAGCATAAACCAAATTGCATAAAGCAGCATTTCACTTACTGTTTTCTTTGGAAAAGACTATTCATCAGCAGAGGTAATTCCTTCACCTGGGCCTAGGGAAAAAAAGAGAGAATAAAGACTGATTATCTACACACAGCAACATGATCTATATTTATAAAATGTTTAGCCACAGATTATCAAGGTTCAACCATCTCAGGTGTGTGGTTAAAAAAAAACCCACAAAAAATGGAGGAAAAGAATGCTGTAATATTGAAATACTGCATTTATTTCAGACATTTGGAGAGCTTTTGCATTCTCAAAAGTGAATCTGGTCTGTATTTATAAGCCAGATTTATAGTCGTGTATAAAATATATGTATGTGTTTTGTTTTCTGCACTCTTGTAATACACTTCATGGAAAGTTCAGGTTATTCCAAGAATGAATACCTACATTTATGTTCTTCCTTCTTTTGTTTTTCTTTCCTTTTTTACTCTACGTTGCAGCAATTTGTAAATAATGTAGCATTGTCTTTATTTCATCTTACTACATTCTAGCAAAGCAATTATAATTCTAGAAGACTTCATTTTGCATAAAATCGTGCAAGAAATTTTGCTCAAAATATCCTGAATTTAATATAATCACATGACATTAAACATCTGAGCAGCCTGAGATATATTTTCTTGGTTTTTTCTGTGTCACTTTTTTCAGAAAGCAACACACTTCTCTGCCACTATACATTTGCAAAATGATGACTTGTCTACAATTGACCTATTTATCATTATCAGCCTTAACAAGATCAATTCAAAGCTTTCAGTTTCAAGGAATTTAAATGCCTTTGAATTTAACCTCAGAAAGTTCCAAGAGTGGCAAGAACTTGCACTATTGACTGAAATAGAATGAGACCTAGAGCCCAAAGAATTAGACCCATGTCCTGTTGCTGTAAGAAATCATGAACCCCATCCATCTTTGCATGTGCATTTTGGCTGCATGTTGCTTGCCATGCTCTCTAGGGGATGGTTGTGGCAGTACTGCAGTGAGGGCAGTGCAATATTTTTTCCTAGACTTTCTCTGATTTGCCGATTAACAAATGATTACAATTTGCAGGTATCTCAGTGAGGGCTTCCAATGGCTGTTGCATGTTGGATCTGGTTGAAACCCTCCCCCCCAGCCATGAGAAATGGGCTAATAAAATTTTTAAAAATATAAAGAATTTATTTCTTCCTTGTATGGCCTGTGCCAGTACTGAAGAAATTCCTAAAACAATAACACAGTTTCCTAGGACTAGTTTTCCTCGGTATATATTTGCAACCATACATAATTTTCAAAGTTCACCAAAGGGTTCTGAGAAGCAAGTAAAGAATATAGCCTTCTATTAAGACTTAATAAGACTTCTGCTCAGTTTATTTTATCAGATAAACCATTAAAAGTAATTTTGAATTTTGAAAGGCTTACAGGCTCAACTGACTTTCTATGTGCCTGAAAAATCACTGTTTGCCTCATGGTCACATATATAGAAAACTGCAACCCAACTTAATAGACAATAGACATTTACAAAGATTAGTCTTAGTAGCAGAGAATAAATATTGAACAGAAGAGCTCAAGTCAAGGGAAAAAGCTGCTGCAAACCTTGTGTGACAGAATTGTCCCTGTCTATTACCACAGATGTTCTTTTAGGTCATTAAAGCTCTTATTCACAGGTGTGTGAGGCTGCAGGAACAAAATATGTGCCAGCCAAAATAAGGTGGATATATTCTGTTTTCTAATGACACCAGCATAGTGCCACTGGCCTAGCAATTGGTTTTAGTTTCAAGCCCAAAACCAAATCAAAAGCTTCCCTGCTCAATTGCATATTGTAACTGCATTAAGCTAGCATTGCTCTCCATCCAGCAAGCAGCAAGGATTTCTCAAGAGATGCATTACTATGCAAGTGAAATGGAGATATTTTTTCCTCTCTAGACTTCTTTACCTATAAACGTGGTCATGACTTTACTTTGCTCTGAGGAAATATTTGCTTATCTTTGCTTCAAAAGGCTTTAATTAAATGCTAACAGCTCCTCTAGTCTTTCTGTACCATCCACTGCAATGTATTTCCTTTCTTCCCTCCTGAAGCTGTGGAGGAGGATAGCAAAGAAGCAGAGAGACCTGAAAGTCAGAGTAAACCACAAAATCCTTGCTTAATTACTCAGTTTCAGAACAGAGACTGAAAAAAGCAGTTCTTTCTTTCTCATAAAATGACAAGAGCCAGCAAACGGGTGACCAGAGCAGCCCATTGTGGTGTGGTAGCTGACAGGAAGGCACAATCACTCATTATCTGTTCCCAGAACTGCTGATTGAAAGGTCTTGGTTAGTTCAGGTGAGGTGAAGAATGGCAAGACCCGGAGGACCATCTGCATATAAAAGCATTACTGTGGAGCTAATACGGTATATTTGTCTTTGAACAGAACAGTGTGAACTCAATTGCCTGTTTGTCACTGACTAACCTCAATGAACTCCTTGAAAGTGAGCCTATGCTCTACATTGCATCTGGACCATCTAGGCTGCAAGCTGTTTTAGAAAAACATACATTTAAGGTTTAGTGAAACTATGGTAGCTATTATAAAACTGTGTGTTCTGTAGCTAACTTGTTGCAATTAACTTACTACATCTAATGTGCCACTTTTTCAGGGAAAGACAAAGAACAAGTCTGAGTGATCCATTTGGGTTTCCTTCTTACAGAAGCAGTTGGAGGTACAACCCCTATGATGGGGCTTGATTTTATAATCAGCCGTGCTTTTTCCAGTAATATATTTCTGCCATTGTGCACCTACAAATGTCAGAAAAGTTGATATGTCACAAAGTGCTGTCAAATGCACAGTAAGACTGTAATTTTTTTCCCTCTGGTGCTCCCATTTGTCAGTGCTATTTGAAAGGTAAGACAGACAGACAGATCTACATTTTAACATGCCAAACCAAAGTCTCTGGAAACCTGAGTCCTCTATAAAAAGCACAGCTAGGGAGCCATCACTGGCAAGACAAACTGGTGTGCTAACTCAGATAACCCTGGCAGTTTGCCTCAATGCAAGGATGCCTCCCTTCATGAGGAAAGAGTTACCCTGGCTCTGCACAACACCCTCTGCTTGTATTGGCAACCAGGAACTGGGACAGCAGTCCATGGCCATGAATGTGCTCCAGATTACCAATTAGGCACAAAGTTATTGTATCCAGTCTGTGTTTACTGACTTGAGCAATGATCTGCCCGTGAAAGGCTCTGGATCTCACTACTATTTTTTGCTAAACATATAACTTTAAACAATCTTTCAAGATGTTTTCCAAGTTGGGCAAAACAGGTATTGTACACAGCAGAAGCAAAATATTTTATAGCGCCAACAGTGCAATGAGCTAGTACATAGCAACAGAAATACGTGCGTGCAGATAGTGTGATAGAGCACAGCTGCTGCACGTGATCCCTGATAACACAGCAGCCCAGCTAGGCAGTGTTTGTGGGAAGCTGCATGTAGGACAAAGATTCTAGTAGCACAGACTCATAAAACTCCAGTTATTTACTCATTTTTTATAATGGGTATGTAGAAGGGATTTGGTAAGTGCCAGTCATGTGTCCAGTCCTCCCTTATACCCATGGGTATGTCTGGCCTGGTTTACTGCAGGTGGGTGGGTGGGGCTGAAAGTCTTCGTAGCTCCTCCAAAAGAAAAATAAACTTGCAACTAGTAAGGCTATTAGCAATGCTTCCAACACATAGATGATGTTTTCTATCACTTTCCATAGACAAACAATGAGGAAATATCATCTGCTTTTGAGAGGGAGCCAGCAATCACCAAAAGATAAGAGAAGGGAAAGGAGAGGAAGAGCAGTGTGAGCAGCAGGGATACAACTTGAGCAGTGGAGGACCAGAGAAGGTTGTCCTGAGTAACTGGCTCCAGTGAACAAAGCAGGACCTTCTAAAGCCTTGTCTGCATTGCCAGTTATTGCTTCAGGCTTCATCTGGGTGACACCTAGTGTCACGTACTGTCACAAGAGGCAGGAACTTCAGTCACCAAAGGGCAGAACTAAGAAACTGACGTGTTACTGTTTTATGAATACTCTCATTATATGTACAGAGGCAGATACTGATCCATGTGCCATGCACCCATCAGCAGGAGCCTCTAGCTTTTCGTGACTGTTCCCTCTGCTTATATGTAGCTTGAATCCAAGATGGGAGTGTCCTTGTCATCATCTGCTATGCTCACACACTATCGTCTAAAAAATTCTCACACATAAGCAGTAGAGCTTTTCTCTTAAAAATTTCTTTTGCTCACAGATCAAAAAGAGAAAAATCCTTTACTTCGTTTGTTCATCACTGTAAGCCCCCTTTGCTTCATGTAGAACATCCTGCTATTCATTTGTACATGGTCTCATCTACTGATAAAAGCTGTGAACTCAGAAAATCACAGTTCACAGATTCCCTATCTCATCTTGTAGGTTGCCTGCAAGTCATCTACCACCCTTGGGAAAGAATAGCTGAGCAGCAAGAAGGTGGCAGTGGAACTGTTGATCCCCAGAAGACCCAGAGAGAAAGTTAGCAACCAGGACACAGCAGTAACTCAGGGATGAACCTTCTCTAGGAGGATTACTCACAGCCTGCAGAAGCACGCTGTCAGCTGTGGGCTGTCCACAGCCCCTGCAAGGGCTGGGAGGTGGGACACCAGCAGCGCCACAGTATTGCTATGGTTAATGCTGCGGGGGGCTGCCTTCCACCAGTTTTGGTCCCCTTCCTCTGGAAAAAGGCAGTAGATAAAATGTGGGACCTATAGCAGGGCCCGTCACCCTGAGACAGTGCACAGACCACCAGGTGTGGGAGGTGAAAAGCCATTAGCACCATTCACATTAAATGCTCTTAAGTACTTTTTCACTGAGGACAGAGCCCGTTATATTCCAGGATGATGGATTTCTGGCCCTGGGAGCATTACCTTACAACTCAGGGTCTCAGTTCCTTTCCAGAGAAGCAGAGAAGTCTGCAATTGAGCACGGGTTTTGTTGCACGGGACGAGGTCCTTTAGCAGCCCCGCATGGGCACGCGTGGCATCCAGGGCACGGGAAAAGCGCGTGCAGCGGATCCCGGCGCGCTCCCTGGCTGCTGGAAAAGGCGCGTGCTCCAGCCAGCCCTGCTCGGAGCCCCGCGCGCCCGCAGCTGCTGCTGCCCTTCCCGGAGGACGAGGGAACAGCGGCGGCCGCGGGCATGGACAGGGCAGGGCTCCGGGGGTGTGTCTGCCAGGGCAGCCCCGGCCGCGTCCCGCCCGCACCGCCCCTTGGCCGCGGGCCCCGGCCCGGCCCCATAAAGCGGCGGCGAGCCCGGGAGCGGCGGCCTCAGCCTCAGCCCTGCCCTGCTCCGCACCAGGTAAGCGCCAGCCCGGACCCGGGACCCGCTCCCCGCCGGGCACTGCCCCCGCTGCTGCCCCTCCGGCCGTGGCGGGGGGTTCGCATGCTTGGCTGTCCTTTGCTATGTCCGTGTCGCGTAGGCTTCCCCGGCCACCACCTCTTTTTTTTTTTTTTTTTTTTTTTTTTTCCCTGACACTGCAAAAGCTCGGTTCGCCAAAGTTGCGGAGAGATTATTTCTGAAGCTTTAGTTCTCTTCCTAATAAAGAAAAAAAGCAAAAGTTGATTAATTTGATGTGGGTACTCTCCTCCTACTGCTTATTATGGTAAATATTCCGCAATAAAGGGGAAAAAAAAAGCAAGAAGATGGGGCCAGCACAGCTTCTGCTTTATTTTTAGCAGGGCTCTGGAATACCAGTGAGAAGTCTGGGAAGCAGAAAGCCATTTCTTTAAGTGACAAAGCAAATGCCTTTCTGTGACTTGACAAAACTCTGCATTTCCAGCAAGGACTGCATCCATCTCGGCAGGGATGTGCTACAGTTGAAGCCCCTTTTTAAAAATATTCAAGCTATCTGGCCTTGAGTGGGCCATGGCCTTGGCACAGTAATTTTGATATCAATCATCTGGGAGGCAAGGTTATAAAGTAACTCTTTACAAATAAAACTGTAGCATTCTTACTGAATACTTGCAGTAGACTTTCAGCATGGTCTTTAGGCATTATCAGAAATTGTTTTAAAGTCAATTCTTGAAGTCTAATGAGGTGAAAAGATACTATGCCCCTCTCTTCTCCCACTTTTTTTTCCTGCTTCACCTAGCAGTTGACATTAGCAGTGGAAAGAGCCCTACTACTTAGACCTGGGTTTGTAGCTCATAAAAATATTTATAAAGGTGCTTTAGTATTTTTATTCAACCAAACAAATGCCTAAAAAGATTGACTAATAGTTGTTCAGAGCCACAGAATGATGGTTCAGTGTAAAGATAGATAGATAGACTCCCATCTGATGCTCTGATGGGATAGGCAACTTGCTTAAAATAGTGCTGTCTGTGCTCAGAGATAAAGCAGCTGATCCAGCCTGTTGGAATTTTAAGACCCCCCTCAGGGCCTCTGCAAGGGAAGCTCAAGTGGATGAGCACTTCCACTTTAACTGGATCTGTTTAACTTGTGACTAGAATATTATTTTCTGTATTTTCAAGAAAATATGTTCAATCAGCTTTCACTAAAATCTCTTTTTTCAGAGGTTTGAGTGAAGAAGGGAGAGTAGATTTGAATTGAAGGATTGTCAAGAAATGACTGACTAGTCTCACCCCGGTTCCTTAGGTAGAACTGTCAATTTTGATTTAGGCTGCATTGTTTAAAGCTATGCAGAGATGAGGCCTTGAATAACTAAGAGAATGGATGAAGTAAATACGCATTCTTGAGAAGCTTCTTATCTGATGTAATAAAAGATAACATGGTGTGTCTCTTTTCCATTCAGAATGATACAGATCTTGGACCCGAGGTCCTTGTCCAGCTCCAGCATGCCTGTGGATATGGCCATGCGAATTTGCATAGCCCATTCTCCGCCGCTGAAGAGGTTTCTCAGCCCCCTCGAGGACTGCCAGAGAAACAACTTTGTGAACAGACTCAAACCTCTCCGGCCGTGCCTTCATGTGAAATGTGGCTCCCAAGATGAGAAGAGTGACTGGAGCCACTCACCAGCCCGAGCCAAGAAGCGTGTTGTGTTTGCAGACTCCAAGGGGCTGTCCCTGACAGTGATCCACACCTTCTCCGAGTTCCCGGAGCCCCCTGTGTGGGATCTGCCCTTTGACCTCTTAGGCATTGAGGACAGAACATCTGACTTAAAACTCCATGAGGAGAAGAACTTGATCCTGGGTTTCTCTCAGCCCTCAGCTGACTACCTGGACTTCAGGAACCGTCTGCAGAAGAACCTGGTCTGCCTGGAGACCTGCACCCTGCAAGAGAAGGTGCTGTCAGGTACTGTGAAAGTAAAAAATGTGAGCTTTGAAAAAAAGGTTCAGGTTCGTATTACTTTCGATACCTGGAAGACCTACAAAGATGTTGAGTGTGTGTACATGAACAATGTTTACAGTGATTTTGAAAATGATACCTTCTCATTTACCATTGATTTTCCTCCTGCCATTTCCTCCGAAGAGAAGATAGAGTTTTGCATTTCTTACCAAAGTAGAGAACATACCTTCTGGGACAATAATGAGGGTCAGAATTACAAAATTGTACACGCAGAGTGGAAGCCAAATGGTGTTCAGATACCATCTGCCAAGGAAGGCTATGTAGATCTTCAGACTTCAAGGAGAGGACAAGAGAGAGAACCTGATCAGCTGGGCAGTCCAAGATTGTCCAGTGGCCTCTTTCCCCAGTGGCAGAGCTCGGGTCAGATTGAAAGTTCATTACCATATTGGTGACCTACACTACCGAGGAAACATCCTTCCATTGGCAACAGAACACTGTTAGTTTTCTGGTTCACATACTGCATGGTGAAACCACCTGGCAGGTTTTGTTTGCTGCCTGAGCAAATCCACGTTCATTAGACTGTGGAACTTGTTAAACCATACTATGCTCCTGGAGTTCTTAGCCAAGCCTTATCCTTGGAAGGAAAGAAACCCAAGGTGCAACTCGTGTATGCCACGTACTATAGGAGTAGCATGCCTGTATCACAAGTATATGCTGCTTTCTTCCTGCTGTCAGCTGTCCTGCTGGGTGTAGGAGAGACTTGCAAAGTCGTATGGAAGGCAGTGGTGTCTCAGCGAGCTGTAGTAACTGTGTGTGAGAGTATGTGTGTGTGCACAGGGATGGAAACAGGATGTCACGACTCCTTTTGCACCTATCAGGAGTGCAGTAGATGCTGTCAGGAGGCTTGCTGTGCCTCTATGTGCTTGTAGCAGAGGCAGGTAGGGATGCATGGCAAAGATTTGTGGCTTCAATACATGCTAAAGAACTTGGAGAGGATAATGGAAAAGTGGGAAAAGGGGAAGAGGTAGAATGTGCTATATAACTTGGAGATGTGCAATGTTCTAATGACTTCTTTCCAAAGCTGTTTTTCTAAATCTCAGAGAAAGATTTATGGAATAAAAAGGAGACTAAAGAAAATAATGCAAAGTGAGTAGTAGATGTGACCACTGCTTTAAGAAGGCACCTCTGTCCTTACTGTCTTTTTGAAGCCTTGCATTTGATAACAAATGTAACCTTGACTTCACCATCCTTCTTATTTAGTTGGCAAATGGTTGCCTTTCAATGTTGAAAGAAAAATGTGCCTTTGAAAAAATTTTAAAGCCACCCTAATATGTCAAAAATGGGTTAGGCAATTTGTGAATTTCCTACTCTGTAGGATCGTTAGGTGATTCCACTCATCGCCTGATCTAATCTTACAGCATCTGATGGTTGAGTATCCTGCTCCTAATTGCAATGTTAGCCATGACTTTTCACAAGTAACATAGGCAAGGTCCTTCATATTGAAGACAGTGAATTAGCTGCACTTTGTGAGAGCTAATTTCTTTAAAAGAGCAAGGTTGTTACTAGTTTTTTCTAGACTGAATATAGTCTTGCACATAGAAAACTGTTCTGGTTTATTTTACCTCATTTTTTAAGTTTGTTTTTTTTTAGACTTTAGTAAACTAATATGTATTTAGTATCTGTATGCTTATAATTTAGCTTTCTGAGCTGTCAGACCCTAAATGTTATCTGGGTTTCATGCAAGACTTGTGTGAGAAATTGTCCAGTACAATACTCAGCAGGTGTGAATGCTGGCACACCTTTTAGCTATACAGAAATGGTGTGAACGTCAAAAAATAAACCAAATTTTTGTTCACAGCTAAGAAGTATAATAGCCGGAGTGTGAAGCTACTTGCAATGCAGCAAGATGTTAAATATTAACGTGAAATAAGCCTCCTCCACTAATTGCACTTTTCATTATGCAACCTCTGCTGTTATGTGTAAACTAGCCATTTTAAGAATAAATTTTATTTTGATACATCTGGTTCCCACTGTGTCAGCTCAATCTATCTATTTTCTCAGCTTCTGTAAAAAACAAACTTATCCGTGATACAAGGTACAACCAGTTTGTTCTGTGCCATGGGATCTGCTAAAGCTGGCTATGGTATGGCATCTCAGGTCAGAAGCTGGCATTATCCTGAAAATTAAATCCAAGCTCTTCACTAAATGAGAGATCCTCTAAAGCATTCACCTTGCAAATTGTATCATTTTAAAGAACACTGTATCTCACTAAATTTACTTGGGATAGTTCGGTTTGACCAGTTTTGTCAAGGATCTTGCTGTGCTGTGGGCAAGTCTGGCAGGAGTGTGTCTTAATCTGAGGGCCAGACTTACCTGCTGAGCTGGAGCATATGTGATGTGTGGATGGGTGAAGCTAGACAGCAGCACTTCATGTTTTCTGGCTTGGTTTCACCTTGACTTGGCTAGTTGTGCTGCCTCCTGCAGCTATGCTGCACTTTAGGGTAGTGGGAGGCTGCACCAGGAATCCATGGAACTGCCATCAGTCCCAAAGGACTCCCTGCAAAATAAAGTGTCTGCTCTGAGCCAGCCATGCATCTCTGATGCTGCAGCGTGGCCTCATAGGCACTGAGAATGGAGAGAAGGGTGGGGGTTTCCAAGGGCCCTTGTCCCCTGGGGCATGGGCAGAGGGTATCCATGGCCATGGACAGCTGCACAGAGGGGAATTTCTCAGTACATTAACTCTCTGACAAGATGCAGTTTAATTCGGTCAGCTGCACACAAAGTCAAGCGTTTCCAGCAAGAAATCTAGCTTTAATTGTGAAAAAGCAATTCCCAAAAGGCAAAAGACATAAAGCTAACAGGAAGTCGCTGACCTGAGGAATGAATTTAGGGCTTCCACATGGCTGGACACAGAGCCCATCTACCACTCCCAGACTCAGTTACTAAGTACACTGGGTCTTAGTGGGCAGGAGCTTGTTTATACTGGACCACCAGGTCCCTGCTCTAGAAGAAAAAGTGAACTAAAGAGAGATTTGTAATTTAAATGGTTTGATGGCTGCTCTGCCTCAATGTGAAATTTGGCTTCAACAAACCAGATGTAAGGCTACTGCGTAAAGCAGAAGCTCCCTAGCATGAGGAAAAGCAGCATTTCTTATCCTCCAGCCAGGCTTTGAGACCAGCCAGCCCAACTGGCCTGCTTCTGACTGAGATATAAATCACTGAAAAATACCAGAAGACAGATTCCTTTGACCAAGCCTTGGCTTTAAGCCAGCTGCTTTGAAAGATGCCTTGCAGGGTCCTACTTACCCAGCAGAGAGTCAATGTGGTGCTGCAGTGTTGCTCAGCAGCTTCAAAGCCCTCCCTCAGCTGAAAGGAGAAATCCTTTGCCCTTTCTCCACTCCCTACCAAAGCAACAGTTTCACTCCTTCCTCTTCTAACACAGCTCATGTTTAACACTAAAGCTCACATCCATCAAAGAGGTAACATGCTCCTGAAGAAAAGTATTAGCAACACTAAGGTATATTAACTAAGTGAAATACTAGTCTTACAAATATTTTTATCAAACATTGAGAAAACCAGCACCGTCGGAAAATTGTCTTAGCATCTTAGATGTTGCCCTTTCAGATATATCTGTTCCAAACCCTGAAGGTATAAATCAGATGTGGTCCTTGAAAAAAAGCTTGTAACCTGTGGCATCATCTCATTCTCTTAGCAAGTCACTTTTTCAGCTGCACTGTAGGTCTCTATTTCCACCACTAATGTGACAGCAGTGAATAACTGGATTCACTCCTATACCTCTGCAGTGTCTGACTTTCAGCTATAGCCTATGGGTGGCACAGTATTTACAGATTTTATTCTTCAAACATGAGTGTTTCAAATTGGGTTCCTAGTAGCTGTGCTCACTTTTGAGAAGCTAGATCTAATTTTGCTTTGCAAAATTAAATTAAAATTTGCTGGTGTTTTATATTAACAAAGATCTATTACCCTGGAAGATCAGTGTCTGAACATTTCCTGAGAACATAATTAGAATTTTCACAGGCAATTAGTGAATGTCTATTTCTGTAGTTAAATATAGCTAAGCAAATCACCACAATTTATATGGTAAATCTGGTATGTTAATGGTAATGTGGTAGATTTTAAGGTATTAAATATGCATAAAACAACAACTCCCATCTCTCTCAGACACTTTTGAGATTTAAAATGAAATGTAATCAAGAATAAAATATTTCCATGAGGCTAAAATAAAAGAAAGTAAGAACGTGCTAAATCCTCTTGAGAGATCTCTGCTGTTTCAAGAACCACCTGTACTTCAGCCTTTCCTGGCTGGCATTCACTTCACCTATTCTTACAGCCCTTGAGTAATGGTGGCTTCCAATTATTCTTTCCTCATTTTAAAAGTCTCCTCAGGTCTTAGCCTGATTAAAATTAAGCTCTTAGCATCTTGTTTTATTCTGCATAGGCAAGAAGAAACACCTATTTCTTTCTTTTTACAATAGCCTGTAATGGCTTGAGAATAAAGAATAGCTTTCTCTCCTCTCCCCACATCCCTTCTCTAGGCTATGTAACACTTCATTTCATTAAAATGAACATTTTGCCTTTTCATCCTTTTTTAGAAAGGACCTGTTAGAGCTTTGAATTTTCCTTAAAGCAGAAATATCACTCTTGACTAGCTCTGGCAAAAGCCTCATGGTGTGGTCCTCAACGTCACCAATGAAAAACTTAGCACAGCTCAGTACCCATTTTTCATTGCTCAACTGGCTTCACATATCTCCTTCAGAAAGGCCTGGGGAATGTACAGCTCATTTCAGTGCTCCAGAGCCTGTCTGTGAAGCTCATGACAGCTGGGATTGAATCACCAATGCACTTCACTGGCCCTTTATTTTAATGATGGCATTTCCTCCATTAAAAACATTTGTCTTTTTCCTGTTCCTCCTCCCTGTATTGCAAACTGAGCTACTCCTAACACTCCAGCCTTTATCTCTTTTCTGGAATAATCATTAACTTAGTGAGCTTTCCTTTCTTCTACATGAAGCTCAGCATTCTCTGCTTCTGTAACAAAACTAATGTGATCTTGGCAGGATTGGTGCAGAGAAGACCCACTGACCTTTATTTTTGTGCTGCTTGCTGCAGGTGAGCCAGTATCAGTTTTGGTGAGTGCACCTGTGAAACAGTGAGATAGGAAATGCCAGGGTTAATTCTGGTAAGGCAAAGGCTGAGCAGGGCAGGGTGGGGCTGCTCTGAGGCACTGCAGGATGAATGCACAGTCCTGCAGCTGTGTTACAGTGCCAGTGCTCTGAGCACAGGGGAAAACAAGGCTGCTCCACAGCTAAGGGCTTGGCTCTATGGCAGCACGGACTGGCAGTGGGATTATGGTCACAACAAGCTAACAACCAGGTTCAGGGCAAAGGAGTAAGTATTGAACAAGCAATCAAACATAGCATAGCAGAAACTGTAAGGGTGCCAGACAAAGAAATCGGTCTACAGTTTATTGTAAAAAGAAATAAATGGGGAAGAACTAAATAATTTTTTTGCCTCAAAGGTGTTTTTGGGGAAAAACATCTGCTATCTCTTCATATTTCATTGTCATTGTAATATTTTGTATGCTTTTGGACTTGCAGCACTTCAAACATTACTTTCAGGAAGAACATGAAAGCAGCTGTTTCTACAGACTTGGTGGCAATGAGAATGCTAGGGCAATTCCCCTCACTTGCAAAAATGGGAGAACAAAACAAAAGCCTTCACACAGCAAAACTCCTGCCCTAAATAGTCCCCTCATCCCTGAATCACACACACAACAGTAGTTAACCATCAAGTCAAATCTGTGAAATTGTTATACCAAAAGCAAGCATCTCAATTTTTTTTTCAAAAAATGTCCCTTACTGCTATCCTTTTGAGAAAACAACATCTTAACAGATGAATTCAGAGTATGCAGCAAGCATCAGTAACTGAAATCAGTGGAAGGTCGGGGTGAGGTGCTTTTTTGTGTGTGTTCTTTTGGTTTTTGTTTGTGTTTTTGAAGTGCTTTTCTTCACAGAGCTTTTACTTTTTCTCCTGCCTTCCCACTCACAATCTCCCTCCAGTTTTCCTTGCCTGGAGCTAAATCAATATTGAACCAGGAGACAGATAAATTCTCAAAGTGTTCAGCCTTACTTTGGCCCAAAAGTGAATAGAATTTCTAGAGATATACCAATTCTCAAACACAAACCCATAACATACCAACAAAGCAACAAACCAAACTCCCAGTTCTTGTTCTCAATTTAAAGCTAATTACACACTGCAGGTGCCAAGAATGTTATGGTACAGCACAGACATCTTTGACTTGGCTCTGAGCACCATAGCAAATCTACTGACCCCAGGAAAATAAACTGAGTCTATAAACTCAGAGCTCAGTCACAATCATTACAACCCACCCCTCTTCTACCCATCAAAAACTCAGGTCACACACTGATACAGCACAGAAATACACAGGAGCTGCAGAGTTGGATGGGGAGAGTTAAAAGTGAGTTTTGTGTTCAGGTGACACAGTCATATGTCAAATATTGATACCCGTCAAACTCTCCATCTAGCAAAGGCAAGTAATGGAATATCTCCTAATATTTTCTGCTCCACTTCCTCATTTTCTTGGAACAATCACATTTTTCCATAGCCCAAACAAGCTTGTGGTCTCTGTGTCTGTAACTATCACCTCAGCAGCTGCACCACCAAAAGCATTTCCCTTTGCTCTGCATTGGGAAGTCAGGAAAAGTCAACTTCCAAACCACCCTCCCCATCCCTAGAGTTTCTTTTCTTTCTCTATCAGGTTGAAAAAAAATCCTCATTTTGTTACCTGCCATAATCTTCTGAAAGAGCATAGTTGTCTGAATTTCTGCAAAATATCACTTTCAGAGGTCTGTAATTATCTGTATTCAGGAAGGACACCCAGCAGGATATAATCCTAGTACAAAGGAACTGTCTACTGGTGCAAAGGTGATCCCAGCACCTTGAGATAGGCTGAGTTAGGATCCATCATAGCTCCAAAGGACAGGAACCAAGAGCCACTTCCAGTAATGGGAGATGGAAACAGTTTTAGGGATAGCTGTTACTGCTGAAGCAAATTGTGATCCTGGGGGTGGTGGGTGAGTGCTGCATTAGCAGCACTTGAGAAAATGGGCATAACAGGTGCTGCTGGTATGGCACACATGCTGGTTATTTGCTAAATAACAGAATTATATTCCTTCTCCTCCATATCAAACCTTTATCATGCTGAAGAAAAACAAAAGGTTTACTGGGACCAGTTGCCCAACTTTGTGCATTGAATCATGGTGAAAGCAGGAGGCCAAGTGACCAACAGAGAAGCAGCTGGGGCTGTGCTGAATGCAGTGCAGACCCTGCTGGAGTAACAGCTGTGGTACAGAGCATCTCTACTCAGCTTGAGGAGAGCAATCAGGACTATGTGATATGAGTCTGCTCCTCTATGGCAAAATCCATGTAATGCTGGCCACGGGTTTATGCACAGAATCACAAACAGGACAGGACGGCTGTGGAACACATCTCGAGCTCTTTATTTTCCAGCATCAGTCTCATTACACAGCTGGGACAATGGGAAGATGCCAGCAGCTCACATCCTCAGCAGCAGCTGCAGAACGTGATGTTACAATGCACTTTCAAAGGTTTTTGACCAATCACAAAAAGCAAAAGCTTACTGACAGTGGTTCTATCCCAGCACTATACGTACACGTACCTTTGGTTAAAACAAGGCTTGCTTATTTCAAATACAATACCTGCTTGTAAGCCTTAAAATACAATGCACAGAGCTCCATTATTAAGCTTAGACCTTGCAAATATCTTGCTAGATACACTTTTCTGCATCTTAGGGAGTTATTCTAGCCAAGCTTAAAATACACAGACCATTGTTCTATTTGTCCTTGCTTTCTACATGTCATCTAACTTTTTTGCTGACAAATCTTATGACTGCTGCTTAGCTCTAATTGCAGTTCTGCTGTTTCTGAGGCCTGCTTTTTTGCAGCTTTCCCAAAACCTTCTGATTTTAAGGATTTTCACATCCATGAGTGGCTGAATACTGAAGAACTCATCTCTGATATTAATTTTAGCTAATAATAGGAAAAAATAGTATTTTTTATTTTTGGTGAACTGCAAATGTCAATTATTGTGTTATTATTCTCAAGATCAGTTACGTAAATAACATCACATTTTATTCTATACAGTGAAAAATATGCTACCTCAAATATAAAATGTCATACAAATGCTACAAGTGTACATCCTGGGCATGTGCAAATTAAGGTGTCATGTAGCTGCAGCCTCAAGCAACTGACTGACAGAAAAGGTTGTGCTGGATTTTTCCCCCTCATGCTTCACTCATTATTCAGAAGGGGGAAAAAAAAAGAGGGATGAAAAGTGTTTCTGAGATCATATCCTGCTAGCTGGTTATTAGAACTCCCATCTTACTCCTGCCAGCTCCAGGAGAATGCCCAGGGCAGGGTCATGGTGGCTGTGAAGTTGTTCACCCTGTAATCTTTCTTGTCTCTTGTGATAGTATGGAAAAGAATTACTTTCTGTCAGCATGGCAGTGATGAAGAATCACAGAATCAGAGAGAGGTGATTCTGAACCACAGAATCACAAAGAGAAGACTGTGTAGTCATTTTATATAATAAGCCACTTTTCCTGGACTACAAGCTTAGAGAAGGAAAATTTTACCCTTTAGGTCCTATGGTTCAGAGCTATGTACCAGTGCCTTCTTCAGCCACTGGTGAACATATTGCAATGCCTTTACAAGGAATAATTAGGCAGAGACATATATTTATAGTTAATTATCTTGTTAGGGCAGCAAGAGCAGAATGAATTCCAAATGCAAAATATTGCCCCCCCCTTCCTTTCCATATGGGTTATATTAGCCCCTCTGGTGTTTGCTTACTCCTCTTAGGAGCCTTTTCAAGACTTCTCAGCTCTGAGATTTAATGCCTGGTATTGCTGATGTGCAGAATTAAAAATGTAAAGGGTATTTGCTACCTTCTGGTTTTAGATTGGCAATAGAGAAGATGGTCCTTGACCTGCACGAAAAGCCAGAAGGGCCCAAGGGACACAGCTGCAGTGTGAGCAGAGTGGGCAGAAGAAAGCCCGTGGCAGGGCAGCCCAGAGGGGTGGAGGCAAAGTCCCTCTGGAGCTACAGGAGCGACTGGAGGAGAGGGAAGCTGTGGATAAAAGCCCTATCAAATGTTCATGCTGGCATGGAGATGTGTTGAAGTGCTATTTCAGGAGACAAGAGTGGTTTTGTCTAAAGGCCAGGGAAAGGATTGGGTTGCAGCTTTACTGATATCTGCAGTTAGCCTTCAGTGGTTTGAGGAAAAAGTAAAACCCCATGATTTTCACTGGATGTTTCTGATGCACAAAACTAAAAATCTTTAATTAAAACAATAAAGAGAATAAGAAGAGTGTTTTTTCCACTTTCAGTGGAACATTACTAACAGCTCTAGCGTTTGCTTTTTGAAGTGGGGCACAGATAGTTTCCAGACACCATTCTACCTATTTTCCAATTTGTCTTGTTTACTGAATATTTTTTAAACCCTCAAGGCATAACTATTAAAGCAGTACTTACAAGAAAAGTTTCTCATTTTTGAAGGATTTGCTCAGACAACAGGGTTACCACACTACCCTTGCATGACTAGAAACCAGAATAAATTCCTAGTATTTTAACTCTATTTTTATACTGTTCTTTTGGTAAATAGAGCAATGTCATTCACAGGTATATAACCTGAGGCTTATTTGTCACAGGTTTAAAATAATCTTGGGACAGTGGCGGGTCTTTTTCATTTATAGTTTCATTTTTTTTTGTCAGAGCAATTTCTTGCCTTTCCTGCTCTGAGTCACAAGTTTGGGAGAACAGAAAGCACCTCCTGAACTTACATAAGGGTTTTTTGTGCGCCTTTCTAGAGACAAATCTGCACAGTGGTTTGGGATGCATTCTTTCTCAGTTGAAGTTCTGGCCTCCCACAAATAACTTTTCATGTTATTATGAATTTGCTGGGCTTGTGACTGCACTGGTGAGGGAGAAGTATCAGTAGGGCAGTTCCTCTTAAACTCATGCCAGTCCTGCTGGAAGTGACTTTGGCTCCTTATGTTCAAGCATCTTTTGTTCTCCAAAGGGCATTCCTTTTCAGCACCATGAGCCCACATGATTTCTTGGACAGTCTGGATTTTCCTTCACATAATGGTGCAAATTAAGTGTCTCTGGCCTTCAGTAAAATTGGGATATGTGTGACTGAGTCTCAAACTGGCAAGAAGCACAAAAGTGAAAAAGGAGGAGAGATGGTGGACTGAAGTCCCTGGATGTTTTCCACCATCCGGCCGTTAATGCTTGCCATACTCCTCGCTTCCCACGCCGGCTGCCAGGCAGAGCCCAGGCACAGGGGGAAGGAAGGGGAAGGCTGAGCAACCGAGGGTGGGGCTGCAGCTCAGTGCTTCTACAGGAAATATTCCTCTGCTCTAAGGAGCTGCTGAAATAGTTGTACTGCCAGCATCTGCTTCCTCTTAGACATCTATTTTACTCCTACATTTGACAGATGGACCAGTGATGGGGAGATGAGTGCTGAGAGCCTCCCCCTAATTTCACTGATTTGGAAACAAAACCGAGAAATACAGATATTTTTATCTCTCACTTCTTTCACAGGCATTCCACTCCTTCATTCAGCAAGGCCAGAGCTACAAATCAAACTTGGATTTTGTTTAGCAAGGAGTGGAGTAGAAGATGGAGGTGTAGCTGATCTAAACCATTTCACCTGTTTTCATGTTTCTGCAGGCCTGAGTATTTCAAACATAATTAAAATATATATTCTTGGTGCAAAGACTGCTTCTGAAGTAGAAGGAGCTATTTTTCAATATCCAGCTGAATTTCCAGCTCTATTCTGAACATGAAGTAAACAGTTAAGATTTCTCTTGGATAGCTCTCAGTTCTGTTGGTCAGGTGACACAATAATTCTGCTATTGTGCTTGCCCCTGTTCTTGGCTTCCTGCAATTTTTCCTGTCATACACCCTTGATTCCCAAACTTTCTGTAGATCTATTCTCACCTCCTGCCCTGCCTGAAATTCACAGGCTATATGTGCTAGTGTGAGTCAGCAGTAATTACACTTCATCCGTAGGAAAGACAGTGGTGAAGGAGTTGGAGGTGGTTCAGCAGAACATTTTATGGACAATATTACTCTGGAAATCACCACACCTGAGTCCTCAGGTTGAGGGCTTCACAATTACAGATCATTGTGTAATAGCCAGCCATCCTAAAAGCTTTCTGCAGCAGTCTGAAATTTGCTATCCCATTCTACTTCTGCCAATCGAAGCACCAAGGCAGGGCAGGGATAGTGCCTAAGTGCTGTGAGCAATTTCCCATTTGTTCTCTGTGTCAAGTGTTCTCTCAATTCTCACAAAACACAGCACTGTAGTTAGAAGTCATTTGAATCTGATGAGTCAGAGCACACAGTATTATTCTGGCACAACTGAGGCACTAGCAATTAAACCTTATTCTCCAGTTGTTTTGCCTTTTTAATCACTGCCAGTTCTCATGTGTTTCTGGCTTATTGGTTGCTTTGGAGGAGCTGGAGGCAGACAGCTGATCAGGTATCCCAGAGTTCGGCCATACTGATGTCAGTCTAACTGCAGAGTTAAAATCTACTGTCTGATCAAAAATTATTTGATTTATATTATGAATCCACCATGGGGTTATATTGCCACATTTCCTAAAACAAGAGCAAGACAGCACTGCATACCAACATCATAAAAGGAACCAGCAGCTAATTATGTGATTGGCTTAGTTAATTTTTGTTACAAACTACAGTAATTAGCAGTGTAAACCAAAGTCAAAGTAATTTCTTCTAAAATGTAACTATTTCTAGTTTCTTTTAAACACAGTGTGGCTGGGAGCAGCTCTCTATGAGGCTGAGGGTGCCCCCTCACTGCTCTGGGCTGCCCAGAGCAGGCTGCTCTGTGGGACGTGTACGTCTGCATGCTCCTCTCCAGCCCTGCCAGAACTCTAACCCTGGGTGTGGTTTCTTCCTCTCTGCTCTCCCCTTCCAAACAAAGCCTAGGAATTACATGATACTTGGTACAAAACAAATCAATAAAGGATCAACACAAGAACAAGAAACTCCTATTTTGTGGCTTAAGATATATGCTTAGCATATTTTTCCTGTAAGTATTTTGCAGCAATGACATGTTGTCCTCGCAGTGCTTTATAAGGCCAAGGCAAGATAATCTTTCCTTATCTCCTAAATATGCGTAATACCCTGAACAGCATTTGCAGATGGTAATAAAGACAGTTTATTTTATAGATGTGTTAATTTTAGAAAACAACATTTCATTATTTGTTTATTTAGTATATTCTCAAAATATTCTCTTTAATTCCCTGACATTATTTTGAACACAAGTCAGAACTGGGTGTTTAATGTCAGCAGAAGAGAATGTCTGAAGTCCAAGTAGGGAAAGATGTGAGTGGAATGAGAACACTGTGGCAATGCGGGGGGGTCATTTCAAGAGCAGATGTGAAAGCTGCTAAGCCTATTACTGGATCTTAAACATGTAACAATTTCCCCCTAAATTTAGAACTGAGACTTCTCTTCCTAAGGGGAAACAAGTAATCTCAGGAATAATTCTGTAAAAGCTACATGGCTATGGAAACCACTGAAGTTAGTCAATATGAAAGTGTGTGTTAAGTCTTGCTCCTCTCAACAACTACTTTTGTATTTTACTAAATCGTACTTCAAAATTTTTTCTTAATTCACTGCTGCCAAATGCTTTGATGCTTTTGGTTTTCCCTCTTTTTCCTAAAAGCCTGAATTAAAACCTAACCATCTCCTTTCAAGATTCCCATTTCTGCCAAATAAAAGAAACAGAAAGAGGGATATAAAGATAGCAGAGAGAGACTAAGACTAAATGGAAATAGGATTTTGATAGCTTGGCTCTGATAACTCCATCATTTCCTCTTTCTTTGCCTCTCAGGCACTGAACCACAAACAGGTCCTTCTGCAAGCACAGAGTTACTGAGTTTGTGCTCAGCATTTCTCCTTCCTGCAGGGCTCTGCCAGCACTGCAGGCACCCAGGGCTGTAAGGAGCATCCACAGGCATGGATCCAGGCAATGCCCTCATCAGCAGCTCCGGGCTGGCACTTCACTGACACCCCATGGAAGGGGGGATCATTCAGAGGCAAACTCGCCTTGTGCAGAGCAGGCTGAGGGAGCTCCTGCAGCCGCTGGTGTCTGACATCTTCATTTTCAGATTGTCACTAGCTACCTCAACACCGGTACAGGACATCCCTCTCAAACCTGAGAAAACAAACATTTTCTAGAAGCATCTCCTGCCCACGAGCTAATGGTCGCTTTGGATCTAAGTGAAAATGCTTGGAAACAACATTTTCAGGATATTGCACTATGCATTTTAGTCAAAAAGCTTCCTTGCATACAGTAAAAAAAGGACTAAATATTAACAGTCTACTGTCTAAAGTATTAGCCTGGCTTGCCCTGCCCTATGAGCATTTAAGTATTTTTTAATTGCCATTGGATAAAATGCACAAGCAATTCCTGAAGCTCTCCAGAGGAAATGTATTCCTCCGCTTTTGCACAACAGGAGAAGAATGGCAGAATCCTTGTCTCAAATGCATACAGTATTTACCTTTTCCAGAATGAAACCAGACCAAATTTCTTTCTATGGTTTTGCAGAGTTCCTAGACAGTTCTTAGCTGTGAGAAGTAAAATTTTTTCCAAGTATGTATAGATTTATTGAGCATTTAACAACGGCTAGAAACAGTCAACCCCGTTAAGTTCTTGATAAATACCTTGTATAAATTTAGACAAGATGTCACAAAATATTTTCCCTAATAGGAAATAAAACATAGTAATCTGTTCTAATTGCAGTGATGCTGATGCAGCAAAATATGTATTCATCAATTCACTTTATCAGAGCATACCATAAGGACATGACTACCACATTTCCAAGGAGATCCCATAACAGATCACATTTAAACCACGCTTCAGCTTCATTTTCAATGAAGGATCTTCTTTTTAGTTTAAAAATGAGACATGACCTGCAATATACATGCACTTACTCAAGCTGTGGATTAATGGGGCCCTGCCTCCAGTTGATGCCTCTATTATGGAACTCATAACTGAAAGTGTTTTATCCCCACCTCAAGCACAGCTCTGCTTACTTTTGGTTAAAGATCTTTTTAGAGAGCTGACAGCAAAGGTGAACACACTCAGTATGTTCTTCTAGCTTCATTTACATATTTTTTATATCATGATTCTTTATCTAGGTTATCCCACCTCACCCTTTTTCTGAAGAACTGAGCAGTGGGTATACAGCAGAATTGGGTAATGAAGAAGAAATATCTCAGGAAATGACTGTACCCCCAGTATCTCCCCAGGGATCTCCAGGGAGGCTGAAGGGAACTAAATGTGCACTAAGTCAGGTTTGCACCTTTTGTATCTGGCCAAGGGAAAGAGGAGCTTGGCTCAGTGATGCTCTCCTTCATCCTGGCTTTGAGCAGCAGGGCGAGTGCCCTAAGTTACAAGTTGTTTATCCACAGAGCACTTTGGCCTCATTATATTTCTGACTCTCCAGCCTGTTCCTCCAGACCTTTCCTGAGGTCAGCCTGACTCAGTGACTTACACGTGGTACTACAGGGGCAGTGCAGACTGGCAGATTCTTGGGCACCACAGCCACGTGTGTCTTCACAAATAGAGGAGGAAAAGGGGGTGTGTGTCTTCTGCCAGGACACTTTATAGTACAAAGGCTAATAAAGCCCTAAAATATGCAGGGTCAAGGTGCAGGTTTAAAACCATAGATATGAAGAGTAACTTATTGCAGAGTCAGAAGACAGATGTATTTATAGCCTAAAATCTCTGAAAAATGAAGGGTATGAGGCCTCTTCGTTTCTGAGCCCTCTGCACTCTGTGTACTTTTGGGATCTAACAGTCATATCATATCTCTCAGAACACGGAACTAAATGAACCTTAAAAAAAAATGCAAGAGCAATTTAAGAGGTGAGGATAAATGCCATAAATGCCAGTGGTAGGCATCCTTTCCTACCCCCAGCCCACCAGCCATGCTTGTGGGAGGTTGTCCTTGCTGGAGTTGTATTAAAAACACTTTGTCCTGGATTTGATTTCTGTGAGAAGTATTCCACGTGCCCATGCCAGAGCTTGGCCCCAAGCTTACATTCCTGTTATCAGAAGGTACTCTTATGCTCAACACAACAACTTGATTTCAGCCTGCAAGCCACAAACAGTTTTAAACTGAAACAGGGCAGATTTAGACTAAATATAAGGAAGAAATTTTTATCATGAGAGTGGTGAAACACTGGATCAGGTTCCACAATGGTTGTCACTGTCCCCAGAGGTATTAAAAAGATGTGTAGATGTGTTGTTAAGGGACATGGTTTAGTGATGGACTAGACAGTGTCATGGTTATGGTTGGACTCAATGACCTTAATGGTCATTTACAACCTAAATGATTCTATGGTTACTCTTAAAATCCATTGTAGGTAGTGAGTCCTGATTGTTCCTTATGCTCTGCTCTCCTTCTAAAGTATTCCCATGCACATACCTCAGCTCAGTGCACACAAATCCAAACTCTTCCTCCACTCCTTTGGATGCTAGAAAGCAACAACAACAACAAAAAATTCCAAAACCAGTGTTTCTTTTAATAAGAGAGAGAGTTCATGTGAAGGCAATATGCTATGCTATAAGAAACACTCATTCTCTCTGCAGAAAATTAAGAAAGGACCAGTGAGACAGTAGCATTCAAGAAGTGCTTTTTTACAACCCTGTGCTAGCCTCATTGCTTCTGGAGAAACATCTTTCTGGGTAGTGGTTGGAAGAATTCATTATTCCACCCAGTGAATTCAATTTATTCCATATAAAGCAGTTATATTTAGAAAAGTTGCAGTCAAAACCATATGATGCCATCATTGATTTATGTGTACAGCAGCAACAATGAGTAATAAAGTTAAAAAGCAATAAGAGAAGTCTAGCAGATGGGCAAAACACAAAAATAAATGTTCTGATAAAAACACAGATTCAGCAAACCACCAAAGCCAGCAGATTCTTGGGAGTTTGGCTTTATTTGGGTTAACTAAGTAAATTTCCTAAGAATGTTGTTACACTATTATAATATTAAGGCACAGAGCATGGCCAAGCACAGTGGAACGTAATCTGGATATCAGAGAGAAAATGCAGAACATACTGTAGCTCAGTTGCACTTTGCCCCCACGACATAAACTTATAAATCCTTCTAGAAGAGCTGCCCTTTCCCACAATCCAAGCCACTAAAACTAGATGCAGCAATGGGATTTGTATACTCAAAGCCCTCAGCTACTGTTCCTCACATTACGCCTTCTCATTTTTTATGAAATTGCTTTTATTTCAGGAAACTGGGCTTCAACTCAGGGAAAAAAGTGCAATATGCAAAAAAAAAAGTACAAAAGTCAAAAAAGTACTGAGCCATCATAATGGGACATGTACATTTGGCAAATAACTTCTCATTAACAAGGTTTTGGTTCAACTGGGTTCCTGTTTCCTTGCACCAGGATAGAAAATATTAGTTTAATAATACTTTTGTATTGGAGAATGTGGATTCATTGTCACTGGGGGATCCAGTGCCATTGCCAGTAGTGGCTCAGGTGAAGATCCTGAAACTCAGCAACTCCCTTATTTCCCATATCTGAAAGCTTTGAACCTGCTCACGCATGGGTAACCTTTCCTTTTGATCAGAAAAAGACAGTCACAGGCTTTACTCTGTGATGATAAAAGACGATTTTTAAGTGGACAGCCCTGCTGCACAATCCATTGCAATCTGAAAATGAAGTGAAAAGATTATGAGGAACATGGTTTTCTTGTATACACAGCTTCTGTACAGAACTAACATTTAATTAAATCTTTTGGTGCTAAGAAGATCTGAAAGTAGCTTCTAACTGCAATTATAACCTGTGGACGGCAGAACATATTTCCAGAAATAATCATCTGTTCTGAACAGATAATGAGATTTACATGGCCTGAGACCAAGACTGAAGTTTAGAAACATTTAGAGAAATAATTTCTAGTGTGATGATTTCTCAAGAACCCTAAATCAATCCAGCTGTTAATGCCAGCCACGGGTTTATGCACAGAATCACAAACAGGACAGGACGGCTGTGGAACACATCTCGAGCTCTTTATTTTCCAGCATCAGTCTCATTACACGGCTGGGACAATGGGAAGATGCCAGCAGCTCACATCCTCAGCAGCAGCTGCAGAACGTGATGTTACAATGCACTTTCAAAGGTTTTTGACCAATCACAAAAAGCAAAAGCTTACTGACAGTGGTTCTATCCCAGCACTATACGTACACGTACCTTTGGTTAAAACAAGGCTTGCTTATTTCAAATACAATACCTGCTTGTAAGCCTTAAAATACAATGCACAGAGCTCCATTATTAAGCTTAGACCTTGCAAATATCTTGCTAGATATACTTTTCTGCATCTTAGGGAGTTATTCTAGCCAAGCTTTAATACACAGACCATTGTTCTATTTGTCCTTGCTTTCTACATGTCATCTAACTTTTTTGCTGACAAATCTTATGACTGCTGCTTAGCTCTAATTGCAGTTCTGCTGTTTCTGAGGCCTGCTTTTTTGCAGCTTTCCCAAAACCTTCTGATTTTAAGGATTCCCACAACTGTAAGGTGCATTTGCCATCCTCCATTGCCTTTATGTTTCCTGCCTTCTGGACCTGTGGAATCAGACAGTGACAGCAGCAGGACACAGCTGTAAACCAGGCTCTTTCTTAGCTGCATTTGGTTTTCAGCAGACCAACAGTTTTGGTTACAGCAGTTCTTTTGAACCATGTACAATCCCAGTACTTCTTTGACTGCTGTAAATAATCTGGTTTGTGGTGCAGCAGCAGCAGCTCAGGAGGATGGGAGCTGCAGTGTGCTCACCCTCCAGCCCTGCGTGGTCCCTGGTGCCTGGAGCCTGCACCCACCAAGGGACCCCCATCCTTGGGCAGAAACCCTCTGCACAACTGGGAGCAGGGCTGGAGGATCTGCCTGTCTGCTGCCAGCTGTAATCTCTGGGCCTGAGCAAACTTTCTAGCATGAACACTCATAATGAATCAAGTGTTATAAAAAAATATGGCACACAACTCATCTAAGT